>NC_083862.1:10442500-11174375 GCF_029169275.1 Apis cerana | reverse complement strand
TCAGTGAGACGAGGTGTGAGCAAAAGATCCGAGCGACAAGGATCAATAAACGATCAAAAATGACATGATGATATCTCGAGAAGCGGAAATCGTATCGAGATAAATCAAAAAGCGTGTTAAAGGGCAAGATTCCATGCTTCGTTCGTTCATTGACCGGAAGTCGTTATTTTCGAAATTGTACAAAATTTTTCTAATTTCAATACGGTTGAATGGGTTTGAGATAAATGATTGGAAATTACACTTCTGTTTACACGACGATATCACAGCAACTAAAAATTGCGTCGAGATAAATCAAAAAGCGTTTTAAAGGATAAACTTCAGCGGTTCTAATGGCCCTTCGCTGATTGACTGAAAGTCATTATCTTCGAAGTTATTATAGCGGTTCAAAGTTTCCTAATTTTAATAGAGTTTAATCGAGTTTTGAGGTAAATTACGCGATTAATGTGTTTATTTTTGGAAATAGTATCGTATACGACAATCTTAATTACGATACATTAAAGATATTTTCATCAAAATTTTCAACGAAATTTCACGTGTCGGAATATCCTCTTTTTTTTTTTTTTTTTTGTTTTATATCTTAATGTAATATCATCGTTATATTGCATTTTCGTAGAATTTTATTTTCCACTTATTTTTCGCATTTTTCAGATACTCGAAGCGTAGAGAATAAACCTATTTTCCGATCGAACTCGTTTGATTTCCGCCTCGAACGTCGCTATCCATTCCCCGCCTCGCACTAAACACAATCGATCTCCGCCAATCGAGATTCCAAGGCGACGCCGATCGCCTCCTTGACCGGATTTCCCCGCGATCCGAATCGACGAGAACTACTCGTAAACGACGCAGCTTGTCGTCGTTCCGAATTCCACGGTTTTCGACGTTTCCATCCGTTTATTTCGACGATGTATATGTGTATATCGACATCCACTTCGATTTCGCCAAACGTCCACCTCTTATAAACTTTACCACCGAGATCTTATTTCATTTTTAAACTGGAACAAAGGTTTCGTGCGACTTGCGCTCGATACCTCATTGCCTTTGTCTCGTATTTTTATACTCGGGTTTCAGCTTTTCAGATGAAAATAAAGCGGTAATGATGGCGAGATTTAGTTCATATTTTACCGATATGTGGTGCAAATTTTTTTGTTTCAATAGGTATTTTTTATTTTATATTAGAACTTAAAATTAACAAAACGATTTATTTGATTCTCTTTTTATCTTATTTCTCGGTCATAAATTCATAAAAAAAAATAGCTAAATTAAATACAACGAATCGAAATTAAGTTAAAGTAAGATTGATATTTCTAGCATCTTCCGTTTCGTTTTAAATACATTTTACGAGAAGGATTCCCGCCACAATGAACGTTGTGCCGCGAAACGATCCACTCTTCTTCCCACCACCATCCAATCATCGAAATCGGCACAATCCTGAATCAATTTCCTTAATCATCCTGACCAACAACTTTTCCAATTCTATAGAAGTCTCGACACCCTCGATTTCAATAATTTTTATTTTCACCTGTTAAAGATTATAACACTTGTGTTCCGTTCATTCTTCTTTCCAACGCCTTAATCCGATCATTAATATAAAATTATCATTAATATTTTATCAATAATTCTTCCAACCACAAAAGTAATCTACTTTTCCCATCCACCCATCCACTAATCCTAACCAACAACTCTTCCAACAATTCTACGGAAAAAGTAATCGGCACCCTCGATTTTGATAATTTTTATTTTTACTTTTACTCCGTCCACTCTTCTTTCCACCATTGTAATCCAATCATTAATATAAAATTATCATTATTTATCAATAATTCTTGCAATTCAATCAACTCTTCCAATTCTACGGAAAAAGTAATCGGCGTCCTCGATTACTTTTAATAATTTTTATTTTTACTTTTACTCCGTCCACTCTTCTTTTCTATAATCAACTATAATCAAATTAATACAAAATTATCATTATCATATTCCATCAATAATTCTTCGAATAATCCAATAATCCTAATCAACAGCTCTTCCAACAATTCTACGAAAAAAGTAACCCTCGATTTTAATAATTTTTATTTCTACTTTTACTTTTTTCCGTCCACTCTTCTTTCTATCATCAAATCAAATTAATAGAATTATCATTATCGTATTTCATCAATAATTCTTCCAATCACAAAAGTAATCTACACACTTTTTCCCCATCCACTCATCCAATAATCCTAATCAACAACTCTTCCAACAATTCTACGAAAAAAGAAACCCTCGATTTTAATAATTTTCATTTCTACTTTTACTCCATCCACTCTTCTTTCCACCACTATAATCCAATCAAATTAATACAAAATTATCATTATCGTATTCCATCAATAATTCTTCCAATAATCCAATAACCCTAACCAACAACTCTTCCAACAATTCTACGAAAAAAGTAACCCTCGATTTTAATAATTTTCATTTCTACTTTTACTCCATCCACTACTATAATCCAATCAAATTAATACAAAATCATCATTATCCATCAACAATTCTTCCAAGCACGAAAGTAATCTACACACTTCTTCCCCATCCAATCGCAAAATCCTTCCCCAAAATCTGTCTTCAACTAACTCGCCGATCGTTTTTTCCAGCTACGGAAGCCAGTGTCGACACTCTCGATCCCGGGGGCGATGAAGAACAGCGGCGGCGTGGGCGGCGGGGGCGGCGTGGGGGGCGCCGGGGGTGGCGGCGGTGCTGGTTGCGGTAGCGGCGGCGCAACCGGAACCGGCGAGGAGGCCGGTATCGCCCTTGTCGGCATCCACTCGGAGTACCCGCGCTACGTGGACGAGCGTGTCCTGGCCGGGGGCGGGCAGGTGAAGGGCCCCTCGGGCAGCATCGGGCCGGGCTCGAAGCACAAACCGAACGTCGGCTACCGGCTCGGCAGGCGGAAGGCCCTTTTCGAGAAGCGGAAACGCATCAGCGACTACGCCCTCGTCATGGGGATGTTCGGAATCATCGTGATGGTCATCGAGAACGAACTGTCCAGCGCCGGTGTCTACACCAAGGTGAGCGTGCAACTTGTTGTTTAATCGATGATTATTTATCGATGCTTTAATTCTTTCAATTTGGGTTAATAGGAGGCAGGTTTTCTTTGTTCTCTTTTAGTAATATTCGGGGATAAAATTTTGTGAGATATATTAATTGATATCCTTGCGAGTTTTAAAATATTAAGGAAACTGTGAAAAGTTGACAGGAAAATTCATGGTATCGAGATTTGGAAAAAATATTTGATTTTCTGTGAGGAAGCATTATAAATAATAGATCAACGCGTTAATACAAAATTTTTTGAACAAGGAAAGGAAATTTCGTTGAAAAGGATTCCTGATTTTAGTCTCCGATTGCCAGAATGCTACAAACAGTATTAACTCGTTCAGATTTAAAAGAGTTAATTAAGTTTTTCTTAACTCTCATAAATCGAGTTTGCAATAAATTCACTTGAAAACAAAGTACTCTTAATCGAACAGCGATCGTTTGCATAATCAACGGGTTTCTTCTTGAGAATTTTAAAAACGTCTAATTCCTTGGAACGTTCGTTTTAATCCCACCATCGCAAAAATTTCGCTAACAGCAGCCTGGAATTTCTACTAATAAGAATACAAGAGAAGAGCACGGCACTTTCTTGGCAACTTTTTAATAGATTCAACCGGCCTACTTCGCGATCAGTTTGTCTCGTTCAGTCGATCCTTGAAACCTGACGGCGTTTCTGGGATCGAGAACTGGCCGAAACTTTTCAAACTCGCAAACTCTCGCGACAGAATTAACAAGAGTAACAGAATTAACATCCATCCAGATTATAATATAGCATGATAAGAAAATTTAACCACTTATTCATTTATGACGCTATCCTCGTTCCTCCAGTTTCCAGTTTAAACGATCTTAAACGATTCTTCTGTTAACGTGTTACATTCGTCCGATATTTTCAACAGTTGGACGGATTGTTCTGAAATTATTATGGGTAGTAGGATCGCGCAAAAAAGGCGGTTAATATTTATTCAGGAATGGCTGACTGTTCTTCGTAAAGAGGCGGAAGAATGAAACCGAATTGCGGCGATGCAAGTTGTATGCTAATGGCGGTGCTTGATGTATTTTCTATGATAATTTGAGAGCAAAGGGGGGAACATTAGGATGCATATTGAGAAGAATACTAAAAGATAAAATTGCGCGGAACCCATTGGGTTTAGCATGTGTCGAGAATAATTTCATAGAGATATGATGTTTCTTCTTACAATTTGAACAAAATACGTCGATGAAATATATATTCGTTGAATTGAATTCCCTTTCCTTTTCCAAATTGATAAAAATTGAAATAATTTTCTTGAAACGAGTGTCACGATGTCGATGATGCTGATGACTTTCTCTGATATTTAATCAATATTAAGTCAACGATCTCTTTGACTTTTAATCAATATATATTATGGAATATAATAATGGAATAATTTTAACGATTCCTCGTGGTTTACGAGTTACAAGTTTGAATAATAATGATATGAATAATTTGAGCGATATTAAAAGAGTGTGGCACTTTTTCGTGCAATTTTTCTATTGATAGTCGAGCGCATGTTTGTGAGACAAGAGATAAGCTCGAAAAGCTTTTACGTTTCCTCGTTACGAAATTGTTAGATGTACGTGACGATGAATTTTAATCTTACTTCTGAGTGTGTCTTCCATTACCTCTTTCAAGCGATGATCACGCGTTCTTTTTCACAGCGAAACAACACACGTTGGATCACACGTGCCGTGCTAATAAATTTAAAAATATCCCTCTATTAGAGGTATTCGTCGAAAAGCGTGCGAGGAATTAATTTCTTGGGGAGAAAAAAAATTAGATTGAACAATTTCGAACGAGAGTATCACAACTTTTTTCAACTTTCTACGACTTATTACAAAAGTAAATAAAGGAAAAAAAGATAAAGCAAATATCACTCGAATTAATATTCAACGATCGAAGAAATTTCATTATTTCTTTCGTCGAGAATTAGATTATTTCTCGCCTTCGAAATCTTGTCTTTAAATAGTTCAATTCGAAACTCGTTATTTGCCCATTAATTCGAAGGTTTCTCGCGCCTCGTTTAATTAAACTACTATTCGCCGGCCTACGATTCAATCAATCGAACGTCTCTGCTTTGAAACCATCTCTTCTTCCGAAATTAATGAAGTGCGTCGTCTCTCTAATTAGATAGCAAACTGATATGTTAATTAACCGTCTACTCCGTGATCAATTGGCAATTCTGAAGAGATAGAGAAATTTAGACAGATAATGAAATATCTGAAGGCTAGATCCTTTTTGTGGTATCGAAAGTAAACTAATTTCTTGCAACTCTTGCATTTCGTATAATTATATAAGGAAATAATTGTCCAGGAAATAAGATAATTTTGTGATTCGACAAATTCGTAGAAATAAACTAAAAATAACGGAAATTCTAGACGCGGGAAAATTGGGAAAGCACAAAAGTTTCATTTATTTATTCTATCATCTTATCTTGATGCCTCGCGTCGATCAGACGTTTCCCCGATATATCTCATTCCGGAACGGATATGAAATTGATGCATACGAAAGAATTCAACCAGTCAACCGTGAAGCTTCCTGTTTCTCATGAAAATATTTGCCTCGATTGCTTATATATCTCATTCGCTTTCAAACTCGATCCCATTTATTTCCCTGAGGAATCAAAGATCAAAGTAACCTTATTAAAGAATAATTGTAGCTCCATTCTTCACATTTCAATTCCTCATTTGAGAGTTTCGAGCACTTTTTCAAAAGATGTTTTCTAAACGAGAACGGCTGGTCAAAAATAATATATGCCACATCAAAGACCATATTTTCCATCGAAGAAAAGACGATGCAAAAATTCGATTCCAATTTGATCGTACTTTCGCTTATTTGCTTGAATTAAGTCTCTGGCCGATAAATCACCTGTTCACAGCGATCGAATAAATAGGATAATGGCAGGAAGTCGGTGCTCGACGCGCGAATCCAAACGCGAATTTATCGTCCTGTTTATTTTCCCAATTCTTTCGCTCGTTGAACGAACCGTGGTAACGATCTGTATTTCCATTCCGCCTATTTCCCACCCATTCCATTCCTAATCATCGTTCGTCGATTTTGGTTAAATCTAGCGTGAGGAAAGGCAAGCACGGTTGACGACTGAATTACGTTGTTGACCGTGGCAACAGCATGGCTGAACCGGCGCCAAGTACCGATGAATAGATTAACAATATCGGTAATGGGTTGGAGGAAGGAAAATGGTGGTTGTGCGTCTGGTGAGAAGGAAAAGAAGGCCAGGAGGTTGCATTCGATTGCTCCCTTTCTTTCTGCCCTCGAATGCCTTCTGCCCGGATTCCGGGCCAAATCGTACGTTTCTGTCTGATCTAGGGAATCCTTTATGTGTATAAGGTGTTTTGTGGGTTTTAAAGGTGAGATGTGATTCTGTTGATGAAGACTGTGAAAGGATAATTTGGAATCTAATTGGTAGCGGAGAAAAAAAGAGAAAAGGAAAGAGAGAAAATTTTGTAATTAAAGGGAAGGGTGTAACGTTGAAGGGTGAAATTTGATTATTCTCTTGTCTCTTTTAAAGTGTGCTGGTTCTTTGACTTTTTAGGTTTGGTAGAAGTGTTATGTTGGCTGTGAAAAAGAAATAATTTGAAATGTAGTTGAAAGAAAGAAGGAAAAATGTTTGATTAATCGTTTATTAAATAACCAGAAGATGAATTCGTGTTTGTAACATTATTATTAACTGATATATAATAGAGGACTCATTTTTGATTGTGAAAAGGTGAAAATAGAATTGTTCTATTGTTGTCCTACATGAAAGGATAATTTATAATAGTTTTTGAAAAAAAATTTTTTATTAAAGCAAAATTTTCCAAACTTCAAAAATTAATATTTTCGAATTGAAATTTAATATTACAACCAAGTAACGCGATTGTTTTCAGCTTTATTAATAGTTCAAATCAAAAAGTGTAAAAAAAGAAAAAAGATCTATATTATCATATAACACACTTCCTCTTTTCAAGAAATCCATAGAAATATTTACTTTTGTTTGTTTCTTGATTATCATTTGTCGTTTCACGCGACTCTTGAAAATTTGCATTGGCGCATAGAATTGCAAATATTTCAACTTAGAATCTTTCAAAAACAAAATTTGGAAAATCGTTAGCAGTAGTAGTACGACTAGTCTCATTTTTTATGCATTGCTTTTCTTACATTCGTGCATTTATATATTCGTGTTTCGCATAAAAAGAAATGGTGAGAATGATATCAATTTTTCTGCAAAATTTTCGTTCATTTTTTATTTATTCGTTTCTTCAGCTGTAGAAGAACTCTAATTCTGAAGATGAATTGCTCGAATTCGAATTGAATTTGAAATTTGAAAAAATTGTGTAAGAACTTTAAGTCAGGAATACATCAAAAGGATTCTTATTTTCGCGTAAAGGAAAGATTTCGTTCCAATGTTAAAATTGTAGTTTTAATAATAAAGAAATTCTCGGCAGTTCTTTGTGAAACTAGATTCTTTGTGAAAAACGAATAGAGATTGTATTCTTTTTGGAACAAAAAAAAAGTGAAAGCGCTAACGATGCCAATCCGTAGTTTTATGATACTAAACAATCTTCCATTGTTACAAAGAAAACAAAAACTTCTGGGAGAAAATTGATATATTTTGAATACAATTTGCAGAAAATATCCTTAAGTATTGAAATATTTTTCTTAATATTTGTACCCTTAAGGAAGAGACACTAAAATTATCGAACCTTTATTAAGTTTTGAAACTTCTTTTTTATTTTTGTAATTTAAAATTTATATTACTTCGCGACAATAAATCATTTTTTTTAAAAAAACCATTTTAAAGTTTCTTTTGAACAATATGTTCGAAGAATTATTTTCAATTGGAGGCTCTGGAGTTATAAATGCATTTGAATTTTAAGTAGAGTACATTTCAGTAAGATAAACGAATTGAATAGGAGACAAAGAAACGTAATATATCATCTTTCTTATTGGAAAGATTCTGACTAACATCTCAGAACTTCGATTGCATACTGTTGTTCGCCGATATTCCATGCTAACTCAACTTTTTTTTTTTCTCTCCAAACGAACATCGGAATCTGTCTCTTTTAAAACTTTCTCGTGCTCTCATCCCTTCCACGAATAATAAATTATGAACACATACACGTGTAGAATCTAGAAATATATATCTCGCCTCTGAATTGAAGAAGAAGAAAAATAGACGAGTCTCTCTTATTATTCAAAATTTTATCAAAATTTAAATTTAAAATTGGAAAATCATGAAAATATATAAATTTGGAAAAAAGAAATATTTCGTCCCTGAAAAGAAAAAGAATGTGAATGAGTTTTTCTTATCGTAAATTATCTTATTAAAACAAAATTTACTTGTGTAAATTTCATTCATTAATCATCATCAAAATTTAAAATTAAAATTTATTCTCAATAGTATTGCTATCCAAGTTTCAAAATAATAATTATTCATATCAAATATCGTGATATAGACGTGACAAAAGAAACAAATATAAATGAAATCTATCAAATTACTCACGTTTGATTACTCTTTTCAAATGAAAAATGAGTGGAAACTTGATTGCGTCCTGTAATGGTTTCTATGAAACTTGGATATCGGTATATGGCACGCTCAAAGGTGCAGACTTGTATAATTAAATTCAGAAACTCGATACAAACGTTTCACTCGGCTCGATATGCCGATACTTACTAGACGAAAACGTCGAATTCAAATGTTGCAATTAATATCGGCCCTCCTTCCTCATCCAGACGAAATTAACGAGTTCGAAGAGAACAAATCGACCCATTAAACTTATCAATTGCACCTCTTTCTTTTTTTTAAAAATGTTATCAATTTTACAGGAGAATTGTTTCAATTTCTATTATCGGAAAATTTATCGTTTTATCATTTGTAAATTTCAAAATTTTTAAAAAATATATTTGGAAAAATTAACGCATCGATCTTTCAGTCCTCCAGATGTAGGATTTATTTTGTCATTTTCCACTCAAATTTGTGATAATAATATTTTTAGGCAAAAAAACATGAAAGCAACATTTCGTTATGGATCTCTTTGGAATCAATATTCATTCTACACGTTGTTAAATCATCCATCGTTCATTGACGCATAAACTTTTCATAAGAAATGTGAAAGTGACAAAAGAAAAATTTTCCATGTATTTGATTCCTCAGACATTTCCCTTTTCGACGTTTTACAATTATTTTTTTTTTTTTTTATGTATCAAAATACTATACATACAAATCTTTCACATTCCCTTTCGATTTTTAATGCTACATTGAATGTGAATAAATTAAATACATATTACAAGAATAAAAATACGCCTTTTTTAAGGCGGTGCTTTTCACTTCGAAGCCTCTTCCCTCTAATTCTTCAAACTCGAAGACCTTTCGTCTGACTCCTTAACTCGTTTAACATTGTGACAATTATGACAGGTGACTAATGTTATTACGAAGCTAGAGAGTCATTTTAAAAGAAGCCACACGAGAACGAATATTCCATAGATTAGAATATCGTAACCTCGTATTCTATTAAATAAACGAGTTGTGTATCGTCTTTCCAATCTAAGGCGATGAAATTTATTCAAATTAAATTTGATAAATTCCATAGAGAAATTGCCGGGTCAGTCAATTTCTCTAATACGTGATGTGTACTGTCTCCACGAGTATTTCAAACATTTCCTCTGTTTACTCTTCAAGAATTAATTGAAGATTGGAAACACAAATAGCTGCATGTGCCAAATTCTAGATTGGGCAAACGATTTTTTTTCCCCAAGAATTTTATTTATTTATTTAACTTTTCAGTTCATCATTCGAATATATATTATTTTTATAAAAGGGGCTCGAAAAAAGTATTCTGAATCGTTTCAACAGTTTATTGCTCGAACTTAAACATATATGAGAAGCGATACATTCTCGTAAATCAAAACGCGTCGAATTAATATAATCATTTTGAATTCTTTCTTCAATTTGCGCCATCTAGTCCTCTCTTTTTACATTAACACAAAATTAAACGAGGAAGGAAAAAACAGACGAACGTAATGAACACTTTCGTAAGGAAGACGAAAAGTAGTTAATTGCTGAAAAGCAATCCAACTTTGGAAGTGGTCTTTTCTTGTGCATTTTTCGCGAGTGTTGCGCGTATATACAATATATACATCCGTGAACAAACAGGCACGCCAATTAACAAAGTCAAACAGTTTAAACGTCTTGCGAAACGAAAATTAATGTTTCACGCAGTTCAAACTCACCCTCTCTCCCCCTCCATAAAACATCCACGTGCTAGTTATTCGCGCCAAGTTGAAACAAGTTTCTACCCTTGCGATACAATTCCTTAACAATCAAAATATAGCGAGATATATTCCGATAATTTTATTATTATTGTATCAATCTCTTCCATAAATATAAAAATAACAAAATTTACCAATTTAATGCAAAAAAAAATTGAGCATACAGAAGAATATTTTATTTCTTTTTACTGTAACGTAATACACATTTCACGAACGCGCTTCTATTACACAGAAATATCGTAAAGAAAAATCTTGATTCACGATCGATCGAAAATTGGTCGCGACCACTCGTTGTTTTTTCTTTTTGCCGCGTGGAAAGAAGCGGGAAATTCGAATATCCGGCAATAAGCTCCGCGAGAGGGAGCCGGAGTATCGGGTTATGGAGTACGGCTGTGTAAACCGTTCGCGATACGAACGGAATACACGGCGGATTATTTGTTTGCCGTATCGCGTAACAGTTTAGGCGGCGTTCCATTTCTTGGCGTACTCGAGGCGGGGGCGAAATGAAGCGAAGTCAATATTCGCCAACGATAAATCCCTGGCGCCTGTTTATGCGGCCCACCTTCTCCAACCGGTTATTATGAATCCCAGCCTCTTTTGGGAAAGGAGCGCGACGCGCTGCGAGCAACGTTCGATACAAAGAGCCGGTATTAAGCTTTTCCGCGAGCAATGCGCAAACGGAGAATATACGATTATTTACGAGAATGTATATTTACGAGAAAGTGGTGTTTAAGAAAATAGTCGGAGTTGGACAGTGAACTCGTTACGGGGAAGTGAGCAGTTGAGATGTTTCGAATAAAGTTGTTACTTTAATAGTGATAAGTTTATTTGAAAATGCTTGAATGTTCGCCAGTTTGGCGCTGCGGTTATCCGGATTTATTCCACATGAAAAAATTATTAAGTGACTTTATTCCCTGGCGCGTTAAAATTTCGGCCATCTCTGGAGATAGAATGAAATTAAGAATAAATTTGAGACTTCGTTTTTTTTTTAGTTATTAAATAATTAATGTATTTTCTCTATGATCTTTAATTCTTTATTCTTAATTCATGTTTCATTTTAACTCGAATTAGAATTAACTTTTGAATTTTCGGGCATATGCAGTTGAATTATGAATATTTAATAAAGTTATAAAATTCTGATGGACTTTGTAATTAAACGTGATCAAAAGTGTTTTTTCTTTTTTATGTATAATTTTAAAAGGGAATAGAGGATATTGTGTAATTCGTGATTTATATTCATGATACAAAGTTAAAAACTAATAATGTTTAAAATAGAGAATTTTCATATTTTACTTAAAAGTTAACGTATACCTGGCTTACTTCCAATTGGATGATAAATAATCGATAAGAGGATGCTTCTAAATGCTTTAAAATAAAGTGAATAATAATAATAATAATTTTTTTATTTCCAGAAAAAATTATATTCCATTTATGAAAATATTTTATTAACCCATAAATAAATATATTTATATGGAACAATATTCGCTCGAAATTATCAACGAATTTTATCACGTAATGATACACAAATATCGAACTAAAAATAATTATTTCGTGTAAAAGAATCATTGCTCAACTATCGACTAATAACATAACACGCGAAATGTAAAAATACAAGAAATAAAAAAATACTTGGAATAAACGATCCAACATTCCAACGATATTTGACAAATTATCGAATACCCCATCCCTTTCTCTGTTATATATCCAACCAAAATTCAGTTTCGGGGCGGAAAGTTCCCAATAAGATATATTATTATATCGAGATTCCGCGGTAGATGTGCGGCGGCCACACGCGGCACGTATCATTGGCCGGCAGCCAATGACGGACGGGGTGGAGATAGATTTAAGTAACTAGTTCATGTTCGTTGGCGTGCATCTCCCTCGAAAACCAGCCTCTGGCGCCAGGATCGCGCTCAGCTGGCTCGATCCTCGTTTTTCTATTAATTTCTATCGAGAATTCCGGTGGCGATCTTTCAGTAAAGGGAAAATTGCAACAATTCCATCCCTTCGTCGCTTATTCTTGATTGAAAACGTTCCTTCTCCGCTTATTGCGGACATAAGAGATCCTAATCTCCATTATCACGTTTAATCTTAATCTCCTGTTTTTTTTTTCCAGATACCATTCTCTTTTCAATCTTGTTTCATTTTAATCGAGGATTTACGAGGACAATGGGCGTGTTGATTATATTACTGTTTTCGAAATTCGTATTATTCGTTTCCATTTTTGAACGGACATGAGGCGATTTTTACGTCCGTTCTGGGAGAATAATGGATTTTCAATTTATACCGGAGCAGCGTGATAATTCGAAAATTTGGGAAGGTAATGCGTTTTCGGTGATCGATGAAAATGGAATTATTGGCCACGGTGTCGTTAATTGGATAAAATTGAAATAATTATATCTTGCACGGTTGCGATGTAAATAAAATTTATACGCGTGTGCGCGATTCAAAGTTTGAATTATTTAATTCGTTGATCTATTAATTCCAATTTGGATGAGCCATACGTGTGCCCCATCTGAATAGGTCCAAAAATAACATTGTTTCATTCGTCGGAACAAAAACGTATTCGTAATTATTAATTTTATCCGGGTAATTAAAACGTGATCAGATTAATTTCACCCGCCTCTGTCGTAAAATTTTTTATCACGCTTCTTCCCTCAAATGAAATGGTAACAAAGATACGTGTTTATGAGAAAAAATAACGAAGAAGGAAATAAAATTTGATAAAAATTCTATATATCTGTTCTACAATTTTCTACAAATAAGCAGACACAAAAAAACTTTTCTCTTTTCCAGAAAAGATTCCAGAAAATTCCAAAAATTAAAATTAAAAAAATTCCAAATTCCCCTCGACTCTCGGCCCACAGAGAAAAGAGGAAACAGTTAACGTCCAAGTCTTTATACATCGGATGGTGGGAGTGACAGTCTCAAAGACGAGAGTTCCATTTCCTCTGTCGCGGCGTCTCTCCGTAAAATTCAATCAAAACCGCAAACCATGACCCGCCAAGTAACAGAATGCATTAGCTTTGATCCCGAATTCTGGATCCCCCCGTTGAATCCTCCTCTCGGCGATAGACAACCGGTAAACAACCATAAGATGCTAATGCTAAAACAGGGACGGGGGATTATTCAGGCGGATCCTCCGTAACCGCCATTGTTAGTTTCTCCTCTTGAACGATGTTGTTAATCACAATTAGACCGCTGCTAATTTCCCGTAAGGGAGAATTTTGAGTGATTTATCACGATGTTGCGAAGTCACGGGGAATAGCAAGTGTAATTCCATCCGTGGACGTGAGAAATGAACAGTTGTTGCAGGTATAGAACGATGAACAATACGTTGAACGTTGTTACACGACATCCTGGGATGGGTTATCGTGGATACTGGTTGTGTGCATGTACTTGCTGTTTATGCACACATAATAATAATGGTCGATGAAAAGATTATTAATGGAGATAATATAATTTTGCTGTTGGATTCAGGATTGGATGAAAATTGGAATAGAAATAAAATTTAAAAGATTTGGAGGATCTTGAGGCTAATACTACAGTTACAGATGAAAATTATACTTGTTGATATATAGATATCAAAAAAAAGTGAATAAAAGTGAAAATCTTTGTATGAAATTTTTTTTTTATGTTATTACATTCGATGATCTCGGAAAAATCAAACCTTATCCCTCGTTCGTTAAATAAAATGGGAAAAGTTGGACGAAGCGTGAACTCGGTAAAGAGGATGAATCTATCAAATCGAATATTTTCAGGTCAATTGTTTTTATGCCTGACGCTTATCATTAAATTCGTGATATTCTTTACCTTTTATTATCTCATCGTCCCTTCTGAATTCTGATTCCAAATAATAAAAAAATCGTGTTTGGAATTCGAATCGAAGAATAAAAAAATAATTTTAACAGCGAACAAATAAACTTGATTTCATTCACGTGTTTTAATTAACGATAACGTGACCATTTATGCATAATTATTTATTATTCATATTATTTTTATTAACCAACGAGATGAAATCATTTTAAAGATTTTAAAACTGAAAAATAAATAAACGGTTTGATGCTTCGATTTACTTTAAAGAACTAATTTCCAACTCTGTCCAATATTTCTTAGAGAAAATTATTTTCGATAAAAAAAATATTTAAAGTTCGCTCGAAAAGATGATCCTGCATTTTTTCCAAAACATAATTAAGCATTCAACGTGGAAAGGATTAAAGATTCAATAAGCGAAGAATTTTTCCTTGCTAAAAAAAAAAAAGATGAAAGCGACGTTGTTCTGTTCCTTAATCCTTATCACGAGGCCAGGATAAAAGCATTCTGACCCATTTTTATCGGGGCTACAACCACGAATGTGGTATCTGGCGATCCTAATCCTTGCATAACGTGCAAACTCTATATCGAAACCATCGTGAAGGGGAAAAAAACTGAAAGCCTGTATCGGAAACCAAAGTATCCGACGTGAGAATGGAATAAGAAGGTTTCTGGTTCTTCTCCTCGTTATGGATGGTGACGAAAATATATAAAAGAGGATTCGAGACGAAAAAAAGTTTCTTTAACTATTCAGAAAGAAAAGAGAGAGAGAGAGAGAGAAGAGGAAATTTAAATAGTTTCTGAAGAAATATATATATTTTTCAGGTGAAAAAAGAACTCTTGTGTCAACATGATAATGGATTTTATTTCATATCTCGGTTACGGGAAGATCAACCGAAAGTCAGTCGGTAAAGTGAAAAGTCTGCAAACACGGTCGCCATTAACACGGTGCCCTCCCTTCGAAGTTAAATCCTCAATTTAAAAAGTACACTAGGGTGGAAATATGAGAGAGAGTAGGAGATTTGTAAGAGTTGTTACGTGATTAAGATAATAGAGAAATTAATGATTTGTATCTTTGGATATTTAAGAAAAATTGTTTTGGTGCGATTCGATTTTTGATCTGAATAATAAAAACTTATAAATTATATAAATCGTCTGGTAAGGAATCAATGAATTGAAAAAGCGAAAAAATATTGATAATAAAATCGAACGTGAAATTAATTTTTAAAAATCAGAAACAATTTGAGAATTTCTGTTGGGCGTTGAATTAATTCTTTTTTTCCAACG
Source organism: Apis cerana (assembly GCF_029169275.1). Classification (NCBI taxonomy): domain Eukaryota; kingdom Metazoa; phylum Arthropoda; class Insecta; order Hymenoptera; family Apidae; genus Apis; species Apis cerana. The sequence continues at coordinate 11,158,933 of NC_083862.1, read as the reverse complement.
ATATTTCGAAAAAAAATTAATTACAAAAAATTGTATTCCATCCACGCAACGGCAAATAGCACAGAAAGATATCGTAGGATGTAAATGGAAAGCAATTTCATTCTCTGAATGCGTAATATCCATAAAATTTCAGCATCATTTTGCTTTTTTCGAAAGGCCAACAACAGAGCTAAAAATCGAATCAACTACCCCTGGATCCATTGTTTCTTGTCGTTGTTCCAACAAAAGAAAATGGAGTTTCAGAGTTACGATTGTTATTTTTGTCTTGAATGAAACGATTGCTCGTGGATCGTTTAACATTTACTAATGGATATAATGAATAAAAGTTGAAACGAGAACATTTCCGAATTTCCGAAAGACGCAAAAAGCGACCCCACAAAAAGATTAGAGAATGGAGCGAAACTCGGGTGAAATTCGATATTTTTACACAAAGATTAATTCGCTTTTAATCCTTTCTACCAACCATCCCTTATTCACACCTTGTTACAAAGCAATTTAGAAAAGAGCGAATAAAAAAGTAGATATCGATCGTGTGAATGCTGAATATTTTGATCTTTATATAAATGATGAAGATTTTAAGAATTTAAGAAACTATCTTCCTATATATTTTTATAAGTAAATATTTCGTAAATTATGGAAGATAATTGAAATTAAATATATAATTATCCAATTATAATAACAAGATTGTGTTGTTCCATTACTGTAATTTTTAAATTCACGTATTGCCAATGTTATAAAAATTCGTGCTCGTATTTTTCAAAAAGGACCAAAGGACCATTTATCAGTGCTAATAAAATAAGAACAAAGAACAAAATTTTAAAAATCAATTCAATCAATATTCGATAGTCTCTCTCTTGTCACCAAAAAAAAAAAAAGACTATCGAAAATTATTCATAAAAAAAACTCCAGATATTAAAAATTCGGCAATACAATACAAATTTTATTTTCATTGCGAAAGAATTCGAAAAAAATTGTAAAAAAAAAAAGAAAGGAAGGAAAAAAAGATATTGGAATTATTTCATTCTAAAAAAAAAAAAAAAGAACGAACATTGCAAAAAGAAAAAAGAGAGAAAGAGAAAAGGAAAGAAGAAAAACACTCGATAAAGTTGGAATTCCTATTTCATCCTCTTCTTCCGATGCCACCTCTTGGCCCGCGGGAATTCGCCTCGATCGATCTCCAGGCATTTCGAAACGGTTCAACGCGTACGAGTTCGACTATGATCGATCGCTTACTTACTTCGTTTTACCATTGAAAACGCAGCGACCACTTGCAGAACCATGAACAATTTATGATTTTGAACGCGTGATGTTCGTTTCGTTTGACACGGAAAGGAGAGGAAAGAAAATCTGAACTGGATCCCTTTGATGAACGACGTATATTTGAGAAATTCAGAGAAGTCAACTTTCATTTTGGATAATTCAGATCTTGATTTTTCATCAAAAATTAATTAAATAGGAGGATCGTGATTTTTTAGAATCGATTGATTTGGAGGATTTCTAGAAAGTCGCTAAATAAGAATTTTGGAAAGTTTTTAAGAAAAGAGAATATTGTACTTCTTTTTATTTTGTTGTAATAGTGTTAGATTGTCGGTGGTCATTCGCCTTTGTCTGCCCAAAATCTGATTAGTGTAACAATTAAGTTTAAATTTGAAAGATGGTCGAGCATTTGATGTCCCAGGAAATAGCAGCGCATCAATGGTATTTAAAATGGAACTCGTTGACCTCTCGGACATCATTTTAATTGAAACTATTTTGATCTTAATACGATCTCGTTTTCTCGAAATTATTCCTTTACGTGAAAATGTGAGCGGTGCGCATTTTGCTTAATGTCATTTACGAATTATTAAGAAATAATATAAAAAAAATATTTATTACTCAACTTAAAATAATATTATTATCCACTTCGAACTTTCGAAGATCTTTGACCATCTTATCGAGTTCCAATCGAACTCGAACCAATAAAACTCGAACCTTATTCTCACGTCGCGTTACGAGTTTATAAGAGCTTCCATGAGTCGAAATAACGTTTCACGAATCGTCTCTTCCTCACGAGAAAACCGTGTAAAGATCCTCCAGGGAATCGATCGATTCCCTTATCGCATCGGTTGATGTGTTTTTCGATATCAAAAAGGATTAAAGCTTCCTCGAATAATATGTATCTTTATAGTATAACAAAAATTTGTCATAAAGTTTTACTTAGAATAAATTGTATTTATAAAGGTATATTTAATATATGTATGGAAATGGAGAAAGATGATATTAAAAAGTTCTTCGAAAGTTTGATTGTAACATAAATTGTAATTTTTATAAAAAATTTTAACAATATTATCTTCAATTTTATCTATTTGTGTGTGTGTGTTCTTATTCGAAATTATTATTTCATTCGTATTATCATTTCGCGAAAACGAAGTTACCTAAAAATTTATTACATATTTCTGTCTTCACGTTCAACGTCAAAGAAAATAAGAGTAAGACCAGTTTCCACCTTTTTTTTCTTCCCATAATCTCTCAAGAGCTATGCATGTTTTTATTTGCATACATCTCCTTTGAAGCAAACTCTATTTCTTCTTCACTTTTGACGTTCCCGGAATTGTCCTTTATATTGCTGCATCTAGTCTCTGTATCGAACTACTGCATTCTTCGATAATTATAGAAAAAATACGTATTCTGTTAAATTCGAAATAATTCGTATACTTTTAAGAACTCTTGGATTCTCTCAATATTTGCAATCTTTTCGACTTATTTGCGTCTTTGGAAAAGAGAACGAGTTATTGAAGCTTTCTATAAAATTTAATTATTGGAAATTTCTAAATTGAATCATTTTTAAAACCTTTCAAAAAATAAAAGATAGAGCTTTTTAGGGTTCCTTTTGAAACTTTGCAAATTTTTTAATCTTTTTAAATTCTATTATTTCAAATCTGGCAGAATCGAAACTTTGTAAAAATCGAAGCATTCGATGAAATAGTCGAAGATCGACTTTTATTAATCGTCGATTAAGCCGTTACTTTCCATTTAATTCACATTTAAAATTGCATACAATTATCCGACCAAACAATCATTAATTCACGTCACAGGATGGACTTGAGAATCATTTTCATCCCCGCTTCGAATAACTTTAACGAGTAAGGAGAAATTCGAAAAGCGAGGCGCGATAAAATACGAGCTTGTCACTTTTGATTCGAATCGAATTCCCCTCGGGAAATTATTTAAATATAACGAGAAATATCTTCCTCCCTCTATTGCTCCACAATACCTTCTTATAACAAGCATCTCCATCAATCTTCCAGGATACACGCTGCCTTTCTACAATTAATTTCACGATGCGCGAGGGTGTCAATTACGTTCCGTGAACATTTTCCACGGGAAGATGCGAGATTACAGAATTACAGTTTTCCAGAAAATTTCCATCTGTTACTCACTTGTGGTCGGCCAACGTGAAATAATATTGACGTTACACGATGATAAATAATGTTAAAATTATGCATTGGGAATGAGAAGGGTGGTGGAGATTTATATTTGCAGTGAAATATTACTTCTACTCGGTTAAAACGGAAGCAGGATATGCAGAGTGGAATTATCTTTTAGCTCGAATCCTTCGTCGCACTGGCTCTACATTTCCAAAATATGCGTGTCGGATTTTCAACGTTTCGTCATAAATCGCGATTTTTTTCCTCAAATGCGATTATTTGCGTTCAAAACAGAAGAGTGTATAAAAATACAAAAAAAAATTAGGATTGGAATAATATTTGTTCAACAATAGCTGAATCCAAGATTTAAAATTGAAAAATAAATTAGTTCGTTGTATATAATATATATATATATATAGTACAACGAACTTTATCCATTATTTATGATTAAATTTTGTCAAAATTGCCGACTCGAACAATTTTCGGTGAAAAATTTTATAATTTTTCCTCCGATCTTCCATTCGATTCGACATCGATATAAAAACACGCAATAAAAGTATCTACAAATAGGTAGGCGCAATCGATATTAAACAACGCGAATTTCATTTACCACATGGAGAATAAATCCTCTGCCTAAAAAAAAAAAAAGAAAAAAAAAATCCTAAAAAAAACTCGATGCAGATAGGCGCGTTTCCGGTTACAAAACTATTCGCGGCGTTTCCACGTGCGATCATATTTCATCCGATTGGTTGTCGCAATCGCGGGATAAAAAGGCCGCGAACATGTCATGTTTCCACAGGCTTATTTTTCCGTGTACTCGGTGTTCGTAAGTTGCGATAACCTCGGCGAAATGTCGAAAACCGATGGATCGATTCCCAGTTTTTTTACGATATTTCAGAGTGGTTTATATTTCCGATATCCAGTAATTAAAGTTTGACATGGCGGGAGGGGGGATTTTTATCGCGACCGATCGTCATTCGTTTCACGGTTGTAAACACGGTTTTTGGAATCGTTTTGTGGATAAAAATTGAGAATGACGAAACATCGAAATGATACGAAACGGAAACTAATATCGTTGTTTCACACATTTTGAAAATTCGAAAGTTGAATTGAACTTTCATTAGTTTCGAATTATTTGCTCATGAATTATTAATCAAGACAGATAAATCGATCGAATTGATTATTAAGCCAAAAGGATTATTAGCTTATTAGGTTAACGTATTAAATAATTGAGAGAGAAAAAAGAAAACTTCAGGAAATATATATTCTTCGAATCGAAATAAAAACCTTACTCGATGAAATTGATCGATAAAATTTTATCTTTAACTTATATATCTATTAAAATATCGATAATATAAATGACAAATCTTGAATTACTCGATCCAGTGACACCGCCAGTTTCGAATCCTTCGGAAACGAGTACTTTCGTATCGGGCTCGATTCAGATTTGATAAGTACATATTGAACTTGATCCACCACGTATGTGATCCCACTAATTTCCAAGGGCGTAACCGAATGCCACCGTTTCTCCTCTCGTAGCGAAACCGACATGCGCATAGACAGATCATGTCGTCGCCATAGAAACGTTTGTGAGTCTTAAGGCTTGCAACCCCCCTCGGAGCCCGTCAAATGCCTTTATTTATAACGTCCGTGACACGTGCGCCCCGTTATCGGCCCCCGACCAATCTCTTTCCCACAAATTGCTGCCCACCGTTATCCGTCGAATGTTTGGGATCAAGGTTGAGAACCTGTTCGTGATCTGGAAATTTTCTCGATCCTCCTTATCTTTCTCTTGATCCGAAATACTGTGCACCTTTTTCTTTCCTCTTCCTCTCTCTCTCTCTTTGTCTGTTCCTCCTTTTATATTTTTCTGACTCTGTATCTCTCTTTTTCTCTTCGTTTCTTGATCCAGGATTAAGAAAAAAGTGATTGATATGCAAATGGATGGAGGAAATTCTATTTTCTGTTTGCTATGGGGGGAAGGGGATTTTTACGAGGTTAGAATAGCAGTGGGGTTATAATAGGGTGATTAGGATAAAAGTATGATCGCGTGGGCAGGTTCGAAAGCTGTGGTTATACGCGAAATCTTGGTGATTATGTGGGTGTAATGCGATGTCTTTATTCTCTTTGCTCTTTCTCTTTTATGATTTAGGTTGAATTTCGATTATTGAATCGATGTTGCTAGAGGAATTTTACGACTCGTAAATTGTGAGATTCATCGATTCTCAACGAATTCTTTTTTTTTACAATCGAAGGAAACGATGACATTTTATAAATTACGAATCAGTTAATTTATTCTTGGCAATAATAGAAAAAAATTGTATCGATGTGAATTTGTTGATAACGACGGTAATTCTAAGATGATGTTGTTTGTTTTTCTTGATTCTATGATTGACGTAACATCGGATTTTAGTATCGTAGTACGATTGATCTAATCTGACTATGACCTGCCTTTTCTATTTCGAGAACCTTTACGACTGTTCCATCATCTCCCTTTATCGTATGAAAATCATATAAATTATACGATCAAACGAGGAACCCGATAATTCTCGTGAATCTACAAATACGGTGCTATTGAACACAAACAAAATCATAGTCAGGAACAAACAAGGAACAAATTAACTGTAAAAAATTTGTAAGACAACAGAAAATAATAAATAGAGGAAATTCTCCACTTCCTTTTTTAATAAAATAAAAGGAGAAATGAATGGAAAAATTTTTTTCCTTCATTCGAAATTTCTACGTGCTCGGATAGATCATGCATCGTTCGCATTCAAATCCCATCATACGAGAACATTTTCCAACGAAAGGAAATGAACTCGAATAAGTTCGAAATAAAATCATGAGTGGCCGATACGTCGAGACAGATTCGAAATCGCGCCACTTCCGCCGCAAACTGATCACGGAAAATTAACTATTACTCGATTTCGAGATAGCGTTTCGCTCACTGCCAGAACGTGTCTATCTTCCGCCGAATCCGCAGGCAAATGACCGCGAATGGAATTCAATTTCGTCGATGGAACAATGGCGAATCCCAACGAATCGATATCAGCCATCGTATTTCCACGCAATTTTTCTTCCGCGCAACGTGTTAAGCATGCTTCAGACTTTAATCAGGGATAGAAGGGTGGTGTATGAAAGGGCAGGATGGTCGATGGACCCGTTGTAAACAGACACTCGTGCATCGAGGCTGTGTAACAAGTTGTGTCGAAATTGGGAAAGTTTCCGGTTTTAAACATGGCCAGATTCGAATTAGAAGAACGAATTTCTCATATGTGCCTTTTTTTTCGTTGCTAATAAAGTTGCCGAGTCAATAAGACGATCAGATTAAACTGCACGTGGTATACAAAAGTCAATAATACAAATATAAAGTATCCAATAATAGGTATTATTATATTTATATAACAAATCTTTATTTCTTTATTTGTAAAAATTTCATTTTGTAAAATCTATTTATTAGTTAAAGAAAAATGAGGGAAATATTAATTTTATACATTTTTTTAAAATATTTTTCAAGAAACTATACTCTCGAAATTATGATTGTCGATCTTTAAATTTGCAAAAGTTAACGAAAGGATTATACGATTTAATGGAAGTGAATGGAATAAATTATAAAATATAAGGTTGATTAATATTTATTCGGAATATTTGGTCGGAATAATGGCGAGAATTCTTTCGAACAATAGTGGGATTGGGATGTAATGATGAAGCATAGGGATTGGAACGATGATAAACGAGGAATTTGTTGGGATGATTGTTTTGGGTGTTTGAGGGGTTGTCCCGGGCTTTGAACGAACGAAATCTTCATGATAAATCTTATGAACGTGATCCCTCGCATACACGAGAAGAAGAAGAAGACTTAGATTTTAATCCTATCCTAATGACAATGAAATCTCGAAACTGGAAATTAATTGTATCGAGTCTTTGAGAATAGTTAGAGGAACGCTTTGAAGCGCGTTAGCAGATTAAGACTGTCTTAAGTGATAAAATTTACGAGATTTTCATACATAATTTCGAAGAAGGCTTAAGAAATCGGTAATCAAATTTTGAAGCTTTCATTCTACAATTATTTAACGTGAATATTTTGACAGATTATTATTTTTTTTCTTTTTATAGCTTTGAAATTAAATCTGTTTTATTAAAAAAGCAAAAGATCCTTTAACTTAAAGCGAGTTTTATGAGCGAATCACACGTGACGCCGCGTGACTAGTTCATTAATAATGTTAACGAGTAGATAATTACCTGGAAACAGTTCAACTTGGAAGCCCCAACAAGGCCATCTCTGGACTCTGGCTTCCCTAATTTTTATTAAATTTCCTGTCTTTAGTGTTGTACATCGTTCGTGTTTCCAAGTTTCTGAATCACGAACCTTTGAAAATAATCTACTGCATGAATATGGACACTGAATCTCTCGACTCCGACTTCCTTAATTTAAGTTTGAAAATATTATCCATCGTGGAAATATCGACAGCGATTGCATTGGCTGGTGCATCTAACTTTCCTAATTTTTATTAAATCTTTATCTTTGACGCTGTTCGTCGTTCGTGTTTTCCAAGATTTCTGAATTAAAAATTTAAAAATATTATCGCGTGAATATCGATATTTAGCTTCCTTAATCTTTAAATCCCTACGTTCCCAAGATTCAAATCTTGGAAATATCGATTGAGATATACCGACGAATTTTTCCTCGAGGTCTAATTAATTCAATGTTTGCGTATCATCTCAGCCCCGGAATCGAATAAAATTTTTACGAAATATATGTGTACATATATATATTTCTGCGTATATTAAACACGCGGTGTGAAATTTTCATAGCAAACAAAAGGACTATCATATTTTTTTTAAAATGAAAACCGAATATTTCTTTCCAGTTTACTATTGCGAATTGTTTCGATTATTTGATACATTTTATACGAAACTGTGAATCGGAAAATAGATAATAAGGTAATTATTTTTGTTTAATATTTAGATGATATGCTTTAAAATATTTTTTAACGGGATTGAAAAATTAATTGAGTTATGCAGAAATTTATGCATCATTAATAATTTACATTTAATTAAAGATGACGAAAATATGAATAAAATAAAACGTTGAAGAGAAATTAATTAAATTTTGAATTATCCGCTTCATTTTCACATATTTCCATTTCAATTTATTTAACAAACAATTGAAAGATCGAAATATTAATAGCATCCAAAATTTGGAGTAATCAATAACTAGTTAAATATTTCAACAGGTATTAATCGACTAATTATTATGTATATACGTAATTACTTAGTTTAAACAGTTAATTAAACTAAACATGTTTGTTATGACACACACACACACACACACACATATATATATGCACGCATACAAACATATATATTTTCAAACAATACAAATTGAAATAACATATTCAATTTTTTATTATATACGAAATCCATACACGATTATCCATCGTAATCATGATATCGAAATGAGATTATTAGAATGGAACAAAGATAATGATAATCAATTCGAAATACACGGTTCAATTGGCAAAATTCATAAATCCTTCGCTATATATTGGATAATATATATATATATATATAATATATATATATATATATAAAATATATAGTTGAGGCTTGAAATTGCGAAAAGTCGTGTACCGTGTTCTTTGTCGAAACGTTCGAACATTCTTCTTATTTTCGTTGCGACAACGGGATGAAAAGGGAAAAAGAAAAAGTAAAAAGTGTGACCGAAAGCGGAGAATACTTTGCAAAGCGAAATTCTCTCGCGAATTCTTTACTTTGCCTTGTATTTAATATGAAAATTTTTTCGCGAATACAAAATAGGATGAGTAGGAAAAATTCTACTTACTACTGATTAATATAAAGTTAAAAATATTTTCTACAAACACAAGTTTAATACACAAGTTTTTCTTCTTTTATTTCTGTTCTCATCAAAGTTTATTGCGTAATTCTGAATCTTCAACTTTCGTTTCGGATATTGAAATGAATCGGCATATGATCAGATGTGTTAATACCTCATCGATTGGCAATACGTTGCTGAATAATTACGCAATTATTAACTTGTATTTCATTATTGGAACAGGATAGTAATTAAGCGAGCTTTCGTCGGGCATACGTAATGGGATGAATAAAGCGTGGACCAATCAAGCGTTATTGTAACTACGATAAATTTTATTTGTCATCCGTCATGTCCTTCCGATATATTTTATTTAATCCAAAACAATTGTATCTCTCTATTTTATCAATTGATTGTACAACTTGTTCGAAATAAGAATTTATACAAAAATCGTGCGTGTCGTATCAATATCAGAAAAATGAGTAGATCAATTTTAAATTTAAATTATAATATTTCGACTTTTTTCAAATTTTTCACTTTGATCGCAATAGTCTTCATCAAAAATCCATCCCAACAGAATTAACGAACAAAATAACAATTCCAAAGTTCCAGATATCCATTCTCAAACGATATTTCTACTTAAATACAATACTAATCTCAATTAAGGAATTCATAATCCGAGGAATCCATACGGAATTGTCAATTAGAAGTTGAAAGAAGCGAGTTACGCGAGGCGTGCAAACAGGCGGAGAGGAAAAGCAACCCGCAGCCTGTGTTCTCGCACGATATGCGCGCAAGCAGCGTGAAGTGCGGGTACGCGAGTATGTACATCGCAAGCGTTTCCGCCTGCAGGCAACCCTTCTATTAAAATGACTGTAAATTGGTGCTCGAGGATTGTGGATTTAACCCGTGTTCACTAGACGTTTTATCCCAACGTTTTCGCCAACGCACAGGTTAATTTCCTCCGGGATATCGATCGACACATCGATATATTGCGCTAATATTAATCCATTTGTACATCACGAGTTTGCCCAACTTGGAGGAATAATTCAATGCGATCAACAGGTTATTATTATCCATTAAAAATGTTAATGGATACGTTACCATATAGCAATGTTTTGCTTCGTTAATTAATTTCGGTGGAAATAATGGAAATATGTTTTAACAGAGAATGAATTTAAGTTTACTTTCGATTTTATATTTAAATTTTAACTCTATTTTCTGTATATTCCTATATATATATAATTTCTCTTTTTTGCGACATGAATCTTCGTTTAATTCTAATTGATTATTATTCGGGTTGAATGATTACTTATTAAAAATTTTCGGATATAGAATATTATAAGAATGTTGGAATATCGATGATCCATGAAGAATCGACAAAAGGGAATACGCGTGACTCGATTGGAAAAGGATGGAAGGCATCATCGATTGAACGTGTATGGAATTAGGATTGATTTACACGTGGGATACCGCGGTGTCATGATCGCAGTTAGATTAAATGCTGGAATCGAATATCTGCAAACGAATTTGATGCCCGTGTCGTGATTAGTTGCCGAGCATGATTTTACCGATTCGAATCATTGTATCTGAGAGATTTAGATTAGGGGGAGGGGGTAGAAGGGGGATGATTCACGCAAAACTGATCGTTTATCAAGGCTTTAGAGGAAATTAGCGACCGTATTTGATTGCTTTGCCCCCGATTATTCGACACGTCTCTTCACATCCCCGTAATTTAATTCAGGATCATCAAATTTAATCGAATTCCAATTTAGCACAGTTAGTAACAGTTACAATTAAAATATAATAAAGTAACCGAATAACAAAACTTTGAACGCTCGAATAAAATTTAAATGAAATTAAACGAATTTCTTCTAAACGAACAAATTGATTCTAAATATTTGTTAAATAAAATTTATCTATCGTTTTTCGCTTCCTCTCCCTTGAAAATTTTTTCCATAATATAAATTTCAATTAAGAAATAAAACGAACTCGGCCTCGATGAAAGAACTTCCACAAAAGAAATCTTCAATCTCCACGCTACCTTACAACTGCTTCTTATAATAACTAGGTCGAATATTCTTCGATCCTCAATCTGCCCAGAAAATTTTCTTCAAAGACTGAAGAAAATTTCCCCTTTCCGTCTCTTTTCTTCCGCTCAAGTATTGCGAATCTCGTACATCATACATACTTTTGTCGAACAATCGAAATTATATCGTTTAACAAAAAAATAATCTTTTTTCTGAAATTACGTTTCACGAGCAGTCCATAATCCTCCTTCGCCATTCCACCTCTCGAAGAAACTGCATCATGACGGATTTCGTGCTCGTTATCGGTGAAAAAGAAACATTGGGAAAGCTATCGTTTGATCGTCGTCCAAAAAAATAGAGTTCTTCCCTCTGTGCGCTACCTATCGTAACACGGCGAACGAGCGATTTCTCGTGGATGAATTGGGAGATTCGCCGTGGCTGGTATTTCCACGAGGAACACCTGGAACATCGACAATAATCGTTCGTCGAATGGGCCAAGCGATTCTCTGATAAATTGGACCGTTAGCGGAAGGATGCTGATCGCTGTGCATCAATCGCTGAAACGCGGTTTCGTAAAGGTGGTAACTCGATTTTCGGTTAGTTTGTGGTCTTTGCTTCGCGTGCTCCTCTCTATTTTTTATGCGTTTTTCGAACGAACACGGAACGTTTCACAAGAATATTTTATTTGAAAATATTATTTGGCTTCGAATATAAATAAAGAGATTCGAGTTTTTTCAATCTAATATAACATTGATCATAAAATTCAATTTAATCGTTTATCTTTTAATGTTTTAAGCTTAGAATGATTAAATATTCCGTCGAATAAAAGATTAAAATATTAAAAAAATGAATTATATTGGAAAATATAGAATGGAATATAGAAATATGAAAATGTGGAATAATAGAATACTGAAAAATTATATTGCAAAATAGAAGATATAAACACGCTCGTTACATTATTTTTACTTTTGTTGCGCTTTATTCACCGAGGCGAGACAGGGCCGAGACGATTTGCCGTGAACGTGCAATATCGATGATCCAATCGAGGATTATCACCTCCTAAAGACAATTGACCCTTCGCCCAACGTCGAACAATTTCGATCGACAACCATAGACGATAGTGATAACGGCTTCGGCTCCATTCGTATCCGGCGAATTTATTGGAATGGCGGTGTTCTCTTGGTTTTCCATCGATATTGGCGAACTCGTTCACCAGTGGAAAACCAGCGAATGAAATACATTTTACACATATTTTATTTTTAAAAACGTTTCATAATTAAATATATGTCTCCATACAATTTTAAATCATTGCAATTATGCAAAATCATAATGAAACTTGAACATTTTCACGTAAAAATCGTGAAAAAGAATTACAAATTTTGTCATCAAAACGCACTCAGAAGATAGAGAATACAATGCCATTGAAGTCAGTTTTCGATTTATCCCGATATCTCAATCGGTTGCCGAGATATAAAGATTGAAAGTTTTCATAGTATTTAAGCAGCGCAGCGATATATTATGAATGGACCCTGACCCACGTTTTTTCTTGGAAATGTGTACTACGTTTTTCCAGGAATCGCGTCTGTCGCTTGTCTGGACTTTGGGATAGGTCAGTAAGACGAAGTGCGAATAAGAACTCCAAATAAGCGACAAGGACGGGGATAGTAAACGATTAAAAATTACCTTTTTCTTTACACGATGATATCTCGGGAACCGGAAGTCGTATCGAAATAAATAAAAAAACATTTTAAAGAGGAAGATTCAGCGCTTCTAATAATTCTTCGTTAATGACCGGAAATCATTATCTTCTGAGTTATAGCGGTTCAAAATTTTTCTAATTTTAATAGGATTAATCGGATTTAAGATAAATGATTAAAAATTACCTTTTCTTTACTCGACGATATCTCGGAAACCGAAAGTCGTATCGGAATAAATAAAAAAATGTTTTAAAGAGTAAAGTTCACCGCTTCTAATGATTCTTTACTGATCGACCAGAAATCATTATCTTCGGAGTTATAGCGTTTCAAAGTTTTCCTAATTTTAATAAGATTAATCGGTTTTCTTCAACTAAATTATATGTTTGATATATTCATTTCTCAAAGAAGTATTATATTAAGTTCATAACGATCTTACTAACAATAGACGATATTATATTAATAAAAATACAAAGTAAAAAATGAACGAGATTAAATTATAACGAAGACAACAATTTCTCTCAATTCTTCCTTTTAATTATGCTTCATTGATTAAATACCTTGTTTTTAGTTCATTTCAATATCAATACATCATCAAGTAGATGAGAGACGTCCCTCTTGAATTTGTATAATGGAATCATATTTACGGAAGCGCGTGCTTCGCACTTCCTCTGTGGCTAATTTATATTCCTCTTACGCGTAACTAACTAATTAACCGACTGCCTACCATTATGGAAACCACAGATTCACTGCTGCAAAACCAAAATCTAGCCACTGAACAATGACGTTTCCTGAACCGATTAAATTGATATATTCATATAAATTTTCGTTTTTTTTTTCGTCTCGTTAACTTTCCCAATTCTCGACAATTCTTTTAAAAATCAGTTTAAAAGTTTTACGTATATAATCGTCGTTTGTTCTTCCTCGTTCTTGTCTGTTTATTTATAGCGGTAAAAATTTCTATTTCTATCTATATTTATAATCATATATAGCATTAAATCGGAATATTATTCGAAGAAATTTCTGCGTATAGGAAATATCGTACGTTATCGACCATATACGTGATATTCCACAATGTATAATATTATGGTTCCTCTGTCATTTACATACCATTTGTGTCTTCTATTCGGAAAATTTGCATAGATTCGATGGTATATGAAATTTCGTTTAAATTGTACCATTTGAAAATAAAAAATGGAACAAATATATATAACTTTCGTAAAAAAATGTGTTTATTATAATATAAAAATATAAAATCATTATTTTAAAAAGATTTATTAGAATGTCGATTTGTAACTTGTAAAATTTTATTAATAATATTGAGGTTTTTTTAATTGTGAGGTTTTCATGACAAGAGAAAAAGTTAAACATTAAATAAAAGTTAAGCTAAAAGAATTATCCGATCAAGAGCGAAACAAGCTCAAAGACAAAGCTTAACCTTCGTTCTATATTCGTTCACTTTCGTTCTCAATTATTGGATTATTTATCACGTTTAACGAGCTTCGATCGCTTCAACTTTTATTTTATTCCTCTTCAAACTCTTATTGCGTAATTGTTGTGCACAGAAAAATAAAGAGAATAAATTTTATAAAAAAAATATAATTTATTCACACATTTATACTTTTCGACAATTTTCTCATTAAGCAAATTCTTTTCGTTTTAATTTCTCGAGAAAACAGTTTCTCTTTCAGACGATACGAATATTAATTAATCTAATATTATTTAATCTACAGAATTCATAAGAATAGAAAACATTATTGTTTCTCATCGCATTATTATTTCTTGTTAACCCTTCGCCATATCGATTCCACGTAGCTTTATCCAACTGTTAAATCGCGTTTCCCAGTTTTTTCGGCGAATACAGAGATCAGTCCCAGCTCGACTTGACATTTTTGATTTAATTAACAGAGAGAATACTCGGGTTTAAGTGCTTCGAGTGATTCGAGGGTTCTTCATTCGAGACTTAACAATCCTCGTCGTACTAAGATTTTCCGCGTCCTTGGATTTTCATTGTCAATCGTGGGTTACAAATGGCTCACTTTGCATCGCTGAATAGCGGTGAGATCAAAGGGAAAATTCCAACGAAACTTGACAGAGTACCATTACGTGCAATTAATAGAATTATTCGATTTAAATAATTAGAAATAATAATATATATATATAGATATTATTTTAGATGTAATTGTTACTTTAATTTAAAAAAATTAAATAACAAAAAATATAAAATTCGATTGCGCATCTCGCTTCTAAATAATTGCGCAATTACGCGAAGTTAAAACAAATATTGTGAATTAAAAGGGACATAAAAATGTTTGTTTCGACTGATTAAATGTATGATAAATGTGAAAAATGTTCTCGTTATTTGAAGAAAAATCGATCAACTTGTGCAATCGAGAATTTCGATAATAAATGGGCAAATTTGTTTAAATTTTGTTTTAATTGTCAAACGCATTTTTAATACCAAAAACTTCACACGCGTTTATCGCACTTTAATTGTATTAGCTTGTTTTTCAAATTAAAGAATAAATATTATTGCGCGATAAAAAAATATTTAAAATGTCGTATATCAAAAATTTTCAATAAATAATTATTACTCGAAGTTCGCGTTTAACGATAAATTTTAATTTTCGCCTCGGAATACAATTTTCTTCTTCGACAAATTGAATCGACGATTTCCTCCTCTAGTAGCAAATTATTCACAGAATTGGTATGTTGAGTTTTCATATCTCCTTTCATATTATCCACCACCAGACACGCCACTCGTGGACATTTCGTGAAAGACGAGATCCGTGGATACGAATTTTTTTTCTCTCCGCCAGACGCTTTTTACGAGGCTGGAAAATGCAGTCGGAAAAGTTGAACGTCACCTTTAAAAAAGAGCAAGGCTCGCGTTTGACTTTTTACGAGCAATAAGTAAGTTTACGCAGACGTTTCAATATTTTATTTTTCTTTGTTTTTACTCCTCTTTTCCAGTCGAACGGGGTTGCAATTAATTTCTTCGTGAAAAAATTTTCGTTCAAAAATTATTGGAGAGAATAAGGAATTTGAAATATTACAATGAGAAATTAACGAAAAATATATTGAAAGAAAATATTATTTTGTTTATGGATTTGTTTTAAATTTCAATATTTAATATCGATCAATTATATTTTTAATATATTGATAAATAATCTTGAAATTTTTAAATTGATTTTTTTCATTTGCAGGATATAGGTATGTAGAGGAGAGTAAAAATTTATACATTAAAAGAAATCAAGAATATGGATCGTTATCTTATCGACGACATGAATCGCACGATGATTTTACTCCTTTGAAATTTCTCACGTAAAATTTTTACGAATCGTTGACGAAACGCGAGAGTGTTTAATCGTGTCGTACGCGTTTAAAATATAAAGCATTTTCTTTCGAGTAAAATTTTCATATATAAATTGTTTAATAAATCAAATTTACTGGTATAATTTATACCAATTTATATATATAAATTGGATAACAGTTTGATACATATATTTGAATAATTTTTCTCCAGAAAAAAAGAATACAAAAATAGAAACAATTATTATTCTTCAAAAGGAAAATTGAACTTTTCACTGCAATTACTTTCGATGCACTTTTACAAATCGATTCAAAATTCTTCCAGGATAATATTAATTTCTCCTCCCCTCTTCCCTCCAAAAAATAGAATTTTTACAAATCACAACCCCTTCGAGCAAATTTTCCAGGGACGAAATAAAAATATAAATTTAGAGACGAGAATAAAGGCAAGGTATCGTCTGAATCGCAGAACTGGGATTTACGAGGACGACGTTTTATGTTGCAGGCCTCGTTTTACTCGACAGCACTGAAAACCCTGATCTCTGTGTCTACTGTGATACTGCTTGGCCTCATATTTGCTTACCATGCCTTAGAAGTTCAGGTGCGTATGAAAAAAAAAATAAAATAAAATAAAATAAAATAGAAAAGGAAAAAGAAAAAAGTCCAAAGTAGGCTCGATGTTACCATCTTTGTAGCGTGCATGTAAACAATCTACCGTGGACGTTACCGCATCCGCGAAACGAGGGTGGGGAAAAAAAGAAGAAAAAAAAAAAAAGGGCGAATATAAAAGACTCCGCCGTTTGCACACATCTGTGAGGTTTCATTTCACGGAAACGGAACACGGGTAGACCGTCTTCCACGGCGGAAGAAATATCTCGATCCTCGTGCCGCTCTGTATTATGCAATTCCGCTTTTACTACACTTTTAGCCACCGTTCCCTGTGTCACTGATAAATTTCTTAAATAAACTCGGCGAAATTTTTATTTCCCACTTAGTCAAGTGAAGTTTGCATGCATGAAAGACGAGATTACTCGTCGAGATTCGGGATTATTTTATCTTTCGAAAAATATCGGCGATTTTGTCTTATCAACTTACTGTTTATTTACAGGATGCAAGTCCTACGATAAATAAAAAATGAGATGACACAGAATGAAATTGTATTACGTGAATATCGTGATAATTATTATCAATTATATTAAATTATAATTAAACTATACAAATTATGATTAAATTATTATGACTATTTATTAGAGATAGATAGATTAATAATTACTTCATTAATAATATATCGTTATTATTCGCCATTTAATGCAATTGAGTTTATCTAAAAAGAAAAAATCCAATATATGATTCGATGATGATATTATAGAGAACGTTATGGAATAATTTATATTCTCAAATTTCTCTCGCAGTCTGTTTATCATCTTTATTCCTTCTTCTTATTATCGAAAGTCTAACGGAATGAGTTCCAAAAGCGATCATAAATCAACTTAAAAGAGACGCTTACGAGCATCGATCGTGCCAATTAGAATGTTTCCAAATGCGTTTCCGGCTGGATTGCTTGTACGGTTTCTAATTGGCTGTAGACAGAAGGTGTTGGGGCGAATTGTAATCACGTGTGCAAAGGTTGCAGTGTCGACAAGATCATCGAGACTCCCCTCTTTACTTTTATTTTTTCCCCCTCTTTTTTCTTCTCTAAATTCTTAGAAAATTTATTATACTCGTTCGCTTGGACAGAAAATTAAAAAAAAAAATGATCAACTTGACATTTTATTGACAGCAAAAAGAATCATAGTTCATATCGCAATAGTAAAATTTCGTTAGAAATAGAATAGATTATAGGTGTTCATTTCATTTCATTTATTTTCTTATTTATATTTTTCGCCTGGTTTTCGCCTTACTTTCTTTCTACTTGATAATTTAATCGGACCAACTTTTTCTAAAGCAATCAAAAGAAGTGGAGAATCTCACACGCGTAAAAAATCGACATGTCTATCGAGCACGTACGTTACTCCTAATCTCTCCAATGATTAATAGGACAATTGATACAAAATTAATTTTCTCGATTTCCGGCTACTTTCTCTTGATTAAATCTGATTAATGGCCGTGAAATTCCACCGGCACAAAAGTGATATCGAGGGGTGGGTCGACGCGCAGTGAATAATGAACTGTTAGCGGGATGAAGAGAACTTTCAATGACTGGCTATCGAATCGAATTGAATTCTTCACCAACTTTTCAACCCTCTTTCAACCGTAAAGTATCAATCTGATTTTGCAACCATATTAATCTCTATCGTTATACAAAAATTAATTACCGTGCGCTAACTAGAGATTAAGAATTTGTTTGCTTTAATTATTCATCTCTTCACGAAGTCAAATTGCTTTTTATTAAAAAAGGAATTGAAATAAATATTGTATTTTTAATTTTCATTATATATACCAATTTCTATTTAATTAATTATTTCTTTACATTATAAGAGAAATTTAATTATTATCTGCGATTATCTAGAATCATAATTCTCTCAAGTCTGCAGATATTTTTTAACACAATTTCTAACTTTAATCTTGTATTCAAATCAGATCCGATTAAAATATCCCGAACGAAACACGGTGGATTTTACGCCCGAATCAATCACTCGTGAACCAACATTAGCCGACCATTCGAGCATAACCGAGACACAGGTGAATCGCGCGTTTATTGCAAATCCATATCCATATAACAATAGGGAGGGAGTAACTCGTTAAAATTCTCCAGCCACGTCGATCGCGTCGGGTGCCATGAATTTTCATGAAGGACCATTTTATATCCATCCTCCTCTACCCAAACTCTCTACTGTAACCGACGATTTTATGGTCCTTCGAATCGTTGGCGACACATTTCCTCGTTATTAACGCGAACCGTGATTATTTCCACCGGATTTTCCGTTCCTCTGTTCCGAATCTGTAAAATAGAAGTCCGGTACAATAGTGGTATACATCCAATGGCATTGGCTTTTATGGTATTAAAGCAAATCGCCTTGCTGCATTGTTGAACCAGTGTCCACTCGATAAAAATTCGACTGTCATCGCGTATCGTGTCGTTTCTACTGCTTTTGATTTTTGAGAATCAGATTCACTTTATGCTTTAATAAAAAGAGATAACTGGTTTCGATAGCATAGATAAGATTGAATTTGGATTGGATTGAAACTGTTTGGATAAGATTTCCTTTCTCCTTTTTTGTATTGAATGTTGCAATGGTTGTTTATAAAATAGTAGAGGCTTCAGATGGTAGGAAAAAAATTGTTTTTTCAATAAAATTATTGAAAAGATGTATCTTAATTTTTTTTTCTTTTTTTAATCTATTTCTTAGAATGATTTTCGAGGAAATTCAATTTAAAAATATATAAGTAGAGGATTTAAAAGAACCTTATGAAGATTATTACATTTTTACAAAATTACAAAGCAGTTCAAAAATTTATAATCGGCATTCTATATCCGTATCTTTATCTGATTTTTTTTTTTTGATAAGTTTCAATTAGTATTTTTGTCAATTCATTTTTACGTACAATAAAAAAATTTGACATTTATCTATAAAATAAAAATCTTTGAATTTTTATTTTTTCATTCGAAATCAAAATCTTCCAATTTTTTGCCATAAATTTGCAATTCCATGAAATCCAAAAAATTATATTTTATACCTGAACTTTTCAAATTGTAACTATTTTTCACATCCTCCATTCTCTCTATTTTTCCACAACTAAATTTAGTTTCTAAATTTACTTCCACCCAACGAAAATTCAATACACACTTTTCTTTCGATCGATTTTCCAGATTTCTTTAACCACTGAAACATTTATTGAAGTGTTACAACTTTTTAACTAAAAAATAATTACACGATCTAATAGACTCATTTTAAACCCTCTATTTTTACATCCCTAAATTGAATTCTCTCAAAGATCACTTCATACTAGAAAAAAATAAAAATATAAATAAGGTACTTTTTTCCAAAAATCCTCCTGAAAAGAGAACTCTCGACGCGAGTTATGCAGAGATGGCGGTATTAGGGGGGAGGGAGGAAATGCGCAGTGGCGTGCAATAACGCAATTAACGCGTGGGTGCGTTCGTCATCGCGAATAATTCGCAATTTTCTCACAGGCGTAGTGACAATCGAGTTGACCGCGCGATTCTCTATAACACGATAGAAATTCAACCGCGTGAAACGCAGCTGTTACCGTATTTACGCATCGTAATCGAGGTGTGGACCAGCTATCGACCTGGTTACTATCGACCTGGTTACACCGATTATTAAACGAAATTATCGGAGCCTAGCGAAATATCACGAGCTTTCCATCACGGGTATGATGCGTGTAAAAAAAAGTACAGAAAATATATTTCTTCGGGACAATTCGAAGTGACGATTAATTATCGAGTAATTTGTAAGTAGAAAATTTGAGTACAGATTGAATTTTAATCTGTGAATGTAAAAAATTGGCCCAGATCGAATGGTTTCGAAGGAGACTTAATTAAACTAGATTATACAATCATATATATGTTTCTTTTTTTAAATAAAAGTATGTATTGATTATTTAGATGCAACGTAATTTACGAAAAATTATTAAAGTCCTTATGTCGACGTTATTAGTTTAGCAGATATTTTAATCTGTATTTTATAAAACTTATTACACAAAGTAAGTAAGGAGAAAGTGATTGAATTGAAATTTTTAATTAACTTTCTAAATTTTCATAAAAGTTTATTTACAAAGAGCTTACGTCACTTTCGTGCGATCTCTACAAAAGTTCAAACACAAATTTACTAAATTACTCACTTCTGAAACCGCTCAATTTTTTTCCAATTTCTTTTCTTTTTTTATCAATTATTTACGAGTAATTTACATTTATAGCCTAAAATTAGAACACCGTTTGATTTACTTTAATCCGCTCACTGCTTGACTTATTGCTCCTTCGATTTAATCCAATTCATATCCATTTACAGATTATTAAATTAAATATCCCGTACAAAGTGGTTGTACAAACTTCTCTCTCTCTCGTTTCGTATATATCGTCCCCTCCTCTTATCCGTAAGCCTGATGAATCCCCGCCGACTAATCGGCGATAGAGGCCAGCCGAAAACAGAATTCATCCGTAAGTGGTATAAGCCGTCATAAGTCAGACACGGGTATCCGTGGCGAGCGCGATAACAGGCCAAATTTCTTCGAATCCCGATCGTGCTTAATCTCTGGGCCGTATATCAAGCAGAATGAATTGCATTATCCCCGATGGTCGCTCGTTTAACAGGGAACAGGTCGAGTATCTCCGGCAATGGCAATGGTCAAACGATACGCGGGCTTTGGAATCGAGATGTGCGATTTCGATTCGAATTGCAGGCATCTGAGAGGGACATGAAACCGGAGTATCGAGGGGACAGATCGAGGGGAAAAGGGGAAGGGGAATAGCGGTGGTTTCGAGGCGGGTCGTTGAATTTAAGTAGGTGGCACGAGTTGTGGAAAGAAGCGTGGCGATTAATTTAATATTGGAATTCGATCGGTGATTCGTGATCGTGTTGGTAGCCAAATTCCGATGAAATTTCTTTTATTCTTCGTGAAATATTCGATATGTGGAATAATAATGTAAATATAAAGGGATAGGTATGAAATAAGATATGATTATAAAAAAAAAAAAAAGAATAATAATAATAGTGTAATGAGAGAGAAACTTATACTTATATATAACTTAAATTTTAAAAAAAGGAAAGAAAAAGGTTCGGAGTTATATATGAAATATAACGCGTGTAAAATATTCAAAATCTCCGGTATCTCATTTGCCTTTGAAATAAGATAAGTACATCCTAATGGATAATTCACCTTAATTTCCTTAATATAAACTAGTTAAGGAGTTCATAACTCTTAACTCGAAAGTTTATGCATCCACACCAATGCATTCACTCAATGCTTTTCTTTTGCTTGTAATTTAAAAATCTCATGCGGCAATGATTGCAAATAATACTTTTCTAATACCAAACTTGATCCACTTCGTGTTTAACAAAGGAATTTTAATCTTGGGGGATTTTTAGAAAAGAAAATCCTTCCGAGTCGGGTATCTTCTCTCGCCGTCGCTTTGTTCAATTTGATTCTTAATTTTCAAGCTAAATAAAAATAAATGATCGACGTATATGTCAACATGTACCTTTATTTAAAAATTTATCACAAATATCCAATAAGAGAGCAGTAAGAGTATTTTCTTAAGATTTAAGATAAATTTCATAATACGATATTTAATTTAACAAGAATTTATTGAGTTAATAATGAAAATATTCGTTTCGAAAAACTCATTAATTGGACTTAAAAAAAAAATGTGATAATTAGCTTGGAAAAGAATCCACGCGTGTTAACGACGTTTATTCCGCTTGCTCGACGAGCGAAATTAAATCTGCCACGAGGATCAATCGTTATGACGTTCTGGCAGATAGACAATCGGTTTAACAAAAACAAAAAAAAAATCCGATTCACGGTTCACGGTTGTTTCCTGTTTGCTTTAGTCGGGGAATAATAATCACGAGAATCGCGTTACAGGATAAACCGTTTAACTTTGCCACGGATTAATACCAATTAACGACGGCTGACGTCATTTTCCATCCCATTAAACAAACTTTGTCAAACAAAAGGGGATAACAACACATTCTTTAATCCCGTTTTAACTTTTTAACTCGTGACAGATTTGAAAACAGCTCTGACAATAATTTAACGTTTCAAATAATCAAAAGAGAAAAATTTTAATTAGTAACTCGTCACATTCATGAGAGATTATTATAGTAATTATTATTTTTCCTCCATTTCACAAATTTTGATAATTAACAAATAAAACGAAATTAATTATCATGAATTATCTGAAATTATTTTAAATATTTCGTATTAGGAATATATTGAATTATTTAGATGTGATAAAATAAAGAACTTTCCACGATTTTATTTTCTATCTTAAATTTGTTAAATATTTGTTATTTTATTATCAGCTAAAATGTGAAAGAAGAAATTTTTTTTATCATTTTCCATAATTGTTGAAAATTTTTGAAAATTTTTTTTTAATCAAAAATTATTTCATATGAAGGATACGCATTTCTATTATATCAAGATTAAAACTTCAAACAATATTATTTTCATTATTTATGAGTACTGAATTTTGAATTTTTTTTTTTTCTAATAACGTACGAGTTTCAAGCTTTCTAGAGATAAGCAAACGTTGTCACGATTCGAATCACACGGAATGACACGGACAAAGAATCGATAAACTTTATTATATACTTCTCTGTTCATCCTTTGAAACACAGCAGATGTAATAACGCGCATGACAGCCGCTCTCTCGACCAATCGACCATCTTCACGCCTGTCCATGCGTCGCGTTAAATCGACGAAGAGTGCATGCGGGTGATACGCAGCTCGAATCGACAGGATTTTTATCGTCTTTGACGAACCTCTTTTACGCCTCGAACCGAATCGAGGGAAGCAAACTTACGTTTCCAAGAAAATTTGCTTGGAAAACTTAAGAATATCAATTTATTTGATATTCTTAATTTTTTTAACTTTGCGATTATTGGAAGATATAGTAATAAGAAAGGAAGAAAAATCGAAGAAAAATCCAAGAAATGAAAACTACGTGTTGAAAATATTGAAAAATTATGGGTGTAAATTGATAAAATTCTCTCAATGTTTTTAATCATGACGATATTAATTTGATCAATATATAATCAGTATGGTAATTTATTGCAATTGTCTAGATTGCAGATATTTATGGAAATATTAATATTTTCATATGGATATGAAACTTAAAGAAATTTGCTACATTCGATAAGTTATTTTGCATATTTAAATTTTCCGACAATGCATAAAATTTAAATTCGTGGATTAATAAACGACATATATCATTTTTCGTTAAATTTCATAACGAAATTATTTTACTCATCGTTATTATTCATGATGTTTTATATCTTTCTCGAATTAAAAAAGAAAAGAAAATATATATGTATTTGATATTCGTTAAAAAATTATTTCTCTCTCTCTCTCTCTCTCTCTCTCTCTCTCTCTCTCTCTCTCTCTCTCTTTTAAATTATTTCTTTCATTTCCATGAAAGTGAAAAAAAATCAAGAAAACGAAAAAATAAGTTTACCACGAATTAAACCCGAAGGGATACGACACAAGGTCGATTCTTCTTCACAGCCGTATGTAAGTCCCTCGAGTTCTCGTTTCTCGGCTCATGTTTCTTCGCGAAACTAAGCAACATTCCTTTTAAAAGCAACGAATTCCTACCTTTAAATCCATTTCAAGAAAATTCACCAGTGCTGCATTATTAAAAATCCACAATCCAGCAGTGGCGCAATTTCGCGCAATCTCTCCTCCGTGTTGTTTCGAAGGATGTAATCAAGAGAGAAATATACTTTGTTTAATCGAATTATTTTAAATTCGTTGCTTTTAATAAAGCGGACAAGGAAATTGAAAGTTGATAGTTTTATCATAATCTCGAGGATGCAAGTCAATTTTCGTAAATCTGATCGAAAAAATAGTGTGGGAGATGATATGGAAGTGAGGTTGAAATTATTTTAAAAGTAGTGGGGGAGAAAAAGAAAAAATTGCATTTAACATAATTTCTTTTTATTAATACATTTGTAAATATTGTACGAATACATTTTTTAAAATTTATCCAATTTATAATTCACTTTCCTCGATGCAAATAGCTTATCTTCGTCAGATTGCGTTCCTTTTTGAGTCATTCAATCATCTAAGGCCTTTTTAATATTCATCCTATATATTTATAAAAAAAGGTTGGCGGATAATACAACCAAATCTCCACAAAAAATACGATTTCGTTTATCTGTAGCAAAGAGAAAGTTGAAGGGATTGCATCGTGTTCCCCGTTTCATTTAATCTCGTTGTAACGGACGTGACTTTGTGAAAAAGTTTACAGGCACTCCAACATCGGTATTCAGATCTTAAAATTCACATCAGAAAGTCCAAAGTTTTTGTAAGGAACTCTTTTTCAATGAGATATTCCTTCTTGTTGGTATTTTTGTTTGAATTTGCCTCATTAGTTAAAAGTTTGTTGGTAGAGATTTTTGGAAAAATTGAAAAATTTTGGATATCGATTTCTTGAAACTTATTTTCATAAAGGGATTTAAATATTTAATAAGTTCAAAAGATATTGGAATATTTAGCGATTTGTTAATTTTGTTCTAAAATTTAATTTGAATAGAATAAAAAGTATATTTGGATATGTGTACTAAATGGAAGTAGAAACTTGATATAAGTTCTTAAGGTATTAAATAAAGAGTGTATAATAATGTATCCATTTTTGGCAAAGTAAATAAATGAATTATGTACTTTAAATCGAAGGTCTTTTATAAATTTCTCGAGTTTGAATTTTCGTAAATCAAAAAATTCTTTTATTTCATTCTTCATAAATTTTCTCAAATCAAAATTGATTATTGTCGTCATTATTGCGAATAATATATCTCAATGATTATTGAAAAAAATGAATATAATTTAAAATTATAAGAAATTTTCAAATCATCGAATTTAAAGAATTGTTAACAAAATCTTTAGATAAGAATTTTGACGACGAAAAAAATATCATTTAATATAAATTGAAACGATGTAACCTCGAAAATAACATTCAGTACACGATACTTCTCGCCAATCAGAAATCAATCGACACTGGTTAAATTTCAAACTCGAAATCTCGATTGAAGGTAAAAACGGAATTAAAGCTTCGTGAATTTTGATTGATCAATACACAATTGATAACGACGTTGTCAATTTTCTCTACCATGATTCCTTTTAATGAAAGACCATCGATCATATATTGAATTTCAAAATATTCCAATTAAAAATGTTTCGAAGCCCTTCTAATCGCTACGATTAAAACGAAATTGATTTCAGGGAAAAAACAATTCGAATTTCACAAGTTAACGAGGAATTAATCTCAAATCTCCTGAAATAATATTTCGAATATCTAGAGACAAATAATCAACGAAGTAACGCTTTATTACAAGTTTTAAGAGTGCTTTTTCATTCAATTTGTCTCGAGGTTTATAAGAAATTTCAGATAAGAATCGTTGACACAAATTGCTGCTGTTAGAATATTTATGTTCAGTGACGGTCTTATCAAAGGTGAGAAGTAAAAGAGTTAGTTTCGTTCCAATGTTGTGTATGAACACCAAATAGAATCTTTTTTCCAACAAATCAGTTTCGTGATTCACATCTTCTTTTCGATTACATCTTTTACGAGTTATCGCTAAACAATCAACAGAGAATTTTCTCGCTTGTCATTTACAATTGTATTGTATTCCATTGATTCAGATGAGCATTTCAAAACCCATTATAGTTTATTTTCATCCAGTGTCAAACAATTCATTAAATATTTCTCGTTTTAGTTCAGTGTTTTCCAATCTTTTTTAATGTTATTTTGCAATGTTCAAATTATTTTTGGAAGTTCTCTTTTTCATATAAGATAATTGAAATGTGATATTTCTTTTTTTATTAGAGAGAATACCACAATAAGGATTATCTAAAAAAATACTTTGCAATCCTTAAGTTAGCAACTAACTACAATCAACTTTTATTGTCATTATATTGTAATACCAGAAATCATTAACTAGAAATAATTGTTAAAGAATCAATTGTTATTATAATAAATTCTATCGAACCATTGAAATATCGAAATAATTATTAAATAAAAATTTTAAATGATTTTTTAACAAATATTTAAATAATTCTTATATAAGTTTAAAAGAATCATCCATTTATTATTATTAATATTAAAACTCATTAACTAAAATAATAAAATAATAAAAATAAGTAACTATCTCTTAAAAAAAACATTTAAAGATATCATTATTTAAAAATATCACTGGAACAATTAAAAATTAGTTCCTCATGAGTAATTCAGAACAAGAGGATGAAAAAATGCAATCAATGATCAGTCAATTATAAATAATACTTTATCGAGCGAAAAGATGGATATTAACCACAATTTTAAGTTTTACCATGTAATCGATGGAAATTCATCCCAGTTCCTGACCATATGTTCGCGATTTTTTTTCTCGAGTCGAGCTCTCGAGTGCACTCCTTAACTTTGTAATAACTACGTCGAAATGGGCTGTGCACTCTTTCGCCACTCTATCCAAAGTACTTCGTAAATTGCGAAGGTGTTTTTGTGCTTCAATCTGTTAAAACCTTTCCGTCCATTTATCTCTTTTTCTGATCTTTTCTTTTATTCTTTAACTACAACAACAATGCAAATTATCCAATTTTTATTAACAATTTTCTAAACATTTAAACTATAAAGAATTTTCTTAACACCAAATATTTTTCAATGATCATTTTATCAATTCCACCTTCCCGCACTTATATAAAGCCGCTTCCTTCATTTTTCCACCTCAATAATTCCTCGCCATTCTTTATATAAAATCCGTCTTCCTGAAGTAAATATGCTTCCATCCAATGCTTTCTTCATCATTCGCATCACGACCTCACAATATTATAACAATTCCATTTTTCTTGTATTTATAAAAATTCCGTCATAACAATAACTCTATCAAATCAAAACATTTAGTAATCAAAAATCAAAAACATAGCCAGAAATTGACTTACTAACACTTTTACTGAAAACTCCGCGTGGCACCTCCTCTAGAATTATATTCTCCTGTTAAAAAATGGAAATTTTAACTAGAAATTGAGTTACTAACACCTTTATTAAAAATTCCGCGTGCCACCTACTCTAGAATTATATTCTCCTGTTAAAAAATGGAAATTTTAGACAGAAATTGAATTACTAACACCTTTATTAAACAGTCCGCGTGCCACCTCATCTAGAAATATATTTTCCTGTTAAAAAATGGAAATTTTAGCCAGAAATTGAATTACTAACACCTTTATTAAAAAGTCCGCGTGCCACTTCCTCTAGAATTATATTCTCCTGTTAAAAATGGAAATTTTAGCTAGAAATTGATTTACTAACACCTTTATTAAAAAGTCCGCGTGCCACCTCCTCTAGAATTATATTCTCCAGTTAAAAATGGAAATTTTAGCTAGAAATTGATTTACTAACACCTTTATAAAAAGTCCGCGTGCCACTTCCTCTAGAATTATATTCTCCTGTTAAAAATGGAAATTTCAGCTAGAAATTGATTTACTAACACCTTTATTAAAAAGTCCGCGTACCATCTCCTCTAGAATTATATTCTCCTGTTAAAAATGGAAATTTTAGCTAGAAATTGACTTACTAACACCTTTATTAAAAATTCCGCGTGCCACCTCCTCTAGAATTATATTCTCCTGTTAAAAAATGGAAATTTTAGCCAGAAATTGACTTACTAACACTTCTACTAAAAAGTCCGCGTGCCACCTCCTCTAGAATTATATTCTCTTGTTAAAAAATGGAAATTTTAGACAGAAATTGAATTACTAACACCTTTATAAAAAGTCCGCGTGCCACTTCCTCTAGAATTATATTCTCCTGTTAAAAATGGAAATTTCAGCTAGAAATTGATTTACTAACACCTTTATTAAAAAGTCCGCGTGCCACCTCCTCTAGAATTATATTCTCCTGTTAAAATATGGAAATTTTAGCCAGAAGTTGACTTACTAACACCTTTATTAAAAATTCCGCGTGCCACCTCCTCTAGAATTATATTCTCCTGTTAAAATATGGAAATTTTAGCCAGAAATTGACTTACTAACACCTTTACTAAAAAGTCCGCGTGCCACCTCCTCTAGAATTATATTCTCCTGTTAAAAAATGGAAATTTTAGACAGAAATTGAATTACTAACACCTTTATTAAACAGTCCGCGTGCCACCTCATCTAGAAATATATTTTCCTGTTAAAAAATGGAAATTTTAGCCAGAAATTGAATTACTAACACCTCCATTAATAAGTCCGCGTGCCACCTCCTCTAGAATTATATTCTCTTGTTAAAAATGGAAATTTTAGACAGAAATTGATTTACTAACACCTTTATTAAAAAGTCCACGTGCCACCTCCTCTAGAATTATATTCTCCTGTTAAAAAATGGAAATTTTAGCCAGAAATTGACTTACTAACACCTTTATTAAAAAGTCCGCGTGCCACCTCCTCTAGAATTATATTCTCCTGTTAAAAATGGAAATTTTAGCTAAAAATTGATTTACTAACACCTTTATTAAAAATTCCGCGTGCCACCTCCTCTAGAATTATATTCTCCTGTTAAAAAATCGAAATTTTAGCCAGAAATTGACTTACTAACACCTTTATTAAAAAGTCCGCGTGCCACCTCCTCTAGAATTATATTCTCCTGTTAAAAATGGAAATTTTAGCCAGAAATTGATTTACTAACACCTTTATTAAAAAGTCCGCGTGCCACCTCCTCTAGAATTATATTCTCTTGTTAAAAAATGGAAATTTTAGACAGAAATTGAATTACTAACACCTTTATTAAACAGTCCGCGTGCCACCTCATCTAGAAATATATTTTCCTGTTAAAAAATCGAAATTTTAGCCAGAAATTGACTTACTAACACCTTTATTAAAAAGTCCGCGTGCCACCTCCTCTAGAATTATATTCTCCTGTTAAAAATCGAAATTTTAGCTAGAAATTGATTTACTAACACCTTTATTAAAAAGTCCGCGTGCCACCTCCGCTAGAATTATATTCTCCTGTTAAAAAATGGAAATTTTAGCCAGAAATTGACTTACTAACACATTTCCTAAAAATTCTGCGTGCCACCTCCTCTAGAATTATATTCTCCTATTAAAAAATCGAAATTTTAGACAGAAATTCAATTACTAACACTTCTACTAAAAAGTCCGCGTGCCACCTCCTCTAGAATTATATTCTCTTGTTAAAAAATGGAAATTTTAGACAGAAATTGAATTACTAACACTTCTACTAAAAATTCCGCGTGCCACCTCCTCTAGAATTATATTCTCCTATTAAAAATCGAAATTTTAGACAGAAATTGATTTACTAACACCTTTATTAAAAACTCCGCGTGCCACCTCCTCTAGAATTATATTCTCCTGTTAAAAAATCGAAATTTTAGACAGAAATTGATTTACTAACACCTTTATTAAAAAGTCCGCGTGCCACCTCCTCTAGAATTATATTCTCCTGTTAAAAAATGGAAATTTTAGCCAGAAATTGACTTACTAACACTTCTACTAAAAATTCCGCGTGCCACCTCCTCTAGAATTATATTCTCCTGTTAAAAATGGAAATTTTAGCTAGAAATTGATTTACTAACACCTTTCTTAAAAAGTCCGCGTGCCACCTCCTCTAGAATTATATTCTCCTGTTAAAAATCGAAATTTTAGACAGAAATTGAATTACTAACACTTCTACTAAAAATTCCGCGTGCCACCTCCTCTAGAATTATATTCTCCTGTTAAAAAATCGAAATTTTAGACAGAAATTGATTTACTAACACCTTTATTAAAAACTCCGCGTGCCACCTCCTCTAGAATTATATTCTCCTGTTAAAAAATCGAAATTTTAGACAGAAATTGATTTACTAACACCTTTATTAAAAAGTCCGCGTGCCACCTCCTCTAGAATTATATTCTCCTGTTAAAAAATCGAAATTTTAGACAGAAATTGAATTACTAACACTTCTACTAAAAATTCCGCGTGCCACCTCCTCTAGAATTATATTCTCCTGTCAAAAATGGAAATTTTAGCTAGAAATTGATTTACTAACACCTTTCTTAAAAAGTCCGCGTGCCACCTCCTCTAGAATTATATTCTCCTGTTAAAAATGGAAATTTTAGACAGAAATTGATTTACTAACACCTTTATTAAAAAGTCCCTGTGCCACCTCCTCTAGAATTATATTCTCCTGTTAAAAATCGAAATTTTAGACAGAAATTGAATTACTAACACTTCTACTAAAAATTCCGCGTGCCACCTCCTCTAGAATTATATTCTCCTGTTAAAAAATCGAAATTTTAGACAGAAATTGAATTACTAACACTTCTACTAAAAATTCCGCGTGCCACCTCCTCTAGAATTATATTCTCCTGTTAAAAAATGGAAATTTTAGCCAGAAATTGACTTACTAACACCTTTATTAAAAAGTCCGCGTGCCACCTCCTCTAGAATTATATTCTCCTGTTAAAAAATCGAAATTTTAGACAGAAATTGAATTACTAACACTTCTACTAAAAATTCCGCGTGCCACCTCCTCTAGAATTATATTCTCCTGTTAAAAATCGAAATTTTAGACAGAAATTGATTTACTAACACCTTTATTAAAAATTCCGCGTGCCACCTCCTCTAGAATTATATTCTCCTGTTAAAAAATCGAAATTTTAGACAGAAATTGAATTACTAACACCTTTATTAAAAATTCCGCGTGCCACCTCCTCTAGAATTATATTCTCCTGTTAAAAAATGGAAATTTTAGCCAGAAATTGACTTACTAACACATTTCCTAAAAATTCTGCGTGCCACCTCCTCTAGAATTATATTCTCCTGTTAAAAAATGGAAATTTTAGCCAGAAATTGACTTACTAACACCTTTATTAAAAAGTCCGCGTGCCACCTCCTCTAGAATTATATTCTCCTGTTAAAAAATCGAAATTTTAGACAGAAATTGATTTACTAACACCTTTATTAAAAACTCCGCGTGCCACCTCCTCTAGAATTATATTGTCCTGTTAAAAATCGAAATTTTAGACAGAAATTGAATTACTAACACTTCTACTAAAAATTCCGCGTGCCACCTCCTCTAGAATTATATTCTCCTGTTAAAAATCGAAATTTTAGACAGAAATTGAATTACTAACACATTTCCTAAAAATTCCGCGTGCCACCTCCTCTAGAATTATATTCTCCTGTTAAAATATGGAAATTTTAGCCAGAAATTGACTTACTAACACTTTTACTGAAAACTCCGCGTGGCACCTCCTCTAGAATTATATTCTCCTGTTAAAAAATGGAAATTTTAGCTAGAAATTGATTTACTAACACGTTTATTAAAAGGTCCGCGTGCCACCTCCTCTAGAATTATATTCTCCTGTTAAAAATCGAAATTTTAGACAGAAATTGAATTACTAACACTTCTACTAAAAATTCCGCGTGCCACCTCCTCTAGAATTATATTCTCCTCTTAAAAAATAGAAATTTTAGACAGAAATTGATTTACTAACACCTTTATTAAAAACTCCGCGTGCCACCTCCTCTAGAATTATATTCTCCTGTTAAAAAATCGAAATTTTAGACAGAAATTGATTTACTAACACCTTTATTAAAAACTCCGCGTGCCACCTCCTCTAGAATTATATTCTCCTGTTAAAAAATCGAAATTTTAGACAGAAATTGAATTACTAACACTTCTACTAAAAATTCCGCGTGCCACCTCCTCTAGAATTATATTCTCCTGTTAAAAAATGGAAATTTTAGCCAGAAATTGAATTACTAACACTTCTACTAAAAATTCCGCGTGCCACCTCTTCTAGAATTATATTCTCCTGTTAAAAATCGAAATTTTAGCTAGAAATTGATTTACTAACACCTTTATTAAAAAGTCCGCGTGCCACCTCCTCTAGAATTATATTCTCCTGTTAAAAAATCGAAATTTTAGACAGAAATTGAATTACTAACACCTTTATTAAAAATTCCGCGTGCCACCTCCTCTAGAATTATATTCTCCTGTTAAAATATGGAAATTTTAGCCAGAAATTGACTCACTAACACCTTTATTAAAACGTCCGCGTGCCACCTCCTCTAGAATTATATTCTCCTGTTAAAAAATGGAAATTTTAGACAGAAATTGAATTACTAACACCTTTATTAAAAATTCCGCGTGCCACCTCCTCTAGAATTATATTCTCCTGTTAAAATATGGAAATTTTAGCCAGAAATTGATTTACTAACACCTTTATAAAAAAGTCCGCGTGCCACTTCCTCTAGAATTATATTCTCCTGTTAAAAATGGAAATTTCAGCTAGAAATTGATTTACTAACACCTTTATTAAAAAGTCCGCGTACCATCTCCTCTAGAATTATATTCTCCTGTTAAAAAATGGAAATTTTAGCCAGAAATTGACTTACTAACACCTTTATTAAAAAGTCCGCGTGCCACCTCCTCTAGAATTATATTCTCCTGTTAAAAAATGGAAATTTTAGCCAGAAATTGACTTACTAACACCTTTATTAAAAAGTCCGCGTGCCACCTCCTCTAGAATTATATTCTCCTGTTAAAAAATGGAAATTTTAGACAGAAATTGAATTACTAACACCTTTATTAAACAGTCCGCGTGCCACCTCTTCTAGAATTATATTCTCCTGTTAAAAAATGGAAATTTTAGCCAGAAATTGACTTACTAACACCTTTATTAAAAAGTCCGCGTGCCACCTCCTCTAGAATTATATTCTCCTGTTAAAAATGGAAATTTTAGCTAAAAATTGATTTACTAACACCTTTATTAAAAAGTCCGCGTGCCACCTCCTCTAGAATTATATTCTCCTGTTAAAAAATCGAAATTTTAGCCAGAAATTGACTTACTAACACCTTTATTAAAAAGTCCGCGTGCCACCTCCTCTAGAATTATATTCTCCTGTTAAAAAATGGAAATTTTAGCTAGAAATTGATTTACTAACACCTTTATTAAGAAGTCCGCGTGCCACCTCCGCTAGAATTATATTCTCCTGTTAAAAATGGAAATTTTAGCCAGAAATTGACTTACTAACACATTTCCTAAAAATTCTGCGTGCCACCTCCTCTAGAATTATATTCTCCTGTTAAAATATGGAAATTTTAGCCAGAAGTTGACTTACTAACACTTCTACTAAAAAGTCCGCGTGCCACCTCCTCTAGAATTATATTCTCCTGTTAAAAAATCGAAATTTTAGACAGAAATTGAATTACTAACACTTCTACTAAAAATTCCGCGTGCCACCTCCTCTAGAATTATATTCTCCTGTTAAAATATCGAAATTTTAGACAGAAATTGATTTACTAACACCTTTATTAAAAAGTCCGCGTGCCACCTCCTCTAGAATTATATTCTCCTGTTAAAAATCGAAATTTTAGACAGAAATTGATTTACTAACACCTTTCTTAAAAAGTCCGCGTGCCACCTCCTCTAGAATTATATTCTCCTGTTAAAAAATGGAAATTTTAGCCAGAAATTGACTTACTAACACTTCTACTAAAAATTCAGCGTGCCACCTCCTCTAGAATTATATTCTCCTGTTAAAAATGGAAATTTTAGCTAGAAATTGATTTACTAACACCTTTCTTAAAAGTCCGCGTGCCACCTCCTCTAGAATTATATTCTCCTGTTAAAAAATCGAAATTTTAGACAGAAATTGAATTACTAACACTTCTACTAAAAATTCCGCGTGCCACCTCCT
Source organism: Apis cerana (assembly GCF_029169275.1). Taxonomy (NCBI): domain Eukaryota; kingdom Metazoa; phylum Arthropoda; class Insecta; order Hymenoptera; family Apidae; genus Apis; species Apis cerana. The sequence goes on along the minus strand of NC_083862.1, from coordinate 11,124,296 downwards.
CTAGAATTATATTCTCCTGTTAAAAAATCGAAATTTTAGACAGAAATTGATTTACTAACACCTTTATTAAAAATTCCGCGTGCCACCTCCTCTAGAATTATATTCTCCTGTTAAAAAATCGAAATTTTAGACAGAAATTGATTTACTAACACCTTTATTAAAAAGTCCGCGTGCCACCTCCTCTAGAATTATATTCTCCTGTTAAAAAATCGAAATTTTAGACAGAAATTGAATTACTAACACTTCTACTAAAAATTCCGCGTGCCACCTCCTCTAGAATTATATTCTCCTGTTAAAAAATGGAAATTTTAGCCAGAAATTGATTTACTAACACCTTTATTAAAAAGTCCGCGTGCCACCTCCTCTAGAATTATATTCTCCTGTTAAAAAATCGAAATTTTAGACAGAAATTGAATTACTAACACTTCTACTAAAAATTCCGCGTGCCACCTCTTCTAGAATTATATTCTCCTGTTAAAAATGGAAATTTTAGCTAGAAATTGATTTACTAACACCTTTCTTAAAAAGTCCGCGTGCCACCTCCTCTAGAATTATATTCTCCTGTTAAAAATCGAAATTTTAGACAGAAATTGAATTACTAACACTTCTACTAAAAATTCCGCGTGCCACCTCCTCTAGAATTATATTCTCCTCTTAAAAATCGAAATTTTAGACAGAAATTGATTTACTAACACCTTTATTAAAAACTCCGCGTGCCACCTCCTCTAGAATTATATTCTCCTGTTAAAAAACGAAATTTTAGACAGAAATTGATTTACTAACACCTTTATTAAAAAGTCCGCGTGCCACCTCCTCTAGAATTATATTCTCCTGTTAAAAAATGGAAATTTTAGCCAGAAATTGACTTACTAACACTTCTACTAAAAATTCCGCGTGCCACCTCCTCTAGAATTATATTCTCCTGTTAAAAATGGAAATTTTAGCTAGAAATTGATTTACTAACACCTTTCTTAAAAAGTCCGCGTGCCACCTCTTCTAGAATTATATTCTCCTGTTAAAAATCGAAATTTTAGACAGAAATTGAATTACTAACACTTCTACTAAAAATTCCGCGTGCCACCTCCTCTAGAATTATATTCTCCTATTAAAAATGGAAATTTTAGACAGAAATTGATTTACTAACACCTTTATTAAAAACTCCGCGTGCCACCTCCTCTAGAATTATATTCTCCTGTTAAAAAATCGAAATTTTAGACAGAAATTGATTTACTAACACCTTTATTAAAAACTCCGCGTGCCACCTCCTCTAGAATTATATTCTCCTGTTAAAAAATCGAAATTTTAGACAGAAATTGAATTACTAACACTTCTACTAAAAATTCCGCGTGCCACCTCCTCTAGAATTATATTCTCCTGTCAAAAATGGAAATTTTAGCTAGAAATTGATTTACTAACACCTTTCTTAAAAAGTCCGCGTGCCACCTCCTCTAGAATTATATTCTCCTGTTAAAAAATCGAAATTTTAGACAGAAATTGAATTACTAACACTTCTACTAAAAATTCCGCGGGCCACCTCCTCTAGAATTATATTCTCCTGTTAAAAATGGAAATTTTAGCTAGAAATTGATTTACTAACACCTTTCTTAAAAAGTCCGCGTGCCACCTCCTCTAGAATTATATTCTCCTGTTAAAAAATCGAAATTTTAGACAGAAATTGAATTACTAACACTTCTACTAAAAATTCCGCGTGCCACCTCCTCTAGAATTATATTCTCCTGTTAAAATATGGAAATTTTAGCCAGAAATTGATTTACTAACACCTTTATTAAAACGTCCCTGTGCCACCTCCTCTAGAATTATATTCTCCTGTTAAAAAATCGAAATTTTAGACAGAAATTGAATTACTAACACTTCTACTAAAAATTCCGCGTGCCACCTCCTCTAGAATTATATTCTCCTGTTAAAAAATCGAAATTTTAGACAGAAATTGAATTACTAACACTTCTACTAAAAATTCCGCGTGCCACCTCCTCTAGAATTATATTCTCCTGTTAAAAATGGAAATTTTAGCCAGAAATTGATTTACTAACACCTTTATTAAAAAGTCCGCGTGCCACCTCCTCTAGAATTATATTCTCCTGTTAAAAAATCGAAATTTTAGACAGAAATTGAATTACTAACACTTCTACTAAAAATTCCGCGTGCCACCTCCTCTAGAATTATATTCTCCTGTTAAAAAATCGAAATTTTAGCCAGAAATTGATTTACTAACACCTTTATTAAAAACTCCGCGTGCCACCTCCTCTAGAGTTATATTCTCCTGTTAAAAAATCGAAATTTTAGACAGAAATTGAATTACTAACACCTTTATTAAAAATTCCGCGTGCCACCTCCTCTAGAATTATATTCTCCTGTTAAAAAATCGAAATTTTAGACAGAAATTGAATTACTAACACATTTCCTAAAAATTCTGCGTGCCACCTCCTCTAGAATTATATTCTCCTGTTAAAAAATGGAAATTTTAGCCAGAAATTGACTTACTAACACCTTTATTAAAAAGTCCGCGTGCCACCTCCTCTAGAATTATATTCTCCTGTTAAAAAATCGAAATTTTAGACAGAAATTGATTTACTAACACCTTTATTAAAAACTCCGCGTGCCACCTCCTCTAGAATTATATTCTCCTGTTAAAAAATCGAAATTTTAGACAGAAATTGAATTACTAACACTTCTACTAAAAATTCCGCGTGCCACCTCCTCTAGAATTATATTCTCCTGTTAAAAATCGAAATTTTAGACAGAAATTGATTTACTAACACCTTTATTAAAAAGTCCGCGTGCCACCTCCTCTAGAATTATATTCTCCTGTTAAAAAATCGAAATTTTAGACAGAAGTTGATTGACTAACACCTTTATTAAAAACTCCGCGTGCCACCACCTCGAGAATTATATTCTCATGTTAAAAAATCGAAATTTTAGACAGAAATTGAATTACTAACACCTTTATTAAAAATTCCGCGTGCCACCTCCTCTAGAATTATATTCTCCTGTTAAAAAATCGAAATTTTAGACAGAAATTGAATTACTAACACTTCTACTAAAAATTCCGCGTGCCACCTCCTCTAGAATTATATTCTCCTGTTAAAAAATCGAAATTTTAGACAGAAATTGAATTACTAACACTTCTACTAAAAATTCCGCGTGCCACCTCCTCTAGAATTATATTCTCCTGTTAAAAAATGGAAATTTTAGCCAGAAATTGACTTACTAACACCTTTATTAAAAAGTCCGCGTGCCACCTCCTCTAGAATTATATTCTCCTGTTAAAAAATCGAAATTTTAGACAGAAATTGAATTACTAACACCTTTATTAAAAATTCCGCGTGCCACCTCCTCTAGAATTATATTCTCCTGTTAAAAAATCGAAATTTTAGACAGAAATTGAATTACTAACACATTTCCTAAAAATTCTGCGTGCCACCTCCTCTAGAATTATATTCTCCTATTAAAAAATCGAAATTTTAGACAGAAATTGATTTACTAACACCTTTATTAAAAACTCCGCGTGCCACCTCCTCTAGAATTATATTCTCCTGTTAAAAAATCGAAATTTTAGACAGAAATTGATTTACTAACACCTTTATTAAAAACTCCGCGTGCCACCTCCTCTAGAATTATATTCTCCTGTTAAAAAATCGAAATTTTAGACAGAAATTGAATTACTAACACTTCTACTAAAAATTCCGCGTGCCACCTCCTCTAGAATTATATTCTCCTGTTAAAAATCGAAATTTTAGACAGAAATTGAATTACTAACACTTCTACTAAAAATTCCGCGTGCCACCTCCTCTAGAATTATATTCTCCTGTTAAAATATGGAAATTTTAGCCAGAAATTGACTTACTAACACCTTTCTTAAAAAGTCCGCGTGCCACCTCCTCTAAAATTATATTCTCCTGTTAAAAATCGAAATTTTAGACAGAAATTGAATTACTAACACTTCTACTAAAAATTCCGCGTGCCACCTCCTCTAGAATTATATTCTCCTATTAAAAATGGAAATTTTAGACAGAAATTGATTTACTAACACCTTTATTAAAAAGTCCGCGTGCCACCTCCTCTAGAATTATATTCTCCTGTTAAAAAATCGAAATTTTAGACAGAAATTGAATTACTAACACTTCTACTAAAAATTCCGCGTGCCACCTCCTCTAGAATTATATTCTCCTGTTAAAAATGGAAATTTTAGCTAGAAATTGATTTACTAACACCTTTCTTAAAAAGGCCGCGTGCCACCTCCTCTAGAATTATATTGTCCTGTTAAAAATCGAAATTTTAGACAGAAATTGAATTACTAACACTTCTACTAAAAATTCCGCGTGCCACCTCCTCTAGAATTATATTCTCCTGTTAAAAAATGGAAATTTTAGCCAGAAATTGACTTACTAACACCTTTATTAAAAAGTCCGCGTGCCACCTCCTCTAGAATTATATTCTCCTGTTAAAAATGGAAATTTTAGCTTGAAATTGAATTACTAACACTTCTACTAAAAATTCCGCGTGCCACCTCTTCTAGAATTATATTCTCCTGTTAAAAAATCGAAATTTTAGACAGAAATTGAATTACTAACACTTCTACTAAAAATTCCGCGTGCCACCTCCTCTAGAATTATATTCTCCTGTTAAAATATGGAAATTTTAGCCAGAAGTTGACTCACTAACACCTTTATTAAAACGTCCGCGTGCCACCTCCTCTAGAATTATATTCTCCTGTTAAAATATGGAAATTTTAGCCAGAAGTTGACTCACTAACACCTTTATTAAAACGTCCGCGTGCCACCTCCTCTAGAATTATATTCTCCTGTTAAAAAATGGAAATTTTAGCCAGAAATTGACTTACTAACACCTTTATTAAAACGTCCGCGTGCCACCTCCTCTAGAATTATATTCTCCTGTTAAAAAATCGAAATTTTAGCCAGAAATTGATTTACTAACACCTTTATTAAAAACTCCGCGTGCCACCTCCTCTAGAATTATATTCTCCTGTTAAAAATGGAAATTTTAGCTAGAAATTGATTTACTAACACCTTTCTTAGAAAGTCCGCGTGCCACCTCCTCTAGAATTATATTCTCCTGTTAAAAAATCGAAATTTTAGACAGAAATTGAATTACTAACACTTCTACTAAAAATTCCGCGTGCCACCTCCTCTAGAATTATATTCTCCTGTTAAAAAATCGAAATTTTAGACAGAAATTGAGTTACTAACACTTCTACTAAAAATTCCGCGTGCCACCTACTCTAGAATTATATTCTCCTGTTAAAAAATCGAAATTTTAGACAGAAATTGAATTACTAACACCTTTATTAAAAATTCCGCGTGCCACCTCCTCTAGAATTATATTCTCCTGTTAAAATATGGAAATTTTAGCCAGAAATTGACTTACTAACACATTTCCTAAAAATTCTGCGTGCCACCTCCTCTAGAATTATATTCTCCTGTTAAAAAATCGAAATTTTAGACAGAAATTGAATTACTAACACTTCTACTAAAAATTCCGCGTGCCACCTCCTCTAGAATTATATTCTCCTGTTAAAAAATGGAAATTTTAGCCAGAAATTGATTTACTAACACCTTTATTAAAAACTCCGCGTGCCACCTCCTCTAGAATTATATTCTCCTGTTAAAAAATGGAAATTTTAGACAGAAATTGAATTACTAACACTTCTACTAAAAATTCCGCGTGCCACCTCCTCTAGAATTATATTCTCCTGTTAAAAAATCGAAATTTTAGACAGAAATTGAATTACTAACACTTCTACTAAAAATTCCGCGTGCCACCTCTTCTAGAATTATATTCTCCTGTTAAAAATCGAAATTTTAGACAGAAATTGACTTACTAACACTTCTACTAAAAATTCCGCGTGCCACCTCCTCCAGAATTATATTCTCCTGTTAAAACATCGAAATTTTAGACAGAAATTGAATTACTAACACCTTTATTAAAAATTCCGCGTGCCACCTCCTCTAGAATTATATTCTCCTGTTAAAAAATCGAAATTTTAGACAGAAATTGAATTACTAACACTTCTACTAAAAATTCCGCGTGCCACCTCCTCTAGAATTATATTCTCCTGTTAAAAAATGGAAATTTTAGACAGAAATTGATTTACTAACACCTTTATTAAAAACTCCGCGTGCCACCTCCTCTAGAATTATATTCTCCTGTTAAAAATCGAAATTTTAGACAGAAATTGAATTACTAACACTTCTACTAAAAATTCCGCGTGCCACCTCCTCTAGAATTATATTCTCCTGTTAAAAAATCGAAATTTTATCTAGAAATTGAATTACTAACACTTCTACTAAAAATTCCGCGTGCCACCTCCTCTAGAATTATATTCTCCTGTTAAAAAATGGAAATTTTAGCCAGAAATTGATTTACTAACACCTTTATTAAAAAGTCCGCGTGCCACCTCCTCTAGAATTATATTCTCCTGTTAAAAAATCGAAATTTTAGACAGAAATTGAATTACTAACACTTCTACTAAAAATTCCGCGTGCCACCTCCTCTAGAATTATATTCTCCTGTTAAAATATGGAAATTTTAGCCAGAAATTGACTTACTAACACCTTTATTAAAAAGTCCGCGTGCCACCTCCTCTAGAATTATATTCTCCTGTTAAAAAATCGAAATTTTAGACAGAAATTGAATTACTAACACTTCTACTAAAAATTCCGCGTGCCACCTCCTCTAGAATTATATTCTCCTAATGAAAATGGAAATTTTAGACAGAAATTGATTTACTAACACCTTTATTAAAAAGTCCCTGTGCCACCTCCTCTAGAATTATATTCTCCTGTTAAAAATCGAAATTTTAGACAGAAATTGAATTACTAACACTTCTACTAAAAATTCCGCGTTCCACCTCCTCTAGAATTATATTCTCCTGTTAAAAATGGAAATTTTAGCTAGAAATTGATTTACTAACACCTTTCTTAAAAAGTCCGCGTGCCACCTCCTCTAGAATTATATTCTCCTGTTAAAAAATCGAAATTTTAGACAGAAATTGAATTACTAACACTTCTACTAAAAATTCCGCGTGCCACCTCCTCTAGAATTATATTCTCCTGTTAAAAAATGGAAATTTTAGCCAGAAATTGATTTACTAACACCTTCATTAAAAACTCCGCGTGCCACCTCCTCTAGAATTATATTCTCCTGTTAAAAATGGAAATTTTAGCCAGAAATTGATTTACTAACACCTTTATTAAAAAGTCCGCGTGCCACCTCCTCTAGAATTATATTCTCCTGTTAAAAAATCGAAATTTTAGACAGAAATTGAATTACTAACACTTCTACTAAAAATTCCGCGTGCCACCTCCTCTAGAATTATATTCTCCTGTTAAAATATGGAAATTTTAGCCAGAAATTGATTTACTAACACCTTTATTAAAAAGTCCGCGTGCCACCTCCTCTAGAATTATATTCTCCTGTTAAAAAATCGAAATTTTAGACAGAAATTGAATTACTAACACTTCTACTAAAAATTCCGCGTGCCACCTCCTCTAGAATTATATTCTCCTGTTAAAAAATGGAAATTTTAGACAGAAATTGATTTACTAACACCTTTATTAAAAACTCCGCGTGCCACCTCCTCTAGAATTATATTCTCCTGTTAAAAAATCGAAATTTTAGACAGAAATTGATTTACTAACACCTTTATTAAAAACTCCGCGTGCCACCTCCTCTAGAATTATATTCTCCTGTTAAAAAATCGAAATTTCAGACAGAAATTGAATTACTAACACTTCTACTAAAAATTCCGCGTGCCACCTCCTCTAGAATTATATTCTCCTGTTAAAAAATCGAAATTTTAGACAGAAATTGAATTACTAACACTTCTACTAAAAATTCCGCGTGCCACCTCCTCTAGAATTATATTCTCCTGTTAAGAATATGGAAATTTTAGCTAGAAATTGATTTACTAACACCTTTCTTAAAAAGTCCGCGTGCCATCTCCTCTAAAATTATATTCTCCTGTTAAAAATCGAAATTTTAGACAGAAATTGAATTACTAACACTTCTACTAAAAATTCCGCGTGCCACCTCCTCTAGAAATATATTCTCCTCTTAAAAAATAGAAATTTTAGACAGAAATTGATTTACTAACACCTTTATTAAAAACTCCGCGTGCCACCTCCTCTAGAATTATATTCTCCTGTTAAAAAATCGAAATTTTAGACAGAAATTGAATTACTAACACTTCTACTAAAAATTCCGCGTGCCACCTCCTCTAGAATTATATTCTCCTGTTAAAAAATGGAAATTTTAGCTAGAAATTGATTTACTAACACGTTTATTAAAAGGTCCGCGTGCCACCTCCTCTAGAATTATATTCTCCTGTTAAAAAATGGAAATTTTAGCCAGAAATTGATTTACTAACACCTTTATTAAAAACTCCGCGTGCCACCTCCTCTAGAATTATATTCTCCTGTTAAAAATCGAAATTTTAGACAGAAATTGAATTACTAACACTTCTACTAAAAATTCCGCGTGCCACCTCCTCTAGAATTATATTCTCCTGTTAAAAAATCGAAATTTTATCTAGAAATTGAATTACTAACACTTCTACTAAAAATTCCGCGTGCCACCTCTTCTAGAATTATATTCTCCTGTTAAAAAATCGAAATTTTAGCCAGAAATTGATTTACTAACACCTTTATTAAAAAGTCCGCGTGCCACCTCCTCTAGAATTATATTCTCCTGTTAAAAAATCGAAATTTTAGACAGAAATTGAATTACTAACACTTCTACTAAAAATTCCGCGTGCCACCTCCTCTAGAATTATATTCTCCTGTTAAAAAATGGAAATTTTAGCCAGAAATTGACGTACTAACACCTTTATTAAAAACTCCGCGTGCCACCTCCTCTAGAATTATATTCTCCTGTTAAAAAATGGAAATTTTAGCCAGAAATTGACTTACTAACACCTTTATTAAAAAGTCCGCGTGCCACCTCCTCTAGAATTATATTCTCCTGTTAAAAAATCGAAATTTTAGCCAGAAATTGATTTACTAACACCTTTATTAAAAACTCCGCGTGCCACCTCCTCTAGAATTATATTCTCCTGTTAAAAAATGGAAGTTTTAGCCAGAAATTGACTTACTAACACCTTTATTAAAACGTCCGCGTGCCACCTCCTCTAGAATTATATTCTCCTGTTAAAAAATCGAAATTTTAGACAGAAATTGAATTACTAACACTTCTACTAAAAATTCCGCGTGCCACCTCTTCTAGAATTATATTCTCCTGTTAAAAAATGGAAGTTTTAGCCAGAAATTGACTTACTAACACCTTTATTAAAAAGTCCGCGTGCCACCTCCTCTAGAATTATATTCTCCTGTTAAAAAATGGAAATTTTAGCCAGAAATTGAATTACTAACACTTCTACTAAAAATTCCGCGTGCCACCTCCTCTAGAATTATATTCTCCTGTTAAAAATCGAAATTTTAGACAGAAATTGAATTACTAACACTTCTACTAAAAATTCCGCGTGCCACCTCCTCTAGAATTATATTCTCCTGTTAAAAAATGGAAATTTTAGCCAGAAATTGAATTACTAACACTTCTACTAAAAATTCCGCGTGCCACCTCTTCTAGAATTATATTCTCCTGTTAAAAAATCGAAATTTTAGACAGAACTTGAATTACTAACACTTCTACTAAAAATTCCGCGTGCCACCTCCTCTAGAATTATATTCTCCTGTTAAAAAATCGAAATTTTAGACAGAAATTGAATTACTAACACTTCTACTAAAAATTCCGCGTGCCACCTCCTCCAGAATTATATTCTCCTGTTAAAAAATGGAAATTTTAGCCAGAAATTGACTCACTAACACCTTTATTAAAAAGTCCGCGTGCCACCTCCTCTAGAATTATATTCTCCTGTTAAAAAATGGAAATTTTAGCCAGAAATTGACTTACTAACACCTTTATTAAAAAGTCCGCGTGCCACCTCCTCTAGAATTATATTCTCCTGTTAAAAAATCGAAATTTTAGACAGAAATTGAATTACTAACACTTTTCCTAAAAATTCTGCGTGCCACCTCCTCTGGAATTGTGTTCTCCTGTTAAAAAATCGAAATTTTAGCCAAAAACTCCTCTATAATTATATTCTCCTTAAGAAATCAAAATTTTTGTTGTAGAAATTTTTATCTATGTTTTCGATTTTGTATTGAGATAGTTAGATGTGTATTAAGATAATGGTATATCAATTTTTTCATTAATTTGAATATATATTTCTCTGTTTATTTTTCCGAATTTTTTTTATTTTGTTGTAGGAGAATATAATTCCTGAAGAATTTTGTGAAATTTTTTTTATATATGATATACTTACCTTATACTTACCTTTTACTTACCTTTTTATTCTGCCATATCATTATTAATCAGTTTTTGACATTTTACTTAATTCTAATTATTATATTTAATATACTTACCTTTTGCTGTACTTACCTTTTTTATGTAATATATATAATTTCAGTAATGATACCTAAAACATAGTTAAAAATTTTAATTGAAATATAGGACTTTCACATTATTATCGATATATGACACCGAAAATAATAAATTTAATTACCTATATTGACACATGGTTCATGTGTACGCAGAACTCTGTACTTAATGACAATTGTAATTGTTTGTTGTTTTCGTATTTAGTATTTGATAAATTTTCTGTGTGCAATTAGAATCATGTTTTCCAATTTTAAAAATATTAGTAATCAAAAAACATGGTCGTTAGTCTATAACCATTCGATTGTTGTAACGACAATTTGAAAATGAGAGAATCATTAAGTATTCGTAATTATTTGCTCTTATTAGTCTTGAACAACAATTTCTTCGTTTTAAAAACGATTTAAAAAAAACAAATACCTTCATCCCCTTTATTCTTTCAAAATAAATCCACGGATGCAAAAGCAAGGTCAGCACACCATTATTCATAGGTCGGTCAAGAGTGCCCACTCCATCGACATCCGCCACGAGGTTAAACCGTCCCTGCTGGCCCCAAAGGTATCATGTTTAACCGTTTAATTAAGCGTAATACTCGTGGGCGTTCGGATTTACGCCGGTAATCCTCGTTGAAAGATGGCGGAATGTCGACGAGACACGCGCACGAAAGCCGATTTGCTCGTGGTCGTCGCATGAACGGACATCCCCAGTTGTCCAACCAACCCTTGTGTATTCATGGATGAGGATGTTCAACCTGGAACGCTGTCTCCACGATTACGATCCTACTATCCGCTTCTAATTTCGCGGATCTACTTTAAGATCTCGACGGTGTTTGCGGGTTCACTTGGCTAAGGGTTGGCTTCAAAGAGGCAACACAGCTGTCTTGTTTTCGACTTCGTTTGTCTTTGCCTGTTTCTAGTTAATTGGAAGGAAACGTTTGCAGGTTTGCAGAATTTCGAAAGTCGAGGAGTTGCTTTCAAGTTGCTTGAAATTTGCATGGTTTCCATTCCTTGTTAAGTTTAGAAGGAGTGAATTTGTGGAGATTCGTGCTTAGTGGAAATATTTGGGATACGTTTATGAAATATCGTTGATTGGGGGTGATTTGCGGGATGGATGGTGATGGAAAATTTTTTGTGAATGTTCGAGGTATAATGAATTTTTTTATGGCTGGTTTCGGGGATGGTTTGCGAATTACGAGAAAGATAATAATGGAAAAATTTTGTAGATGATGTAAAGGATATTTATCATACATAAATATAGCATAGATTATATAAAGTCGTTGCGTGATCGAGGGTGGTTTACGAATTCATCACGGTTTCATTTATTTCATGATTCTTTTTTGGATTCTTTAATAACATTAAACGCTCGATTGGATAAACGAGAATAATAAGATTGATTCTATTATATCTTTAATCCTTGTCCATTTTTTGAATCAATTGTTGGTATGAATATAAAAATACTTATTCCTTATTTGAGAATATTTGAATATTGAAATTTCTTTTCCCTATTTTCGATTTAAAAAATTGAATCGAAAAAAAAGATTAACGAAGGAAAAGTTATCCACACAAGTTGTTAATAATAATTTTCCACAAGATTTCTCTCCTAAATTCCAGCAAAACAATCTTCAAAAATTTACCATTCAAATTTCATTCGCAAAACTGCGCAATAATTCCACCGGAAGTTTGCAAAGTATCATTAAATCCCCAACGGATTCCTTTTCGTCCGTCATATAGCTCGAACTCAACTATCTCAGAGGTAAATATTGTACATTATAATGATATAAATCTGGCTAGTGGGATAACAAAAGCAAGCACGGAAACCGCAATGTTTCCCCAAGTATCCGGTTAGCTGGCTCAACAATATTATCAAAGGTAGAGAGAACAAATTGCTATAATATCGTCGATCAAATTTTTTGAATAGTGATACAATCTTGACGAAACGTTCTTATATATATATATATATATATATCGAAGAAAAGAAGAAACAATGTTGCCATCGGTTACCCGATATCGTACGAAAGCTCGTCGACTTGTCCCCGATATTTTCGTTGGAAATTCGAAACGAAGCCTCGTGACACAGCTGCGTTGTATCGGGGAACGTTGGCTTCGAATGACAGACAGCGTAAGCCGAAAGGAAAGTTTCGGAGAGACGGGAGACAATCTCGGAACGAAGACCGAATTTTCTGACGTTTAATATTCGAAACGATCGATTCTTGACCGATGGTCTAATGCAAAATTTATTTTAACATGTGATTCTTTATTTCACGAGTCTGTAATTTAAATATTCTATCGCTTTTCGATATTTTTTTTTTTTTTAGAATTGTAATTAAAAAATTAAACCATGATCTGAAATCTGGTAAAAATCATAATTTATAAGAGAATTAATTTCGCCTGATTGGTATTTAATTTTTTTAGAAACTTAAAATGAAGTTGATCCATTTTTTTTTCTCTTATGTGAAATATAATATTTATATGGAATGTTGAGCAAATGAAAGAAGAATGACAGATCGATTCTCAATGAAGAGGCAAGTATCGAATCAACCAAAGATCAAATTCAAGAAAAAAAAAAGTAGGAGATTCAAATGAGAATCGCATCACATTATTATCAATATCCAATTACTCTGCCATCGACAAACAATCCTCTTCGAACAAAGAATCCCTTTAATACTTGCAAAGCTTACAAACCAGTTGGCAAACATGAATAACACCCATTCTATCAACACGAGTGTTAAACTATTGACAGACGCAAGTCACGTATGGTGTGCTTCCCATCAGTTCTCAATGGACGTTTTCACACAGAGAGAGAGAGAGAGAGAGAGAGACCGCGACAAATAGGGAGTAAGGGAGAGAAGATCTAATTTTAAGCGAGAGAAAACATGCAGAGAAATCCTCCTGTAAGCGAATGAGAATAAGATCCGTATTCGTAGCGGCGAATGGTTGGATTCGAGCCTAACGGCCCGTTGACCTTTCAGCACCTGTTGATTGTCGTTTATCAACGATTTGCATGCGCAGATTTGCCGGGATCACCTGACTGCACGGCGAAACGAAAGGGTTGTCCTCGAGGGGCGCGTTGATCGACGTAGCAATCCCTCTAGAATCGTGATGCATCGTTGTCCCGTGGCGTAGCGCCGCTCGAATTTATTGATTTTCGATTCGCGGCCACCACTTCCCGTCTCATCCCTTTGTCTCAGTTTTCGCGTTTTCCTGTTTCGCTCTTTGCATGCTGCGAACGAACGAATTGAATTTTTTCCGCTTAATTCTATGGATGTAATTAAAACAATTTGAAGAGATTAAAATTCATGAAAAAATTAGTGTCAAATAATTTCAATTGAGGTGAGAGGGTTCGAATTGAAATTATTTGACAATAATTTTTGGCGATGATATTAAAAATAGTGTTTGGAATAATGTTTAAGCGAACGTTAGAAGATATTATGATCTAAACTGTGGTTTTGAATTGCATATAACTGGGTAGAGATGTTAACTGGCGACAAGTGTTTATCGTTTGACTAACAAATGGGGGGAAGGGATAACAATAGAACGAAGAGAGAAGTTGACGACGATTAATAGATTCGTTCAGTTGGATGCGGAGGGAGATTAATCTCTTTCCTTTGAACGATGGTCCCAATGATACGGAATTCACTCATGCGATGATGATTTCTCAATGATAAAGATAGATCACAAAGGTACAAAGATTAATTCTATTTCTTCCCTTTGAGATCTGGATTTTATATAATAAAAAGGATATTTTATTTCGTGTCTCGAAATTCCGAAACCGACAAAGGTGTCATGTGTTACTCGATCGAAATTATACAAGAAGATGTGGATTTTTATATTAATATACCAGATCTTTCTTTATGAAACATACAATCCAAAAATCCAATTTACTTCAAACACTTATTAGAACTTTGAAATCAATTTCTCGTTACTGATTTATTTCAAACTCCAGACAAATGCGATTCCTGGAAGAACGTAATACGCATTTCCAGAAAAAAAATGATCAGATCGTGGATTCATTCATAATCTTCACGCTGTCTTAAATATACTGACTTTGAGTCCTTACATCTCGCTTGAGATGTTGGGATGAATCGAAAAGTAATTTCAATGGCATAATTTTCTCTATCTTCTGAATGAATTTCGATCAGAAAATTTTAATTTTTTCTCACGAAAAGTTAAAATTTTATATCTAATATAAATATTGTGCGTACAAATTTAAATTTATTTAATAATTTTTTTAAATATTACGAAGCAGTATAGAATTAGTTCACTTATATTAAATTTGGTTTTCAATAATTAATACGTTTATATTTACGTGTAAAAAGAATTATCTTATGATTTTTATCTTTCTGACAAAACCAGGAATAATTAACGAATAAATTGCTCCTTTTGTTTATCATCCTTTTATGCTTTTACGGATATCGATGCAATAAACTGCAACTGTTTGTACCATTTGGTGGTACAAAACAGTAGAGAGGCAAAGGCTTGAAGCATTCTACGCGATGATACTAAACCAGTATCGTGCCACAAATTGACCGTAAAATGCAGAACACACTCCCAGTGCCAAGAGTTGAATCCAACCGCAAAAAGAGCTGAAATACGTACTCGTCTTCCATCATCGGCCCAACCTTGCTACAATCTCTTCCACAACCGTCGTAATTCGTTTTATCGATACAAACCAGAAAGGTAGCTGCGGGATTTCTGGATCCTATAAACGAATTATCTCGTAAAACACAAGAGTCGATGTAAAATCGTTATCAACGATATTTCGCAGACTTTACGATGGTTGTTTCATCGCAACAACTTTTTTCTTCTCCAATGAAATTTATTCTTTTTAGTTCACTAGATCGAGCGAAAATTCTTTCTTTTTTTCCTATTTTTTGAATCTTTTTTTTTAAATTATTCTCGTATCAACAATTGATATCGATTTTAAATGGTATTAATCTTCGATGATAGGAGTAGTAAGAGAGGAAATTATAACGAGAATATTGTGCGTTACAATAAATTGATTCTTCTGTTAAAAGTCACACTCATATTGTGTTACATTTAATAGTTTGGAAGATTTATAATAAACGAGAGAGATATGAGAAATTCAATTATATCAAGAATAGATAGATACAAATATTTTATCTCGTTGATTTATATTCGATAAATTATAATCGCAGAAATTATTCATAATTCGAGTGCATAATTGCAATTGATTAATTAACAAATTTACTTAGATAATGAAACGGGTGTATCATCAGTAGATATCTCTGATTCTTTCTCATCGATTCTTTTTTAAATGAAGCATTGAAAAAATTTTTGAAGTCGAAAGAAATAAAAAATATTAAAAGCACAAAGTATCAAGCCCGGATATTAACGCTTAGAGTGGAGAGTAATCTATTTTTCACGTAAAAAAAAAAAAAAAAAAAAGAAAGAAAGAACAAAAGAATTTTCTTTTATTTTGTATAAAACAATAATTCAATTTTACTCCTTTAATACATCCTTTTATACATAATACAGTTTTAAATGTTTAAAAGTGGAAATCTCATCTTCGACGACAAAAAGCTGCAAAAAAGTAATTCCCACTTCGACGATGAACCATTTTTATGCATATTTCACCGCGTTCCGCTCTCTTAAAAGTACACTTTCGATCTTTGCGACGCGCTTAACCTTGACGATGAAATATCGTTTGCACTCGCAAAACGCCATTTACCCATTTACCCACAAATTCCCTACCCTCGGGAAGGGAATAGAAAAATAACGACGGGGTTAAATTATTTATTCTATCGAGCGGTTGTTCGACATGCCGAGTGATATCGTAGAATCGTGAAAGGATACAAGGTTAACCGCGGTTTGAAACGAAAAGCACGATTCCAGTCGTGTAAATAAATGCAACTTATCTATGCTTCCCCATGCATTTTTGCATCGCAGCATTAAGTAATCCCAGTGTGTCAAAGTGGCGTCTCATCGACGTGGGAATAAGATGTCAAGATGATTTATTGGTATTGGTTGATTTATTGGTTACGTAATAAATTTACCATTTTTTTTTTCATTTCTTTTTCTTTTCTCCAACGTTTAAAACGTTTGACGAAAACTTTGAAAAAAATTTGTAAAAAATTAAATATAATTTTAATCTTTTCAATTAAAATTAATAACTTTATACCTTTATCATAACTGAACTTTTTGTACTTATATTTTGAAACCATTGGGTATTGTCGTATTTGTGTCGAGGATTGAAATTTTATTCTTCTAATTTGTTGGAAAATCGTAAAGAAGCATTTCTGAAATTTGAAAATTCTTAATATCTAGTCAGAGAGATTTAATTTTATCATTACAGCGGAAATCTTCATTCGCGAATAATCGATTAAGGAATTTTCTGTCAACAGTTGTTCATGATCGATAACTGCGCGGACGATTGGCGGATCGCGATGACCTGGCAGAGGATCGCGCAGATTTCGCTCGAGTTGTTAATCTGTGCGATCCACCCGATCCCAGGGGAGTATTACTTCCTGTGGACGACCAAGCTGGCGAACAAGGGCGGTGACTTCGGCTCGACGTGGGTGCCGTACGACGTCACCCTCTCGCTGCCGATGTTCTTCAGACTCTACCTCATCTGTCGCGTTATGCTGCTCCACTCGAAGCTGTTCACCGACGCGTCGTCGCGCAGCATAGGGGCCTTGAATCGTATTAACTTCAACACCAGATTCGTCCTTAAGACACTGATGACCATCTGCCCGGGCACCGTGTTGCTAGTCTTCATGGTCTCGTTATGGATCATCGCCTCGTGGACGTTACGCCAGTGCGAGAGGTAAGAAATACCTCGATATTACGAAATTAATAAATATTTGTCATCAATTTCTACAAAGATTATTGCTTTTAACGTAATATAAGTGACAAAGTATCTTAAACTCGTTAATATAAATAATTGGTTTAATAGATATTGGAATGGTAAATTAAAGAAAATCAGAGAAAAACGATTTTAGATTATTAGTTATGGAGCATAAGAGAAAAAAAGGTTCATAATAAGTGAAAGAAGTTGATTAATATTGAAAAAAAATCAACATTCCAATGTGAATCAAATTTGCAATAAATTCAATGGAACATCTATATCAAATGTTTATATAACTTGTTAATAAATAATTTATATATAATAAAATCGTTTTAATCGTACAAATTAATCCACCAAATAACATAATTAATTATCAAACACGTTAATAAACATTCACGATGAACTGACGATACGATAGAAGAGTTATAGACAAGATAAGACAAAGCAATTTAACTATAGTAACGTTAACCATTGATCCATTAAACAAGAGTCAATAACAAGTGCACGGGTTAATTAATCAATAAACAGATCCACTGCACACTTCGACCATTTATAAATAATGCACGAACATCCCTCGATCTCGTGCGATAAACACGGGGCAAACACGTAGATCCTTGTGGCGAGATCAATGTTCGAAGAGCCGAAGAGAATGGAACGCGGGGGCGGTTGTTAAAACGACAATGAAGGATTTACTGCGGGCGTCGAGATTGCCGGCCCTCCTATAATTAAATTCTCTTGTAAATAGCGGAGCCGATTTAGGGAATCGTAAAGGCCATCGAAACGATCAATCTTCGGGGCCAATATATAAGTTTCCCTGCCCATCTTTCGCGCGGCCTAGCGCGAAGCCTGCACATTTTTCCCTTTTTCTCCCTCCTTTGCTCCTGACAAAAGCTCTCGTCCGCCTCTCCCTCTTTTTCTTCTTCGCCGATGAATACACCCCTTCCATCATTAAATAAGACCACCATTCTTTTCTCTTTCTCTCTCTATCTCGGTATCCATGCATTAGACGGAAAGGAGAAGTAGGTTTCGTCCACGTATTGTCGAAGCTCTTTTCGAAACCATGAGAGAGAGAGAGAGAGAGAGAGAGAGAGAGAGAGAGAGAGAGAGAGAGAGAGAGATTCTTCCTGATTATCTTTCAGGTTAGGATCTTTTGAGGATTTATAGCAGTGTGTAAGAGGAAAATTTGTGTGGTCGAGGAACTTATCAACAAGTTAAGTTAGATTGGGTTAAAATCTGTTGGAAAAGTCATGGTTAAAGTCAATTGTGAATTTGATTTGTTTAAAACGAGAATTATATTGAATAAAACTTTTTAAATCTAAGTTAAGTTGAATTTTTCTTAAAGATTGGAAAAACAATTGAAATTGGAAAATCTTATGATCCCAAGGAAATAAATTATGTATATTTGTTTATTAAATTTTTCTTAGAAAAGAAATTAAACAACATTTTCGTCTAACCATTGCTCATTCGACGCTTATTTCTTCATTTCCGGTTGTTCCGTTTCCCCAAAGCCCCAGTTTCTCTCGAAATTAGAATTTTAGACACGAGTTCGAACGTGCACTCTCTCGAGGGAAAGGAATGCTTCCCTCGAGAGCAAGCGATTCGCGTGTGAAAAGAACTCAACCGGAAACTCCCGGCACCTCCTTATTTCCGTGCATAGAGAATAGCGATGTATTCGCATTCGTATTTTATCGAGAACACCGAACGAGTGGTTGTAAAATTTCCAAGAACATCGGAGGAAGACATGATTAGAATCGAAATTGATATTCAAATTTTTTAAAATTAAATTATTATTTAATTTCTGTGAAATAAGAAACAAATAAAAGTAAGTTCTCTTTGAATTTTCTTTTAAAATTACGATAATTAGATATCGTTCTTACTATTTTCGCACATTAAAGATAGAGGGATTGGATCTATTACAACTGTTCAAATATCAGGAGATAGATTTTTGAATCTCAAACTGCAATATTATCATTTCTTTCCCAGGATAATCCTTCGTTTTCTCCACCTCGTTTTACGGTATCAACTGTCTTATCTTTACCACCTTTAACGCCCTTCCATGCTTTTAACGATGTGAGACGTTACGGCCAATAACCCACCACCTTTTTCGAGCCTTCAAGGATTATCCCTTTATTTTTTTTTAAGCCGCTAGATTACACGCTTTTATCGTCGTGTTTTTATGGATGATTCTTGACTTTCTCAAATGATATATTATTCCTCGAATAATTTTTATTTTATGAACGAGGTGGCGAGGGGATTTAATATTGTTGGGGGCATTTGATAGCGATATGAAATGCATTAATGCCGAGATATACAAGCAAAAAAGAAATAAAATGAGTTATCAAAAATGTCCTTTTCCCTCAAGATTGAAAAAAAGAAAAGAAACGTGATAAGATTTAATATTCTATAGTAATGAAGATTAATGCCAAGACCATAGAAAAAAATTATCAAAAATGTGATTAAGAAAGATTGATTCGTATTCGTTTGCGTTACAATTCGTTTCACAATTTACGACTGTATTTTATCTTAATAGAGATTCGATTCACGTCCCTAACTTTTTTTGGTAAAAAATTTCAAGAAGAAGTTTCAACCGTTCATTTCCTTTCTCGATTTATTGAGAAAGTAAAACTTGAGTCATTTTCGAAAATTCCGACCAGAGTTCCACCATTTTTTCGTGCGATCGTTTCAATTATTTCGAGAGGAAGCCGCACTTTTAACGGAAACACCGTGCGATGTAACTGAATTACAAGCCTTAATACCGACAGCTAATTGAAAAAGGTTGCATCAATTGATAAAACGAAACGGCCGGAATTACTTTTAATGGCGTTTAAACTCGTTACGTTGGATAATCTGAAAAAATCGCGGACAGCGAGAATTTGAAAAATTGCAGAGGAAAGAAAAGACATCCGTTAAACAGATAGGCTATTAAAATTCAATTGTGATACGATCGAAACGTTCTCCCTAAACAGATTGAAATTATTAAACTCGACGTTAATTGAATCTTTATTAATTAAAACTTGATTAAGTTTATCGCGTATTTCACGAAGACGAGCTTAAATGTGAAGACGATTTGATATAATGATCAAAAGCACAAATCTCGTATCTTCTTGTAAACGCTTTCCTCCAGCTTTCTACCGTACATAATTATTATTTACTCCTAACAATAAAAACCTCTTTTTATTATTCTTCGAAAAAAATGATTCAATGAACAAATTAACGACGGTATGAAAACGAACGAAAGGATGAAACTGAAATGCAACGAACCGTGACATATCAAACGGAAACGAGGTATCGAATATCGAGAGCCCGGGAGAATTCGATTCGGACAAAATCAACAGGATCGAGGCTTTTGGCCAAAAGAGATCTCTCGCCCTAAAAGGAATCTCCTGTAACATTATCAGTCCTATTAGGGCGGCTCGATTTAACGAGCAGGATTATTAGTCCGCGCGAGTGTTATTTCAATGTTTCGGCTGGTTTTAACGATTTCCGATAAGGAATTTCGCAAGCTAGACGAAAGAAAGAGCTTCTATTCCACGCATTCATTACAAATCCAACGGAATTCAAATAATTCGTGGACCCGTTATCGACTTTGCAAATATTCTGTGTGCAAGTTGTGATGCAAATTAAACGTGTGCATTATCTGGATTAAACAATTAACTTGGACGTATGAAAATATTGAGGCGTATTGATGTTTCTACGAATTATAAATGTGTCATGAAATGTGTGGATAAGAAAAAATTGCAGAAGAGAGGTTTATAATTTATCAAGCAGCTGAAAGAAAGAGACGCAAGAGAAAGTAGATTAAGACCATCTGTGGTCAGACGTCCCTCGCAAATGTTCTCTTGCGAGACTTTAATAATTACTTTCACGGCTATTGTGTGTTTCTCTTTGTACACAATCTACATTAATTCAGCTTTACACAAGTTGAAAAATGTTTTTAAAACATCAACTGTCCGCCTATTAACAAAAGAACAAAACTTAAAAAATTATTCAAATTTGTTTACTTCTTGTTTAATGAATGAGTTTCAGGACAAATAATTTTCGTTTCTCGGTAAAATTGAAATAAATTATCATTTAATTATCTTATTATCCAAATAAATTCTTATTTAAAGAATAATTAAACGAGTTTTCTCAAAGATTCTATTAATCTATTAATCACAGGAAGTATTCTGCACTCGGTTAATTACCTTTTAACGAAATCTCGCTAAGAAATTTATAGGCTTACCTATATCTCGATAATAGTCTGTTGGATATCAACTAATATTTTATCCTGTTTTCGTTGTACGGCGGCAGGTTTCACGACGAGGAGCATGCGAATCTCCTTAATGCTATGTGGCTCATTGCTATCACGTTTCTGAGCGTCGGTTTCGGTGACATCGTGCCCAACACGTATTGCGGTCGAGGTATAGCCGTTTCCACTGGAATAATGGTAAGGTTAAGATGCAACGTTTAATACAGAAATTCTTGCGTGACTTGCATGCACCTTTCGTATTCCTTGGACACGTTCGAAAAGAAAATATTTATTGTACATTTTTATCCCCAAAATCTTTCGCTATTTTATTTCTGAACAATGAATTTAACGCGTAAAAAGTTTCACTCGATCATTGAGAATATAAATCTTACATCGTCGAGAATTCGGAATATTTGGTCCTAACCATTTTTTGATTTTTCACGATTTTTTGTGTAAATTTGTATTCCTCGCCAATTTTATCATATATTGAAAATATCTACAGAAAAACTCGATTCTTCGAATTTAATAACCGATTAAAATTTAATTTTGAATCTTTCATGACAATTAAGAAGATAAATCAATAAATCCTTTCTCGAAATAGATCCGATAGAAAATTCAGTAGGTTTCGACGATACAGAGGGAAAACCATGTATTATCGATCGCAGCATCGCGCCAAGTGTAGTTACGATGCATTCGAAACGACACTTCGTGACAATAAACGCGACACCGGGTCTAATCTCTCCATTGGGAATGCGACTGGTTCCTTATTGTTACTGCACTCCGTGTCCAATACTAATTCACCTATTTCGAAGCCTCGTAACCTGCGAATCGTTAATCAATTTGATCGTTATGGTCAATTTTCCATGAAATTTCCTGTGACAAACGTATCCGTCCGCCAGATAATCCAGAAATGCTCGCATTTATCGCTTTGATTCTCGTAATGGATGATTCTTCCGAATTAATCTGGTCCAAAGACAATTGTACAGCTAATGTGTATTCATAGAAAGCAGTATAGTCTTTGGAAAATAATTATCACAATTGGTTTTATATGAAATTTAGAAATTTTGATTTCTGATTTTCGTCACTCTTAAGTGGATGGTGGTTTTAAGTGATTTTTAATGAAATTTGAAATTTTTTGCAAGGTTTTTGTAAATTTTTATTCTTTTTAATACGATTACAGAAGAGAACTCTCTTGAACTCTCTATTTCAAAGAAAGGAGTTGCGATTCGAAAAAATTGATTCAGAAGAATTATCTTTTATAAGAATCGATCAAACTACGATTCTATTTCATGGCTAAAAATTTCATTAACTAATCTCATTCGTATCACATCTAGATTCCTGGTATCAAGAAAAATATTAGATTAATCTAATAAAATCGAATCAATCAGATATAATTCCAAATTGTGAACATATAAATTTAATGAAAATAAAAAAATTTTGTTCGTGTTTTGAATATCTTATTGAGACCTGGCAAAAATTTTTACCAGAGCACAGAGGAATAAAGATCCCCTTTCGCGATGTAAAATAAACTTTGGCGGAAAGTAGCTTCGAACGTGAGACACGTGACATCCGATGAGTCGTGAAATTTCATCCACTTACGTGTGTAAAATCTGTTTCACAAAGAAGTTTTCCTTGGCTCGAGAATCAGTCACTTCGGAAACTTTTTATTGGATAAAAAAAAAATCCATCGAATGTTACTATTGGCTTTAGTTAGCGAATAGTGACGAAATGCCCGAGGGAAAGACTTTAAAACTCGGTTTACTTTGAATCTTTTTTGCACCCAATGAAATTCCGCGGTGAAAATACGTCGCCCACTTACAAGTAATTTTCTGAGAGTAGTTTTTTTTAATATTGAATATATGGCTCTATAAAATTGTCCTGAAAGAAAGAATGTAAAAAATTAATACATGTAACTTTGAATTTAATGACGGTGAAGGAAATATATTTAATAGAAGATTTATATTGGCAAATGATGGAGTAGCATGTTAATTTCCTAATTTAAACTCATTTTCTATTGTGAAAAATTAATTATCGATGTGAAATAATTATTTACATAATTACACAAATATTTCAAATGACAATTCGTGTAATTTGATTATTGTTATATAATAAATCTAAAAATAATTATTGAAGCTATCCTTCCAATCTATTTGACACATTGCCGCAATCATACATTTAAATGTATCAAATATTTCATTTTGCAATAATATTAGAAAGAAAAAACAAACATTCTTCTTCGTCCATTCTTCGGATATTTTAATTTTAATTTTTCAAATTTTTTAAAAAATTTTCATTAATTCATAACAATAATAATAATAAAAATCGTAACATGTAATTTAAACAAATTTAAAAAAGAGGAAAAAACATGCATATATATATATATTCTGCTTTTCGTTTACCTTATCCCTTATTATTTCCCCTTTAATAGAAGCTACGAAGATTTAGTTAAATTAATTTGTAATCATTAGGGATGCTAGTTTCGCAATTAAACGTAGAATGAATAGTTTCCAGTTCACAGGTACGTTTGACGGTGTTTTTAGGGCGCCGGATGCACGGCCTTGCTTGTGGCGGTTGTTTCCCGGAAGCTCGAACTCACCAGGGCGGAGAAGCACGTTCACAACTTTATGATGGATACGCAATTAACGAAAAGGGTAAGACGCAATCTGCTCGTACATCTTGCGTGAGATTGTTCTCCTAGACGTTAAATACGTGTCTCGGTGCTTTCTCCAACGTTGAATAATAATCCGGAGACAAGTCAAGAATATGTTGGCCGTTATTATCGTTGGCAAGATACAATTGATGTTGTGGCTTTTGTCGAGCTCGTATTTAACGAACAATTAACGTTGAAATTCGTTATTTGATTATTTATCCTTCATATTAATTATCCTTTCGCTTGTTTATTATTTATTCAATTTAAATTTTTCATTAAATCTAATTTAACTATTAATTATGAATTGTATTAAGATTGTTTAAAGATTTGAAAGAATTCTTTCTGGTACAATAAAATATTCTCCAATGACAATTAATTTCGTCTTATCTTATCTTCTATAGATGATGAACAAGCGATTAGAACAAACGACTCTTGACATTTTCTCATTAACACCGATCTTAATCGAACTAATATCGTCCGCTATGTTTATTCCATCCTTGTGATGGAAAATTTCGAATAAAAAAGTTAAAGAATAAGAAATAAATTTGATTTACGATAAAACTGATTACCCCGTGTATCATCAATACGTCAAATTTATTCTTTTTATCTTTTTATCCTTTATTCGAAGTAAAAATTCAACGCTGAAATACGATTCGTCGACCAACGATACGAATGTCTGCCAACAAGAGAGATTCGCGTTTCTTACTTGGACGCGAAACGAGCAGCTCGCCTAATGTGTCATTGTCATTTCTGTCCATTCTTGATGGTCAGAGCATCGCGATCGATCGGTCGGCAGGCCATACGACGTTCCTCGTACACGGAAATCACAGCTTAAAAGGCAAAGATTGCATTCGACCTTGCTTGCCAGCCATTCGAGAAGATAGACGTGAAAAATGATTAAGAGAAAGAAAAATGACGGAGGTCAGAAACCAGACCTCTTTTTCGAGTAACCTGTATGATCGATCCGCTTTTCTCGAAGAGAAGGAGGAATATTTCGCTTCGTCCATGTCAATATAATCGTTGGATTGAACGTTTTCGAGTTTTTGGGGGAGATTTTGAGACCTCGACGAGCCAATATCCCGTTTATGAAGTATTCAATTTCGTCGCAGTCGAGAAGCAGCATGTGAACGACAGACGTCAGTATTTGGCTCTCGATCGAAAATTTTACCGCGATCAATGAATTATAACTAACTTGGTGATGTGTATAAATCGAAAGAGTAATAGCAATAAGGATGGTTACGTGTTCTAAGTATACATGGAACCATTGTTTTCGCGATAACTCGTTGCTAGATTCGCCATTAGTTGAGATAAATAACTTCTTCAAAACGTTCAAACGATTATTGGACGTTCGAAATTGCCAACCTATTTTATCGCGAATTCGAGAAATTGGAATTCTTGTCCAATTAACGGCGAGTGAAATTGGTTGCAGAAAATTGGTTGTACAACTTCTTTTTACGAGCCTCTATTTTTTTTAATTTCGACAGAGATAAAATATATCGGTGGCAACTAGAAATTTAACGAATCTTAATTTCATTCGAATTCCATGGATCATTTAAATCGTGTAATATATAAATGATAATCGTGTAATATACTATTCGAACGATTAAAAGAATTATGACTAAGCAAATAGTATTAGCTCGTTGCAGTTGCGTAAGTAGTACGAGTCAATTGTGGTCGAACATTTAATATAATTTAATATAGGTTAAGATCAGCAATTCGACCAATGCTAAAATAAAATTAGAATAAGAATTAAAATCATTTTTTTCTTTTGTATATTAATTTATGAATTATTCAAAATATTCCTGTAGCAACAATTTCCATTCCGTTCATGGATATCTATCGATCTTTCGATAAAAATTTCGCAATAAATATTCTCATTGATTCAATGAGGCAATAAAATGAAATGAATAATTGTCATTTACGGAATTGAATGGAAATTATTTTGAAAAATGAATATATTTCCCATAAATCTATCAAAATCGAACACCAAGGCATTAAAGTCATACCTATTCGTCAAACAGGAGTAACGAGATCTGTTCTGTTCCAGTTGAAGAACGCTGCAGCGAACGTGTTACGCGAGACGTGGCTAATTTACAAGCACACTCGGCTGGTGAAGCGTGTCAATCCGGGACGTGTTCGAACGCATCAGCGGAAATTTCTATTGGCTATATACGCGTAAGTCGATGTACACGCGACATATTTTGATTGACATTCCCTGTATAACAGGGAACGATTATAATCCTCGCGTGCACCAACTTTTCAGGCTGAGGAAAGTCAAAATGGATCAGCGAAAATTAATGGACAATGCCAACACCATCACGGATATGGCCAAGGTATCAGCACGCAAGTAACTCAGAATTCAATTAAACTTCCTTGGCCCCGCTTTCGTCGATGAATTCTATCCGGTCGTTGCCGGTCTGCCACCTTTTGTGCCAACAAATCGAACAAACTCTTCCTTTTCACGATCTCTATCCTCCACTGTGAAAAACATCGTTTCCCATTGGCTCGATACAATCTATTCCAGCTTGTTGTTCGTTAATCCTCCATTCATACAACTTTTCAATTGTTCGCTACATCGCGAGTCCTGCGAATGCCTGTTACGGTAATTCTGATCGTTCAACGTCGTTGAACTGCTTTTTCTCTACTGCATGGACTCGTGGCAAAGCCAATATTCTCGATGCTAAACTTAAAAAGAACAAAAGTTATCTTCTCCAACTTTCGATCGATATTGCTTCATAATTTTAAAATCGGTTAATGTGATACGAGATGAAAAGTTCGCTGATGGAAATCATTTTTTAAAATTAATATTCACCTTAGATTAATTAAAAACAAAATATTGTTAAAATATTATCGACAAATCTCCTGCGGTTTTCAACAACATCGCAATAATCTCACAATCTAAAAACTTAATCATTCCCCAAATAAAACGTCATCGATAGATCTAGTCTCCTGCATCTTCATCATTCAATCCGTACATATATTTCTACGATACAAACTTAATCGTTTGATCGTTCTCCCGAACAGACGCAGAACACGGTGTACGAGATCGTGTCAGACATGAGCACGCGTCAGGACGCACTGGAGGAACGTCTGGGGGGCATGGAGGATCGGCTGATGAACTTGGAAGAGAAACTGACCGGGCTGCAGGCTCAGCTCGAGCTGCTGCCCGAGGAGTTGACCAGGTGTCTGGCCCAACACGCCGAGCGTATGGAGCAGAGGCGGAACTTCCTTCACCCCGACACCGCTGTCGCGATGTCGTCGACGGGCGGCGGCGGCGGCGGTGGTGGCGGTGGCGGTGCATCAACCGGGAACAGCCTGACGATGGGCATCTCCGTTTCCGCCCATCACCCTCTGGCCAATTTGTCGAACTCGCTGCCACACTCGAGGAGCGTGCCAAGCGCGCCCAGCACCACGTCCCTTCACCCTTGGCCGGCCAATTCGATCCTGCCGCCAGTCTCGAGTCGTACGCCGCACTTGGTGCCCGAAACCGGAAGGCATCACAGTCTGGCACATTCCACGGTGGCCACGACCACGACCTCGCAGTCGGCCACCAGGCTCACCTCGCAATCTGGAATGGGAGGGCTGGGCAACAGTCAGGGGTCGGACACATCTCCACACAGCTGAGTCTCGTCTTTGCAGCCGCAGCACTCGTATTAAAAAGGGGCACGGGACACGTGAACGGTTGTGTCTCTGTGCCCTGAACGACGCTCGCGTACCATCGAGTCCCTTTCGCCGCGATAATTGGTTCTCTAAGTCTCTTTTCCTGTCTTTCTCTCTTTCTCTCTTTCTTTCTATATCTCTATCTCTGTTCCACTTTCTTTCTCCGTATCCGCGAATCTCTGTCTATCTCTGTCCGTTACGATAAACTCTCTCGGGGATAGGAAGCTTCTTCGGGTTCATATTCGGGTTCACACCGAATTCGTTGACCAGTGTTCGCGAACTAGTTTAGATATCGCATCCGGTTGATGGTAGTTTTAAGGTCGGCCTGGCTCTGATGGTTATGACGTGCATAATTGTTAGGTATCTCGTGTAATGATATTCATTTTGGTTATCTATTTATAATACGCGCTAAGAGACCTATTTTCGAGAATCCCTTTGTTCGAGTTTCGCGATTTTAAGGGCTGATTGTAGCAAGTATAGTATAGACCAGCGGAGAGACCCAGCGGAGAAATTAACGAGTGTTCCCCAACTCGCAGACTGCCTAAAGCTCAAGAAACGACACCGTGTACGATGTATTAAAACGTTTCGATGTCTGGATCTCTCGATAGCGAATTTAAACAACGATTCTTTTCGAGCGATTTTCACCGAGCCAAATAATCGAGCCTCTCAGCCATCGCCGACCGAATCGACTCGCCTACTTTTATAGCCGCGGATAAAATGAAAGTTTTGCTGTAGCATCAACAACGGGTCCAATCCTCTTCCCGATTGACTGTGTCTTCTTACCGAGAAAAAAAAGAAACAATTAGCAAAAGGGGAACTCTATGTACACGCCAACATCAAACACTTACACACACATACACACGCACACACGCACACACGCACACACACACGTACATATAGAAAGGAGATCGATCCAATGTTTCCATGGTGATTAAAAAAAAAAAAAGAGCGAATACACAATGAGCGAACGAGAGAGAGGGACTCACGGACGCGAGCGTCCTCTTCCAAATCGCTGCGAGCTGCTCCCCTGCCCAACTTGCGTGCCTGAAAACTTTTTTCTTAATATTTAAATATATATTCGACACACACACACACACGAACTCCATCTTATCTCTGTATACCTCGTGAATTAAGAAAAAAAAAAAAGAAAAAAAAAGAAAAAAAGAGAAAAAATACGAAAGGGAAAAAACAGGTGGAAAAAAGAAGAAGAAAAAGAAGAAGAAAAGGGACAGGTATAAGGTGTGTTTTATACATTACGAGGGAAACGTGCGTGTGGAGAACGTCTCCCCTCGACGAGGACAACAAGAGTGGCTTTTGAGCTGGACGAGCGCACAGAAAAAAAAAAAACGTTTTCGAACGCGTTTATAAGGAGATTAAAATATTAATGTTATTAGGAAAAGAGATAAAATACGCGGCACACTGTGTTCGTTACGCGAATTTTCGTTTCCGCTTCGGATCGCGTGCGAGGGGATGGAAGAGATAGCGTGGAAAATATTTTACGAATATTTTAGAAAACGATATCGACACACTATCGAATAGATTTTCAAACAACAAATTTTTTTAATCGTACGAGAAATCGTTCCGAACACACACGCTGCTCCACTTATCTCGCTATCTTCTCCTATCCGCGAGCTGATTCTTACTTCGTTTCCTGCTGATAGAGGGAAAAAAACATATTTACTATTTTCGGAGCTGTGATTATAATAACGTCGCAAGTTTATTAAGTACAATCACGTGGTGGCGTATCATGGCGTGAAGTTATTAATTAACTCATCAACCCTCGTAGAAAACGTATTTATACTCCAAGGGAAAAAAACTTTTAAAGAGAGATTTCATAATGAATTGTTTTGTTTCGAGGGAAATATGTTTCGTTGAAATTGGCCGTTTATCCCCTCCGATTCACTAATTCCCTCCCACTCTTGTTATTATTAATATTAAGTAGACCGCGTATACCATCTCGTGATTGTATTTGGCGATATAACTTTCTAAAAGACAAGTGAACACGAAGGGAAGAGAGAAAAAAAAACCAGGTCGATCAAGTGGATGAAGGTTATTCGAGGACAAAGAATTTCACCGCACCCTCCCCCCGAATTACGCTGGACGAGCTTGAGGGGCCATCAACAGAGACCACGAAGCAAACGTCCGGATGGTCTGCATGGAAGGAGAACGCAAAGTGATCTTATCTGCTTTAACGTCCGTAGGTTACATAAGATATTATATTGTTAGCGTATATCAAGTGTATGGGGTACAAAGGTCGTACCTACGAGAGAGGGAGAAAAAAAATTTTTTTTTTTTATAAAACGGTCTACGCACGATGGTGAACACGTGTACGTGTGTATGTGTATGTGTGTGAGTGTGAGCGTACGATGGTCTAACCATGGTAAATATTGATTTTATCGAAAATTATTGCCGACGAAAATGATGCAGCTCAAAGGGGATGCGACCCTGTCGTCTTGTTTCGAAGGGATGGCTCGGAAGGGAAGTAGTCTGTTTTTCTTAAATGAGAGGTATGATAAAAAAAAACAGAAGATATATTTGATAAAAAAATTCGACCATGAAACGATCTAACTTGATTTAACGTAACTGCGTTATAAACACAAACGAGTTTTTGGTATATGTAATGTTCTCTCTTTTTTTTTCTTTTCTTTTTTGTTCTTAAACATTTGAAAACATTGGCGTCAGAAAAACTGTTATCAGATGTGTTCAGAAATTTTTCGAAGTGTTCCAGAAAGTATCCAGAAAGTGTTCCGTCACCTCTTTTTCGATCGAGGAAAAGATGTTAGCAATTTTTCTCGTTAGAGACGAAATAAATTTTTACGAGAAAATAATTACGAGCCAATAATCATGGCGACAAATGTTTAAAACATAGATCGAAGATTTGCGAATAACGAAATCAAAATTTTAAATACGTTATTGAAATTTTTTGGTTATGGAAATAAATATATTTCCTTTGAATTGTATTATTTTCGATTCAATATTTTAGAGAATTGATATTTGTAAGATCGTATAATTGGGCTAATTCATGCACCCAATAGAAATCATCGCCAGATAGGATTATTTGAACAAAAGTACGACTTGAGAACGAAATTTGTAACGAGACTGAATGAAAAGACACTTGAAACAGGAAGTCGTAAGTTATCTTACAGAAAACCTTCAACATTTCTGTGTATTCCATTCCCAAACTTCCGTTTCTCAACCTTTATGCTACGACGTTTTATTATGATTGAACGCATGCATATCCATTCACTGCGAAATTCAATTTAATCCTCGCCATTAAAATTTAACGTTCTTCACTGGAAGAATCAACAACGCTATATTTATTATATATATATATATATATATACGCCATAAATAACATAAAAAATACAAAATGAAGAATAAAAAATTCTTTTTTTTAAATTAGAAAAAAATGACTATACAGCATAAAGGATAAAGCACCATAGTGTTCCTTGAAATATTTAAAATTAGAAATACTCTTCAATAATTTATAAAAATTCATAGACAAAAAAATATCCTTAGCCATTAATCCATTCCTCGGCTAAAATTTCTTATAAAATTGAAGCTCCTGAAACATAGTAAAAAAAAGAAAAAAAAAAAAAAGATTACACGAATATAATAAAGTTAAAAACACCATAGTGTTCCTCGAAATATTTTGTATTAAAGCATCTAAATAACCATCACTCCCATAAAACCCTATAAAAAAAATCTAATCCTCTTCTCAACTAATGCATACGAGTCATTTAGAGTGAGGATGAACTCAACAAAAATATATTTATAAAAAAAAAACCAAAAACAATTTTTCTTTCCCAATAAAATCTTAATTTATATTTAAAAAAGAAATTTATAATGGATATTACGGATAGTAACGTAGTGTAAAATAAAAAATTGTTGACAAAACGTTGAATTCACTCTTAATACTTCCCTTAAATACTATCCTCGCGCATCCTACATTCTGATTTACCACTTCCTGTTCAAGTGACAATTTTCACCGATACCGAGAGGCGCAGACGCCCTTCTTCGCGTGTATTCATTGCGTGTGACCGTGAAAATTGTGCGGGTTCGAACGGAAATTCACGCCATCTCGATCTTATCACGGTCATCCATCGAGGAATGGCCGAATTTCCGATCGCGTGACGTTCGATCAAGTCGGTCAAGTTTGCGAATGCGATCACACCGATATCTCTCGATAACGAGACGGTTACGGACGCGTTGCGTCCACGAATCGAGTTAATTAAGGCTAAACGTTGACGTTGAGTACGTGATCGGGGGGTTAAAAAACGAGGGAAGACATGTTAACGAGCTGCGTCGTCGAAATTAATCGCGTCACGCGATTCATTTCTTCGATTTTTATCAGCTGTACACATTATACACATGAATATGTATACAGAGGAATGGTAACATCATCGGTCGTAGCGATGGAATCGGAATTGTTGGAATATTTTGTACAAAAGTATCTGCAATATTTAGTATAACAATATAACAGATATAAGAAATTTGTTACTCCTCTTTTGTTAATCCTCTTCTCTTAAAGCCATGTTACTTTGATGTAGTCTTGTTTGGCAGTTTGTTTCCCTTTAATTAATATAGTTTACGTTTCTCACTTCAGAATATTGATCAAAATTTGTTTCGAGCGCTATTTCTTCACCATTTCTATTATTGAAAATTATTCCATCGCTGCGTATCGTACGAAGACACGCGGAAACAAGAATACGAATATACCTATAAAAAAAAATATAAGACAGTGTTATTATTATATTATGGATACTTCGCGACGCATTGTTTCGTAATATATTGTTGATTTCGCGCGATTATCGGCGATGCTGTTACGATTGTTCGAGGCACTCCGTGTCCAGAGATCGGTTCTATCCAATGTGATCAATCCCGAAGATGTTCACGCCTTCGAGAAACGAAAACATACAGTGCGACGACATACACACGTTATACACACGTGAAACGAGTGTGAAAAGGATAAAGGAGAAGAAGACTGGAATAGCGATAAGATCAATCGACTCGCAGGGGGAAAAATTATAGGAGGGAATTTTGAAGATCGAGATTTTTTTGTGGGCGGATCAACGAACTGGAAAGAAAGAAGGAGGGAAGAAAAGGATCACTTGGCTAATCTTGGCCGTTGTTCCAACAAGAAGAAGAAGAAAAAAACGCGCACACATTCATTTTACATTCGCGAAAGAACAAAAGATTGTTTGTTAATATAGGGAGGAAAGGGAAGGCTCGTTTCTCTGCCCTCAGAAGTAATCGAGCATTCATTTCCGCTGAAACATTGGGACCTGGTGTGTCTTGTCCGTGTCATTGTTTCATTTCGAAAGCGTTGTTTCGCGGCCACTCCGAAACGCGAAACGGGACCAAAGAAACAAAAAAAAAAAAAAGAAAAAAAGAAGAAGAAAAAAAAGACACATAATAAAACATTCTCATTCCCCTTCCGTCTTCTATCCTCTTTTCTGGCCGCCTCCACGAACAATTTCTCTTTCTTTTTTCTAACGTTCCTATCTTCTTCTTAAACCCAAGATGTCCTATGTTACCTTACGTAATCCTCCTTTCTCTCCATTCTTCTATTTCATCTTCTGTTCTCCTATTCATGCCTATCTTTCTTCCTATTTCTGCCTCTCTTTTTCTACTTCTCTGTCGCGGCTCAACGATATTTTCCTGGACACGACGACTCCACACGATATTTTTATATAGATTTCTTAAAAGTGCATTATAGTGCCAGAAAGACCACGCCAAGTTTAAGAGGAAAAAAATATATGTATATATATATATATAAAAAACGAAAAAAAATTAAAAATACACATGCAGTCTCAATATTATTGATGCATTAGGCAGATAGGAGACCGAGATTCTATTAAGTATTATAATGTATGAAACACGGGCTCTTGTATGGATGGGTGATCGTCGACGTTATCGACGAGACGGTGCATTGGGGGACACGTATGAGACAGGTTCAATGGAATGGAATGATCGAAGAATTAATATCGATACTTATAAAAGATTGAAGATCGAGATACATTACTCGATCAAGAAACTTGCATTGAGAATTTTCGATTGAGAATTCTCGAGAGGTTGTTTCGCGCTGACAAAATCAAGAGTATCGAAGAATTAAAATTAGACTGGCGAGCATAAGATTGTAAATCGTGAAGTAGCCTCCTACTAGTAGACACATCGAGCAGAGCAGATAAAGAATCGTGAAGACGAGGGTTCAATCGTGACCACAGTATCTTTGGAAGCAAATGATATTTAAACAACTCCAATGCCGTTTTTTTTTCAAGCTGCCGCAGAGAAAAAGGAAGGAAATGTTATTACATGTTGCTTCGTCCAATCATTCGTAATCGTTAACATCCTTTTTTTGAAAGCTATGTTGCACATTACCGACGAGAATATGGGATACAAGATCCTTCCATTTTATTTCAACGAGAAATACCTCTCCAAAAATCGAACGACCTAACGTCTGAAATATAACAATAATCGAGTTAACAGAAGGATAATAAAGAGGGAACAGAGAAAGGATACGGAAGAATCGTGGAAATGAATTTCTTGCGAGAAGCAGGTAGACATATCCTCATAACAAAGGTTCGTTTTCGTGAGAAGAATGGATAGAGAAAAATGCATAAAGAAGAATCGTCCCAGTGTGATAATCAATGAAAAGGACTTTAAATCGGCGATCTATATATTGCCCGAGTGAAATTGTTTCATTCGATGACTCTTCTTCATACGTTCATACACACAAATAACTATACCGCGTGTGCATATAGGACGAATTCATCTTTGTCATCATCCGAAATATTTTCGTTATTTTGAACAATATTGACGAAAATAGCCTAGCCTGACGAGTACTGTTTAAAAAAAAAAAAAACGATCGACAAGGATCCCAATCTTTCTTTTTCTCTAAAATAGAAAATTTTTTAATCGAGGGATTAATCGTTCGAACAACTATTTCGATCGTATTGGTCAGAGTAACACGAAATATTTTCAAAGTGACAAAGTGCTCCTACCCCGTCGCAAATATGCCGAGATTGATTTGTATGTTTATACCTGTAAATATGTGTATACTATATTGTGTAATATACACGATATTATAGTATATAGTGTATATATATATATATATATATACGAAACGTGTATTATGGCCTTTGTTTCATGCAGAGTTTATATACGTACGTTTTAAGGAAACGAGGAGGACGCTTTTGTGTTCAGGGACGCGCAAGTTCTCCGACATACACGAACGTGTAAAAAAAAAAGGATCGTCGTCAAATTTTGCGCCCGTCGAGAGTGTCTCGTGAATGTTTAAATGTTGTGTACTTTACATGTGTACATATGTATTTTGTACGTTCGATGAGCTCGAGAATAATTGGGCGCAAAGTGTGATCGAATCCCCTGGGAGAAGATTTTTGAGGGTGGTTCTCCCCTGTTGATGATAATTCCTTGCGTGTCGAAATTTTTGGATATCGATCGAATGGAATAATGCAAACGGAAAATATATTTTATATTTTCTTTTCGTTGATAGAAAGGACTAAAAATATATATATATATATTGCATTTCTTCTTTATTGAAACCTTTGAACAGCATTGAAACTATTCCAAATTTTGAGTATAATTCGTATTGAAAAATATTCTCCATTTAAATTAAATCTTTGAAAAAGAAACGATGCAGAGAAAATATTTTTAAATTCGAATTGAATATCGATAAAATAATTTTTCAAAAAAGAAAAAGAAAAAGAAATACTTGCGTTATTCCAACCGATCGACGTTTCGAGCCTGTGCTACAGAAAAAATAAAAATCGCGCTATGTTCAACGCTGCGCACCGTATAACACAATGGAGCGCGTTCTCGTGTACCTCGGAAAATACGAGAATAACCGATTGCACTCGGTTGCGATGTACTGCGCAATATGCACGGGGAGTGCGTAACTGCCGCCTTCATTCCGTGAAATCGTTCGTGCCCGTCAACGCTGACAGTCGTGAAAACGCGTCGTGATTCGAAAAAAAATGAAAAAAAAAAAAAACAAAAACAAAAAAAAGAAGAAAAAAATAAATAAAAGAGGAACAAGAAAAAAACGCGCACACGAACATCGGAATCTACCCATGAAATACACACACACACATACATACACACACACATACAAATCGCGCTGTGAAAGAAAAAAAAAAAAGAAGAAAAAGGTCAGGCGTAATCGGAACGTAGGCTAAATCGGACTATATCTTTGTACATAAATGTAGTTGAACAGAGACAGAGTTGTTTCCACGTTGACCCTCGTATACTTTCTTCCTTCCTGTTACGATTAATTAGCTAAACTTTCGATCGATGGGCCGACGGATCGACGATGCAGTCGAAGATGGAGGGGAGGGGGAGGGAGAAACAAATTCTCGATCAAGGGATTGGAAGACGTAGGATGTTGACACTTGACACGCGTAAGACAGTGTGACAGCGCGGATATCCGCACGAAAATCGCAAAATGATTGCGATCGATCGTCTTGTACGGAAAATAAATGAGAAGGGGAGGAGGGAAATAGAAGGGGAAAGGTGGGAAGAGGGGTAAAAGAGAAGGACGATAAATAACGAAGAAAACATAAATCGGAGAAATCGATTTCTCCGTTCGATTTATACGAGAATTACCACGTTATTAATACATATTGGTCATTTATTACTGTTGTTATTATTACGGATGATTATTATGATTATTACGGATTATTATGATTATTATGATGAATAACGGTAGCGTTTAAACAGTTTTAAACTCTCAAACACTTTATTAAGATCTTTACCAAATATTAACTAGCGGGCTGTCGCCATCTAACTGTTACATAAAATGACCAACAAATTACTAAGTAACGTAATACCTATTAATCTATATAGGATGATCTAGCGACCACGAGTTAAAGGGAAACAGTCTTTTTTAATGAGCTCTCTATTCATCTATCTAATCTATCTATCTATCTATCTCTTTCTCCCTATTTCTCTATTTCTCTTATACTATTTATAACATACCGTTGACAGGAGACACAAAAGATGAAGCAATATGGAAATATGCTAAATACTTTTAGTTTCACGAAAATTGTTCACGATTTTAAAATCATCATTCACTAATGATTATCACACTCATTTATCATGCATACTCATCGTCACATATGTTGAATTGAAACAAAAAACATTTGCGTCTGACTTGAAAATGATATTTCGATAATCGTCTCGTCATAATTGATAAATGCAGTTTTATTTAGACTAAACGATCTTCATTGATCGATGTTAGGCTCTAATAATCGAAAATTATCGATAGTTGGTGTATCGAACGGATGGTGCATTGAAAGAGATTTATACTAATCGCTCAATTGTTTACAACGAATCGGTTTTATGAACTTTTAACTTCATATACCTCATCGTTCTAATCATTATCATAAAAAATTCATTATTAACATATAATAAAGAAAAATAGAAAAAAGCAAATTAACAAGTAAAATAAAATTGAAAAAATTAAAAATATCTGAAAATTTCTTTCTAAACGTTTCTTTTTTTTTTATATATATAATATTAATATTATTAGAAAATTGCATTTACTCAAATTGATCGAATTTTATGACACGATTTATAATATTTTCTTTCACTTACCATTATCGACGTTTTCAGAAAGTATCCAAGACAATTTGCTTTCACAATAGCTGCGTCGATATTTTAATCTAACTAGTCGATGAACAGCATTTTTATTCACAATGCGATTCGATTGTTTTTACGTAAATCTAATGCGAGTGTCGTTGACATTGCAATTGTGCAAGCTGATTACGTAAGTTCACGAAGACTTTTCTTCGCAGACAGTCTTTGGAGTATGGAAAATCACTGAAACAAAACAATCTCTATAATTCCGCGACGATTGTTCAAATTCAATTGAACGGAAAACACGTAAAACTACTTCGTCAAATTTTATTTGCGGAATAATATACTTGAATTTACATTTATTACGTAGGATAGAATGAACGTATTTACGTCACAAAAAAAATAATTCCATAAAATTAAAAGTATTTTCAAACCTTATTTATTTATTAAAGAGGAAACTTAGTCATTGTAAAAATTAGAAAAGAATTTAAATTCATATTTTTCATAAAATGAATTTTAAAAAATTTTATTTATTCAATAGTGAATTAAAAATATTTTTAAATTTATTTATTATTAATCATTGTAAAAAAATCATAAAATCTTTTCTGATTAAAAAAATTTTAACACGACGAATATATTTAACATCTACGTATATTTTTTACGAGAAAAATAAAAATTTGTTCACTCAATCTCTTATTCAATCATTCTTTTCGAGTTAGATAAAACGAAGAAGAGATACTTGGCATCACTTTTACACTTTTTTCGTGAATGTGAAGTTTTCCAAAATAGAACTCTCGATACCAGGCTACATCTTATGTGTATCCTTTCAATGTGACAGCCCATCGGAAAAGTTCTATATAGATAACGAAAGAGAAGTAACCCACAGGGTGTCGCGTTAGCACTTGTACATTATTGGACGATGGCTGGTGATGAAAAAGCATGTAATGCTTGCTCAACTGCGAAACAAAAAAAAAAAATTGTAAATCTTTGGGTCGTTCATTTCCCAAATGTTCGGTGCGTCCACCGTAATTTAGAGAAGCCGAGAAGAAATCTATATATTTCTTGCTAATTTTCTATCGAAAAACTTGTTCAAAATACCGTTGTTACGCAAGATACCGATTGTAAAAAAAAAAAGAAAAAAAAAAAGAAAAATAAAATAAATAAACGAACAATCGCGACGGGAGAATAAAGTGAGAGCTAGATAGAAAAAACTTTTTAGAAGAGAATAAAACTTAGCGACGCGATAATTGAAAGGGCCAGCGACTTTGTAGCCAAATATATAATAACGAAATTTATCGAGTGAATGAGAAAAATAAAAAAAAATAAATAAATAAAAATAAAAAAAAATTTTAAACAGACGATCGCACCGCCTGTATTCCAAAAAACATAAAAAAACTCTAGGCTTTTGTTTCGAATTTGTTTTTCCACGAGTTCGATTTTCCATTGTGTTTCATAGGATTCTTTGTACCTAATACCTATATGACTGAGTAAATTTTAGAAGCTTCACCATTGGAAAATGGACGATTCACATATAGAATGTAACATCGTGGTGAATGGAACGAGATCGATTGAACGAATAAAAAAAAAAATGGTACCTCTGTTGTACTCTGTTACGGCGTGAAACGTGCAATGATGCAGAGTAATTTCTTGAAAAATTTCAAAGAAAAATTGCATCGGTGATACGAAGGGCAAATTGCAGAAAAAATTTTTTTTTTTCTAAAATATCGAAATATCTAAATTTGATTTAGCAGTATCAATATTAAAAAAAAATATTTTATGTTATAACTTTATAAATGAAATCTAAAATTAAATAATATTTATCATTATTGTCCATCTAATTATTTTTATATATAGATTATTTTACTTTATTGATTAAATTTGATAGCGATAATTTCATTTTTTATTTGTATAATTCCATTTTTACTTCATTCCCTTAATCACCGATTCAATTAACGCGGATGATAGCGCTCGTTCTATAGAAGAGATCATAAATGAGGATGGAATTTATAATTTTATCAAATTCACGAGTTTTATAAAATGTAAAAATGTAAAAATGTGAAAATGGGCGAACGCTATCGTCGCGCGATGAATAAATTTAAAAACAATTCCCACGCAACGAATCTTGAAAGTAGTCAATATCTAATCAATTCCGAAGATACCGTAGCGGTAGATGATTTAAGAAAACAAAAAAAAAACGAAAAAAAAATGGTGAAAAAAAAAGAGAAACCAGTGTAAACAAGTAATGCCAATAATGTTGAATAAAGAATGGAAAAAGACAGGAAACATTTATAAAGCGAATGATGAAGAATCTTCCATTAGATTGAATATCATTATGGAGCATCGAGATTGTAAAAAAAAGAAAAAAAAATGAATAGAACGAACTGGTGTTGTTATTCCGAAACATACGAGTAACGATTAAAACGATGCGAGGTGTATATATATATACGTATTATTATATAATTAAATATAGCGATGAGAAGACAAAGAAACAAACAAAAAAATGTAGCACATATTTTTAAAGAGGAAAAATAAAAAAAAAAGAAAAGAAATGAATACTGTGTTTAACGAAACGAGTCGTGTTTGAGTCGAGTGGACTTGTGCATGAGGTGCTAATCACGGCGCTAATAAGTTAAAGAAAGAGAAAGAATAAACCTTATTAATCATAGGCGAATTAATTAATATCAAACGAAGCACCAGTCGATAAAACTTTAATCGTAGCGTGTATTTTCGAGGAACGCTGCTAAGAAAGAAAAAAAAAACGATCTTCGATCCTTTACGAAGGGATAGGAGTATAATGACTAATAATGTTTATGAACCAATGCATTTTCATGCCGAAAAACAAATAAAATTTGCAAGTCGAATCTTATTGTCTTTTACTTCGATACATCCTGTACCTTTCCTGAAGAAAAATAAAAAAAGTTAAAACTAATTTATATAATATTTCATTATATATATTTGGATCAATAAATAATTTACCAAAATAAATATCGGTGTACTACTATATGCAGTATTTTGGGGATGATTCAATACATATTTAATATGTTAATGTTATATATTTATTCTTAATCTTGAGATAAAAATGCAGCATTCTTATCTATTATTATTTTTTGACCATTCATAACAATATGTACAATACGCATTCAGAATTCAAATATCCACAGGATTCGAACATTAGCAATATTTTGCGCGTGTATAAGTGATTCACTTACATATTTTCATTCCTATAGATTATACTATAAGAAATCATCTAAAATCAGGAAGAGCCAGTCTGAGAATAAAAATATATATATATATATCTCCTTTTATCAAAGAATTACTACGAACGCGAATATACACAATTACGAGTACATAATTACGGATTCATACATATTTCATACAGATTTTGTACAAAGCGTTAATAAATACGCTTCTCCATTTACGTAAAAGTATTAAAGAAATAAAATGGAAGATCTAGATCTTTTTGTCAGTTCTTATCAATCGGAAGTTATATTCTCCAAATGAGAAGCTTGAGATAATTCTTTGTTTGCAATTTTTTGCTCCATTGCACATATCGATTTATCGGCATCCGTTTTATTGCTAATGATATCCGCATTTTTTGACCAGGAGCAACTTCTTCTACCGGGAGATTTAGGCATAGACCATGTACTACTACGAGATCTTCTCTTAGGAGATCCACTACGAGATTTAGCTCTTGTGACCTTCACTTTCGATACTGATCTTTCGCGCCTACGTCTATAGCGATGTTTGCTATTGTTCCAAGAATTAGAACGACTTCTTGAACGAGTTCTTTTCTTTGATCTTGATCGTCGTGATCGAGATCTCATTCTTGTTACAGATTTCGATCTTGACTTTGATCTTCCTCGTCGTTTTTTCGAACGTGATCTACTTTTGCTTCTACTTCGTCTTCTACTTCGAGATCTCGATCTAGTTTTTAATTTCGATCTTGATCGTGATTTCGATCTCGATTTGTCTCGTGATTTAGACCTTGATTTCGAACGAGATCTTGATCTCGTAGATTTCGATCGTGATTTTGACCTAGATCTCGATCTTGATCTTGATCTCGACCTACTACGACTTCGTGACCGTGAACTTCTATAATCGAAAGCACGATAATCCTGACCTACTAAATGAGCAAAGTACTTGTAATACTGCTCGTTATACAAATGAGGGTTAAACGTATGTAATGTACGATGATTTGCAGCATTACGCCATGAAAATCCTCTACCTCTTCCTCGTAAGAAACGACCACTCCTAGGCATACCTCTTGGCAAACTAGGATAAATCATAGGTAAAGTAGCATCGTAATACCATGGTTGTGGAAAACGTGGATAAAGTGGTGGATAAGAAAGGGGTTCTAGAGGTGCAGGTGCTGAAAGAGATAAAATAATATAAATATATTTAGTGATTCGTATAAATTTTTTCAGCTTATACTCACCTGTTGATGATGATGGATATGTAATATTTTGTTTTAAAACACTTTTTAATTTTTTTGTTTGTTCCTCACCTGATTCTTCACTTTGACTTACAGAATTTTCAGAATTTTTTCCCTTTTTTCGTTTCTTCTATAAAAAAGAAAAAAAAAAGAAAATGAAACTGTTCAATAATAAAAATAAATAAAAACAAATTATAAAAGAATATAACAAATAGATACTTTTTTCTTCTTTTCTTTTTTAGATTTTTTCTTCTTTAA
This sequence comes from Apis cerana, assembly GCF_029169275.1. NCBI lineage: Eukaryota > Metazoa > Arthropoda > Insecta > Hymenoptera > Apidae > Apis > Apis cerana. The sequence continues at coordinate 11,082,194 of NC_083862.1, read as the reverse complement.
TTTTTTAATTTTTTTATCTTTTTTTCCATCTTTTGAATCTTCTTCTGAACTTAATATTTCAATTGTACCATCTACTTTATTATTCTTTTTCTCTTCCTTTTTTGTATCTATGTTTATTATTTCATCTATATTAATTTCATTATTCTCCACTTTTATCTTAATACAAAAAATGAATTTTAATTAAATTTATTATTATAAAAAAATGACAAAACTTTCGTTAATATTTACCTTTATTCTATCAAATAATTCATCTAAAAGACGAATGCTTTCAAGCTGTCTTTGTGCTTTTATTAATTTTTGTCCTTCTCTGGCAATTTTCATGGATACTTTATCTTCTTCCTTCTTTCGAAATATAGTTATAGCTTTACGCTTTCGTTTCTCTTCTCGTTTTTTTCGTCTATTTTCTTTAGCTATTGCTTCAGCCTCTTCCTTCTTCCTAATAAAAATAATGTACAAACTATTATATATACTTGAAATTATATCTATAACTATAAATATTATTGTTAATTACTTTAGTTCCTCACGACGTTTTTCTTCAGCTTCTTCTTTCCTACGTAATCGTTCTGCTGCTAATGTATCTTGTGCTATAAGGCGTTTTCTTTCAAATTCTCTATGTGCTACAGTACTATCGCTCATATGTTTTGTTTTATCAAACGTAATCTGCATAATATAATTAAAACGATATTTTTTAATTTAATATTAAAATAATAAATTATAGATCAAAATTCTTATCGAAATCGCACCTTAATAGCGGCCGTAAATGCTTTATCTCCTTCTTTTTTAAGAAGTTTCATACCACGCAATGCATCCATAGCCCTAACAAAATCCATATATTCAACATATTGAATGTAAGCATCAAAAAATATGCCATCTTCATAACTAAATTTATTTATATTTGTGCCCAGACGCATTCTAGATCTATAGGGATCAGCAGCAGGTACATCTATTCTTCTGAGTATTCCCCATTTTCTAAATATTTTGTTAATCAAGGATTCACTAGGCATTGTTGCTCCATCCTCAGTGAACCATTTAACAGGTAAACCTGTTATATGTATAGTATCTGGCCTTTCTCCAGGCTTTAATTCATTCATATGTTTAGCATCTCTGAAATATGAATCCCAGCTATGCCTTGTAGGAAAATCATCCTTTGCTTCTGCTGCACGGACTTTTAACACATTGGGAAATCCGGATAAATTTAAACGTTGAGAGTCTAATCTTGCAAGTACACGCTGCAGTCTGCATCTGTCTTGCAAGTCTCCTTCCAATCTGATAAATTCCAATGTACTCTTGGCTACCTTCAGAGATGCAAACTCGTCTGGTAGTATAAAGGCACGTATCTTCTCCATTACTTCCCATGTTGATATTGTTTTTCCTGTTTATATCGCAGTTAATTTTCTGTAAAAACCTACTATGCTAAAAATATTGTGTATAATTATAGATTTGCACACAATTTAAAATAATAATGATGTTTCCTGTCACAGAAATCAATATTATTAATAAATGCATTTGCCATTAACCTAAAAGAATTATGAGGTTAAAATATGCAAATGTGATTTCGAAAAATAATTCATATATAAAAAAAAAAATTATAAATATGAAGTATATATAGATGAAAGATTTTGACGAACATTCAATCAAGAATTATAAATAATTGTAAATGCAAATATGAATATAACTTTTATATTAAACAAAAATGCAAATGAAAATAGAATATGTATCATTTTTAACCATTTTACCTGGAACTTTCAGTTGAGGAAGATTAACAGAAACATTTATCTTTGCAACTGGCTTTAAGTAAAGTGCTCGTGGTGTATATAGAGGTACGATGTCACTAAGATCCCTACAGCTTCGAAATAGGTTAACAACCTCACTACTGGAATTTTCACCTACCTTCTTACCATCACTCATCATTAATCTAATGTACTTTCGTTATAGTAGAAGAAGAAATATAAAATTGTGTAATACAAAGAAAAGTTACAATTGTTAAATATCTATCTTACGACAAAGTAAACCCAGTAAGATGAAAACCATTCAGTAGAGAGGTTGTGTATCCATTCGAAATGATAAAAATCTTTCTCAGATCTGAAAGATTCCCCTTCTTCACTTCACCGTTTAATATCGTTTCATTCACCACGATTCAAATCACTTTTGCCGAATAACTTTCCGTTTACCGATTAAATTTCATTCACGAGAACGGTTTTAATCCATCGTTTAGGTTCTGTCAAGCTTAACCGATTGAACACTGTAAATATAAAGAGAAGTCCAAAATACACACAAAGCGTCATGATAGTACATCCGCGCTTGAGTCCAAAATCGTTATGTATTGCATATACGTAGAGAACGCCATCTATGGAATTTTGGTTAATCATCAAACGAAATTTATTTACTATTATTATTATTAATTTTTTGTTTCAAAGAATTAAATTGTTTAGAAATTTGCAAAATTAAAATAAAGTAATTTAATCAAAGTATATTGTAAAAAATAACATTCATTTAATATTCCACAATATTCTCGTCTGTGATCATACGCCAAGATAAAAGAAGGAGAGAAAATAGTGGAAAAAAGATAGAGATAAATTAAAAATTGTGAAATCAACGCCATCTCGAGAGTGCCGCAAATGAAACAAATAAAGAATTAACTTTTACCGCCATCTTTTGAATATTAAAAATATCATAATAATATTTTAAAATAAATTTATCCAAGAGATAGTGCTAATAGTCAAATCTTATCTTTATCTTGTAACAAGCATACTTTGAAGAAATAGGTCTAGTATTTAAGAGATGGCGATGAAAGTAAATTCTTATTCCGTCTTTTTCTAATTATTTGCTATCCTTTCTTTATAAGTTTCATTTGCAGCACTCTGAAGATGGCGTTGATTTCAATATTTTTATATTTTCTCTATCCTTTTCTCACTATCCTTTTCTCTTTGTCTATACTTTACGAAATTTATACATTCAAGAAACAATATCGATATTTAATTCATTTTTGCTTTCTTCTTCGTTTCTTTCTTCGTCTTCTTTCTCTAATATATTGATCAAAATATTCTAACACAGTTTAGATATTCTTATTTTTATTGTAATAAAAAATACACGAATAATTTCTAATTCATAAGTAATTCAATTGATACATGATCTATCTATTATTTATAACAAATGTGTATGAATACAATCGAATACATATAATGCATGATAATGCATGATAATATTTATGAAAAAATATATAAAGAAATTATTTTTCAACTTTTATTTCTTTAATTTTTTATGATTAAATTAAATATAATTCCAACACCTCTTTTATTTTTCGCGCAATCGGTATTTCAGAACATAGGATACAAAGTTATATAAGATGATAGATCTATTTTATATTTCATCCATGGTTTTATTAGCCACATCGAGCGCCATTTGTTTGGACGCTTAATTTTTGGCCAATTGCATTGTGAAAGTGCCACGAATAGTTGTATATTAGATAGAAAAAAGTGACGCGCTTTTTATTCGCAGAAGCATGCGGGTATGATTATACAAAAAAAATAAATCGTAATAAGAAAATAGCAAGACCACAATGCGTGAAAAATTGTACATACCAAATTATTATCATAATCCGATTAATTGCTTACAATTTATGTAAAATTCGCGTTATTTTACAGTCGAAAAACTTAGAGGATTGATTGTTAATTTACGAAGAAAGCAAAAACAAAAAGAAACACAATGTCTTTGAGCGCGAGTGCAGAAAATTTATCATCGGAAGGGCAAGTAAGTGAACCATGTTAAATGCTATGCTTTTCTATGCGTGACTCATACTGTTCTATCATTGCATTATTGCATGATTAATTTATTTTTATTTATTTCAATTTTTATTATTTATTGATAATTTTATAAAGATTTTTATAAACAGTTAACATATATTAAGAAAAATGAAAATATTAGACATATAATGAATGTTTTTTATTATATGTATTTATTAATTATTAATTAATGCATTAATTAATCATTTTTAAGATTTTTTATTTATTTTAATTTATTATTCATTTGAAATTATATATAAATTTAAATTATTAATATAAATTTTGTCTATAATCAATTTATTACATGTTCAGCCACTCCCATAATCATTCCATATTCTTTTCACATTTTTTTTAAAAGCATATTATGATTATATATTAAACATTTTATAATTATGTTTTTCTTATTGAATTGAAATATAATTCTAATATATTTTTATTAATTATTCATAATTTCATTATATAATAAATAATTGTTTTAAATGAAATTTTTTATATTTGACAGAATATATTTGACAGAATAGTGAAAGGTGGAATATGTGTCTTGAATTGGCGCTTGAGGGTGAACGTTTATGTAAGGCTGGAGATTGCAAATCTGGAGTTGCATTTTTTCAAGCTGCAATTCAAGCAGGCACTGATGACTTAAGAATCTTAAGTGCAATTTACAGCCAATTAGGAAATGCTTATTTTTATCTTGGAGATTATGTAAAAGCAATGCAATATCATAAATTGGATTTGACACTTGCACGTAATATGGGCGATAAATTAGGAGAAGCTAAATCCAGTGGAAATTTAGGCAATACTTTGAAAGTTATGGGAAAGTTTGATGAAGCTATGATTTGTTGCAAAAGACATTTAGAAATTTCAAGAGAAATTGGAGATAAGGTGTGTCTCATAGAATCATTTCTTATAAATTTACATGATGTTATTTAAATATTAAACAAAAAATTTCTTTTATAGCTTAGTGAAGGAAGAGCTTTATATAATTTAGGGAATGTTTATCATGCCAAAGGCAAGCAAGCTGGTAGAGTAGGTCATCAAGATCCCGGGGAATTTTCTGAAGATGTCAGACAATGCTTACAACAAGCAGTACACTACTATGAGTAAGAAAATATAAATATAAATTGTTAAAGATAGAAAATATAGAATATATATACATTGATATCATACGAATGCTTTTTATAGAGAAAATTTAGAATTAATGAAAGAATTAGAAGATTCTGCTGCTCAAGGTAGAGCTTGTGGAAATTTAGGAAATACATTTTATCTTCTTGGTGATTTTCAACAAGCAATTTATTATCATAATGAAAGATTAAAAATTGCTAGAGAATTTGGTGATAAAGCTGCTGAAAGAAGAGCAAATAGTAATTTAGGAAATTCTCATATATTTCTTGGCGAATTTGAGAAAGCTGCACAACATTATAAGTATGTATTTATATTAAATTTCTTTTTTTCGTCAATATCTAAAAAAATATTTGTAATATATATAACATATATTATTATATATTATAGGAGAACCCTAGTCCTTGCACAAGAATTAGGAGATAGAGAAGTAGAAGCACAAGCATGTTATTCTTTAGGAAATACATATACTTTACTCAGAGATTATCCAACTGCAATAGAATACCATTTGTGGCATCTTGAAATAGCACAACAGCTTAAAGATCGAGTAGGTGAAGGTCGTGCCTGCTGGTCTTTGGGCAATGCATATGCAGCAATGGGTAACCATGAGAAAGCACTACATTATGCTAATTTACATTTAAATATCTCTAAAGAATTGGAAGATCCAATGGGACAAGCTACTGCACAAATGAACGTTGATGATTTACAAAAAATTTTGGGCTTAGAAAAAGGACAAGAGAATAATAAAGAAAATATTGCACAAAAATTATTGACCAATACAGGATCAAATGTTAATATATCATCACCATGTAGATACAGACTTAGACGACAAAGTATGGATAATTTAGATCTTATTAAGGTAATTTAATTATTTAATATAATTTTATATCTTCCATATATTGAATTTTGAATTATTTATGAAATTATAAATCGTTTACGAAAATCATTTATTTAGCTTACACCGGATGCAAAATTAAAAGAGCAAGCTGAATCTCAAATAGATAAAAGTAATAACGCGACACCGCAAATTACTCAAAAAGAAGAAGATAGTTTCTTCGATCTTCTCTCTCGTTTCCAATCCGGTAGAATGGATGATCAACGCTGTGCATTAAATATAAATCGCAATCAGAAATTTAAAACTATAGCACCCGAAGATGATAAGTATGTAATTTTATGAAAAAGTACTTTTTTTTAAATGATAACATATGTTAAAATAAATTATTTTTACTTTTAGAGATGGAGAAGATTTATTGGAGCTCATTGCTGGCATGCAGAGTAAAAGAATGGATGAACAACGAGTGACATTGCCTTATTTACCTGGCCTAAATAGTAATCAAGATTCTGACGATTCCTTTATCGAAATGCTAGTTAAATGCCAAGTATGTATTATTATATTATTATATATTATTAAGTATCTATTTTTTGCTTTAATTTTATTTTATTATACATTAAATAAATTGCGCGTGTATAGGGTTCACGTTTAGAAGACCAGCGAAGTCCTTTACCAGCAGCATCAACGGTGCACGATGCTGAAGAGGAACACAACCAAAGATCTAATGGGACTACTCAAGCAGGATCAACAGTTCCTGAAGAAGATCTTTTTGCTTTGATACAAAGACTTCAGGCCGGACGAATGGAAGATCAAAGAGCTTCTGGTCCTGGCAAGACTTGTTAAAACATTAATATGTAATTGTGAAAAATTTTATGATAATTAACTTGCTCGAAATTCTACAACTCGTTCCATACAATTTCTCTTTGTCTTTTTCTGTGACAAGGTTCAGTGCTTAATTTGTGCATTCCATTCACAGCCTATGAAATCATTATATGATTCAGACTTCAGAAAATTGCAAGGTACTATTATACCGTCCACTGACATTTGTTCTCCATCTTATATTTATAACAAAATAACAATATTACATTGTTCCAAGCATAACATATTTTATTAAACTTAAAAATTTTCTCTCTTTTAACTGATAATCCATGACATGGTGCCAAAATCTGTACATACAAACGTATGTTATTCGTGCAATCAATCAGAAAGTATTGCACGATATTAAATAGAAAATAATTTTATATTCTTAAAGTAGAAGATTATTTGTTTTATAGTGGCAATTAGAAAATGATTAAATAATTCAAGATAAAAAACAACTTATGACATTGTAAACACTGCCAGGTTGAGAATATGAGTCATACAACAAATATATTTCAGAAGAAAATGTTACATTATAAGCACGGAAAATTTATCAATCCTGGCATTATATATATATATATATTTTTTTTATATGTTCGATAATGTATAATCTATTTATTTACTGATTATTTCCGTGAATTGTGAAGGTGGTAAGTAATGAGGTTGGTGCCAAACGTAATTGATTTGTTGAGATCTAAATATAGAATGTAAAAAACGAAAGAAGAAATTGTTCTTGTTGTTTGTCTATTTTTCTGCATTTATATTTTCTCTATTATATATTGATAGATATACGTGAATTGTAACACGTATAATAATTTTAAATCAACGTTACCCCTTTATCTTACGATATAATTACGATATCAGTTCCCGTCATTCATGTATATTTTACATATTCCAAATAGACGGAGTGTAAATTAATGTATCTGTGGATATAGACTGGATCAATCATGATCATCCTTAATTTCAATAGTACCTAACTAAAAATTCTATATTGATATTATTCCAAAGGGCTAAAATTCTCAAAGGATCTTAATTATATATACATATATATATAAAAGAGAATTCGATTTATAAGAATTCTCAAACTTAATAATTTGATACAATACGCTGTATCGTATGATCTCCGTGTGTTCTACAAATCTTGAAAAGATAACTAGTTGGATAACAATGTTCAAAAGTGGAACGTATTCAACATTCCATTACATAATCCATTGTATTTATAATCGTTAAGATATCTTACAGATAAATAATTTAAATTAATGCAAATCTTATACATTGTTTATCTCTGGATACGATGAGAAGACGCTTTGGTAAAGAATTTTTAAATGAAAAAAATAAGAAAAAATGAAACAATGCCTTAGTAAATTTATGCAATTCTATCGACCTACAATGCATATATACGTGTATATGTATTTCGAGGTTAAAACGTTTCACGCCTACATATTATACTTATGTACTAAAATCTAAAACTAATTGTAATATTAACTATAAAATTAAACCGAGCCTGTTAAATATAAAGCCAACTATAAAGCCATATTTGAGTATTGTTAGTAGAAAGATATTATTGATATCTTGGGAAAAGAAAAACGAGGAATTAATTGTAATTCGTGTATGTACGAATCGTAGTATTATTTTTCTTGTTGTTAAGAAAATTGTGTAACTATGTAAATCTAAAAAATGAAAAATTTATTAAAAAGAAAAAAAAAGATAAATAATATTTCGTTCTAATGGCTTAAATGTACAAGCTCATCTAGTTAATCATTGAAAGGATCGAAATAAATATTGATTCATTATTCAGTTTTATATAACTAAAGATAATACTATTTTTTTGTAAACGTTAAATTTGTACCACATTCTATATCTTTAATATATATTTAGTTTCATAAGGTTCGCGATAGCGTCGTAGCGAACTAGGTACTAATGAGATAATATAGTTTCTTTAAACTGTAATATTTTTTATGGAGTCTGTTTACCGTAGATTCGCAACTCGTCTTCATATAGCTATGTATAATACAGAGATTCAATAAATATATATATATATATATATATATATATATACTTTTTCCACAAATTCTAATATTTAATTATTTCCCACGAACATTTTTATCTTTTTTTCACGACGATCGTCTTTTACTGAAAGAAAAGATTTTCAAATATGTCTGAGATGTCCAGAAAAGTTTCAGAAAACTTTTTCGACGTCTCATCTACGGATGATTCTACGTTATGGTCAGAATGGAACGACGCAACGTTAAATAAGGAAAATTGGGCGTTTCCAAAAAGTAATTAATATAGAAAACTTTTTCCTTCATATAACTCCATCCTTCGTGTAATTTATTCTAGATGGACCAGATGGTTTGTTTCTCGACACACAAGTCGTGCAATTACCTTTATCTTTGAAGTCTCATGAATGGATCAGAGCAAAGGATTTAGTCAATCTGACTGTACGTTCAACGTTAAAAGTTAATTTTACGTTATAAATTTATATTATAAATACAATTCTACGATAATGTGAAGGTGTAACTTGAATTTAGGAACCATTGACAGTAGTTGTCAACAATTTAAAGTACTCAGACTTCATCATTAACAACAGACATCTATTGCACAGCCAGGTAATCTAAATAATCTGAAATTGTAACTCTTTGGAAAAATTTTTATCACGAAAAAAACAAAATTATCAAAAAAAAAATGGGGTATACATTGAATAAGTCAATGTACAATCCACGATCGTTGAAAAATCGGGGAACAAATTGATCCATCCGCTGCAGAACGGATCAAGAAATTCGGGAATTGAACGCGATTAAATTAAGGAACGACTTTCAGTTCGTACGATGGTTTATTTCCACGCTAATAAATCTCCAGTACTGCGGCAGAAATGGATTGGAAATAAGTGGCGAGAGCAACAATTTCTTTTGGATTGGACAGAACCAACCTTGGCAGGGTTGGATGAACGTGTATTCGATGAACAAAGCTGGAAAGGGGGTGCAACATCGCCCCGTTATAAATCCAAACGGTATGTTCTGTTTTATTAATCATCCCCCTCTCTTTTTTTTCTATTTCTTTCCTTTTCTCATTGAATTATCAAATTATCCCTGTTATTTCGATCTTTTCGAATAGCGATTCTTTATTTTATTCGAATAAAAAAAGAAAATCTCTCTCTCTCTCTCCCTTTTTCTATTTTTATTATATTTTAATTATTGTATGGATAAATTATCGTCTCTGTTCGTGTATATATATGTATATATATATATTCATAATTCGAGGATAATTTATAAAAGGAAGGGAGTTTAAAAAAAAATTATTGAAAGATTTTTATTCTATCCAAGGCAAATACATTGTAAGATTGTATTTTCTGGGAACTTGGCGGCGGATAGTGGTGGATGATATGATACCAGTGAATAAAGAAAAGTTGCCACTTTTACCCCGTACTAATAATAATTTCGAATTATGGCCCATGATTCTTTCGAAGGCTTTATTAAAACTTTGCTCCCTCACTTGGAATAACTATGAAATCATAGATTTTCATCCTATTGCGTGTTTAACCGGTAAGTAAAGACTCGTATTACATACGAGTCTGAAGTTATTGTTAAGATAAGTAATCTATTCCATTTGTTTGCTCGTTTTTCTTCTTTTTTCGAACGTAGGATGGGTTTGTTTGAAATTCAAGATGCATTATCAATCGCCGCAAGACAAGTGGGATTTCTTGAGAAAATACGCGGATCATTTCGAATGGGAGAAAGAAGACGAGCAAGAAAGTCAGGGTTAGTCGCGTGTTTTTCGTCCCTATGATCTGTTTATAGCGCTTATAATCTTCGAAAACAGAGGTGAGAACCAAGAAGATTAAAGAAGTGAAAAAATCCAAGGAAACGATGAAAACGAAGAAGTCTAGGGATACCGATCGTACGGGGAAGACCGACGAAACGAGAAAATCGAGGGTCGATGATCCAAAGATTAAAGCGTTGATTAAGCCACAACCAGTTTCCCTGTTTCTCAATTTAGGCGATATAAAAAACGAAATTATCCCGGATTTGGCACCGTGTTGGAGCCACTTTATTTACGTAGATCAGTCGCGTGATATTCCCCTAGATCCTAAAGACGTACGTTGAACAATCAGAATGTAATCTTAAGCGAAATATAAACGTAAGGTTATTAATTAAAACGATGAAAACGCAGGTGAAGCCTCCTCTAGCAAAGTGGAAGTTTTACCGATGGTTAAAATGGGCAATCAGCGAGGAAATAATCAATCCAATCGAATATTTCGTCCCGATCCGATCGTTGAAAATTGTCAGCCCTTTGAAGAAATACGAGGAGAGTGTGGTCAATAAATACAATAAGTCGATAAAGAAAGAAAATAAAGAAAATAAGAACGTTGTTGAGAACGAAGTGCCGACAACGAAGCCCAAAACAGCGGAAGAAAATAAAGTTAATGAAAAATCAAAGAACTCCCAGAAAGATTACGAGACGTTGGAAGATACCTGTTTCTGGGCGGACTTCAACAAAATAGAACCCTTCATAAAAGAAGTTGATTTCTTCTATAAAATAGATTATTTTCAATACACTATAAAATTGTCAGATCGTTTTGCAGCGAAACCGAGCGACGAGAAATCGGAGACGAAGAAGGATAGCAAGAAGGAGAGTAAAAAGAGTTCTCCGTCCAGGCAAAACAAAGATTCCGAATTCATCGACGCGTATCTATGGCCCCAAAAAATGTTAAAATCCAGGAACGATCCATTGTACATTTTCACCGATTCGGTGGAAGAAAAATTCTTCTTGATCAGCTTCTCAACGTTTCAAGTTACCGCGGAAATCGTGAAAAACGAAGGGGAGGACGAAGAGACAAATCCTAAAACTCTGCTAAAAGCGAGCAAGGGTTATCTGGCCGTGGAAAGGAATCATTGGTTTCGAAAACTGGAGAAACCCGACTACTTGATTTTCATTCTAACTGCTGGGACGAAAGCGACTATACTCGAAATAAATCCCGGAAGACATATCTTGCAAGTCTATTGTCATTCAGACTCGAATTGTTACGTGAGTATTTCCTCGGATACGATTTTCCAAGTGGGCGATAGAAGAAAGATGTATCAATTGATGTGCACGGAGTCCGAAATGATCGATAAGATGGCGAAGCACATCAGCAACTCTATAAGTAACGCCTTCCAAGCGTTTGGCACTGAAAGATATCCGAGTGCGTTGAAGGTTTATTACAGTAGCTACTTGCCATTTACTCTCGAGGAAAAGAAAACGAAGAAAATACTTTGTCAAAAGACGCACGAATTCTTTATCAAAGAACTGGCAAACTCTATTGGAAAGATAATTGCCGAGAACGAGTTACCGAACATGTTGAGAGCATTGAGAGTATTTTTTCTCAACCATAAGATCGGTTTGCAATGCTACGACGAGATCTCGGTAGTTTTGAGGACTTTAAGATATAAGAGCATACACGGAGAAGATCTACCTAGTACTTTAGATTCCAAACATATTATTCTTTCTCAAAAGGATGAAGCTGCCAGCATCATTCAATCATTTTTCAGGATGATCACTGTGAAAAAGTATTTAAAGATGCATAATCCTCGACACGAAAAGCACAATGAGATTTTGCAAAATTTACTTAAGATCGTGGAATTGTTTAATTACAACAAACAAGAATCACTGGCTAATACTATACTGAGAAATATTGTCAAGCATCACGATAAATTCTACGATGTTTTCCATTGCTCTAAAGATTTTGAGTACATCTTGCAATCCGTAGAGTTCAAAGGGACGTTGACCAACTTGAAGCCAAATCAATGGTTTCCCATTATAAGAATAATAATAAATCCTCGAGTCGGCGAGGTAGTTTTCGCGAATATAAATCTATTCATTAATCTACCGAGATACGACGTGCGCGTGTTCGACAACGAGATAGACAAAGAGATATTAAAAATAGTGAATAACGTGGTGCCAACTCGTTACGAGCACACGAAACTGGGTTACACCCTTTTCTGTTATGGATGGACCGATAGCGATATAAATCAGATGAAAGAGTTACCCTGGACATTAAATATAATCACCATGAAAGGACAGCCCGAGTTTCAGTTTTTGATCAATGAAATGATCTTTACCATGATCACACCTCCCACCTTGGTCATAGAAGAGCTATGCAACACTTATATCCCCAATTCGAGAAATTACATCTCAAAATGGATTATTCGGGTGATGCAATCTAGTATAGTGACGTTTAGATTACGAGTATCGTACAGTAATGCGAAAATAAGGCTGAGAGTAAAGGACGAGTATGGCAATTTGATAACGAGAAATAGAGGTTTCGCTGTTGTCATCTTACCAGTCGTGTATTTGAGGTTTAACAGAAGATTTGAATCGAATGAAAAGAATAACCACGAACATAAGGAGGAAATCGATATCAAAAAGAATATATCGAATAATAATAAGCATACACCTTACACGATTTATTATTTGGAAGGATCGGTTCTCGGTAAAACCTGGCCACTTACGAGGGCAGAATGGAGTATCGTGTCAGAATTTAAAGTGAAACCAAGTGGATCTCTAGTTAGAACGAAATTACCGTCTAATAATATAATAAAAAAGAATGAAACATCGAGATCAAAGAAAAATATGAAGCAATCCGCCGAAAATGTTCAAACTCTCGAATCCCCTTATTGGATTCTTCAAGTGATCACCGATTCTGGAAGTAAAGTGGAGGTATACACGGATCGTTTTCTTTCTTTTTTTTTTTTAAATAAAATTGCAAAGATAACAATATAAATTTTACAAAATTTTACGTTTGACAGATAATCGAAGACAGGACGAAGGAGTTGGAAATAGCCGAGATGAAGGAAATCTGGGCAAAAGACAATCCCGACAGTTTGGAACGTGGGAGAGAAATCCGTAAAGCTTTCATAAAGAAACACGCGGTCAAACAGCCGATAGAATGTTTCGAGAAGAAAGTTTCGAGCCAGTTTGAAAAATCGTTGATAAAAAAAGACAACGGGCGACCCTTGATGGACGCGCCACAAGATACGTCTTGTACGGAGCAGAGGACTTTGAGTCCGCCTCCTTCGCTTCGTAGACTTCCACCCTTGGATCTGTCGGTATACGAGGTCAAAGAGGATGAGGAGATGTTGAAGACCGAATCGAAAGAACAAATGCTGAGCGTGCTGCGCAAATTGGATGTTACGTGCGCTCAACAGGATTACGAGCATTTTCTCACAGAATTGGAGAATTTCAACAAGTTGCAGAAATTGAACCACGATATACTGTATCGGATCAAATACACCGAAGCGTTTCGCGAAAGAAAAGCTTTAATGGAGAATTTATACGAGATCCGAAAAAATTACATTGCCATGAAATCTCTGGCGCCGAGCGTTAAGTCTACCAAAAAGAGTCCTATAAGCTCTAAGAAAAGCAAGAAGAATAAAAAAACTTAGGCTAATTACGTTTTTAAAATTTAAGAATAGAGTAATTTAGCGGTAAGAAAATTAATTCGATTATAAATGGCCGTTCACAACAAACAGTAATAATAATCGGACAAAAATTTCTATCTACAATATTTGTCACTTTCTAAACTGTAAATTGGATAGAAACATTTATCTATCGCCATTTAATTCAGTGGATATACGCACTTAAATCACACGCTTAATTCCACTATATTACCGGTATCCCAGTAATCCCCTCTCTTTACGAATAATTTAAGAAGCCAGTATCAGTCCCTCGGTTAATCTATTATACAACTGGATACATACTTGTCAGAGATAGTGCATAACTCTACCTTGCGCTATTAAGAAAAGAGAAAAAAAAAAAAAAACTGGAGAAATATCTAGCATCTCCAACATGCATTACCATCTACATATTCACGACTCCAATTCGCAAAAAAGTGTCTCTAATTACCGCTTGAACCTTGTCCTTACTAATCGCCCGAACCGCGGCCAACATGCATAATCCGGTGCAACGACATTCCTCGCTCGGATTCCACAATCCTCGCCAAGTCCTCCTCGATCAAAATATACGATCCATTATCACGTTCTAAAAGATAGCGATCGATGATTCAGGATCCGCTTAAATGGACACGATTTTTCATCGCCAATTATCTAGAACACATATTCCCAAATATGTTATGCATTAAACTTAAACCACTATCATTATGAAAATAATTAGATTTACGTTACGTTCATACTCATACTCATAAAGATTGATAATTAATTGTTTCAAAAGCACGTATGCATTTTTAACAAAAAAAAAGAAAAAATCTAATAAACTTCGTCGCAAGAAAATTTTGTTCAATTCTTTTTATACTTCTTTATACAAGTTTCTTCTTCGTCATCGAATACAAATACTTCTGATTCTGAAAAGGATATTTGTCAACGAGATTCAAAAATTATTGTTCAAAAAGAAAAAAATATGTATATATATATATAAATTTATATAATAATTGACGCGACAGAAAACTTTGAACGAAGATTGTATAGATCTCAGAACCAGGGCACACCGATTAAAAACAAAAATCGCGGATCCAGACTCGGTCAGGGACACGAGAGTTCATCGATACAGAAATCGCGGTTATCGCGAGGAACTCAAACAGAAGTCGATGTTTGCATACTGGTAGGCTGCGGTGCATCACGAGGAGGAGAGGACCGTCGGCGGGGCACCTTTTAATGACGCGGTTCCCCGCTCGGCTGTGGAAAAGAAAAGTACGCTGATCCGTTCCGACCATTTTTCATCCGGGACCAGTCCCCGTCGTCTAGCAAGATTATTACAAAACTGCTTGGGGAAGAGGTCTAGGTTAAGCGCAAGAACAGGTACAGCGCAGCCGAGGAGCGTATAGAGTTGTGTTGGGATTTTATCCAACGTGTGGTTAATGTGCGCTTCTTCCTTCTTCTTCCTTTTTCTTCTTCTTTCTTTTCCCCCGCCTCCCCCTTCCCTTTTTTTCTTTCTTCTTTTTCCATCACAGCGAGTCGGTTTTGCACGATCGGTCTGGTTTTACCGGAGAAATTGATTGAGAGAAGTAGATATACGCGACGAAGAAAGGCGAGTTGAAGGTGTTTCGCTTTGGTCGGTTGTATGTGGAGCAAGTTTTTGTCGGTGATGAGGTAGAAAAAGTGCGGTGGATGATGAATCTCGTGTACGTATATACACTTTGGTTACGACTTTTTATCGAGTTCACCGGTTTCATGCTCGTGTACGCCCAACAGAGATAAAGTTTTTCGCGTTTTGTGGAAATTATTATGGTTTAACGAGGTTATTGAAATCCATTAAGTAATTTTTATCTCATCGCAATGAAATAAAGACGTTAATAGGAAAATGTATCAATGTTATAACGTTACGATTAAATTGAACAAATTATTATTATACGCGAAATCGTAAAATTCTAATTCGAATATCGTATAGAAGATATATATATATATTTCAACTATATTCATTAAATTGATCTCACGAGTTAAATTTCAATTAATACTAGTTTCTATAAAATATACGCATTGATGAAAACATGCATACGCTGATTGCAGGTGCATCAAACGTTGCAGGCTATTCACAGAGCACATCGTTGGCGATCATTTTTGTTGCCGGTTTTCGGATGTCATCGAACGAATTAACAATCGGGTGACATGGTTGGTTTTCACGAACTATGTCGTCGATTCGTTTGTTATGCGAATTCATGTGTTATAACTGGTGCTATGAGAAGAAAGCTTTGAATAAGATCGAGATCTTTAATAAAATTCATTTAATCGAAACATCAATGATTGAAATTAAGGTTCAAAGAATCGTAGAATTGAATGTTCGAATGTGTGCATACGCGCGTGAAGGAATAAAGTGAAGATTGAGTCGAGGAACACGTCATCGTGACTTTTAGTTTAAGATCTTCTTGTCATTCGCGAGCTTCGACAGTTCCTCGCGTGTCTAAGAATTTCTACGCCCGACCAAACCCAACAAAATAATCTCGATGAAATACTCCTCCCCTCCCCCCTTAAAAAAGAAAGAAAGCAAATAAATATTTCCCTCGAACTTAAAAATCCCTCACCTCCGAAAAAGAAAGGGAAAATCAACAACAACAACGAATAATAATAAAACAATTTCCCATAAAAATTACACCTGACTTATTTTTTTCTTTCCTTTTCTTTTAAATCTTCGTCAATGAATTCCATTTCAAACCCGCAAGGCTACTAGAACACTATCAACCATAAAACGCAGCATGGCGACGCTTGGTTTAACGCTTTCGCGGTAAATGAAGCGGCCTCACAATCACAGTAAAGCTTCCCTATGCTCGTGCGATAGCTCGTTTCTCGTTTTACGGCCGTTAAACGGGCCACTGGCGAGTAGGAAAGGGAAAAAGGGGGGAGAAGGGGAGAAAGAGAGAGAGAGAGAGAGAGAAAAGAAAAAGAATGGAAAAGAACGAACACGGTCGTCGTTAATCATCGTTGATCTCGGTGGAGAGTCACGACTTGCATTAGGGACGGCCGACAATTTTCATCGTCGTCGCTCAAAATCGTGGCCGTCGATCGGAAAATCGCTCTTTACGAGCGGCTGTTATCGGAAATTTCTCGCTGGTAGAAGCCGCAAAGGCACGACACGGGATTTATGCGTCCCCGTTAGCTCTCTGTGTCATCTTTCGCCTATTCTTTCCCACCGTGAACGAGCGTTAAGCCTCGTACACGCTGATAATTTGCGAGTATCGGTATAATTTATTAACGTTAACAGCATGAAATTTTAATAGATTAAAACGACGTGATAATCTTAAATCTAAAAATCGAAATTTCTTATTGTTATAATTCAATTTACTTTGACTCGTGATTCGTATATTTTTTTAAATTCCCCCTCCCCTCCTCCTCTTTTTCCTTTGTCTCTCTTTTCTCGATGCATTTAAAACGTGCTGTATTTTAATACGTGCTACCAATCGCAAGTTTACAAATGGAGAATGTCGTAACGAGTAAAATAAGGAAGCTATGTTTCATCTTCTTGAGGTTAACTTTTAACCTCAGTGTCAAGGAAAACATGCATCTCATTGTTATTGCCGCCACCCGCATATAATTCTAAACAGAATTACGTAACGACAATAAAAAGAACGATACGTCTTCGAGGACGACTATGTTTGAAATATTGGATTTTTTTATTTTTTTATATTTATTAGAAGAGGAAGAAGAAGAAGAAGAGAAAAGAGATATATCGATAATTGTGCAGATGCAGCGGATTTTTCAAATGTTTCAAGATAAAAATAAACTTTGCTCCATTTTATTTGATTCTTTTTTTTCTGCCCTGAATATCACGAACGAGTGGTCAACTGACAATGGTTGTTTTTAATCGAAATGACCGGAAACGATGGCTTCTTAATATGCTTATTGGTTCAGAACGCAGAGGCCAATGTCGTTCGCATTTCTCAATCGAAGCCCGAACTTGATAACGTTCATACATACTTCATTGCGAAAGTTTTCTTTAATTAAAATACTCTTAACCTTTTAAATGTACATATTACATTCATTAAAAACTTGTTATATCTTTAAACCAACTTGTTTTATCTTCGTTACGATGATTAAATTTTAAAATCTGCATCTTTCTCGTTCTTTTTCCTTTTTTTTTTCTTTTTTTTTAAGAGAAATAAATTTCGAAAACTTTTAAATTCTTCATATTATTTTTTCAAAAGCAAGAAAAATATTAAAATCCAAAGATCATCAAACTCTTCCCTTAAAGAAATCAAGATCTTTCTTCTCTATATATTATTTCTTCAAAAACAAAATTATATTAAAACAGTTGTCTTTGACAAGATCCTCTCCCTCTCTAATCTCCTTTTCTTCGTCTAAGAAATTTCGAAACATCACTTCTCCAAGAAAAAAAAAAAAAAAGAAAAAAACGTCCAACTTCCGCGTCTCAAAAGATCACATACCCAAAGCCAACGACCTTCTTCCAAAATCCAATTGATGGGCACGACACCCATGTAAGCTCCTCATCCAATCCCAAAAATAAAAGCCATTCCATCTCCATTTAATCCCCTTTCTATATCCAACCAAAAAACCTAAATCCCCTTTTAAATCCAAAACTTTGAATATCTCTCAATTGCGAATACGTTTGATTGCGAGTTAAAATTATAATTCATCATTTTTCCTTTTGAGTGCGACAGTTTCAAATATTTAATTCCGCCGCTTCCCACGCCTCGAGAAAAGTGACACTTTGAAATGGAAGAATCGAATGGTCGACGTGTATTTCCAAATATGGAAAGTGGCACGTGTGAAGCGCGAAATATTTGAGTATTCGAAGTGTGTAGTGACGAGTGTGTAAGTATTTACAAAATTTTGTAAAAGGAGAAAAAAAAGAAAAAAGAAAAAAAAAAGGAACGAAGGAAAGAAGAGGAGAGACAGGGTGGGACCGAACTCATCTCGGTGTTCTTCTGTTGGGCCGTCAGCTGGACGCGGCCGCTGGAGCAGGGCGAGGAGGGAAAGAACTCGTGGAGGGAAGGAGAGACGAGAAGACGAGGGAAGAGAGCCTCTTCTCTCCGGATGAGCCTTCTCTCGCCGCGGCTCGTTCACAATCTGCTGCTCCAGTCTCGCGTCGAGTCCCGTCGCCGCATCTTTTCGGGGGCTCCTTTCCTCTCGTTCGGCTTCTCTATCAACGACTTCAAATCCGCGGAAACGGCGTGCAACAATCCGCGACAAAAAGTGCATTCGAACTTTTTTTTATTATTATTAAAAGCGAGCATCTTTTCGAGGGCGTTCGTTTCGTTTCCCGCCCCGAAACACAATATTGAAAATCGTGATCGTTCGAGTATTTTCTCATTTTTATATTTAACGAGTATCTCGAGTATTCTGAGTATTGCTTTTTGGACGAAGGGTGAATTGGCAGGGATAGGGTTAAATTGACATTTCTTTCTTTCTTTCTTTTCCTTTTTTTTTTTTTTTTGAAGATTGTCGAAAAGTGAAAGGTGATTGAGAATTGGTGATATTGATTAAAGAGATCGCAGAGAAGGCACATGGATGAGGCTGGAATCGAAGTTTTATGGTCAATTTCGTTGGTGAAGTAATGTTGATGGTTTCGTTGACAGGTATGTGCGATAAGATGAGATTAATTAGAGAGCTCGCGATCAAGGTGTTAGAATGGTTATTGGAAGTTTCTTGGATTATGGTCTAGTTTATGACACTGTTTCGCGTACGTTTTCGTATTGTTACCTTCGGGTTATTGGTCGAGGAGGAAGAGTTCTAGCATCAAACTGCTTACATCGAGGTTGTTGAAAAACGTTGTAACGAGAAAAATTTTTCTCGATAAATAGACTCGATAGGGAAGGGAAATCTTATAATATAAAATTCACGTACATAAAATCTTTCAATAATAAATCTTCGTTAAAAAGTTTCGCTTATAATAATATTCGTTTCACAACGATTATCCGATTTATCAAAAGATAGAAATCTTAAAATCTCGCGCGAACGAATTGATCACCGAATAATAATAATAATAATAATAATAATAATAATAATAATTCACAATAGATCGTTCCTCGTTAACGCAAGACTGAGGAATAATGACTAATTGATTAAATGAGAATTGATCGAAATAGAAATTGTGCGCGTATTCCGTATTTCTCGTGGAAATAAACGATTAATTAGCCGCGTTTATCAATCCGTAGCCCTGCTCGTAATAGAACGTGCGAACCAGACTGATCTCTTTTTACACGAGTTTTGCACGAGCATACCAGCCTTTATGGAACTTTAATGATAGCCTCTGCTCGGTTCGCTTTTACGTTATGATAACGAGTGAAAGCGGGAGTGTGTGTATCTCTATCTTGGCGAATTTCCGAGGAACGTGTGGCGTTGATTCCACTTTTCTTTCTCCCCCTTTTTTCCTTCCACCCGAGGAAAGGGCGACTCGAGACGGATAGAACGAGATCTCGATTAAATAAATGGATGGCGGACGCCGCGTGGAATTCTAGTTGGAAATTTTCTAGTTGCCTTCTGGCCAACTAACGATGATAAATCGTGCTAAATCGTTAACTCGAATTTTTCTCTATACAATGGTGAACTGGTTTCCTTAGAAAATGGAATTTTAATTCGAACGGGCATTTGAATGTTTGAACTGGTTCCGTTGGGAAATAAAAATGTTGGAAAAAATTCGAATGGACATCGAATCGGTGACGGATTGGATAACACGTTTTGTTTCGACGATAATTACAAAGGCGATGTTCGTTCTTTACGTAGACTTAATGTACAAGACGCGACAAGGTATCATCCCTTTCCCCGGGATATTTCTAAATCTTCGATTATTAATTTCGACGATTCTCCTGATCCGTGAAACGATGAATGGATGAAACTTGATAGTTCCAGTCTTTTCGTTCCGACGAGGGAACAGCTATTGTGAATATTTATATCAGAAGATAGTTGCATCTATCTCATCGTACTAATTTGGTGCTTCCGGAAAGGCGTCATACCCAGCTCGGAATCGCGACAATTATCGCTCATTGTCTCTTCCCTCGGTTTACGTGGCGTGATTTTCGCTCTTCTCGCGAAACGGGCAATCGTAAACTAAACATAATTTCCATAAACGTGACTGTTCTTTAATCTCACGCGTTACTTAACGATAAACTCTACGCGGTAATATTTTTACCATTTAAGGAACTTCCAACGTGCCTTCAAGTTTTTTATTTGAAATCCACGCATACCACCATACTTGTCGAATTATTTGCAAATAAAATAACAATTACCGACAATTTCAATGATTCGTTCAACTTGAAAAGAAGACCTTCAATTTAAAAATAAAAAAGGAGGATTTATGATCCATATACATATATATATATGTACTAAAAAATTTGCATGCACAATACAATCATTGACGATTACAAAGATTCGTTCATTTTCCATAATTGTTAATCGTTTTTCTTTGAGAATACGAACAAACTTGCAAAGAAAATTTAAAAAGATTTCACACCTATTACATAATACATAATATATAATAATAACATTTGTAAATAGAATCATCGATAATAGCAAAGATTCCATAAGAAGATCACTATTTGCAAATAATAATTCCCTAATGATTCCATAATGATTCGTCCATCTTCCAATAACTCTTGACATTTCCTTGACAAAAAAAAACACACACGCACAAATTAAAAAAATAAAGGAGGAGGAGGAGGATTTCACGCAAGAGATCATTTTCACCCCAAAGATCCCCGACGAATCGAGTTCAGAGAATCTCTCCTCTGGAACGGAGACGCTTCTATTACAGAATCCCGTGCGCGTCAGATTACCGAGCATCCAGTCGATCGAGTACCATGATCGTGGAACCGATCGTGGTATCGATCGCTATCCGGCGTTGAAATCGTTCGGGAAAGAGAGAGAGAGACTTCGTTTATCCGCGTGTGATCGTCGATTGATCATGAGACGAGCGTACGAGTAACACGCGACGGAACCCCGCTGCTGGACAGTTTTCTCGTTCGACGAGACGTGAATCGATGATGCCGCCCGCCAAAATGACGAACGAAATGGCGTTCATCCTTGCCATCTGGCTTCTGACCACGATTGCCAGAGGTGTGACGAGCACGGGACAACGATACACCACCAGCCCGGCACAGGATCTGGATAATACTCTGCAATCGGTCCCGCCTCTAGGGTGAGTTATTATCGGGTAATTAATACTTCTGCCCCCTCTTTCCATGTCGATTCAACAGGAATTCCTCCTCGATATGCGAAATATACATCGATTGCTATCTCTATTTTAGATTAGAAGTCTGGAGAATTAAGAAATTGAAATTATCGATCCGCAAAATAAACTGAAATTAACAAATAATTGGAAGAAACAGTTTTTTCAAATGAATTTTACATCTTCTTATGAATTTCAAATTATTCGAGGTCGTTTCCTTTACAAAAATTGAGTTATAAAAAATATTATAAGCGAAAATTAGGCGAATAACAATATTCGGAGCGGCATAACTAACTATCCTGTTGCAGACTATTCCTGAAACGCGAACCGGCCAATCTGCGGGCATTTTTCGACCCGAGATATCGTTCGATCTCTTGATCGCGATCGATCGCGGGACAGTAATTTTAGAGGGATGAAGCGAGGTGTGATTACCCCGCGTTTCCTTTGAAATTTTAGGACGTTCGATATTTTTAGTTCTTTCCTTTTCTTTTTATTTCCCTTTTTTTTTCTCCCTCCCTCTGATCGTTCGCTTTGAGGTTGTTGCGAACGAATAATTTCGTGTTCCATTCCATCGTTCAGAGATCGTTGGACGTAAATTAAAAAAAAAATAATTAAAAAATATATTTATCCAAGAATTATTGTTATGATCAAGAATAAAACTTTTCTTGATTGTCGATCGTTAATTTGTACGAAAGAAACCTTTGTACGTATTAATAAATCGAATAGAAATTAAAAGAAATATAATTTATCCAGTGAAAAAAATATTGAAAGTATCGAGGAATATGATGTCATGGATTGTTGAAGTAGTGGAGCAGATTAGTGATCGAATTCTCTCTCTCACGCGGCAAGTGGTAGATGTTTGACAGGTCCTCGAGTTCCAGACGTGGGAATACCAGTGATAAAGCTGTTTTCAGCTCGTTTCTATTTTTACTTGCCGGGGAGGGGAGGAGGGGAGGGGAGGATGGAAGGGGGAGGAGGGGGGAGGGGAGGGGGGGACAGGAACGTGTAATGAAATCGTTCCAGCAAGGAACTTTCTGCTCTAGTTTCTTTTTTCATTCGAATTACGTAATGTCGCGCCTCTTAGTTCGAACGTAATGTTTATCACGTTCTCCCATGCCTCGTTCTATTCACTCGGAACATGTACCCATTGAAAAACATTCCATAGATTTCGCTATAAAATATTTAATTCTTCATTCTTGTATCTTGTAAAGTAAATTATTCGATGAATTATTCATAGATTCATTTAAATTAATTTCTATTCTATGGACATTTAAATTTACTTTGCAAATTTGCGAAATGGTAATGCGCGCGATGAGAATAGTTCAGTAATGATTCTTTTTTCTTTTTTTTTTTTTTCTTTTTTTTAATTGAAAATATCACCCTGAGATCAAGGAAAGTGCAAAGATCATCGGAAGAAGTCGCTTCTTCACAGAGGCGGATCGAAACCTAGAAAATGTACGTATAAAGGTGATAAAGGTCACACTGCGATTCGTTATCAATCGATGCAACGGTCAATCTTGATGCAATCCCGAAATAAAATGTGGCAAGCGTGCATGTAATTGCGCAATTGAACGCTCGAAATATGGTTGTTGACCTCGTTGACTAATTGCTCTGAACAAAAAAAAAGAAAAAGAAAAGATCAATTAAAAAATGATTGAAATTAATCACTTCGAATTTTCTATCTAAATTAGAAAAAAATATTCTATGAAATTTAATCTATGAAAGAAAGTTTCTTGACTTTTCAACGATAATTACAAATTTAAAAAAAGGGTAATAAATATTAAAAAATTAAATAAAAATTTTCATATGGGAATCGGGAATTGCAAAATTTAAATGAACCTCTTCGCTTTTCCAATTTAATTGTAAATGAAAAAGAAATACACATAATGTATAATAAATAATATAATAACATAACACAAGAGTAGAAAAATAAGGAAAAAAAAAAACATTCTAATTTAAGGCCTTACGTTCCATTTAACTTTACACTTCTGGAACTTAATTATACACCAAAAGAAAGAAAGAAAAAAAGAACAAAGAAAAAAAAATTGTCACCTCCTCGATTTATTTAACAAATGTGAACGATCCCGAAGCGCAAAGCGGATTAAAGTGGATCTACCAGTCTATAAGAACGATAAAAAATATAGTCTCAGACATAAACGACCAAGGCCTAAAATTTATTATTCGACTCCAGAGTTCCAGACTTAATTCGAAGCCTCTTTTTCACTCTCGAAACGGCTCCACGCGTCTGGATCGTAAAATATATCCGAGCAACGACATCGGCAAAAATCGGATTCTGTGAAAAAAAATTTTTTCCTTCCGAATTCCGAACTCGGTTCCTTCCGACCGATTAATTAAACTTGATCAAAAATTGTCGAAAATTGTCGTTTCCATCTCGAGATTCGTGTTAAATGGTCCGGTGACGTGAGACGCGTTCCCAGGCGGATCCGTGAAAAGTGTTTCCTCCTTGAAATGGTCCTCCATGGTCAATTGGGCCTAATGGATGGATAATAATGGTCCATCATCTATTTGGATTCGGTTTGAATTGCCGCGGAACGCGAGAAATCGCTCGAGCGCACGAAACCTTGCCTACGATGGTGCGAGGAAGAGGGTTGGGGGAAAAAGGAGATGAAAAATGGGGATTGAACCGCGAATGCGTAACGTAACGCGTAGATAACCTAATTAGAGGAGTTATCGCCGGCGTTTCGTCGCGACGCTGCGCTCCTCTGGATCTGACAAAATCTGCGATTTCGCAAAATTCCTCGATATAACCAGCCAATCGTTTCGATTATTTTTCTCCTTTTTTTCCTTTTTACTTTTATTTATTTATTTATTTTTTCAAATTTGTACAGAACATCGTGCCGAGTTGAACGTTCCTCGAATTTTCCTCGAAAATTTTATCCATTTTATCTATAATATTTAAAAAAAATAAAATAAAATTAAAGTTAAATTAATCATATATATATATGAAGTAACTCGACGAGAAAATTTTAGCGTACGAACGATTGAACGCGTGCAATAATTTTATCGACAAAATTCTTTCTGGATCCGTGCAAAGGAGCAAGCAAGAACACCGCGTTATTCTTACGCGTTATTGAAAAATGGGACGTCTTCCTGATTCCTCATCGATACACGATCCTGCCTAGAAGAAACGGGAGGCACGAAAAAAGGAAGGTATCGATCGTTGATCGGAATGCTGGCGCAAATGAAGAGAGAGAGAGGTGACGGTTTATTATACAAAAGCCTCCACAAGTGACGGTATTAGCCAGGCCCCTGCGGAAAAGTATTGGACATTAGCGAGGGTATCGTATAGCGCTGGGAGCAGAGGAACTAGTTTGTTACGGTAAAAGATTCTTGGCAGCTCATTGCACGCGATAGTGGCACCGCACGGGATCTCTGCCGGCGTCGCAGCCGGTGGATCTTCTCTCGGATGCGGGGAAATAAGTAAAATCGGAATAAACGGACGGGTCTCGTGATTTCACTTAATACGGGACATTAGCCAAGGCGATAACGTCAATCCACATCGGTGGTTTCACGATGAATGAGGTTGTTGCCGTTCGTTCCGTTAACGCGAGAAAAAAATTTCCCCGACATTGTCCTCACGCGAATTTCCCGCCGACTTTCAGATCGACTAGTTGGAATTACCATAAATTCGAGCGTATGGTACGTAATATCGATTCGTACAATTATAATTTTGGCGAAATAATTGTGAAAAATTTGAGATTCGTTGCTACGAAAATTATATTATTTCGCTCGCAGAGGCTCGAACGATTCGGCCCGCGATTCGAATCATCCGGTTGAATCAACGCGAGCGAATTCGCGTGGTTGGACGTTGATCGGCGGATGATCGACCTTGAGTGGGAAGGCCGCCGAAAATCGAGCGAATCGTCGGCCTTTCCAAGCGTCACGCTTGGTCAACTTTTTCATTAATAAAGACGCATTAGCCGGTACCCTGTCACGGCCAATTAGAGCCACGTTTCGCGTACCTCCGCTTAACCATCGACGCTCAACTGCGTCATTAATACCGTCGCATCGATTATCATTCCAAAGGAACTGAAGTGCATCGCGAAGCGGTCAATTAGAGAAGAATAAAGAAAGAAGGCCGATCGGATGATGATGATATGCTGAACTTGCATTCGACTTTGATTCGATCCCCCGTTTTAATCATCGATCGTACGATTTATCCATCGTATTGAATCGTACGAGTTTCCACGATAATGATTATATTCTTTTATATTTCCACCGTTCGAAAATGATTTATCGGCGAGAAGAACGATATTTTTTTCTTTTCTTTTCTTTTCTTTTTTATTCTCGACCACAAGGCTCATTGCAACAGTGCGCGATGATTCTTCCACCGCTCGTTAGAAAAATCACGATGGGTACAGAAAGAGAAGGATGCCTGGTTGGAGGCGTGCGTAATCGGACGGATAGATAACTCGTGCCCTACAATCGATGAACTTTGTTATTTATCGGTTGTACTTCTTCAAACGAGACGATAACAATGTTCTGGAGCGAATTAATAAAGCCGACCGAGTTACGCGTGACGTTTCGACAAACTGTTTAAAGCTTGACCCGGTTCCCGCCCCTTTTAATCTGCGTTCAATAGATTCGAAGACGATGCTTCGATGTTAATAGACTGTGACGGATTGCGCGAAATTCGTAATTGAATATCGGGAATTTGCGGGCATTTGATGACGCGTGCAACGACGAGATTTGACCCTTTTTATCGATGCACCGATACAAAGAGTTCTTTTTTTTTCTTCTTCTTCTTTATTGTAGAACGATTATTAAAATTGAAAGTAACCGAGCAAGTTTTTAAACGGTACTTTTTTTCTCTCGACGTAATTCGGAAGAGGATTGACTCGAACTCGATTCGCGCGCGCTGAAAGTGGAATTGGCCAAGGCGAGAAGAAAACGATTCAACTCCCTTTCTTATCGTCTCTCTGCCCACCATCTGGATTTAACAACATTCCTCAGTGACGGATTCATTACTTCATTATTTCAACATTATTTCCTGTACAACCTCCAATGAATATTATTACCGACTTACTTTCGTCTTTATTAAATAATTTCGTTGAACAACTCGTAAGAAATTTACTAAAATGAATGATAATAAAAATTTGAAATATTAGATACAAATTGTTACGTAGATGTAAATTTTCCAAAAAAAAAAAACTACTATTTACTTCTATATGTACATTTCTACAAATTTAACGGAAAAGAAACAAATCAATGGATAAAACATCTATTCCTCTTATAATGAAATTTCTTGGCGAACACCTACACATCTACAATAATTCTTTTCAATTATTGAAAGGGAAAAAAGGTACGTGTCAACGTTTCCTCTTAACCATTACAAAACTCGCAATGTAGAATCAACTTTCAAATCTACTTTCGTACATTATTTATTCGTCTCGTCCAATTTTATTAATATTACTATTAACATCTGAGAAAACCGATGCGGCTGATTCACGCGGCTCGCCGATTCTCACGCGCGCCGACTTCATCCATCCATTGCCGGAGCAACTTTCGAAGTGACATCGCAGGGGCCTGGCACATGGTCGAATTTCGTCGAATCCATGTTACACGTCCGATCCCATTCCCCGAATCGATCCTAATTGGCGGACAATTCACCGTCGCCGGAGACTTTAACTTAAATCGTGTCGGTATGCGGCCTTAAACCAAGATTTCAGCCAACTTTTCCTCCCTCCAACACCTCTTCTTCCTCTTTCACTTCCTCCCGCGTTGCGTTACGTAAAGGCCCCACTTTACTCCGCGCGCCAATGGGCTAACCCGTATGAATAATTGCTCGAGTGATGATCCCATTCCATCATCCCCTCGAAACGGATCCTATAATCCTATATTTGACTCAAGTCCCATCCCTCGTGCCGCTCCTCTTCAAATTTTGCAACTCGTTACGCGCTTATTGTAGCACACACGTATGTATATACGCGTACAACATCGTGAGAGACGAGAGGAGGAATTACGGCAGGTCCTTCTTCTCAAGTGGACAACAGCTGATCGCGAGAGGAAGGAAAAGGAGGAAAGTTTGGCGGCACGACAAACGTTACGTGTATTACATGACGAATCCGGGGGATGGAATTTTTAATCGAACGGATAATAAGTAATAATTTCCAATTTAGAAAATTTTCAGCATCGTCAATTGACATTTTCAACGAGTTCGAACGGTCCAGGATGGAAATGTCAATTGCCACAATTGGGGAGGAGAGGGGAGAGGTCACCTAACTTCTTCGTCTGGAAGGAACGTTTCCAACTCCTCCCCCCTCCCTTCCTGCCTCTAATTATCACACAGGCAGAGGATAATAGGCAAGACGATAAATTTCTATCATAACCCGTTGATATTATCCCATATTGGTTTCGTAATAACCACGAGTCTGGCCTCGATAAGCTCCTTTAATCTCCCGTTGTTGTTTAAAAAGATCGTAAATAATGCCCTCCCCTCCTTGTTTCACCTAATTCCTAAGCGTCCGCGACTTTCTTTCTCTTTTTCCCTTTCTGTTCTTTTGTTCACTGCTCGACCATTGTCGTTCCTCTCTCTCTCTCTCTCTCTCTCTCTCCTGCTCCGTTTCATCGCGAATGCTCGCAGGAAGAAAGCTTAAAGCGCGTACGCGGATCTTAAACACGGAACACTGTTTGGAACGCGTTTTGATCGCGTTTTAACTCTAATGGGCCGTAATCCGCCATCCCGGAGAGATCGTTCCAACGATCGTTTCATATCCATTAAACTGCACTTTCCAATTGAACTTTTAAACCCACACCCACCGCGCACACAGTGCCTGTTTAGACACGCATCAGGGTTTGTGCAGTTAGTTTATTGGATTACTGGCTGCGCGAGCACGCGAACGAGCGCATCGTTACCGCGAAACCATTTTACGAATTAAAGCGATCCCGTGGACGCTTGTTGGAAGGTTAGATTACAACGAGGGTATAATACTTTTTCTCTCCTTTTATTCCTACGCGCGGTTTGTTCCGTTGATTGGAACGATTTAATCGAAGCTTCTACTTCCGATGAAGTTGATCCATGTTTTACGAGCGATTCATGGTGTTGCGGGGTTGTTTTACATTTAAAAATTGCGCGGGAAAAGGAAAAGAGCGTTGAGTTCGCTCGTTCCTTTCTTCATGGGAAATTATGACTTTGTTATTATTCGATAATGATTGAACTGAAGGGGAATATTTGTAATAGTTGGGAAAGAAATCGAGCGGATATATAGATATTTTTAATTCGAATTGATACTAAAATTTGAATTATAAATCCTCTAAATGCCACGAATTTATTACGTCCGACTATCTAGGAAATCTTTTTTAAAATTTAAACGAAAAGTTCGAAACAATCCAATTAACTCAATCGTTTATATAAAATCGGAAATATAAAAAAGGAAAAGCGAGAAAACCGGGCCTCTCGATGATCGATCTTTATCGTCTCGGTTAATTGGAAGATTACATATTATCGGAACCCGTTGGTCCAGGCGAGAATTACACGATGGATGAGGATGTTGCAGCTAAAGGACGTTTCGGTTAATCTTCGGATACGCGAATCATCCGTAAATTGATTCATTAAAATCGAATTAAAAATTATCTTCTCGCTCCGAACGTATCGTGAATCGAGAATATCGATCGTCGTTTACTTCTAAGATATACTCACCTATCTCTAATCTCGTCATTCTTTTTCAACTTCAACGGATGTACAAAAATACGAATTTGCACCAAAATTCCAAAGATTCTTTCTGCTCTCTCATAAAAAAAAAAAAAAAATAATAATTTCCACAAGTTTCGTAAGAACAAAATTAAAAAAAAATTCATCAATTTTTCATCGATCCCTTTTATCGCGAGCAGAAAGATTAGAGAGAGAGAGAGAGAGAAAAAAGAAAAGAACAAAGGGAAGACAAAGGCAGAGTGAATTTCGCGTGGAAATCCACGCGATTCCGGCGATAAAGCGTTCAAACGAGGTCGCGCGACGCTATCAGAAGACGGAAACGCGATTTTTGCGGGAGCGAGGCGTGCAAACGGAGCGGAGCGCCGGTAACACGGTGCCGCGGCACGCGTTCGGCATGCACGCAACGCCGCGTAAAAGAAAGAATGGGAAGGGAACGCGGTGTGCCACCTCGGAACAAGGCGGCCATTCACATCGAGCCGGCCGTAATTAACGTCAGCTGCTATAGGCGAGCCTCTGAGTACTTCCACTTACGCGCCTCGGCGCCGCGGCTCGCTTCGCGTCGGCGTATTTACACGCCTGTAAACACGACCCCCTTTTCTTTTTTTTTTTCTTTTTTTTTGCGCGTGGCTGCCCGTTTCGCGGTTTTATCCGATCGTGACGACAGCTTCGATCGATGAGATCATCTCGAGCAGCGCGTAAAAGAGAGAGAAAAAAACGGGCGAGGAAGGAGAGGGGGGTTGAAAGAGGTCCCCAGTTATATCTCGGCTCCGCGATAATCGATTGTTTCGGAGGGTTTGAACGATTCGTTTCGATCGTCGTGCGCCTATTTTTTTTTTTGTGATCGCATAGGTCGTTTCAGAAGAAATCTGGTTCTCGATGTTCGGCCGTCGAATTTGGATTACAGATTCGCGGTGCACACTTGCGAATAGAAATAATTGAAATAACTTGGATCTCACCTGAACCAGCCATATAATTCGCTATATAAAAATTAACGCACAGAAAAGTTTCGCTCTGCGAAACAAGAACGAAAAAAGGAAGTGAGTTCTGATATATTCATTCAGCCCTATAAATATAACGAAAGAGAAACCGATCGTTTGAAAATGATTTGCCAAAGAAAAAAGAAAAAACCAAGTTTCCTTAAGAAAACGCTCGAATGTATACAAGAAGACAGAAATTATCGAGCGAGAAAAAGAGCAAGCCAACTTTCACCATCACCAATCATAATCAAGCGACATAAGCTCATTTAATTTTCCAGGCCGAACGTGTGCAGGTCAAGATACAAGAATTACTGTTGCCCCGGCTGGACTAAGAAGCCCGAGACCGGTCTCTGCGTAATTCGTAAGTACATTGAGCGAAGAACTCGAGGCCCGATCATAATCGTGCCCCCAACCGTAATTGGACGTGATCTCACGAGCCTCGGGATGCATTCAATTTTAGCGTTCATTATCGAAACGGTTCGAGAGGAGCATCGTAGCGCGCGCGCGTTCGCCACGAATAATTGCGTTGCGCAACTGGGTGTTCATGCGACACGACCGATCGAAAATTACTTTAATGGCCCGTTACAACGCTTCCTGTTCATCTTCCTATTGTCTTCGCACGATGGCTCATGACACGATTGATACCGATCTCGCGTGCGTCGAAATTCTTTGCTAATATCGGAGGGGAGATCTTGGAAAAGATCGATTCTTGTTTCGATTCGTGAGATATATATAAGAAAGAGAGACGTGGAATGTAGTATAGGATGTGGAATATATATAGAAATACGTAAATTTCTTTTAGCTATATGCGTGAGACGATGCGGCCCACTTGGCAGATGCATAAGGCCGAACATTTGCTTGTGCGAGGGTGGCACCGTGGCTTCGTCCTGCACCAGCAGTCAAACCAAAGGTTGGGCAGTTATTTCTCGATTATTCGAAATAAGAGCGTTTTCGAAACGTCTTCTAGGGCAATATACTTCTATCGCTTGTTGTAGCTACGCCTACGTATGAAACTGGTAACGCGTTGGACAGGGGCGAGTCCGGTAGATGCAGGGTGCACTGCATAAATGGTAACTGCGTTGATGGCAAGTGTCAGTGTCGCAGCGGATATCAGGGCGAATTTTGTAACGAGCGTGAGTTGTCTACCTTCAATATTCTAATTCCTCCTCCCAGTTTCGATGTACCGATCCGTCTGTTTAAAATAGCGATCTGTCGAGAGCCATGCTTGAACCAAGGGAGATGCATCGGTCCAGATCGTTGCGCGTGTATCTATGGATACACCGGGAGACGATGCGAGACGGATTACAGGTGCGATTACAATTTCCATAAATCTGATTTTTCTCTCGAACGAAATGTTTCAGTTTTCGTAATCAGTGGTATAATTAATTTCGTAATCGTCGATTAATTAATTGGAATGATAGGCGGTTGTCAATGTTTTCTTTCACAGAACTGGGCCGTGTTACACGAAAGTGAAGAACGGTCAGTGCTTGGCGAATCTTCAGGGTGTCGTGTGCACGCGGCAGTTGTGCTGCGCCACCGTGGGCAAGGGATGGGGCCACCCCTGTGAAAGGTGTCCCTCGAGGCTCGACTGCGAGCTTGGTCACTTGAAAACTAACCAAGGCCAGTGCGTTGGTAAGTGTTGATATTATCCGAGGAAGGATGGGGAAAATTCTGAATTTCTATTCGATTGATCAGACATCAACGAGTGCGAGGCGATACCGGGTTTATGCGAGGGTGGAAAATGCGTCAACACTCCAGGTTCATTCACCTGCGAGTGTCCCGACGGCCAAGCCAGGGATCCCGAAACCAACTCCTGCAAGGACAAAGACGAGTGCCAGGAGGAAGGAATTTGCACGGACGGCCGATGCATAAACACGAACGGCGGCTACTATTGCCTTTGCAATCCAGGATTTATCCAGAGCCAGGATCGAAGATTCTGTATAGGTAAGCGAGAGAGCGAAACGTGTAAGCGAGTAGAATCTCGCTTAGGATATCGCTTGGAAATTACGTTGAAAAAAAAAAAAAGGGTACTGCAATCATTAAGGAATTACTGGATTTAGATGGAAGGCAGGGCCTCTGTTACACGTCTGTGAACAGGAACGGCCAGTGCAAAAATCGTTTGGCAATGAGGCTGAGCAAGAAAGATTGCTGCTGCGGGAAGAACATGGGACGTGGATGGGGTGACGAGTGTTACATCTGCCCGAATCCCGGAAGTGGTATGTAGAACGGCAAAAAATGCGAGAAAACGATACGAAACTACCATGCTTACGAGATGTAACGTAAATAAAAAACGGTTAAATGTGGAACGAAAACTAAAGTTCACCCAGAAAACTGGAGATAATGGTCGTAGGAAACGGGGAGTAACGGGATCCGTGTTATTACTCAATTATAGACGATTACAACAGGCTTTGCTTGCAACAACTGCAACCGATCACCGAGATAAACGAGTGCGCGTTGAGGCCGGACATATGCGGAAACGGGAAGTGCATAGACACCAAGGACGGATACGAGTGCGACTGTTACAATGGATTCACCAAGAAGGGAAACAGATGCGAGGATATCGACGAGTGCCTGTTGGGATATTGCCAGGGCGGTACTTGTCGAAATTACGAGGGAAGCTTCTCGTGTCAGTGCCCGCCGGGATTCGTCGTGTCAGGTGAAGGCAGATACTGCACGGGTGAGTGTAATTTTGTAAGAGAAAAAAGAAAAAAATTGTAAAATACGATTGAAAAATTGCCCTTAAAAAACGCAAGAAAATTGTAGCGAATAAGAAATTTTGATTTTGAGGTCGAAAATTATTTCGACTCAATTTTTCTTTTTTCAAATTCTTTTTTATACATACATATAGATCACGATGAATGTCAGGACACGGGAATGTGCAACAATGGACACTGCATCAACATGAACGGATCGTTCAAGTGCAAGTGCAACGACGGCTACGTTTTATCTCCGACAAAAAATACCTGCATAGGTAAGGGCAATTCTTTCTTCCCTACGTTGATTCAATTAAAAATTAATTTTCGATTGAATTCGTTGAACGCAACGAATAGATATCAACGAATGTGCCGAGAATCCGAGAATCTGTTTGAACGGTCGATGCGAGAACACACCGGGATCGTACCACTGCATTTGCCAGCCTGGATTCACTCCCTCGAGAGACAACACGTTTTGCGTGGACATGGACGAGTGTTCCACGAGCGGGATGTGCGAGAATGGAAAGTGCGTGAACATGGAGGGCTCCTTCAAATGTGTCTGCGACTCTGGCTTCCGAATTGGACCTGACCAGAGTCACTGCATAGGTGTGTCTTCTTTTATTTCATTGTTTGCTCGTTTCGCCACTTTTGGTATCGAAAAAGCAAAAGTTTTTGATCGTTAGACATCGACGAGTGTCTAAGTGCACCGTGCCAGAACGGCCGCTGCATCAACACCCCTGGCAGCTTTCGATGCGAGTGCAATCCTGGGTTTAATTTGGGTCCGGACGGAAGATCTTGCCTAGGTGCGTATCCAAACTTTCGATATTTTCCTCTTTCATATCGCGTATAGACGAGCGATCCAACGAGTGGATTAACATTCGAATCGTCATCAGAGACAAGGAGGGATCTGTGTTACTCCCAGTACAGGGACGGCCAATGCTCGAATCCTACGTCGACAGCGGTGACAAAGTCGAGTTGTTGCTGTTGCACCGTAATATTGGGACAGCCAATGGGCTGGGGTACCCCCTGCCAACCATGCCCACTTCCAAACACCAACGAATTCGACGCTTTGTGCCCACACGGTGCTGGAATGACTTACAGCGGGGATGGTAATTGATAATAAAAAAAAAGAAACTCAACTCTCTCTCTCGATAAATTCTCTCGTTTCTAATCTAATCTTTCTCTCCTCGCCTCTGGAACGAAGATATCAACGAGTGTGCACAGAATCCCAACATTTGCGTGAACGGTGGCTGCGAGAATCTCATGGGCACTTATCGTTGCATCTGCGACAGCGGGTACGAGGTCGACGCGACAGGGAAGATATGCAGCGACATAAACGAGTGCGAATTGGAGCAGTCGTTGTGCAGTGGTGGGCAGTGTCGTAACACCCCTGGGAGTTTCCAGGCAAGTAAAGTACCTCGCGTGTCGAATCGACGACATCTTAGATTAGATCTAGCCGCTAAGTTGGAGGAATTGGCCGTGACCAATCGAGACGTTTAAATGTTCGCGCAGTGTATTTGCCCGAGCGGGATGCGATTCAACACGGCGAACCACATGTGCGAGGATATCGACGAGTGCGAGGAACTTGGACCGGATGTATGCTTGAACGGAATATGTATAGATACTCTGGGATCTTACGAGTGCGAGTGTTCACCCGGATATATCCTCGACCACACCGGCCACATTTGCATGGGTATGAATAATCAAATTTTCGAATTGTGAATATTATTATTTCTTTGTCAGAAAGATTTTCTACAATGATACGTAAACCCTCTTTGAATCATACGATGTCTAGTTTGAACAGATCTCTTTGAAAGAATCGAAGAGCTACTATTTTACTACTAGAGCTACTATTTTATTTTCAGACAACAGGAGAGGCTCCTGTTGGACCAAGATGATAGACGGTCGATGCGAGTACAATCTGCCAAGATTGGCGTTGAAGTCAGAATGTTGCTGCTCGGTGGGTGTCGCCTGGGGAAGCCCGTGCGAGCTCTGCGACCACTCGATCTGCGAGTGCACCAAGGGTTACGCGAAATTCGGGGGGAAAGAGTGCGTGGATGTGAACGAGTGCGAGTTGAACAGCGACATATGCAAAGGAGGCGGGACGTGCGTCAACACCGATGGATCCTATCGTTGCGAGTGCCCCCCTGGATTGACCTTAGACGCTACCCGTGAGTGGAATCAATATCAAGGATATCTTCCTGGAGTAGAATGCAATTTCTTTTTAACCATTTCTTTTCCTCCTTTTTTTTCGTTTTTGGTGCACAGATATCACGTGCATAGACACGAGGCAGGAGACCTGTCACTTGGATTACAGACACGGCCAGTGCACGAATCCAATCGAAGGCCAATTCTCAAAGAGTCTGTGCTGCTGTTCCGTGGGACGTGCGTGGGGTAGCGAGAGATGCGAAGCGTGCCCTAAGCCAGGGACCCACGCGCACAAAGAATTGTGCCCGAGGGGGGGCGGTTTCACGGACAAGCAAGACGTAAACGAGTGCGTCGAGTTTCCTGGAATGTGCTTGAACGGTAGATGTAAGAACACAGTTGGAAGCTTCAGTTGCAAGTGTAACCAGGGTTTCGCGTTGGATGAACACGGGATTAAATGTAACGGTGAGCCCATTCTTCTCCGACATTTGAAATTCTCTCCGCTAACGAATTAAATCTCGTTCGAATCTGTACTGATCGGATTGGCGAGATTTGAATTTTTCGCGCGCGCGCCTAGGCTTTTTTTCTTTCTTTCTTTTTGTTCTTTTGCACAGACATCGATGAATGCGAGATCATGCGTGGAGTGTGCGGGAACGGAACCTGCAGAAACACGCCCGGCAATTTCCAGTGTGATTGCAATCCTGGATATCTCAGCCACGATATAATGAAGATTTGCATGGGTAGGTTGAAATTTTAATCAGGGATTCGAGAAGAGATCATTCATCGAATCATCCACTTCGAATTTCAGATATAAACGAATGCGAGGAGACACCGGGTTTGTGCCGAGGGGGCACCTGCATCAATACGGAGGGAAGCTTCAAGTGTCAATGTCCACCCGGCCACGAGCTGGGTCCTGACAAGCAGTCGTGCAAGGATATAGACGAGTGTTCGAGGACCAGCGGAATTTGCTCGAACGGAGTCTGTGAGAACATGATGGGCACTTATCAATGCATATGCGACGATGGTTATCAACAAACTGGATTGAAGTCGCACTGCGAGGATATAAACGAATGCGCGACCAATAACGGTGGCTGCGAGGACGTTTGCCTGAATACACCTGGCAGCTTCTCTTGTTCTTGCAGGTAGATTGTCAAATATTTCTTGGACTCGCAAGATCATCGAATTCGAAATTCGTTTCCATCGCAAACTTAAAATAATTGAAAAATCTAAAATCGAAAATTTTAATATCGCCCCCTTTCTTTCAAACAGCACCGGGTTCGCGTTGAATCTCGACGGTAGATCGTGCGTGGACGTCGACGAATGCAAAGAGAATCCACGAATTTGCAACGGAGGGAAATGCACCAACATAGAAGGTGGTTACATATGCACCTGCACTGATGGATTGATATCCGGAAAGGATGGGGCATCCTGTATAGGTAAAAGCCTATTTGAAATCGATGAACGATTGAAATCCAACAAGTTCCTCTGCAAAATTATTTATGATTTATCGCAGACATCGACGAGTGCAACGCGCAGCCAAACATATGCGGCTACGGCGAATGTTACAACACGATCGGTTCGTACAATTGCCGGTGCGAGGAAGGGTACTCGGTGAAACCTGACCAGGGGCCGGGATGCACCGATGACGACGAGTGCCTTTTAAACGTCTACTCCTGCAGCGAATTCGCAGAGTGCCAGAACACTCAAGGCTCGTACGAGTGCACCTGCCACGAGGGTTTCGTGGGGAACGGTGTCGAATGTCGGGACATCAACGAGTGCCTTACGAACAACGGAGGATGCGACTCTAACGCGCAGTGCATCAATACGGAGGGGTCTTTCAAGGTGAGAATTACTCTCTCTTGCGAAACGAAATTATTGAAATCAAAAACTATGACATTGATGCACTCGTGATTCACAGTGCGATTGCGACGCTGGCTTCAGAGGGGATGGCTACACTTGTAAGGATATCGACGAATGCGCCAACGACAATACTCTTTGCGAGAATGGCCACTGCCTCAATTATCCCGGATCGTTTCGATGCGAGTGCGAGATGGGCTTCATGCACCCCGACGAGAGTAACGAGCAGACGTGCGTCGATATAAACGAGTGCGAGATGTTCAGTAATTTGTGCGTGTTCGGTCGTTGCGAGAATATATTCGGCATGTTCCGTTGCGAGTGCCACGAGGGATACAAGTTGGACGGTTCCGGTGGAAATTGCACGGATATCGACGAATGCGAGAATCCTCAATCGTGCCAGTACGGCACCTGTGTAAATACTCAGGGGAAATACATATGCAAGTGCCCGCCTTATTACGAATTGGTCGAAGCTGGAAACGCTTGCGTCGGTGCGTTACATCCTCTTTTGTGAATATTAATTCCTTTGAGAATCGAGAATTCAACTTTTCTTCAATTTTTAAAGGTTTCAAAGTTTTCAAGTTTCTCGATTTCTTCGAGAATCGTCCTCTTTAAGAATTCAACTTTCTTTCGAGGAGTTCGGTTTTTAAAGATTCTAAATTTTTCGCGAAAATTTTCAAGAGGAAATTCTGAAATTTCGATTTGAAACATGATTGGAATGATACTCAAATGAACAGGTTGGTCTATCAGATTGTTTCCATTACAGACAGACGAGAATCGTTCTGCTTCGTCGGTTTCGAACACGGGACCGGAAGGCCTCAGTGCATCTTTGATATGGCATCTTCGGTAACGAAAGCGACGTGCTGCTGCAGCATTGGCAACGCTTGGGGAAATCGTTGCGAGGAGTGTCCCCAAGTTGGAACGAAAGAATTCCAGGAATTGTGCCCGGGTGGTTCCGGATACAGGCCGAATCAGGAGACCGTCATCCTCGAGGATATCAACGAATGCGAGGAATACGAGAATATCTGTCAGAACGGGCACTGCACCAACACGTTCGGCAGTTTCATGTGCTCCTGCAACGAGGGCTTTATTTTGGATGACACTAAAAGCAGTTGCATAGGTGATGGAATTGAACGTATCTTCGATTCAAATAGAAAAACATCCTGTCAATTACATATAATTTCTTTTAATTCCATTAGATGTGAACGAATGCGCTTTGCATCCACAAATATGCGGGGTGGGTCATTGCATCAATGATCAAGGAAAATATCACTGCGAGTGTCCAGAAGGATACATGGCGATGCCGGGAGGAAGTGAGTGAAACTTTATCAAATTCTTCGTAATTATCATCATCTGAAATTCAACTGTGTTAACTTGTATACGTAGAGGAATGTGTCGACATGAGGAAGGAGTCGTGCTATCTGAATTACGAGTCAGGCGAATGTTTCAACCCCATGATGCATCCCCAAACGAAAATGTTGTGCTGTTGTTCCATGGGAGCCGCATGGGGTAGCCCTTGTGAAAAGTGTCCAGCCGAGAGGACCCGTGAGTTAAATTACGAGAAAATAATTTTTTTCTCAAACCGAACTTCTTAATTAACGACACCGTCCCGTCTAGGGGAGCACGAAATCCTTTGCGGGCAGGTACCAGGCCAGATAATGAATCCTATAACGAATCACACGGAGGAAATCGACGAGTGTGCCCTCATGCCGACTATGTGCACTCATGGCCGTTGCATGAACACTCCTGGAAGTTTCGAGTGCCAGTGCGATCGTGGATACGTGTACGATCAGGATTCTCACCAGTGCATCGATGAGAACGAGTGTCTACAGGTGATCTTACGAAAAAAAAAAAAAAAAAAGAGAAAAGAAATATTTTCAATAATTTCAATAACGATCGTTATTCGCATGGAGAGGAAGATTCGTGCAATTTCTCATTTTCAGATTCCAAATCCGTGCAGTGGAAATGCACAGTGCATAAACAAGCAAGGTTACTTCGAATGCGTTTGCCCGGCAGGATACAAATTGGGGCTGAGCCAACGAGACTGCGTCGACATCGACGAATGCTACGAGCGACCAGGGATTTGCAACAATGGCGCCTGCAACAATCTGCAAGGCAGTTTCCAGTGTATCTGCCACGGTGGCTTCGCGCTCACTCGGGACAGGGACAACTGCGTGGATATCGACGAGTGTCAAAGAAATCCAAATATTTGCAACAACGGCACCTGCGTGAACACGCTTGGCTCGTACAAGTGCATCTGCTATCAGGGATTCAAGCTTAGCCCCAATAACGATTGCGCGGGTAAATTCCTTTCAAAATTATTCGAATCGCGATCGAAGATACATTGAAATGAATTTCCTCGCAACAGATATCGACGAGTGCAGAATTATGCCCTTCCTCTGCCGCAACGGAAGGTGTCGAAACACTATCGGAGCGTTCAACTGTGAATGTGCCGACGGCTACGTGTTGGCTCAGGATGGCCAGCACTGCAGAGACATCGATGAGTGTCACGAAGTAAGTGGATTATCACGAAAATTTAAAAGAAAATGGAAAAAATGAATCGAAACAAACAATTTGAATTAATCGTGTTTAGATTCCTGGACTCTGCCCATCGCCAGGAAAGTGTCAGAACTTAATGGGATCTTACATATGCACTTGTCCTCTCGGTTACGAGTTGGACCACACGAGAAAGAAGTGCGTGGGTGAGTAAAAAAGAACGACGTAATAAAAATTCAACACAAATTCGAATAATTAACACGATGTACAAAATTAGACGTGGACGAATGCCTGACGACCGAGGAAATCTGTGAAAATGGGCGGTGTATCAACACGGAGGGTGGAGTGATCTGCGAGTGCCCTGTCGGATACAGACTGAGCGACAAGCCGAATTCGATGAGATGCATCGACGTCAGGGAGGATCTGTGTTACGACCGATATGTGGGCCACCTGAGAGGGCGATGTTCCTTCCCCAGAACGGGCGCGATGACAAAGAAACACTGTTGTTGCACCATGGGCAAGGCATGGGGGAAATATTGCGAACAGTGTCCTCCGGAGGATAGCGGTAATTAAAAATATATATCTTGATCAACGAGACAAATATCGATCTCAATCCAATATTCTGCTTCGTCTGTTTCGTCCAGAGGAATTCAAAAGGTTGTGCCCCGAGGGACCAGGCAGGGACGACACCGGGATCGACTTGAACGAGTGTCTGTTCATGCCAGACGCTTGCGCGGGTGGCGAGTGCATAAACACGGATGGCTCCTTCCGATGCGAGTGCCCCTCTGGCTACATGTTGGACGCGAGTGGGAGACGGTGCGTGGACAACAACGAATGCCTGTCCCAGCAGAACATATGCGGCAACGGGACGTGCACGAACATCGAAGGGGGTTTCGAGTGTTCGTGCAACGAAGGATTCACCCCGGGAGTGAACCAGATCTGCGAGGACGTGAACGAGTGTCTCGAGCTGGGCAACCAATGCGCCTTCCGTTGCCACAACGCCCCTGGCTCCTTCAGATGCATCTGCCCTTATGGCTACACTTTGGCTCCGGACGCGAGACATTGCATAGGTCTCTTATCTTACTCTCTTCTTGCTTACGAGTATCATTAGTTTAGAGGATGAATGCAATTTCCAATTATTTTCAATCGCAATGTACACATATACGATCGATTCGAATGCTTTATCGTTGTTCCAGACGTGGACGAGTGCGCGACCCCTGCGAACAATTGCAAGTATCAATGCAAGAATCTTATCGGCTCCTTCATGTGCATCTGCCCACCTGGATACCAACAGATCGGTATGACCGACGAGTGTAAAGACGTCGACGAATGCGCGATTAATTCAGGTTTGTGCCGAAATGGCCAATGCGTGAACGTGGAGGGTAGTTATCAGTGTCTCTGCTACGACGGGTTCGAGCAGAGTCCGGATGGAAAGTCTTGCATAGGTACAGGAATTAAGAAACGAATTGAGAAATCGAGACTATGTGCCGCTATGTTGCATGTACGGTTTTTTTTAGATCGTAGGATGGGTTACTGTTTCCTGCAGACGATCGGTGGCAGATGCACAGCAAGAACTTCCGATTTGAAGACGGTGACGAAGGCGGACTGTTGCTGCACTATGGGCGCAGCTTGGGGACCCCACTGTGAGATTTGCCCTACGAAAGACTCTGACAATTACAACGAGCTGTGCTTGGACAAAGGTTTCTCCGTGAATGGTCAAGGTACACGCGAACATTTCTTTCTTTTTTTAATAATAATAATAACAAATTCATCGTAAAAATTTGTTTTTCAGACATCGACGAATGCAGAACCATCCCTGACCTGTGCAAAAACGGATTGTGCATCAATACTCTGGGTTCTTACAGATGCGTCTGCAATAAAGGGTATAAGGCAGATAAGTCTGGAACTCAATGCGTCGGCAAGTATTTACAAGTCTTGTCTATCGTCGGAAAAATATCGATTGAATGAGATATATATATATATTTATATCGAATTCTAGATATAAACGAGTGCGAATTAACACCAAGACCGTGCAAGTACAATTGTCAGAACACGGAAGGAAGTTTCATCTGTTCCTGTCCGGCCGGTTTCATTTTGAATCCTGATGGTGTTAGTTGTAGAGATCTGGACGAGTGCGCGACAGGGAATCATCTGTGCCAACAGAACTGCATCAACACTCAAGGAAGCTACACTTGCGGCTGCCAAGA
Organism: Apis cerana; assembly: GCF_029169275.1. Lineage (NCBI taxonomy): Eukaryota > Metazoa > Arthropoda > Insecta > Hymenoptera > Apidae > Apis > Apis cerana. The sequence continues at coordinate 11,039,953 of NC_083862.1, read as the reverse complement.
GGGTTACACGCAAGACGGAGACGCTTGTCACGGTTTGTCGCGTTGACGAGATGTTAAAATATTATGCTCATTCGATTCCTTTCATTATTCGAATCGTGTATTCGAATGTACCGATCGTTTCCAGACATAAACGAGTGTGACCAGTCCGGAACCTGTCCGAAACCGGGCACCTGCATCAATACACTCGGCAGTTTCCGGTGTATCTGCCCGAGAGGGTTCAAGCTTGATCAGTCTGGAAGATTCTGCATCGATCAGAACGAGTGTGCGGATGACAGCACTTGCGAGCACGGCTGCCAGGTATCAATAATACCATCCAGCTTTTTAAAATTCTCTTTTGCCTTTTCCTCTTTTAAATTCGTTAATTTTTCAGAACTTTATGGGAAGCTATCGTTGCGGGTGTCCGGAAGGATTCGTTCAACATCTTTATTATAACCAGTGCATCGACGAGAACGAGTGCAATACGTCCCCGTGCGGGGACAACACTTGCATCAACACTATTGGCAGTTACAAATGTGGTTGCCCGGATGGTTACCAGTTCGACGGTAATTTGCAAATTTGCGTTCAGGTAAGTTTTCGATTTCAACGATTAATAATTCGTGATTATTACTTTAGATGTGAAAAAAAAAATTTGATGTAATTTAGGTGAGCGCTGGATGCATCGGAAGCCCTTGCGCCTTTGGTTGCACCCCTAACGGGGCAAATGGATTCATCTGCGGATGCCCTACCGGGTATCAACGAATTGGACAGGTTCGTCATCGATGTTACGCTGGGATACTTCGACGTTACTTTTATTTATTTTCTTCCTTTTGATTTCCAATGATCAGGGTCACTGTTTGTCCACGATCAATCCACTATCGCAAGGACACTTTGGCGAAGACATCAGCAGTGCACCGACGTTCGTGATAAATCCAGATCCGTATCATATACCGCCTGCGGATGACAAGACAATATCGACGGAAGGTTGCTTTTCTTGCAAGGTGATCTTACGATTATCCCTGACCATCGGGTCGTTCGTCGTTGGAGTCAACAAAGAAAAAAAAATTATTTTCTGTTCTAAAGGTTAACGGGAAAGGAAGACACAGAAGGTATTTGCGAACGAAATCAATGGATCAAGAATTGATCGCACGGAGGCACGAAATTATGAAGAGACGATTCGTCAGATCAGCAAAGAGGCACCATCATGGGGAAGAGTATATCCTCAAGATCAGTCTTCGACAGACCAGGCATCGAATGAGAATCATCAAACTACAACCGGCCGTCAAGGTTCATTTCCTTGTATATTAATTTCTTTTTCTCTTTTTTTGCTCGATTAGAATGTTTCTTTAATTTTAAAAATTGAAAACAAGGATAATTGATTTTTTCGAACGGATAATAATAATAATTTATCTGTTCGCAGGACGAGAACATGGAATACACGATAATCAAGGGGAACGACGACAATCATTTCGAGATCGTGAACGAGCACGGAATTTCAGCCCTCCACTTCCGCAATCGTTTGAAGGAACCCGGCCAATTCCGATTGATGATACATGGACGTCCACGAAACGGTATAAGCGAGGAAAACGAGGTCTGGGAAAGGCCTCTCACCTTCAGAGTACACTTAATAGTGACCGAGTAATTCTTAGGGAAATCGATAGGTTGCTCGACGTTTCGGTTCTTTTCTTTAGTCAATTTCCACGTTGAACACCGAAACGAAAGCGATTGGGAACGAGAGATTGCCGGGCTGAGTATTATACTATATATAGGCACGATTCCATTTCCCGAATTAGGAAACGCTTTTGAAAATTTATGTGTTCATTCACACAGCCTTGACTTACGTCGTCTCACTGCCAAATAATTATCCTTCTCACTATGTTGCTATGTAAAATAATAAATCTTTAACACTGCCTCTGCTTTACTCGTTTTACGTTATTTTATTTGTTTTTCTTTTCTTTTTTTTTTTTTTCGTTTTTTATGATAGATATACATATGTATATTTTTCAAAAGTTCCAAGTAATGGCACAAGAATATTTAACGAAAAAAATAATAAAAAAAAAAAATAAATAAATATAAAAAAAATAAAAAAAGACAAGACACATGGAAATACGAAATCTACTATCTTCAGAATCTCTGCCTTAATTTTTTTTTTTTAACTGCCCGCAATAATATGTTATTACACGTAGAAATAACACTTTTAGGAATGTACAAAAGAAACGAGACAAATTTTTCTATTTTAAACCTAAGTGAATGGAATGTATACATAGATTTATATATATATAAATATATATATAAATATATAATAGGCGCGTGGAGATATTATGGATCGTATGTTTATCGAGACTTAAACGAGGAATATCATCGAATAAAAATTTGATGTTTCTTTCAAATCTCCATAAATATCCATATCTTCTCCCGTATCCACCTCGTTCCACGAAGTGCCTTTCAGGATGATAATGAAAAGAGAATTATATAAGAAAATTAACGTTAATCGATCCGAAAAAACATTGTACAATTTAATTAATAGCCCTTAATTAAGCGACTATCGCATTGCGATCGTTCTTACGGCATATATGTGAATAGAGACTATGACGGATAATTTTGTACAATCGGTGTGGATTACGAAGATTACTTCACCCGACATGGTTCACAAATATATGTATTATAAATCTGCACTCTTTTATCAATTAATAACTAATCCTGTCTATCCGGCTCTTCTATTGAAATTTATTTAAATTTTTGTTAATAGACCAAATTTGTACGTTATGTCGTGTGTGTAAATTTGACCAGGATAAAGTACGCAAGATGGAAAATTCTTAATATTGATCGAGTTGGGATAATTTTGGGGCGACAAAATGAATCCACCGTGCCTTTGATACCGTACACCATCCTTGCCCCAAATTTCCTTCTCAACCTGTTTCGGCACCTGGAACTTACGTTATTCGAAAGAAAATTTCGAAGATTCGTAATTGTTGGGGCCGAGGTTTAGTTAAGATTAAAAATTAAAAATTGTCTAACTGTATCCATGCAATCGCAGTATTCTTCAAAGTCGGGTGGATATTTGCGATCGAGGTCCGGCAAATCGTTTCCGGTGGAGAACTGTAACCCCGGCTGATTCGAATATAACTCTAAAGTTCTTCCAGACCCGGGATGAATAATTCTTCGACGAGGAAAAAATAAATGTGAGATAAACCATCTAATAATAATTCAAAATTCAACGTGTTCCGATAGATCACTGCTACTGAATTCTTTTAACAATCAAAGAATTTTATTAGGATTCTAATTTACTGCAAGAAATGTAACATATAAAAAAAAAATTAAAAATTATACTATTAATAATTCCTCTTTTCCTTGCAGTTAACGAAATTAATGATCAATCAGTATCGTTCACTGACATTTAATATATAATCAAAAAGTCGACACAGATAATCAACACAGATCGAATAATAGAAAAAAATTGACGAGAAAAGAATTAAGAATTTCTCCGTTTATCTTTGAATATGTAAAACGTACTTACCTAGCGTGGAAACGATAAAACCAACTGTTGAAGGTGGTTATGCAAAGGTTCTGGTTGTAACCACCCCCCGGTATGATATAAAGTTTTCTCTTGGTTAACTGAGTCGGTAACCGTAGGTCGAATACCGTACGATCAACCGGATATATAGCACCTGTCGGCAATTCATTTATAATATCCGTGAAGGTCCAGCTAGCAGCGTTCAACGAGATTACGTGTTTTCTCAATTCCTTCGGGCCGGTAGCCTGGAAAAAAAAATCGAAAAATAAAAAATTATTCACTCGACAATTATCCTTTGTGTGTTATATATGAACGAAAATTCACAATACAAAAATTTTACAACGTATAAACTTGGAAATTTAATTTACAAATTTCATAATTTCGTTTAATAACTTTAACTTATCGATTGAAAATTGATGAAAAATATTAAAATTATCGTTTAAAAAAAAAGAACGTATTTAAGAAATGAAGTAGATAACGACTTTACATGTCCAGCAAGATTCATCAAACAATTATTAGTAATGTTAACAGGTGTCGGTTCGGTAGCGCAAGCGCGGATATTTATGATTAACTGATTATCATCCGTCCAGGAATATTTAATCTGCGTAAGCAGATCACCCGGATATCCCTCGCTGTTTCTTGAACTCGCATGGGTCATCACCTGCACTGTCAAAAATTTACGAATAAATCGACGAGGGAAAACATTGTCGAATATATTTCCCTACCACGTGCTTCTTGAATATGTAAGAATTCCAATTAACGTTATCGAACGCGACGAAACCACCGTTATAATGGCTCGTGCTGTTTTTGTCGTTGATAGTCAAAGAGTAATCCTTGTTGTTAATCTTCATTTTGCCCATAGAAATTTTATTCGCGACTCGGCCGATCGTGCTCCCTATGTACCTGTTCTTCAAATATCCTGATTATATTTTCACGAATTGTTACGGACAATTGTTATCGACGGTTGGACGATTTGGATAGAAAGATATTACTCACCCTCCACGTCGTCGAATCCTAGAACAACGTCGCCCAAAATGCCCGATTGATTTGGTATCTTGATCGCTTGGATAGTAGCGCCCCAAGATATCAATTGCACCGACGCTTTGTGCTTGTTCGTCATTGTGTACCTTTGTGTACGTGTGTGCGTGAGAGATAATACGGATGATAGTACACATGGATGAAGAATGTTAAACACGATGCAATGGTGAAACTGGGATTTTACCTTCGAACGATTTCGTACGGTTGGTTGTGTTTATTGCGGGCTGGCCTAGGAATGAAGCCGAAACCGTCTTCCTCTATAAACGTTTCCGCCACGGACATGATGTAACACGAGAATTTACCTCCTTTTTCCCCCAACGATTTAATCTACCACGAGCATTTGCATCCACACTATTCAATTTATTTCAATTTCCCGACTTTTAACTTTTAAAAGCCATTTATACTTTTCCTTTTTCCCACGAAGAATTTTGACCACGGATCGCGCAACGAGGTTACGGGGCCGAAATACCTGTTCTAAATTAGCGGCAACTTCGCGTCGAAGAGGAGAAAGAAGAAAGCGGGAGCGGCGAGTAGAGAATCGAAAGGATTTCTTCGAAAAAGAGAAGAGAGAGAGAGAAAAAAAAAGTTTTCCCCTCGTGGAAAAGGAATAAAACGTGTATTTATACGCGTCGAAGAATTCGTGAATTCATTCACGAACCAATCTGAATCTCTTTTTTTTTCGGTGATTCTTAATCACCTCCTCACCCTTGAGAGAAATCCTCGAAAAGAGAGAAGCGTCTTCTCGAGCGAGGGAAAGGAGAGAAAGAGCAGAAACGTGTCGTCGCAAGTGTCATCAATTCCACAGAAGGAGAAGAATTCGCGATTTCGTGGAAAAGAGAGAAAAGAGAATCGGGGAGCGGCAAAACCCATTACGCGAAATCAGGGTATTATCACGGTTGCAAGCGAGCGACACAAATCCGACACAAACCGCGTCTCTCGTTTTAACGCTTCGTCACCGTTATGACGAGTCATCCATCCCCCTCCCCCCTCATTTCTCCTCGTCACGAAGAAGAGAGACGAAGAGAAGAAGAAAAATGGAGGGAAGGCATCGGTCTTATCCCCCTAGGAGGATTCTTTTTCTCGGGGTGGGCGGCAGCCGGCTGATCAGTCTCAATTCCCGCGAAACGTTTCGAGGAACCGGTGGAAATAATTACATTAATGGCGTCGGGAGAAAGCCACCGTTGGATACATCGGTGGATGCCCACCCCTTCTCTTGGCGTTTGGCTCTTCCTCGAGGAAGCTTGTCCCCCCTCCTCACCCCCGCGCCAGTTTCAATAGCGAAACACGGAACCGACCGGAATAATGCTCCACCCACGGGCTAAGGTACACCAAGCCCACCCCACCCCCTACCCTTTGCCTCTTTGCACCACCTCGCACCTCCCTCGCAGCCCACCTCCGCCTCATCCATCCATCCATCCATCCATCCATCCATCCAACCGTATCCACGCACCCCCTCACTTTCTTCGCCGACAATGCATAATGCCATTCTGCCGCGGTAACGGTGACAATGGGCCCCGCACGTCCTGCTGGAAAGTAATTATCTTAATGTCGACGAGACCAGCGGCGACGAATGGTGAAACACTCTCGAAACGACGGCTGCCTTCCGTGCGAGGAATCTCTCTTGGCTTGGTTACTCCAAGCTCGCTTTTGCCCTCCCACAACTACCGTTGTATCGCTCCCTTTTCCTTCCTTCCTTCCTTCCTTCCTTCCTTCCTTCCTTCCTACCTTTCCAAGCTTGCCTGGCTTGCTCACGAGGTTGGAAGGGGCTCGTTGTTTCACTCTTGGATGCGGATTGTGAGCGGGACAATATCGATGCCGTGAACCGTTCCCGCGATATCGTGACAAATCGCGTCGCAACACGCGGCGGGATTGTCTACTCGTTGATGAATAACGGCTTGGAGGCGGGCGGGACGACGCGTCACCGGGCTTGGTCGGTTAAGACGAACTTTCGTGTCGTTGGTGAGAGGAGGGGGTGATCGTTGTCTCCGTTCTGGTCATTCGGAATTGAACGCGAGGTTATTTATTCTTTCGATTCGTGGATTCCAATTGTTGCTTTTTGTATATTTTTCCTTTCCTCTTTTTTTTAATTATCGTAAGAAGAAAATTGATTAAAAGTTGTACTATACATACATCTTATTTCCAAGACCAAAGAGTTGGAGAATCGATCGATTCTTCGATAATCGAATCGGATGCACTTGAAAACTATGTTCGGTTACCCAATTTTTTATTTCGTTACGCGATATACCAGTCGGATATGAATATTTCACCGACGATGACGGGTGAAAGAAATATCGACCTAAGAATCAATCAAATCTTACCAATTTCTACAGTACGAAGTAATAATCGGCGGAAGAAATTTTGACAAATCTACTCGAGATATTTAAAAACGGGCCGATAAATCGATCGTATTAAAATCTATGAGAGGGAATGAGGGGTACGCGACAGCGTATAGCCCCGTAATTCCATTGGTGTGCCTGCAGGCGAGAGATCCTTTGTGATCGACACGGGGGGAGGGGGATAGGAGCGAGAGAAAAGAGAACGGAAGGAGGAAAGAGGAAGAAGTAAAAAGGAAAAAAGGAGGGGATAGGGGAGAAAGGAAGAAAAGTGCGTTTTACCGTGACCAGCCGGATCGTATTATTCCCTTCTCTCTTCGAATCTCAATTAGTCATTACGTCTCACGGGTTGGCATAGCCTCGATGCCCTCCTCGAAACTCCCCCGACCGTCCGCGGCTGGTTTCTCTGCATTAATTGCGTCTACGCGCCACCCCCTCCCTCGATCCGTCGCCACTCGGCCCCCTTCCGGTGACGAAGGGGGGTTGTTTCGACAAGGATTAGTGTCGACGCCACGAACCGCATAATTCGCCCCCGCTCCAGCGTGGAAAATCAGATCTGCGGCCGACTAACGCGGAGAAATCGCTCCCTCCCTCCCAAGACGTTGTTTACGCATAGTAAAATCTGGTGTCGCTTTGTAATGATTCCCGGTCTAGCGTTATGCGCGATAATTGATCGTTACGAGCCCGTTTGTGCGTGAAGTAGCTTTGCCGAATCCCCCATATTCGAAGCGTTTAGCGCGTTCAGAATCGTTCCTCTTCTTGTTAATAACATTTATCGTTTTACGTTTATACGTCGTATATTCAGTTTGAATTACTTGTCGAAAAATTTAATTATATTTACAACGAGACAAACATTCCGGGTGCGTTATTAATTTAATCATACATGATTAAAATGATTCTTATTTCCTAAATAACAATAACCCGAGTCTTCGAGGCTTTCAGAACAGTCAGAGAAACATATGTAAATAGATTTGTATAGAAAATATCGCAGGTCCGTTTTTTAAATCATAACCAATTATAACCATTTTCGTTTCAATTGCTTTGAAACCTCATTGCCAGGTTCTACGAGAGAGAGAGAGAGAAAGAGAGAAACCCTCTATCGTCGTCTTACATCAAGAACCACCCCGTAGAGTCGCACGTGTGCACACGCACGCGATGGGTTTCAGTTACTCGAACGCGTTCTCGGCTGGGTGCCCCAATCCCGATGCACGGTGCGCCCACTTCACCCTCGGCATCCAAGCCGCCCAACAACCCCCTTCCCCTCCCCCGCCCACCCGCAAAACCGGAGAGGCAGTCGCTAATTACGCAACGCGTTCGAGCGTGTACGTCGAGGGGGTGGGCGACCGTCACCGTGGGCCCTCGTGTGCGTATCCCTCGTCCACCCCCTCCCTCGTCTCAACCTTCCTTCCTTCCTTCCTTCCTTCCTTCCTTCCCCTCGTGCGCCACCCGTCTTGTTCCCTCTTATTAACAGCCGCCTTTCTGGTACTTTCGCGATTGCCTATAATCGGCCAAAGTACGTTCTGCGATTACGTTCTGCCCCACCTGATTCACCCCTCTCTTTCTCCCTCTCTCTCTCTCTCTCATCAGCGCCACCTTTCAACCGTGACGAGAGCTGGTGGATCCAGCAACGTGAGCTTGCGGGCCGTGTCGACTTAATTTGCGAGGATCAACGTTGAAACGTCGCGCGGATAATCCGGCGCATCCGAATTACACGCTCGGCGTCCTGTCTGCCTGAACACCTGCGGATTTAACCGGAGGACGATTACTAATTAGTCGGGATTTTGCCACCCTTGGGTCAGAGAGAAACGGTATCTCAATCCTGGGCGTCGAACAGGAGTTTGGAAGTTAGAATACGACTCGCGGGCGGGTGGATTATTCTTGAAAAACAGGTTTTATATGAGGAATTCAATGATTCCTTTGTTTTCCGTGAATAGAAAAGGTGGGGGAAAGGTGGTGGGTTTGAGTTGGAGCAAGTTCGTTCCGTGGGGATAGTTTGCTCGATAGTTGCCGCCGATGGACTAATTTCGCTCGCGTGTACGTACAACGGCCCTCGTTTCATTAATTAATTTCACTCGTTCGACTGATTGCGATTCGAAACTTGATCGATCGGCGTCGAGTTGTTGAATCGAAATCGGACAAATATCGGTCGAGGAGGAGGAGGATGGGTGGTTCGGTAGTAAGAATGTAAGAAATTGCGGCAAGAGGGGGAAAGAATTTTTTTGAATAGGTAGGAGGAGAAATGAAAAGGACAGGGATAAATATATCATTCGCCGGCTATGCACTCGTGAAATCGTAATCTCTATTAAAACAAAGCCTTCCATTGTTCGTACCCTCGCGCAATTCTCACGGCACTTCAATTCGGATCGACCTTGGAAATAACTCTCGACAGCGCACAAAAACGGAGTACCGAAAAAACGGATCTCGGACTCCATTCGATATTCAAGAAGATCGGGGGAGGAATTTGAAAAAAAAAAAAAAAAAGGAATCGCTTTTTCCGACCGTAGCTGAAAGAAGGATAAAAGAGAGTGAGAGAGAAAAGGGGCTGGTTACGAAACGATTCAGTTCGCTAATGGCAATCGTTAAACGAGGACAACGAGGTTTTTCACGAGGTGCACACCCGAAGATATACATACCGCTTCCTCGGCAATGGGTCGAAGGTGGAGATGACGCAAAGCGAAATGGTGAAAAGGAGAGGAGATGACGCGGTCGGGGTGGAGGGAAGAGGGTTGGCCATACTTAAATTACCTAGGAAGCATCGGTGGCATTCATACGTGGGATAAGCATTGTCATCCCGGGGGATTGTCTCATAGACACCTCTCGCTGGCACATGCTTTATGTCGTGGAGGGTGGCGGAGAATCGGCGGTGAGAGAGAGAGGGGCGGAGGAAAGAGAAAGAGAGGAGAGGGATAGCAGTCGAATCTTTATTAGGCAGATAACCGAGATGCGAGAGCTGCGTTATATAGATGCCCATCCACGCTGAACTGCCTCGTTTTATTCACTTCAATGCTTAATGGAATTGAGTTCTTGTAAGCGCTCTCGGCCCCACCTCGCCACCCCCTTCAGTCACCTCGCTCGCCCACCACCCGCAGCCCCCTCCCGTCCCCTCGAGGGGCGACGGAGGGAATCGAAGGGACAGGCAGAGGCGGAGGACATGAGATAATTGGTATTTTGTCTCGCCAAATCCTTTGTACCCCGAGTTTTAATTGACTTCGAGATTTTTCAATACCAATTTGCACCCAACTGCAATACGGAAAGGGGGGCGACCGGGGCCCCGTGTCGGTGGCGTCGATCACTTGTGTGCGTCCACCGTGCGCGTATATTTTCTCCAGAATCTAGGACCGACGGAATGCCGACCATCGCGAATTCTTTTTTCCCTCCCCATCCCCCCAGGAGGGGGAAAGGGTCCGGCTCCCTCCTCTTTCTCCCGCCTCTCCCTCCCCTCTTTCTCTTCCCGTTTTATTTTTCGCGCTTTAATCGCTTCCTCCCTCTGTTTACCGTTCTCTTATTGGCGCCACGTCATCTCCTCTTCCTCCTCCACTGCCGGGTTACGCCGCTTCGGCGAGCGCCATCGACGATTTTTTTAAACAGCAACGGATTTTGATAGCAGTTTTATTCCCGCAGATTCTCGCTATTATTACGAGGAGGACAATAGGGACGCAGCGATCTACGGCCGAGTACGAGTAAAATTCAGTGTACGAAACTCTTTAAAAATAATATTTCCTGAAATATATTTCCGCGGAATCTTTCTTTGTAAATACACACACACGCATATATATATATATATATTAAACGGGAGGGAAAAAATTAGCCCCGTTTGTTACGATCCCGGGATATACGGTGGTATAATAAAGATCGTTAAGTTTGGAACGAAAACGGAATTGCCGAGCATGGTCGACCGCTTCGTAGCAAAATGCGGGAGGAAGCTTAATCGATTATTCGAAAATCGAAGTAAAGAGACACCGCGGCGTACGCGCCTCCTCGGGCACAAAAGCACAAACGACTAATGCAGTTCACCGATGGAGAGAGAGAGAGGAGGAGGAGGAGGAGAGGGAGGGAGAGTCAGGAGCTTTTATTCGTTCGCATTGCTGAATGTCCTTTGGGAGCAGAGGGCGCGGTGAGTCGAGATTGGGAAAGGGGCACCGCTCGCTCCTTTCGCCGCTGTTGCTTTCCATTCTAATCCAAGTGCCTGTCGTCGAGAGATTTTTTTGCATTGTTCCTCAGATTTCCCACAGGAAAGGAACAGGCAGATTTCAACCCCATCGTTGTTTTTAAGGGGCCGGGAGAAGGACGGCGACACGCGAATTCTGATTAATTACTCGACAAAACGAACCTCCCCTCCCTCCTCCTCCTCCTCCTCCCCTTGGATTAGTCGGCTGGCAAAGAAACTGGCGTTAATCGTTCAATTTCGTAATTGTGTCGGATCATTGACTCGACTGAACGACATAATTATTAAATTACGAAACGTAATTATCCAAGCTTCGTAATTTTTAAAAATAATCCTGTCCCAGAAAGAAAGAAAGAAAGAAAGAACAAAAGGATAAACAAAAAGAGACTTTCGAATCTCGCTCTTTCACAAAAAAATCACGCGCAATTTGAGCTCGATTCTTCTCGGGATAAAAACGATATTCTTCTTCGAATGGATCGAAGATCCCCGAGCTCGTTGACCAAGAATCCTCGTCGTCGTCGTCGTCGTAGACGGGGAGAGGGAGGGGGTGCAAGCATAACCAATTATCGCGCGATATCGCGCCGCCGTTGGCGTGCAAAAGCAGTACAGCGAACAGAGGTAGTCAATAACGGGACAGCCTATACGCTATTTGTACTTCATCGTATCGAGGTAATCGATAATAATAATTGCAGCTCGCGGTCTCCGAGGCAGCGGCACCATCGGCAGCCCTCCTCGCAGTTGAGCCACGGCGCGGTGGTATTATAGAGGGGTTGCTCGGTGTTGGCCCGGTCGGTGTGTCGGTGCTCGCCTATAGTGGGGGGAGAAAGGGTAGAAAAGGTAAGCACGCACCGAAGCGACCTCGACGAATGGCGTGAAGAGGGTCGGTTCGTGGGCGCGGCGTACGACGCTCTGCGTCGGTTCCGCCCTCGAAATCCAGGCGAACGGAGACAGTTGCGAGGGTAGAAAGAGAGGGAAAGAGACAGAGACGAAGAATGGATCCCTCCAGCAGGTCGCGGACCGGTCCTACGGGCAGTCCACGCTCAGTCAACACCGGTACTCCATTCGAGTACGTTCGACTGTTTGCGACGCTCACTTGCACCCAAACGAACGAATCCTTCGTCTCTTGTGTGTATTTTCCCTTCTCTCTCTCTCTCTCTCCTCCTTTCTCTCTCTCTCATTCTTTATCTCTCTTTCTCTCTCGCCCATACGCCTATGCCGTATGTCGTAATCTCGTAATTACCGTGACGCAATTTCCAAGGAATGGATTATAACAATACAACAAGGGGAATGTAAGAATTTATCGGATATTGAATGAACGTGAGGAGGAGAACTGTCAGCGAGCGCGATACCCGCTCGCGAGTGAGTGAAGTTCGACGGAAAATCGAATATTTTGTGCAAAGTTCCGTAAAACGACACGTCGAAAGGTAATATAAATAATAAGGGATAAGGTCGATTAAAAAACAGTGAGGGCAAACATGTTAAACTCTCATCAACAACATCCCGGTTATGGATTCCTTTCCGGTATGGATCTGCACACGGTCCACCACGTGGGCCAGGACATGAACGTGGCCAATCAACCGATAGCGGCGTCGCAGGAGCAGCACATCAAGCGGCCGATGAACGCGTTCATGGTGTGGTCGAGGATACAGAGGAAGAAGATAGCCCTGGAAAATCCTAAGATGCACAATTCCGAGATATCGAAGCGGCTGGGCGCCGAGTGGAAACTTTTATCCGACACGGAGAAGAGACCGTTCATCGACGAGGCGAAACGTCTCCGCGCCATGCACATGAAGGAGCACCCGGACTACAAGTACCGTCCACGAAGGAAGCCGAAGGTGCCCGTTTCGGTGGTTCCAGGCGCCAAGACCACTTCCATGAGCCCGGCCGGCTTCCCCAGTTTCCCTCTGCCGCCATATTTCGCCGCACCTGCCGCCCCGGTGTCTCATCATCATCATCACCCTCACCCCCTCGATTATCCGCCTCTGCCGTCGTACTTTGGCTCCGCCTTCGATGCCGTCCACCTGAGCAAGCTGGTGGCCGGTGGCGGTGGAACGGGGTCCACGTCGAGCAGCGCGGCCGCCGCGGCCGCCGCGGCGGCAGCGGACGCGGCCAACAACAACGCCGCTTCCGCCGCTGCCGTGGTCAACAGCTTCTACTCGGGCTTCTACTCGACGCCTACCACAGCAGGTAAAGCGTACCCGTCAACGGCCTCCCATCTCGGCCCGCTCTTCCCCCCTGGACACCACACCATGGCCGCAAACACGCCTCACCCACCCCTCATGTTCTCGTCGTCGACGACCGGGTCGGGCAGCGGGGTGACGACCACCAGCAGCCCGGGAAGCAGCCCGAGATCCACTCCATCGTCCCAACAAGTCTCCACGGCAACGTCGTCGACCACGCTGGATCTCGAGCAACTACGTCGCCCGGTCTCCGTAATATTCTAGATCACCCGCCTTGTTACAGATTCCAAAGAACGTTGATCGTGAACGAATGATCCAAGTTTCGTGTTCGTGAAACGAAATTGGAAGATGATCGTGGTGAACGAATAGGTAGAAGGGAGGGGGGAAAGGAGAATTCAGACTTGACTCGAGTATATATATATATATACGAGATTCGGAAATCGAGCATTCCAACGAGCAGATTTAGTTTTTAATATAATATATCGATATTTTAAATATCGTAAACGTGTAGTATCTTGTCGAAGTATGCTCTTCTCGTCGTTTCTTCGGCAGAATCGTGGACGTTGATAGTGCGTTCGACGACAGTCGAGAAACGACCATCATCGTGTATGGTGTGTATCGGCGTGCGGGGATCTGACGAACGGGGAAAATCCTGTGGGAATTTTTTTTTTTCGTTCACTTCGACGAAATTAGCTATGCCGCCAAGTGGGGAGGGGGGACATGGTGATTTTCAAGGCCGATTCATGGATCGATCGAGGTTGTCGTGAAAGGTTTGCCGGCAACCACGCGGATAATTGAATTAGCATATTAATGCCCTGGAACAAAAGAGCCATTTAGAGCCTGGTTTCGTTTTTGTTTTATTATGTTCATTGTGCGCTACGATGTTCCGTGAATAGATCCTCCTCCCTCATGGTGATAATCTGTATTGTTTCCAAATAATGTTTTCTAATTACGGATGTGCCTTTTATATGATTTTTCTCGAAAAAACAAGGACACGAGCGATAAAATTCTGTTCATTTTCGCATGTATCGATATTTATAAATTTATCCTTATCTGAGCTCAAAAAAAAAAGCTAGAAGCTCTTAAATTGAATAATAAAATTAAATTTCTCCAGTTTCGTGGTAGCATGATTTTGAGAATGCGTTCCTGGATCATAGAATTGATTTCTATGTGATAAGGATAAAATCGAAACTGGAAACACTTTATTGCACCCGTATTAACGTGTTCGAGGATCTGTTTCATTTTTATCTGGAACCGTACGAGCTACTTATCTCTTCTTACTCTATCTCGATTTCAAACAACTCGGCTCGCTCTGAACGAAAAATCCCTTTGTCCGATGATTTGCACTCCGATGCAGACCCCGTTGCCTTTCGAGCATCGTTATCGTTCGTAATGTATCATTTTTACGAATGTAAATAGTTCGTAACGATAGACGATTCGCGTATTCGTTAAGGAACGAGCCGAACTTTAGCTCTGTAGCTTCTAGAAACTAGTTTTTTGTCGGGCAACGATGGCTTATATCATATTTCAACGTTATTTGTAAAGTGAGTTTCCTCGACCGTTCTCGACTCGACCACTCGAAAATTTAAGAAATTCTTTCGTGAATAAATGTGTTTTAGAAGAATACTTGTTGAACATTCGTTGATTCGACGAAATTCGCGAGCAGCAAAGGATTATGTTGTGCATTTCGTCCAGGGCATAGATTTAATTTAGAAAATTAAGAAAAAAGGTTAAATCGAATTTACGTTTTACGTATAAAGAGAATGTACGACGATGACGAATAGAAAATGGTTCGAGAAATTGATTTATTAATTGAGGACGCTAATACGCGTTAACAATAAACGATCAAACCTCAACGATTTATATTATTTAATTGCATATAATTTATTGTATAATTAAATTGTATATTTATATCTAAAAAAAAAAGTGATGGAAAATTTTTTAAAAATATACATATGGTTAAAAAAAAATTTCTTGAATTGTTTTACGTTCGTTGTTTGTTATTATTTTATTAAGCTCTTCTCGAAAGCTTCTTTTTCTTTTTCGCTTTTTTAAAAATAAATTGGATCAATTGTTAACTGTGATTTTGTTAGGCCGAAATAATCGCATTTCACCAAATTTCTTCGCGGTTTCATCGTTTGAGTCGAAAATTAACATTACACATTGTACGTGTTTTCTTTCTGTTTAAAAAAAAAAAAAAGAAAAAGGAAAAAAAAGAAAAATTACGAATATCACAAGTAAAATCACAAAAAAGATTATATTTTTTATGTATATTATGCCCTTGAAAAAGGCATTCGATATTGTTGCATCGTGAATAGAATCGTGTTTGATATATTTATTTGTATTGCTGCTTTTATTTAATTTTTATCGCGCTATTATATTGCATTATTATTGTCTTCCCTTTTTTTCTCTTTGATTTTTTATTTTCATTTCTATTTCTATTTCTATTCTTTTTTTTTTTTTTTCAATTGCCTTGTAATCTAATTTATACGCAGCATGTAAATGAAGCATGTACTATATAAAGTATATTATTATTATTATGTATAAATGTTATTCAGATAATTATTATAAAAGACGCTATAAAAGGAACGAAAACCAAAAAAAGGATGAAAGAAACATAAGATTGTCAACGTGGTCATGATAAAATAAGTTATACATATACATTGTATACATATGTATGTGAGCATGAATGTGTTTAAGCCAGATACAATTAGTATTCCATTATGAATGAATTGTTATTACTTGTTTGTATCACGATCGTGTGTAACGTGTCCATTCGACGCGAACGATGTTTGTTGAACGATCGATCGAAATTTCACGTGAGCGGATTTCATTCTAAAAAAAAAATGAGAGAGAGGGAGAGAGAGACAGAGCGCACGAGCGAGAGAGAGAGAGAGAGAAAGAGAGATTAGTCGTGATCTAATGAACAGAGAAAATTTATCACAGAAAACGACCGATGAGTTGTCGAAATAAAAAAAAAAAACAACGTATCTTGTCATATATGTGCAAATATTTATTATTATCAACGAATCGAAGTAATAAATGACTCTATCAATTTCACTAATCAACCTCTTCCCATCATTTCCTATCTTGGATCCGAATCCAGCAACTGAATTAATATAATTATGATATCGTGATATCAACGTGGCTGATTGAACGAAAGGAATATTTTCGAGGTAAAATGAGAATCGTCCAAGATTAATATATCCAATCCCCGAATACTGTTGTAAATAACAGTATCCCTTATCGAGCGCGCGCCACCGACTTTCCCTTGAAAATTTCTCATTTCGACCACCGCGTACGAAGTAAGATGGATGATATTGGATCGAGTCAGGGGCGCGGGGAGGCCCCCCATCTAGAGATCGGTGCAGATCGATCGAGTGTCAGGTATCCAATGAATCCAAAGCGATCCGAGAATCGAGATCCTTTCGACAAGGAGGCGAAGGTTTCGCACGGAGAAACGCGCCAGCTGCATGACAATGGGGCCAAAGAGGCGGCCCAGAGAGAACGAAATTCGTAACCTCGAATTTCCTTGCGACATAGGAGAAGCGGCCATTCAAAGCCACCGGCCAGCTTAAGGGAAAAGAGAATGGAAAATATAAAGCGAGAAGAAAGCCGGGAGACGTCAGGTTCTCGTCAAAGGGCCACTCTCTCGTCGTATACACCCTTCGCTGTACCACCTATACAATTATAAAATATAAAAATTTTTTTTCTTCTTCTTCCTCTCTTTCTCCCTCTCTCTCTCTCTCTCCACGCTCGTTCGGTCGGTGCATTGAAAAAGTCTCTCGCCCCGAATCGGTCGAAGGTGACCACCCTTTGCTTTTATGGGGCACAACACGAGGTGGAAGGTGGAAGAGGGATGGAGAGTCGATCTCCTTGTTCAACGTCGCCCCAATGGGCATTGCGTTTCGCTATAACTACCCTCTGTTTAGACGCCAATTGTATTTGGCGCGGGGACCTTTTCACTCTTTTCACCCTGAAGAAACCCCACTGGCTCTGTTGGCCCGTTTCCTCGGTAGGGTGCGCACTTTCCTCTCTCTTTTCTCTTTCCGCTTCTCACTGGGTAGGCCCTCGTGTGTACATTATACGCACTCTTATGCGTTCTCGCGTACCGATAACGGAGCGCCAAACTTCTTTTTCCCTCACCCCTTCTTGACCGCCCTTTTTAGTCGCCTCGTTCGATTCTGACGACCTGGCCACGATCTTTCACGAAAAATCCGAGATCTTTCGACGTTGACGCAGAGAGTTTCGATTTTCATATACAATCGTTTCGTTATCTGTTCATTATCTGTTCCGTCGAGAATGAATTTTATAATTTTTCGAATCGAAAGTAGAGTTTGAGTTACTCGAACGAAGTGGATTATAATATTTTCCAAAGTGTATACCGGATAAAAATGTACACTCGAAACAACCCCTGGAAGTCACAGTTGCGCCGCAACTTCAACCCTTGCGTACCAGCATCCGTTGCCGAAAAGTCAAAAGAAGAAACTGACATAGGCCGAGCCTCGACTACCGGGAAACAATCCACGGGATTGAGAATCGAGAGACTGGGGTGAAAAGAGGTTGGGAAGAAAAGCATTATCGGGTCGAAAGTGGGGCCGGTCAGGCCCCTTTAACGAGATCATTGTCGGCGGATGACTGGGTAGGCAAAAGTGTTTCAACGTACAAGCACTCGATCCCCGTTCCCATTGTTCTCCTCGAACGGGTTGAAACAATGTCCACTCGGAACCTTCTCCTCCGGATGATATAATGCCGTTAACTGTTTTCGCGATTGCTGGACCCTGCCACTCGACTTCGCTATCGTAAATGAAAAAGTGGCATCCTCGACCAGGTTTGGGGCGATCGAGAAAAGATCTCCTTCATCGTAGAGGGTGGTGCGTTTTCTCAATCCGTTTCCTCTTGACTCGGTCTCATTATTGAAGCGTTAGTTCTTTATATCTGTATACCATTGTCGATAGCGTTCCTGGACATTTGGTCGAAATGTAGTTCGTGAAATCGTGACACGAAACTGGGTGGCTGGTATACGTTGGGGCCGCGACATATGCCACGAGAGTTACGACCGCGAGAGGAACAATTTTCAATAGAGAGCCCCGTACCAAGAGATCGTTACGAGTGGAAACTGGCTTCACGGCGGGATGATTAGTTAATTAAATGTCGGCGAAACGATCCCGTGCTCGAACCGCAGAATCCGTTTCGCGCTCGCACAAAGGTGTACCAAGGACGTTTGCAGGGAAAACCGGAAGCCTCTCCGGTGCGGTTCAGACTTGATTGAAAAAGACGATGTCACGTGCTCGCTCCTTACGCCACCCCTTTTTCACCGCTAATGGATGTATTTCACTTTTTAACGTACACGATGGAATATTGTGCAACGATTCGGTACCGGTGCTGCCATGGAGAATTTGCAATACTTGAATTGAAAGGTTTCTTCAGGGAATGTTTTTTATAATTTTAGAAGTCTTATAACTTCGATTTCAACTCTTTGAAATTTTCTGATGATACACTTTTCGAAAAGTAGTTTTGATCTTTTGTAATATTTCGCGCAAATCCATAGAAGAAATAAAAAGAATAGAAGAACACGACGTTAGAATACATACGTTAATACAGTGATAATCATCACAAGTGTCGCGATCAGACATATCTTGGATATATTCCGCTTTATAACAACCGTTTTGTAACTCAAGAGTTCTAATTTTTCGGATATTAATATAGAAAAGAGAGAAAGAAAAAGAGACGCATGAAAGATCGAATATTTACTAAAGTAGATACTGGACAGATTTAATCACCTTAACTTAAATAAAATAATATATAAAAGCTTGAAAATTCGTCTCCAAAAAGTTGGAACGACTAATATACACTGCCTAAAAATATTAAGGGATAAAAAGCGTTCCAAGCGAAAAGTTTACCCAAGAAAGGGTTAAGGGAACGTGTCGCATCGGATGTCTCGGCCGAGCAAAACTTTCAAAACCCCTTTTCCTATTCAAAACGAAACTCCACGAACGAGAACTTCCGAACTAAATAATTAAGAAAACCACTTAGGTGGCCCTCTGTGGTGACACCCATAAAGGGTTCGACATTTATCAAGCGGCAGGCCGCTTTGCCATCGACTCGCCGATTGTCTCGAGGCGCGTTCGAATAGAGTCGTCGAAAACGCGCGGAAAGTCGGGGGCTTTCGACGAGTTTTCGGCCTTGTTTCCACGAGAGAACGCCGTGAAAAACAAGCCTTTCCCATTTCGAACAATGGCCGTACCGCCTTATTCCCGCGTGAATTTCTCAACTTCTTCCGCGCGACTGTTCTCCAACCGGGGACAATTATTTTCGAGCCCTAGTGTCGCTTGAAAACGACAATCGAATTTATTCCGTGGCAAGAAGTTTTCCCCGGTGAAAAGGAGAAGGGGAGAGGAGAGGAGGGAGCAAACGTGGAATAATATCGAGGTATATTTTTTCCTCCCCCCTTGAAAAGTCCACATCCGCGGCCGAGAATCGCGTGAAACACAATCCGATGAATCGCTCGAATAAATTGCGGGTAAATTGCATTCAACTTGTGTCAATGCAACGCAAGACGTCGTGGTAACGTTCCAACCTTGGTCATAGATCCGCGAGAACTGCGGGGAACAATGGTCGAAATTCACCGGCCACGTTTCCACCCCAGTTTTTATCGTGCATACAAAATACCCGAGGACAAACGATTAAAAGACTTTTCATGCTTCTACAAATTGTGCAAGAAAAATAGTATTGTAACGTTCCGATATTTTCACGCTCCGTTCGTAAACCGCGCCAACGTTGCATCGCATAAAATCAGGGGAACAACGAAAACTTCTTTGCATAACCTCAAACAACGAGAAGGAGAAAATCTTTGCGAAAGAAGAGAAGGAAAAAGAAATGAGCGCATTATTTATAAATATATAAATTCGAACGGCATATACGACAGTCTACGCTATTAACTTATCGTTTTGAATAACGAAAATCGGCACACAATTAAAAAGAAAAAAAAAGAAATATTACTCGACTTGCTGTTACGCGAGCGGTAACACAATGGGTGGCATGGTTATAATAAAGATGGCTCGCAGTCAGCGGCTTCGTAAAGATTTCGCGAGCGTTTACACGCCACAAAACGATGCTTTTTCCTTCCTCACTAATTTCTTCCCGGTGCAGGGGAACCAGCCGGTTTATTCGTCCCTCGCCCAGCAATCCGTTTTTCCCTTCTGCACGAGGGCCCTCGTGCGACCATTTACGGGATATCTGCCGCGTATCAAGGAGGGCCTTTCATCCGGGGATGTCGCAGCGAGCTCTGCACGAAAGTCGGGCGATGCAATGGCCACGTCAAGTGCGTCGGGATGAATGCGAAACCCGTTCCAACCGCGTTTCTACCGACAATCAAACGCAGCATGATAATTTTCACCGGTGCCGCTCGCGATCCATACGAGGCAACCGTTGATCGGAGCGAGACAGACGCACGAGACCGTTCAAGAGAAAGACGAAGACGCCAAGGGGGAGGAGGAGGAGAAGTGAATGAGAGTCGCGCGATGCGGAGAGAAGAGAAAGGGAAAGAGAAAGGGATGGAGACGGAGGAAAGACACATTCTCTGTGGACACTCGCGGTTCTCCACTCTTTCGGGAAACGCATCATCCCTTGACCCTCGACCGCGGGGGCAGAGAAAGGAGCTCCTGAATGTAAACCTTTTAATGGCCTCTGCGCCGGGACCCTTTTGAGAATTCCGCTTGCTTTTTTTTCCTTTTTTTTTTTTTTTAGATGAATCGCGACAGAAACCGCTTATCCGCGCGTGTGTCGTGGATACAGTGTGGAAGATCAACGATGAGGTTACCGTTGGAGAGAAGATGAACCGTATCGTTTTAGAATTTGAATGGAGAATCTATTTTATGTTAAGAGAAGAAATGTATTTCTTTTTTCTTTTTACAGTTGATAGATAGAGAAAGAAGTACGCGAGAAATAATTTTCTATTTGTTATTCGATTTTTTTTTAAAAATATAAGAAAATTAACGAGGATGATGTTAGCAAGGTTATAATGTAAAATCGATAATGGATGCAATTAATAATATAGTATTACAGAAAACGAGCGTTTAGTGAAAACGGCACTATCGACGAACAGCACTGTGCCGGGATCGCCCTTTAACCGCATAAAGCTTTGAAAAAACATTCGAGGGTTCGCGCATAAATGTTTCTTTCAGCATTATCGGTGCTCGGTGAAGAAAGGGGAGAGCCGAGGTGAGCTTGGTTTCTCGGCACTTGAAAAATATCGTCGCGAGTCAAGATTCTGCCCGGGCTTTGGCATAATATGACCGAGGTTTTCGAGTGGTCCGTGGGTTCTTGCTTTCTTTCTCGCTCTTTTTTTCACCCTCCTTTATCCCTTCCATCCCGCTCGCTCTCGGCCTCCTTTTCTAATTCCTTCCTTTTTTTCGAACGCCATTATACCTCCGTTCTTACATTTTCGCGATGTCGAGTGCGTACAGGCATTGACCTTTGCCCCCACAAATGAAAACGCGAGGGGGTCCTTTTTCTCCTTTCGAGTGGGTCATACTCTATGGAGAGGTACCGTGTTCCATCGTTGTGATACCACGCTTTTGTCAGTATTACATCGAACTTTTTATTTTACAACGCTAAAGAGAGGTTGGAGAATCGTAGAGAGTACGCTTTTCAACTGGTTTCACGGCGATTTGCTATTTTATATATCGCGATCTTTGGATATACACCCCCATTCTGCGTTGCTGCATCGCGAAATGTTTCCGATTCGATTTTTTATTCGATTTTCAATGATAATCGATAGTCGTTATGTATTTAATTGCATTTCCGGTTTAATTAGAATAATGATTCGTATGAACACGTATATGAAATTATTTACATAGTTCAATAACGATTATTTTAATCGTGCAATGTTTGTTAAAAATAATTAAAAAATAAACAACTTACGTATATGTTTGAAAAATAGCTCCCATTCCGCCATCTATGTCTCATTAACAGCTAGTCGATTTCCTTTGCTTCATATACACATACACACACACACATATTATACACGTTAATATCATTCATACTTCAAATCTCTTTGAAATTCCTAATTATAAATTTCTAATGATAATTTATAAAAGTCTTCTACGATTAAAATTCAAATCAAATAACCTAACACAATTTCAATCACGTGTTATACACTCATTGACTGAAAAGGTTAACTACGCAATAAGTCATTTTCCGTGATATATACAGTTTATAATTTATTAAAATTAACTTTGATCTATCACAATCAAGAATATTTTCAAATAAAATTATACACAGAATATATTATTGTCACATTTGTATAAAGATTCAATCGAACAAGTAATTATTCACAACGACCAAGAACACCTTGTACGCGAGAACGCGAACGGACGCTTGTATCCAACTTCACACTGATCGATTCGCGCGTTCGATACTCTCGGTCGATTCGTTAACGAGAAGAAGAATCACGTTGTTCCCGCAAAGCGCTCTGAGCGGTCTCGTGAAAGTCATTAGTCCTGTGAAAGCGTACACGGAAAGAGTGTTACTTTTCTAACGCGAGTGCGGGTGACAATAATGATTAGAAGTGGCTCTCCCAATGGCAACCTCTCTCTCGAACAATAACGACGGGACGCCAGTGAATAAAGAGGCAGCCCTTGTGCAGCACCGATTTATCCATTGCGGTTAAAACCAACGCTCCACCTTCGAGATTGCGGGAGGGTATAGACATGTACTGGTAAGTACCATTGCACGCATATAATCACACGTGTATTCTTTCGTATCCGATTATATCGCATACAATCACCAGTAGCTACGCAAACCTACATTTATTTAGCAGCTGTTGCCAAAATACGTTACAATGAAAATATCGCCCCGGTGAGAAAATGCGAGCTTGACAGCAATTCTTTTGTGAGTTTTGAAACGACCTCTGGCGAGCAATCGTGTCGCGTAGCGTTATTTGAAAATGTTTAAACCTTTACTTTTCAACTAAAATTCTTTTCTCGATTTAATACGTGGATATAATAAAGTAATACGTTGTGAATTTGAATTATATAGAAAATTGAACTCGATGTAAATGTTTTGTCCTTCTGTTTCTTCAAATGATGTTTACTACGCAGAATGTTGCGTCGTATATAAACATTCGAAGAACTGTAGAGCGAGAATTTTTTCTCTCGATTTAATACGTAAATATATGAGCAATTCATTGTACACGCGAGGCATACAGAGAATTTTTTCCTTGTTTTTTTCTGTGGTATTCAAAACAAATATGTGTCATTTGGAAATTTATGAATTTCTGCTTAAGAATATACTTGTATACATAAATATATAATAAGGTGATAAAATATGAACAATAGAAACTCATTTTTTCTCTTCTTAATTACTTTACTGATCGATATATTATAATTGTCAAGAGTTATTACATAAATCCGACTTGATCTCACTCAATTAACATTACGAATATGAACTATCGTTATTATAACAATACAAAATCACGTAACTAAGAGTTTCTATTGTAAATTAATTATCATTAAGTGACACACAAATTCTTAATTACGCCAAAGTATAAAACTGACGACGCCATATTTTTCTTTGGCGCGACTTACGAATTCCTCATTCCATTCCAAATTACATAATTCGAATAATTATTCCACATCAAACTTGAAAACAACAGAATAAAAATTTTATAACAAAGAATTCAATCAACGATTGTATGGGGGGGAAATAGTGTTCCGAAAATTCGAATCGAAAAGTGTTCGCGACCGACGATGCGATTATTAATGGCTCGCGATAGACGATTAATAAAGCCGGAGGGGGAGGGGGAAAAAAAGTATTCGCCGGTAGGAAAAGCGATGGCGGGAAAAACAGCCGGTGTATTTGGCGACTAGTTGTCCATAAGCCTACACAATTTACAATAGCATTGTTCGCGACCGGCCAGGGCCACCGATGATTTATCGAAAATCGTCATTCTGTTCGGCGAAAATTCCTGACTCCCCCCTTCGGTGGTGGGGAGGGGAGAGGGGGATGCCTAACAATGAGCTGCTTGTCAACGTCGGACAAATTAATCGAATCAGTGCGCGGATTTACTGCCGTCTACCCCCCGTAACCCCTTCTCGCCCCCACTCTACCCCTTGTACACGTTCTCCAGTACCCCTCTCTTTTACTCCACCGCCAAAAAAATGTATATATATGACAGTGTGTCTCCTCGCTCGTTTGAATGCGAATAAATGGCGCTGTATGATGACGATGGGTACGGTGGTTACGGTGAATGGCTTTGGCTGGGACGGTGGGGAGGGGAGATTGAGAGAGATGGACGTAGGGGCACGCATACGCACGCGAGAAAGAGATGGAAAGAGGGAAGGGAGAAACACGCAGAGATCGTAAAAGCGTATGTTTTGTCTCCGATTGTGCGGCGATGATTGATGATGCGGTTAATGGTATTTTATTAGAGACACTTTGGAGGGTCAATAGACAACGGGCCTGGATGAATAATAACTCTGTTACGGCATTACTTATTAGGATTACTCGACGACGTTGTTTCTTCTGTCGCGATCATTAGGATGCTCCACGTCTCGGTCTGCGTCTTTATTTGTTACCGGATGGATATTGTTTGGAATTCCGTCCCGTATGAATAATTAACGCGTTCACGTGCCCCATAATCGATTGAATTTACGGTATTTTCGTAAACGTGGGAAAATTTTTTACGCAATATATTTATATTCGTAAATGATTTTTTACAAAGTTCTTATTATACTTGAAATATTTGTTTTAATATAATAATATAATATTAGATTTTAATCCTTATTTTTTTCGTTCCATTTAAACAGCATTGAAATATATAACAAATATTCCACATTTAAATAATAAATAATGAACAAATTTGGTTATTGAAATTTTAAAATCAAGATTGAATCCGTAATGAATATTTCGAGTATACCGATATTGAATATTTTGAGTATACGGATAATTAAATTCGAGTATTCGTAAATCCGAGTGAGAGCTCTACTTGTTGATTAGATTTTGTGAAAACCCTCGGGCAATAATTCTTGATGAAATTAAGTTCCTCGAGAAAGATTTTTATTTGTTTTATGATTACCAGCTATATTTACCTATCTAGGACCAAGGGAAAAATCGATTGACTATCCATAAACTTACGGTTAAGATTATAGCTTGCCGTTAATATAATAAATGTCGATTTACTGCTGTTTGACTTATTACAAGCGAGTTCGGTTTATTGGCCATTTCATCTTGAAATAGCAAGCTTATTGGGATGTCTGTACTTTGCGCGGAATTAATTAGATATCGGTAAAGAAAGGTCGGCACGCGTTTGAATCCTCACAAAATAGTTTTTTTTTTTTTATCAATATAATATATAATCTTTTCTTTTGTTTAAAAAATACTCGTTTGAATAAGATTTATATGCAAGGTTCACAAATTAAAAATTTATAAAGCGCGTATAAACATAGTTAAATATTCCGTTATACCTCTCAGCATGACAGTCCTTTGCCTTGACAATGATCTTGCAGCAATAAAATGAGTTTCCTTTCATGAATAATGTTATTAACCTTGAAGGTTTTAATGATTAAGTCGACAAAGAATATCTTTTGAATATCAAATTTTACAAAATTTTTCTATCGAATTATGTTTGAATGTTACTGGTCAGGGCTATGAATTCCATAAATAACGCGTATATTTTAGTAAATTAAGATAGAAAATAATCAGGTAGAGGAATTTAAAGGCAATAAAATATATAAATAGTATCCAATTCCAATATTTACGTTCTCGTATAATTGTTTTCTATTAAATAAGGAAATTCGTCCAGTGGCGATGAGTAGCTTACAGTCAAACCGATCAACGGATTGATTTTTACTTTTTTCATCAGATTTTAATTTCTTTTTCTTACAATATTACGTAATAATTAAACTTATTTTTTATTAAAAAAAAAAAAAAAGAAAAGTTTCAACATCTAATGAAAGAAGTGAAAATCAAAACTGTTGTAAGCTGGTCGACTTTTTCCTAATCTGATTACGCAAAAAAATAGTTATACGAATTGTGATAATTCGTACGCTCGAGTCAGTAAAGTTACGAAATTGAGAGTATAAGACCATTTCTGTTCCCGCCCCCCCTTTTTTGACCATTGACTAGACAAAGGAATTGACAAAAAACGATTAGGTTAGGTCCGAATATTATCCAAGGTCGGGATGTTTCCTTATTTACTGAATTTTTCAAATTTATGACACTTGAAGCGATCGCTGTTTAAAGAGCGACAATCCTATTTGAAAAGTGAAAGCTGTAAAATATTTATGGTGGTACGTGCCACGTTCAAAAGCCAAATAAGCTTTGAATTTCTTATGGGCAATTAATTAATTAATTTAATTAGGGAATGAAAAAGTATAGATAATTGTCTTATGATTTTTTTCCTTCTCTATAAATAAATAAAAATCGTTAGACATTAATTTATTTAAATTTGTGCCGTTAGAGGATATTGGAACGTATCATCGATAAAAATATCAACGGTGGATGTAATTAACGAGGAAGACGATGCTTTCACACGACGAAAGATCTTGCGTCATAATTACAAGAAATAAATTTATCAAAGAGGAGAAATCATTAAAACGCGAATTTCTCCGAGCCATCCTCTCGTCTCTCTTTCTCTCTCTCTCTCTCTCTGGAGTACTTTATTTCTCGTAAATATTCCCTCTCTCCCTCCTCCGATCTCTGATATATCACGTTGATTTTAATCAACGAATTATAACAGCATCACGGTGGTAACCGATCAAACGTGTCTGCTCCCCGCGCAATAAAGGACACTCTTTAACTGGAGTCAAATTATTAACACCCTTGCTCGCGATCGAACGAAACTAAATCGTACGTGATAAATCACATAACGAAAGAGGAGAGGGAGAGAGAGAGAGATAAAAAACAAAAAACAAAAAAGAAAGAAACGCGCGTGTTCGGGCACACGATTGCGTAGTTTGAGGGAAAAAAAAAAAAAAAAGGAAAAGGGAATCGGATGCTTCAAAGTATCAGAGATAGGGTAACAGATAGTCAACTTATCAGAGGCTCCCGAACGGTGAAAAAGGCCACTCGAATCGCGTGGAGGGAATGATATCGGCGATATTTCAACCGGTGCCTCTAATTAGAAAGAGGTCAGTAATTAATGCTAATTGGACGTCGTAATTATCTGCGGATTGTGCACGCCGGGTTCGTCTGCCGCAATGGCGGCTTCCACGTTTTATTTCGCGCCGTGGGTACTGACTTTCCGCGACAAAGTCGACGTTTGATCCGTGGTTTCAAAGCCGAGGGAGGCGAGAAAGGAAAAAACGGCGAGGAGAGGAAGAGAGAAGGAAAGAGAGAGAGAGAGAGAGAGAGAGAGGGAAAAAAATGGCAAAAGGTAACGCGAAATAATGAACGATATCGTTCGGCTAATATGGCGGTCGCGCGTCGACTCGGAAAATCGCTGCTTTTTAACCTCTCCCCGAACTGGCTTTGACGCACGAATTAATTTAATTAGCCGATTCTCACGATGATTTTCCAAAGCTCGTTCCCGCGTTAATATTTATTTTATATCCGTTAGTGCCGTTCCTTCAATCTCTCTCTCTCTTTCGTTTTTCGTTTTTTTATATTTATATTTCGAAGTGAGAATTTAACGTGTTACGATTTACGATAAATCGACGAGGAGTGGTTCTTAATTTTCGTAACGATTATTACGTTTTAATGGATCGAGTTTTGGGAACAAGGGATACATGGATATTCAATCCTTCGTTTTCCATTGTCGATATCCATTTTCCATGTCGATTTCCGCGATAGAGTTAACAGAAGGATTATATATTCGAATAATTATCGCATTGTATCATCTACAGTTTCTTTCATCATCGGTATATTCTCGTCATTGTCGAGAGATTTTGACGTTTTCATTACATCGAGCAACACCGATATTGGTTTATATAGTAACCAATTTTCTGAAACAATGCTATTAACATTCGCGATAATTAATCTACACATATTCTCAGAATATAACGATTGCATCGTTGTAAAATATTCTTCGTTTATCCTTTGTTATTAAATTTACGTTATATTATTTTAAATAATCGCTTAATAATTGAGAAAAGAAAATAAATGATAGAAATTTAAAATATATATAAACAATAAATTTTCCTGTTTTTTACCGCTAACATTAATACATTCATCGAAATTTTTAAATCGCTATTCGAACACCGATATCCCCCTTTTTTTATATTACTAAAAAAATTTTAATAAAAAGAAGCGATTCGTTTGATCTAATATTCGAATATTTATATAGTAAAATAAATACGTAAACAAATAAAATAAGCAATAAAGATTTACGATAGAATAAAAAATAATGAAATAATAAATAATAAAATAACAAATAATAAAATAATATATAAAAGTATATATGAAACAGTAGAAATATATAAGAGCAGAAATAATACGTGTTACACGAACGAATGTTGACATACGACTGCCGGATTTCCACTTTCCCCACTCTTGTTATTATTTCAGTCGTAATCAATCGGTCGTCGCGTCGAGTCGCGTCGTATTGCGTTGTTCGAAATGAATTCTAATAAATTTCAAGAAAAGTAAGAAATTTAATATTTTTCAAGATACGGATTATATAAAATATAATTCACTCGATCGATCACACGTTTTTTTTTAATTTCCACACGTACGAAAAAAGAAAAAGAATAAGTGTATATACAACGAACGAAGAAATCGTACGCGATATTTTTTTATTTTATTTTTTTTTTTTTTTGTAATTGAAAAACCATTAAAATTTTGTCCTCTCCCTCTTCAAACATCAATTTTTCTTTTTCTTCGTCTCAACGTATATACGAACGATTGTAACTAATTGCTATTATTCTTTCAGCAAGTATGAACACTTTCTATTTTTATTCCTCTTCTTCAAACATTGTTCGATGACGTTTGGAGCTGCATACATAATGCATCGGTCTGTCGTTTTGGCGCGACAAAAAGAGAAGAGACGCTACGTTCAATTGGAAGATAAAGGTGGGATCGTTACGGGTCATCAAAATTCTTTCGAACTGTTCCATTGACACGGGGCCAAGTGTAAATGCAGGTTTCTCGGTGTATTTGTTTGTCGAGCAACGTTCACCAGTTAGACCGGCATTGTTTGCGCACGCAGACGTATACGCTATGGAAAAGCTGTTGGCACAGGCGTTGTGTATTTTTCTATTAAAAACTAGGGACCAAAAACTTCCCTGACAGACGACAAATGTTCAATCCTCTGCTACCGTTTTCCCCGAACGCAACCTTACTTCTTTTTACCAAGAAAAAGAAACGAGAAGGTATAACGTTAACGAGATCGAAGTGGCCGATAATCAATGTTAACCGATCAAATTTACCCACGTAATTTACGCCGATTTAATCTTTTGTGGATCGTGGATTCTTCTTAAGAAACGATATTCTTTTCTTTCTCTCTCTCTCTCTCTCTCTTTTTCTTTTTATACTCGATCTCGGTGACACAGGTTGATTTTGAGAATGACACGGTTTCGACCGTGTCTCCTTTTATTCGCGATCAAATTCGTTACAGGCATTACACGGTGAGATCGTATTAAATATCGTTCTCCAACAATCCGTGAGATTAATTCGTTCGACTATATTAAGAAAAGCGTAGTTGTGTGTCCATTGTGAAGGATAAATAGAGTGGCTCCAGAGGGAGATCACGAGGCGTATCGTCGGCAGATTACGGAAACAAACGTTTCAGGGTATTATCCGAGTATAATAGGCCGTATGACATATGTACGGCGTACAGCTGCTTATGACTTTGGACCTTAGTGCCACGGGATTTATAAATCTAAATACTCGTGGGTACAAGCTCAATCTCATAAACTTTTCTACCTTCCAGGTGGAACATGTTTAATACCATTAGTATGGACAAAAGTGGAAACTCATCCTTTAATTTATTCCAACAATTAGAGAACCAAGTTAGAGTAATAACGATCGATACGTTAATATTCGTAATATCGAAGTTTTCAATCGAATTTCCCCTTTATCTCGGATATTTGGTAAATTTTTCCCCCTACTGCTGATTTTCCACCCGTTCTTAAATTTTACAGGTAAAAATAAACGACAACAGAAATTCGAATATATACCCTCCGGATATATTTTCCATCCACCTCGGGTCGCAGCATTATTCCACGAAACGCGTAACCCAAAATCTAGCAAACAAATGGAATCGCTCGCAAGCCCGTGATTCTAATACCATACATACCTACATATGTATATAATATATAAACTCGTTTTATCCCCTTAAGCGCGTTAACCAAACGCGCGTATTCGCGTCTCATTCGAATGCGCATCGATTTATATAACGAGTGAAAACAGCTTATCCTTGGTAACGATCGATACTTTATTCCCCGGGATCTGGTTGCACGCCGGTTATCACGACGAGATATTACATCGTTTCTCGAATTGCGAAACGATCGGGCCCGCGGGAACCTAATGGAACACGTGTAATTCCACGCCGTTCTCAAAAGCGATAAAGCCAGCACCGATGAGGACGCAACCGGGAATGGATAAGCAATCTTCTTAGCTGTCGTTTTGAACAGCCATGACTGTCAGTCTGGCCCACGCTCGGTTGCCTCGTAAAGTATTAGCGGACAATGCGTGACTGATTTCTCCGTGGCGAGTTCTTTTCGCCAGAGACACAGCCCTCATTAACTCTTTAACAAACCGGACTGCTAAACTTTTCTCGCGAAACCTTTTACATCTCGACCTCCTCGCAATAATGCACGTCTTCCCTCTTCGAAGAGATCTCGTATCGTTCGAACCGATAATTATATCATTGAGAGATTTGTCGATCGATCGTGTGTCTGAGGAAATATGTAGCGATCGACTCTTTTGCAACTCTTTCAATTCTAATTCAATTCAACGCTCTCTAAATTTATTCGTGTACGTTTATGAAATTTTTATTTCATCCAATCGGATGTCGTAAGGTATTTTTTTTCCATGGTTCCACGATTCCATAAATTGATTTATCGCAAGGAAGGGCGTGTATAATTCATTCGAGGGTTTGAAAAAATTTTGAACAATAAGGACACGTTTCTTCTTTTATCCTTTTATCGATTTAATATTTGATGAAAATTCGAACTCGATCAAGCTCGATCTTAGCTAGTTTTTTTTTCACGCGCGCCCAAACTCGAAGGTCTTCCCTTTGTCCTTGTGCAAACACAAGACAGGAGCTCTTCGCGTTCGCCGATCGCTAAGTGGAAGAATCATCGCGCCAGAAGGAAACCATCCGCGCGCCATACCCTGCGACGTTCTAATAGTCATTATCATTTACAAACATTATGGTGGTTGTCCCAATGGCGCTGGCTACATCATCTATTTGCATAGGTTGCAAGTGTAGAGGCTCCTCCAGTGGCTAGTGCTTTGTAAACCCATCCTAGCTAACTAGACCCCTGTGTACCTAGCGAGTGTTCCTTCGTCGCTGCGAAAGGAACTGACGCGTTGTGTCTATTTATTTGATTTCTACCAGCTTTCGTTTTTTTCGTTTTCTTTCTTCTTTTTTTTGAGCGACAAACACCGTCGATCTTTGATGATCGTTTCCGAAAAGAGAAGAATAGAGAAGAAATTACAAGTCAAAGTTGGGGTTGTTCTTTTCTCGTAGCTTGAAATTATACAAAGAGAGACCGTTTATGGAAATTTAATAACGGTTTCAATTAATTCAAGCGGGCGACGTCACAAGAAATAGCCGTCAGAAGAGCGTGAATAATTTTTGTGGGCGTCGTCGAGTGGAGAGGACAAAATTTCTCGAATTTTTCGATTCCATCCGGTTTTTCGATGGAGGGGATCCGGTGTTGGATCCCATGTCGCCGTCGCTACGTGACGAATTTTACACGTTGGTGTGAATTATATTAGAACGAATGACTTCACGATCCCTTCCAATGGCCATTAAAGGACATTTTTCGGGTAGCCGCGCAGTGTTGCAAGAAAGTTTACAGGAACAAACAAATCCTACGTGAATTACGGTATTACGGGACAAAGGAGATGCGTCACGCTCTTAACGATGTACATCAGTTTTAATCTAGGCGTAAGCCCGTCGATTATCTCCGCTTGAATCGCGGCCCATCGCCTCGTTTTCCGACGCCAAATTACGCGTCCACGCTTAACCCACCTTTCATCCTCTACATCATCACGTTCCCTCTTGTCAAAACTTGTAAACGCTTCTCGTAAAACGGAGAGGAAACACGATTACGATTATAGAATGTTAGATAAAGGAACAAACGCGCACCTCTTCCCTCTATCCTTGTTTCTCAAAGACGAGATATTTATAAGATCTCGAAACGCTTTTAGGATATATTTTCCTTGAAAATTCAACCAGCAACCGAAACACGCGTGTAAATCTCTCCCCGAGCGAACTCTCTCCGCATCGTCGAGCACACTTTTTCCAATTTGGAACCATTGGAAGGAATCGCAGTGGGCGATCGCGTTCACCGAAATTGAAACGGACTTGGCCACGACCCCGAGGATCTCGAACGAGCACCGAAAAGAGAAGAAAAAAAAGAAGAAGAGGAGGAAGAAGAAGAGAAAGAGAGAGAGAGAGAGAGAGAAAGGGGACAGGGGGATCGCGGTTTAGAACGTAAACCACGAACGTCTTCTTCGCCATAGGCGGATCAATAGGCCCTTAATATGAAATTTCGCGCGGACGTGCGGCGACTAATCCCCTCTCCTTTTCCAATCTTATGCCCTCGGCCTCCCTCACTTCTCCCTCCTTCCCCCCGTGTTCTTTTTCATTCTCTTTGTCTCTCCTCCTGGCCGGCGCGGAGAGGCCTGAAATATTCGCGAATGCATAAAGACGTGAAATATGGCCGCATGAATCAGCTGGTCTTCCTGCGGAGTGAACGGGTCCGCAGGAGGGTTTGACAATATCCTCGCGGCGGCATTCTGCGCGGATTAGCGCCTCCAGGTTTTATGGCCCATTTTGTTTATGCACAGACAGGGCAAGGTTGCTGTTCCATACATCGGCATCTTGAATTTGTGTGCGCACCGCAGCGCCTTGTGGGCGCGAGCCACCTTTGTGAGGCCACGCACGACACCGAGCTGAATTCTTTTCCAATTCGATACCTTCGATACTATGTTTGCGGCTATTCTGATTTCCTCTTCCCCTCTCTGTTAGTCGTTCACATTCCATTGGGAAAATGGAAACTCTGAAGGTTGGAATTATTCGTTGGATAGACAAGCTAAAGCTCGAAGGTTGTAGAATGATGGGAAATTTATTCTTCGATTACCTCGCGCGAACAATCGACCAGAATTTAGAATTTGAATTGAACGTTGTAGATGGAGAGAATTATCATGGATAATTTGGCGAAATAAAAATAATAGATAATTTCCTTTACATAGATTTATCCCATTCTATTTCTCTGTTTAATTCTCCTAAGGATAATCGTCGAAACTGTAACACTACTTTCTCGCGTTCTCGAATACAAAAACACGTGTATATTCTCTCGTGGAAAGAAGGGAGGGAGGGGGAGGTTGTGTATCGCGTATTCATCCACCGCGTTCAATTTTACACATGTTCAACATGTTCGGAATAATTAGAAACCGATCCGTGCCTCGGCTCGTTGAACACGGGGGCTTTGTATCGTTGTCGAGGATTGAAAAAGGAAAGAGATAGAGAGAGAGAGAGAGAGAGGAGGGGATGGGGGGAGAGAAAAAAACTATCGTTCACCGGACCCCTCCTGTTGGATTTCCAGTCGATTGAATCGCGCTGTCTTATCCCGTCGTTAGGAATCAGCGGGGAATCGCAGGGGGTGCGTTGTCGTGCGTGCACAACAAGGGGGAGGGGGCATGTGTCGCACGGTGCATCCGTCCATTGTGCCCAATTCGGGGCGATTAGGAGCCACTAAACAGTTGCTGGCCTGATCCACTCAGCTCGAGACCGAGTCGTTTCGTCTCGTCTCGTTTCGTTTCGGATCGGAACACCTCTGGCTAATCCCACGAGCGCGGATCCAGCCCCGGATAAATGAAAGAGACAGAAAGGGGAGGCACGAAATGAATAGATCGGCCGATAGATTAAACCTTTGTTTGTCGGAGTTAAAAGGAGCCGAGCAGCTCAAGAATTTCTCTCTTTTTTTTATTATTGTTCGATCGAGAAATGATTTTCTTTCTCGTTGGAAATTTAAAAAAAGGAACTGCTCGTTGGAAATTCGAATCTCAATTTCGTTGTTGATCGATCGTATATTTTCCGATGACCATCTTATTTTATTTAACGCTTGAAGAGAATGAATGCTTCTCGAAGACGAAGGTAGGAACGAAATGAAATGGATATGTAGAAATGTAGAAAGTATATTCTAAAGAGAATATTGGAGAGAGAGAGAGAGAGAGGGAAAATTAAACGGGAAGCGATAGAAAACACTCGATCTATTCGGAGGAGGAAAAGAGGAAAATGAGTAATACGGAATCGAGCATAGGAGCGATGTGTGTACGCGCGTAGATGCGTGGCTCGGCGCAATGGCGCAGGACCTCGGTGTTGGTAGGTGTACACAATCTGCGAACAATAGACGCCGAATGCGGAACAATGAAGTATACAAGCGACGTCACAATGCGGGGATCAGCGAAACAACGAGCGGTCTCACTACGGATTACAGGCAGATGCGCTTCAGTCCGCGCCAAATCCGCGCTCTGCCTACTGCACGCGATCATCCTCGTGTTTTTTTCCTTTCGTTGTACACGAGGCGTCTGCTGGATCGCGGTTACCATCGCTAATTTCCGATCTCGTACACCACCACGCTTCTCCAATAATCCTTAGAAATAACTTTTCCCCTTCCTGCTCGAGACGACGTGAAATTTCAGGCAATTTCAATTGCAATCATTCACCGTGATATTAAGAATCTTCGAAAAAGAAAAAGAAAAAGAAAGGAAAAAAATCCAAAACTGAATTGGTTCAAGCAATGACTCTCGTAACTCGAGATTTCCAACATCGATGTTAACCTGATGTTTAACCTCCCACCCCTTTCGAGTAAACACGGCATCGTCGACCCCCGAGAGCGACGTCTCCCTTAGTTTCCACAAAAAAGAAAGAAGAAAGAGAGAAGCAATAATCCAGGTCTCTCTCTCTCCCTTCTTTTCCACCCATACACCGATCGCGTTACCGATCGTGGTTGGCGCACAATGGCGGGACAATGGGCATCCTTCAAATCGGATATAATGTCGAGTAAGACGGGCCGACGGCAAACAGCAACCGGACGAAACCGTGCCGAATACTGCAAATACAGCGGGTGGGCGTTATTCCCAGTGTATCGAGAGGCGACAATGGGGGACAAACTGCATGCTTGTTCGGTCGGTAATACCTCGTTGGGTCGGCGAACAGACCCACTCCTATTGTCGATGCATCACGAGCGTATATACCCATAGACTTGCGCGCCCGTACATTTCGAGTAGATACGCGCGAACAATGGCATTAATCCGTGATTGTTGGTGGTGTGGATATTACCGGGCGGAGACCGAGGGCTGGCTCGGTCTCGCGATGGTAAATGGTGCCACCGCTGCCCGAGGTGGTTACCACCGCTTCCTGATTCCGCGGGGAGCCCACCCGCGATTCCTCCATCCTCCTCCTCTCGTTTTTTCCCTCCAAAAACACAAACTTTTCGCCCTCCCGTTCGAACAGCGATTTCTACGAGGCTATAGTTTTCCTCGAGCGTGTTTTCGATGGAGCTTGTCGAGGACGAAACGATTGCAGCAATCGGAGGATCTAAGGCGATTCGGAAACGGCGTCGTTAACGGCGAATAGGGAACCGTACGAGAGGCGCAGTGACAAGCGTCGGGGATGTCGATTTCCCTAGCTGCGGATCGAATCGCGCAATTTCCCTTTGAAGGGAGATCGGATCGGTGATTGGCGGAGAGCGAGTGAAACAGGGGAAAAATGCGAGTCATCGAATGGGATCGGCGGACGCGGTATCGGCCCGTTGCTCTCGCATAGGAACAGTGAAAAGAGGAGAGATACCATCGGTTTCCATAAAAATCCCCCAGACGTAGCGGTGACACGTAGGAAATTAAGAGATACGATTTTAAATTGGAAAAATACAGTGGGCCGGAGAAATGAGAGGGGGTGGGGGGGGGGAGGGTGAATGGGCGGTGGTAGATAGATAGTAAACGAAAAAGGGAGAGAATGTGCCGTGGTGAGGACGGGTGGCCGTCCACACACAAGAGGGTGGAGGACTCGAATGAGGGAGGGGGGAGGGCGGTCTCTGTGGTAATTAACGGTTTAAATTGGATCTCAGTTGGGCGGCTTATTGGCGATTGTCGGGTCCGAAGACGACGTAGAACAAAATTGAGAACAAAATTGCGCCGGGAGCCGGGAGAGAACGCCGATTGTACGCGAGAACGATAGAAACGGATAAGTGGTGGTACGTTGTACGTCGAAAATAGAGAGGGAGCGGAGTGGGTGAGAGGGGAAGAAAGAGAGAGGAAGAGAAAGAGAGACTCGAGCGAGCGCGGAGGAGGAGGAGGAGGAGGAGGATAGAATGATGGAAGAGGTAAGGGCGGCGTTGCTGTGTCCAGGGAGAGTTCATTGTCGAACTGTCTTGAGGGCTGTCTTTGTGGACGTGGCCCGACAAAGAAGATTCATTTAGAGAGAAAAAGAGACGGGCAACGCGACCGCCGCCGTCAAACGTCAACAACGTCGGGAATATCGATTCTATCGACGAGAATCTCGTCTCCCTCGGAGGGGGGATTTTTCAAGAAACGATTTTCGCAACGTTTAGAAACGACGACGACGGCGGCGACGACGACGACGACGAGCCTGATCTTTGGACTTCGCGAAAGAATGAACGATGGCGGTGTTAATTTTTTGCCCGAGCCCTGACTCGATCGTCACACGATGGTGAACACGTTCCGTTTTCGATGGGTTTATTCGATCGTCGGCGAAGTCATTCTTACGTTGCATAAACTTAATTGTACGGCCCTCCGCGTTTAAATTTCGTAATCTTATCCCGGACAGGTGTAGCGGAGCGATCGATTGTGCTCCGCCTCGTTTCGGGAACACGAAGCGTTTAAAAAAAGAAGAAAAAAAAGTTGACGGGTCGAAACAAGTGTGGAAACAAGCGGAGGGAAACTTCTTGAAACGTTCGCATTGTGAGACGTTCTTTTTCGAAGAATCAAGATGACCACCCACGGGCCGCGTTAAACGTAACGAATGAACGAATGAATAGCCGGCCCGTTGCTCCTTCGAGGCACGAGACAACGATTTTCTAATTACCGGTTTATCGGGAGACCAATTTCCGATAGGAGTATCCATTCCTTCCGTCCCACCCCGAGACCTCCGAACCTCTCTATCCCCCACCAAGGCCTATTCTCCTCATTCTTCCTTTTTCTCCCTGGAGCCACTGTCGGGGCTTGCAGGTTCCGTTTCGTTCGAGCCAACTCTGCGAGTATGCGACGATGACGGTGGCGAATACCACCACCACCACCCAGAAGGTGGCTCGTCGGTGGCTCGTCGAGAGGCGGAGGAGGAAGAAGAGCCGGGGGCTGGTTGTATAGGATGGATGAGTTACAATTAAACTCAATCCTATACAAGTTGTTTTTCTTTTGATCCGCCTCGCTCTCCCTCACATGACAATTCCAATTTAACCCGAACAAACCTCTCCGGCCTCTCCTCTCTCCTACCTCCTCTCCCCTACCGAATCTCCACGAGCCCCTTTCTCTCTTACCAAACGGAGAGAGCAACAACAACGGCGGACGACAACGGCGGACGAGGAGCGAGGGAGCGGAAATGGTAGAAGGGGGACGAGGAAGAGGAAGAGGAAGAGGAGGAGCAGGAGGAACGGACTTTTCGACGTTTCAATCAGACATGACCGCCGTTCGTACTCCATCCGAACCTGATACCCACCCCTTGTCCAGAAGCGGCCAGCTCGAGAGAGTACACTAGTTTGGGATGGGTTTCGGTCCGGGGTCCAGGCTCTCTCGGTTTCAGCCAATTCGTCGGCTCTCTCGAATTCAATGCATGTTTTAATGAAACACTGCTGGCCCGCTGCCCATTGTCAGCTGCATTGTTGCCTAGATGACTGGTCGATCGAAGGCCTCCGCGCTTTTGTAATCCCACCACCCTGTTCCGACTCTCCCTCTCCTCTCTCTCGCTCTCCAACTGCCGGCCACCGGCTCTCGTTTCGTTTCGAATCTATCCGGGCATCGTCATCCACGTGCGGCGGACAAGCGGCGAAGGGCGGCCGAGGCCTATATCAGCATGTTGGAGAACGTCCAAAACAACGTCCAAGAACCACCCGTTCGCTACTTCTTTCAACGGCGTACACCGGGAGTCCTCCTCTCCGCGCCTCGCGCACCTCTCCAGGCCGCCTCGTTCCGAGCCGACAAAAGGAGGGCTCTCTCGTCGCTTGTCCTACTCCTCTCGTCCTATTCCTGTCGATAGTTTTCAGTTTCGGATTTATCGCGACCTAAGCCCACCACCCTCCTCCACCACGCGTCGATTGTTGTCAGCCCCCCGGATTCGCCCGAGGGGCCGTGGACCAATGAGGACCGAACCAGAGAGAGTTCGTTCCACAGAGTTTCGGTGTGTCCTCTCTTGTCGTTTGCCCCACCCATCTCTCTCTCTCTCTCTCTCCCTCTCCCCTTCTCTCTCTCTTGATAATTTGCATCACTTCGAACTTGGAAACTTAGCCAGGAATGCGCACATTTTTTCTCCTTTTCTTTTTTCTCGTCCGCCCTTTCCTTCTCCCCTTTTGATTACCACCCATTCAAATTCAACGTAACGAAATCCGTCAATCAGCACGCGGGTACTCCCCTCCCCCCCCCCATCTCTGGGATTTCGAAGCGAAACAACACCGCATCGTCGTATACGTAGCTCTCCGACCCAGAATCGTGGAACAATGGCCGGCGCGAGATTCGCGGCCGAACCGGCGAGAATTCGAGAAACTCGATCGGGTTGCTCGTCCATACAATCAACCAAGTATTTTCAGAAAAAATCATTGGAAATTTCGGCCCCTCCCTCCTCTCCCCCTCTCAGACACTCGGCGCTCGCCCCGTGAATATATCGCGGTACATTTAATTACCCCGGTTTGTTCGTACGCATCCACCCGTCCTGTCCGATTGTCCGCCTCTCTTTTTTCCTCCCTCCCTCTCTCTTTCTTTCTCTGTCCGCTGTAAACCAATAGAATGGCGGTGAATGCCTTCGTGCTTGGATTGACGACGATAAGATACGTGGCTTTTCATCCGTGCACGGTTAGCAGCATTCACGTATGCGACTTTTTCCCCGTTTATGAACGCTGCAGCCGTCGCGGCGGCACACCACCAGACAGAGGGGTGGTTAGACGGGAGGGTGGTCATTGTGCGGCATTATCGGCCCTCGGCCCTCTCTCTCTTCTTCGGTTCTCCCTGCGTGTGCGCCACTACCAGGAAAAACCGGGACGAAAGGGACGTGGACGTGGACGTGGACGTGCGCGAGCGGGGTAAAAAGGGAAGGGAAGGGAAAAAAAAATAAAAGAGAGAAGGAAAAAGAGGGAAGAAGGGGGTGGAAGCGGTTTGTTTCGCTGACGTCGGCGGCGGTGGTGGTGGTGGATCGTGTTTCTTTTTCTGGCGGGAGGGGGAGGGAGGGTGGGGAGGGAATTTGTATTCATTGTGTCGGATGGACACCCGCGCGGCATAATAAAAATCTCGGTTCGAGGAGGAGAGATATTCTTGCGACTCACGTGCCTCTCGCAGGAATCGCGAGCGTTCGACGTTTTTTCTCTTCGGTGGCCGCGATAGGAAATGAAAAGGTGTGTTTGGTTTGGGTCAAATGGTTCTCTCTGGTACAATGGAACTTCTTTTTTTTCGCCAGACTCGAAAAAAAAAGGAAGAGGAGGAAGAATAAGAAGAATTTTCCCGAGTCGTAAAAGTCAATCCTAATCCACTTGCAAGGACAATTGGTAGCAACAATGGACCAAGGATGCAAATGTTTCCGAAAGTCAAGCTGTCCCGTTGATCTATGGGTATCCCATGTTCGCTTTCGTACAATCGACCGATCGTTTTTATGATCCTAATAGTCTTCATGAACGGAGTTATTCTTACGATCGAAAAGGGTAAAATGTTGGAGGTCAGACGGACCAACAGTCTCGCAGAATCTCGAAGAAAGGATTGGAGTTATTCCTCCCCATTGTCTTCGTCCTTTCGCATTCCTCGTCCGTCCCCCTGTCGTTTAAAAGTGAAATCTTCAAGAGTTATGGTCCCCGCCCGAGTAAAACCCGACTCGACAATTCCTTGCTCTCGGGAATACGCGTTTCTGGATCGCTAAACGCCTCCCTTATCCCCCATGCTCTTCTTTACGTCCGTTCTGTTAAATGCCCGTCCAAAGTGGATCTATGGAATTTCCGAGCGTTCGATCATTTCCAGACCAGAATGGTTTGTCCACGAGAAAAAGGGAGGGAGAGAGAGAAAATTATCCTCGCGTTCGATGCACGTTCCACGATGTTTCGTGGAAGAAGACAGAGGGAAGAGGAAAAAAGAGGAAAGGTTGGATGGATGCTGTCTCGAGGCTTCTCCGGCGAAGTGTCCGCTCACAATGGCGAAACGAGTCCTAGGTCCCGTGAAGGGATAAAGGGACATTATCCCCGGCAATAAAGAAGGTCCAGAAAAAGGAGAGTGCGCGCGAGTTGTGCGAAGCCATGTTTTTCATCCATTGTCACCAAATATAATGCCGCGTAGTCTCGGTGGCGGAATCTCTCGGCCAGGTGCTCTCGGCCTGCCCCCTTCCCAACACTCTCCCTGTCTCTCTCTCTCTCCTCCTCCCTCCCTTCATCTCGTCCTTCTCCCCGTCCTTTTCTTCCGTCAAATCAGAGAGACAGCAACACCACTGTGACCATGTCCACTCGCCGCGGGCGTCGAAAACTCCTCTCTGTCGGTATTCCTCACGCATTGTTGTCACGAAGCGACAAACAAACGACCGAGAAAAGACCTAGGCTAACAGATCAATGCGAGGATATTCTTCGAGGCGGGCCGGTTTAAAAAAAAAGGAAACCGAAAACTTTCTGCCCTGAGAGGTAGTTGGAGGGGTTGCTGTTTTCTGCAGGCTGCTATCTTCGAGCCGGTTAATTGATCGTTTCCCCATTATTATACGCACAATCGTTCGACTTAAACTCGCACCCCGGGTGGAAACGAAGTGTAAATTGCCGTTTACGGGGACAAAGTTGAATCGGCCGACTCATTCTTATTTCCTTGCGCGTATGCAGAAGAAGAATCTTGAGAATATAATATCTGAAGCAACGGGATTCTCCTCGAAACCGAGGAATGCCAGCTACCGAGTTGGTAGGATAAAAAAAAAAAAAAAGGAAAAGAAAAAAACGAGGAGCGCCGCGACGCTCGCCGAGCATCTTTTACTCGCCCTTTCTTCCCTCGGGCATTTTTCTCTCCCTCTAAACGGCAGACGCGTATATACGCTTTGGCCTCTAATTAAGTAAATGCCTGGCAGCTTGCACGCGCTGCGGTGAGAGACAATGTTTTGCAGTTTCGCGCCACCCCCTCGCCGATGCGGTGGTGCTTGCTCTCGCGCCCCACGGAGAGAAGACGCACGCACACACACGCGCGCGCGCACGTTCGTAGTCAGCCTCCGTCTCTCTCACCGATCTTCCTTCGTTATCTCGTTCCTTATTCGACTCTCGAATACGGATCCTCCCCCCTCTCTCCAGTAGTAGTCCTTCCATCCAGTCGTCGCTCTCTCGCTCCCGGGAGCCCAGTTCTCCCTGTTCCATCAGCGA
The DNA here is from genome assembly GCF_029169275.1 of Apis cerana. NCBI lineage: Eukaryota > Metazoa > Arthropoda > Insecta > Hymenoptera > Apidae > Apis > Apis cerana. Next base: position 10,998,038 of record NC_083862.1, on the reverse strand, counting down.
GCGAGCGGGTAGCTCGCTTTAATTAAATGCTTTCAACGGGGCGATTTTCTCTCCTTTTCTCTCCTTTCTTTCTTTCTTCTTTTTTTCGAGAGAGAGAGAGAGAGAGAGAGAGCGTTGCACGACGAGCAAGGCGAGCAAGGCGTGAAAGGTGCGCAAGAATCGCAAGGTGTCAACCTAGAAAGAGAAGTTTGAAGCCCAGTGTGCGCGGCACACAGCCGGAAACAGAGAAGAAACGAACCGCGGCGACGGTTCTGGGAGACACAACGAAAGGGTGGAAGAGATAAGGGAGAGAAAGAGAGGAAGAGAGGAGAGGAGAGGAGAGTCGTGGAAAAAAGATCACAGAGAGAGCGTGAATTCCTGTGCCGCGTCTGCCTTTTTTTTCACCTTCGTTCCCGGTACTAACCCCTTCCTTTTTATCTTCGCGCCTCCGACTCTCGCTAGTCTCCTCTTTCTCGTCACTTCAACCGGCTGCCTCTGTTCAAGACGTGCAAAAAGCAGGCGAGAACCGTGTAACTCTAATTGTACGAGACCTCTGCCACTTTGTCGCCTGCATCCACCACACCTCCCGTTTTATCCCAACTCTGCTCCGCTCCCGGAAACCTGCCTGTCTCGCTCCCACCAAAATCGCCTCTTCCTCGTCGATCCTTACCTTATCGTTGATTATTTGATCAAATTTCCAACGATCAGTCCAACAGGGGATGAAAAACAAGTTCGAAAGTGATATGAAATAACTCGGGAAACGCACGACTTTGAAAATAAAGAAAGATGAAATTTTATTTTATCGACTCGAGCGATTCGACGTCTCTTCCCCATCCGGATCGCGATCTAATCTCGAGATAAAGGACAAAATTTACACCATCGAGTCGAATTTTTTACTTCGTCCTCACGAAAGAGAAAATCTCTAACGACTAATTTTCGCTCATCCATCATCCCCCTTTCTCCGGATGACCGAGAACAGTCAAACGGCGAGAGATGTGGATCCAATCATCGACCCTCCCCCCCCTCCCCCGTCTTTTTTAACTCGCCCGCTGAAAAAGAAGGGTCGCTAATTTCTCTAATTTGATCGCGGTCGGCCCACCCTCGTGCGAGTTGACACGCGAACGCGTTATCAAGGGCCGTGATTTCTCGCGCGATTCGAAATCCTCTCTCCCCTCCCCTCCTGCGGAATTTTAAAATTCGCCGCGTACGGGCGCGTAATATCGTGACGCCCGGTGACAAGAAAAGGGAAAAAGAGGAGAGAGAGAGGAGGGGAAGGAGAGACGAGTGGAGAACAGGAGCGCGCCAGACTTCAAAGGGTTGAACGCCAATTACCATGACGGGGGGAGGTTGGAATTTCGCGCCCCCTCTTGGACGGGCAAAGCGCAAAAATCGTTTCGCGCGAGCGAGAAAGGAAGGCTTGACGCGAGCCGGCATTCGCGTTTACCCGCGCGCGGACTCGGGCGTTGGCGCGGCTCGACTTATTAACTTGTTAAGCGGCCCTCGTTCGCTCCTGCGATCGTTTGTCTCTGCGTGAAACACGAGGAGTGGGTTTAATTCGTTCATCTTTGCGCAGGAGAATACCACCTTCCCTTCGCAGTCGCTCATTTTAAATATCGTTCCCTCGATGTTTGGAATTTTGTCCGAGGATCAATGAAACTTCGAAAGATAATTCGCGAGAATTTTCCTTAAGTCGTGCCTCTTGTTCATCTATTTACGACAGATCCGACCCGTTTCCTTCGGATTCAATAAATTTCCGAATTCTTCCTTCTCTGTCTCTATCGTCCAATGGATCATTCCTCCCGGAGGAGAAAATTCGTCGCTCCGCGGAGGTGAAATCTTTGATGGTTGGGGATCAGCGCTCAGCCCCTTGGCAAAGCACCGATGTCGGAGAGAGGAAGTCGGGTTTGACAAGCCGGTGACGAGTGGTTTTGCGCCTATGTGAGCCCGTAGCCACCGTTCACAGCCATAATTCGTCGTTATCGCGGAGGAACAAAGTGACGGGTTGCTCCACAAGGCGGAAGTGGCGGCCCTTTCTCTGAATGGCCTTCCCCCTGCTCCTCGCCCCTTTACCTTTACCTTTCTCCCTCTCTCTCTCTCGCTCTCTCTCTTTTTCTCTCTCCTCTCCTCTGGGGATTACGCGCAGTCGGACCAACTGGAGCGTGGGCGACGCTAATTGGCATTGAAAAAAGGTGGCGGTGACGATAGCTAAGTACCCGACCGGGACGACCCTCTGTAAATACTTGGCCGTTTAACGTTTGCACCGCTCGCGCCCATCCCCTCGCACTTTCTTCTTCTTCTTCGTGAAAAAAGAACGGCTGTCTCGGTCTCCTGGAACGCCTCCTGGATCGACGATTCCACGGACCGCGCGTCAAAGGGAGCGAGAAAAGTCTCGCGCGCGAAACTAGCGAGTAATTAATTAAAGCGACCTCGTGGAAGGAAGGGCTGAAGCCCGTTTCTCGTAGGGAGAAATCGCGCCGACAGAAGTTCAACCGTCAACTTTTCAAGAAGCAAAGATTTTTCTGGAAGGAGAAGAGATTTTTTTCATTTTTTCATTTCTCACGCAGTTTAATTTTCACATGTTTGGAAACATCTAGCTGATTTCTCATCTTTCGTTTCTCATCTTCGACAATCAATCGTCTCTATTTCTTTTCGTGAATAATAAATTCTGAGAATAATATCCGATCCTAATGTTTGCAACGCAGTCACAGTTTGTTGCAGTTGGGAGAGGAAAGAAAAGGGAGATGGTAGGTAATCAATTATAAAAATATAATTCCATCCGTGATATTGGAAATAATTAACACGGGGGGGGGGGCAGGATGGGACAGCGTCAAAGGATTGCAAACATGGCGAAGGCGAGGGTTGTTTTGTCGGGTGGCGCAATTGCCTACCGCGGTGTTGCGCGGTGGTGAAAACGGTCGGTGGTTTGGATCGTATGCCTGTTCCCTTCGAATAACGGACCGTGGAGGGAACGCGCGGAATTTTTACAACGCCTCGACTAATACCCTCTTTGAGCTCGAGTGGTATAAAACGGTGTAATTAGCGCGAATCAACGGTGACCGGGCTCGAAGGCCTTGCCTTCTCCCTCGCCACCACCATCTCTGCATCCCTTTCTCCTCCCCTCGCTTTCCCTACGCCTCCGAAACGAGATTTACACGAGATTCTTGTGTCGATTAAATAGGCCCCCCGCCCTCGTTTCCAAAAATTTTCTTAACGAAAGATTTTTTTTTATTAAGTTTGATTTAATAGTTAATTCGTTCGCACTTTTACTTTTTGCAAAAATCAAAAGAAGGTAACACAATTTGAGAAGAATTTTAGGGAATATTTGCCTTAATTGGATAATATTATCCTCTTAGGAACAAAAATATTTCGGTGAAGGAAACAATAATAAAATATTAAAGAAATCCTGTCAAGTTAAATGGAGAAGTTAATGGATGAGTATCCATTTAAGTTATTAAAAGATATAGAAGCCTAGCATGGAGATATTTATTGTGAGACCCGTCAATGGGGATTCAAGCTTGTTGTTTGGGTATTTACAGTACTGTTCGAAAGCGTTAAAGTTATTATAGCGTAGAAAGCTTCAAGACCGACCATTTCGTTTTACAACTGTAATCGTTAAAACGGAAGAGGATTTCGATCAAAGTCATATTTCTCACGTCGCTTGCTAAAATTTCAGAAAATTTACACGAATAGGAAACTCCGGCTTTCTTTTTCCAGATTCTTCCGTTCGATGCCATAAATCTTGTTCCGTTCCTCTTTTCTCGACCTTTCTGTTTTCTCGAAACGTCGTATTCATTGTCCCTTCTCGCCCTGGCCAAAGATCTCTTTGTTCCAAGATTGAATCAAGATTTTGCAGAGAAAGCGCTAATTACATCGTCGAAAACGAAACCGAGAAATAAAGATCGGCGTGCTTTGGATCGATCTTGTCGGAATCGTGCAGTCGAATACGAATCGACCGGAGAAACAAGAGAAGAGAAACGCGTGAAACTCGCAAGTTGCGATCCTAATCCCTAAATTTCTCACACATATATATATATATATAATGTCACAGGAACAGTGGCGAGAGAGTGGACCGACTCGACGGATAAAGGAGATAGGTTCCACCAGCATAGGTCATCTGGCGGCGAAGCATTTTCTTTCATCGTCTCGAGGAAGACGATTTTCCCGGGACAAGCGGTTGATACGGCCTCCTCCGTCAAGATCCATTGGGCACACATCCGGGTATTTGTAGCAGGCAGCGGTGTGCAACATGTAGGCACTTAGATCGTTCCTTTGTCCGTCATTGTGCGGCCCAAACATACGTTTCTTCGAATGTCCATTGTCACGGCCTCCGCCGGTTATGGACACTTTTCCACGCGGCGGCCATTGTCGTCTCGAGGCCGTCGTATAGCGGCGGGTGTGCTTTTTAACGGCAGATTTTTGGCCCACGCCGCGCGCACACACACACCTCTTTCCTCCGTCCCAGTTTTGTCTCGGGTGTCGCGCTCAAACTGATGATATTCCGGCGCCCTTTTGTCGAACCTCGTCGCGCCCTGCCAGGTACACGCGCGCGCTCTCCTCGTTTCCTCCTTCGACGCTGACTCGCTTTCTTCGCTCTCTTTCTCTCTGAATTGTAAATGAATTGTCCTTTGTAACCGAGTTTTCGAAAAGAAAACCGCGCGTTATTCCGCGCCTTTCCAAAGCATCCATCATCATTTTGGCGACGGTTTGACAACTGCAGTTTGAACACTGATCGAGTTGGCCGAGCTTAATCAGTCGTTTGAAAAAATTACTTATATTTATAACGGGATATCTCGAAATATAAGTAAGGAATTTTCGATGCTTTGTCTGGTGAAATCGCTCGAGCTCGAAGATTTCTCGGCTCGAAAAATTCACTCGTGCCCCCTCCCCTGGCGTCGCACGCGATGCCAGTGTCAATCAGCGTCCAATCTTCCGTCCAGGCGAAATACCGTCAACCGGCTCGCGATGCCCATTAATCACCCCGTTCCGGAATTCGAAACGGCGCAATTTCAAGATTGATGGAACGTCTAACTCTCTCGTGTGGCCTGCCTCTTTCGAATACACGGGGCCCCGCGCGTATTGTGCGTGTAACGGTCGCGTAAAAAAGTCAAAAGAAATTTTCCCTATTTGATATTACCAGCCTCCTCTCCCTTTCTCCTTCGCTCCTCCGTCTCCCTCGTCCCCGAATGGAGGGGAGAGAGAGAGAGAGAGAGAGAGAGCCGTGAACGAATTGTTTACAACGACGTCAGGTCCTACTCAGCCCGTATTGCTTTCCGTGGGATTGAAGTGCTCGTAAAACAAACCCCCCTTGAAATTAGAGCAGTCCTTGCGGCTCCATAGAGGCGCACACGTACAACCGTGCCGCACCACCACCACTGCCCCTTCCTCGCGATACGCGCGCACGATACAATGCCGCCTCCCCTCTCCACCCCTCGAACGAGTGAAACTAACACTGTGCATTACCATCACAATGGCTAGATTAAAAAAAGAAGGGGAGTGGATACGCGCTCCTCCCTTCCAACGGCGTGTCTGATATCGTACAGGCGAGACGCACGTATGGAAAAACGGAACGTTTTCAGAAGCGGTCCAACCTTCTTCCATCCATTCCAGGCCGCTGTGTAAGTAAGAAAGTAAGCAAGTAAGTGAGTAAGTAACCCTTTCCTTCTTTCAGGTGAACCGATTGCGCGCGAGTAATCCACCCTTTTCGTTGTTCGCTACCAGCCACCGTGGATCAGAAGGAAACTCCTCTACGCGTCTCCTCTCCGAGGATTATCGATCGATCTTTGATTATCTTTGCGCCCTTTCAAAATATCCCGCTCGAATCCTCGTTGTTATGGCGTTGTTTGATGTTTTTCTTCCCCCCCTCCCTCCCGATGGATCGAAAATTGATTTGGGATTAAGTTTCGTCGTGCGTACAAGGCGAATATTTTTAAACGGGGAAAGCGATGTAAGAATAATAATAATAATAACGGATAATAATAGATCCGAAGAAGAAATATATTCTCGAGAATATATTCACTCGTCTACGAGTCACGAAAGGAAAGGAGAGATGGCCAAAGGGACAATTTGTTGGGAAATGTTGTGACTTGCCTGGCCCGTTTTATTTCGGGGAAACGGAGGGAGAAAGAGAAACGCTTGAATGCCGCGCAGGTTGACCCCACAGTCAACAGTTAACGATTTTCAATGGCGATTGGATGTCAGCATCACTCTCTGATTGGCGGAGAGTGATGCTGACATCCGGACAAACGGACAATGGGAAAGCGCTAAATGCTCACGGTGCGCGTTCAATCCGGTGAATACGAGCGGCGTCTATTGGGGGTTCCACCCCGCTATTACAGTCAATGATGGAACATACGAAACACTATTCATCCGCCGCGTTTGTTCCTTACACAGATCGTGTAAGTATAGTGTAGCCCGATGGATCCGGGTTTTGCCGGCGGGGATGCGAATGACGCCTGTCTCCCCACCAGGACCGAACCAATCCGATCTCCAACCGTGGAATATACACCTCGACAGCGGTTGATAACTTCGTTGGAAAAATTAAATTGAGAAAATTGTAAATTTGATTCGAGGGGTTGATAATCATCGGCCTATAAAATTGCGAAAGGAATCGGATCGATAACATTGTCAATGGGATTGAACAAAACGGTGGACGAGGTCGTTCTCGAAGCCGGCGCCTCGATCGTGAAATCCGCCGGAAATCCTCTTTCGCAGAGGCAAGGAAAGGATTGCTGTGGGATCGAGGAATGGTTCGTGGTCCTGGGCCAGGGAGTCGGCGCTGCGTGAAATTCAATTATGTCATTCATTGCCCCTGCCGGCTTTCCCCCGACCCGAAAAAACCCCTCGACTCGACGGTTCCATCGGATGATCCGCAGATGCGTGACACAAGGATGCTTGCGGTCCTCGCAGCAATCGTGCCCCATGGACGCGTATGTCGCTTTCCACGAGGTCACCGCGATCACTGTCTACCCGAATTAGACAGATCTGCCCCTCCATTCCGCTCCTGTTCGCCCATTATGCGCCGTTTTCGACCGTCCCCCTCGAATTGCCTCCTACCACTGCCTCCTGTTTGATTTCGAAGGAAGGCGAATCCTTGCACGCGTCGTTGACGTCGCGGCAACGTCAAAGAAACCGGTGCACCGGATTCTTTATGTTCTTCTTACGTTTGATTTCCAAAGGATGGGAGGGCAGCCTGTTTGTGCGGGAGCCTGTTTAATTGACCGATTTTACGGATTATTACGTCTCTGAGACGGTGGCGGTGCGGTGGTTAAGGAGTAAGAGGTGAGTGAAATTTCCTTTTCGATATCTTGATACGATTACTAAATTCCTTTGGACCGAATATTTTGGAATGTTTGTTCAAATTAGGTTAATTAGGCCAAATTTTTCGGGGGGTGAAAGTAGAAGAAATATTTGAATTAGCATTAGGTTAAAAAAATAAAAAAAGAATTTGGATCAAACCAATGGAGGAATTATCACGGACGTGTACGTGATAGGACAATTACTACAATTCGAACTGCGGGGAAATAATTGATTCGATCAAGTTTGAAAGTCGATGGTAAAAATCCTGGAAAACGCGCGAATGGATTGGCAATTAGTCAATGGCAGTTTGTTTTCCCACGCAATCTGGACTACGAGGAAGTGTTACTCGTAACGGTACACCATTGATCGCAACAGTATCTGTGAATGGATGACCATTGTGCCATGAATGGACGATAGTTCCGCTTGGGAAGTGGGTGGGTCTGGCCTTGGGTCTGTTGTTCGGTCGTGCGACAGATTCGCACGCTATAATTTGTCACCCCGACCACGACTGTTATTTTCTATAAAAGTTACGGATCCTGATAACCCTCGTCTCTTTGATACCGATCACATTTTCGCTAAAGAATCCAATTACCTTCATTTCCGACATATTCGAATATTTCTTTTTTTCCTATAAAAGATACATAACACAATGGAAAGCAAACTGTTTTCCTTCGAACCGAACCACGATTAAATATTACGCAACAGAAGTTCAGTTTCACGCAGAGTTTCCTTTCGAAACGCGTTCACCGACCGTTCCTTTCCACCGAGCTCGGGGCGTGACGCGATAGACGTCGGCGTCCCGAAATTATGGGGCCATTATCGATACCCTTCGCCCCTGTCGCCGCCGTTTTTCCTTCCACCCTTTCCACTCTCCACACCGTTGCACCGCGGCAATTATTCCCTTCGGCCGCGACGACGAAGGAAACACATGTTCCTCCGGTGCGAAACCCACCACCACCATCACGTGCACCGATTATATATATATATATAATAAATCCAGACCCTCGTTGTAACGCAATTTCGTCTCATTGTGCCCGCGTGGCCCGGTTATGAAACTCAATTCTCATTGTGAATCTCCAGACCAGGCCCTCCCCTTTCCCCCTTTCCTCCTCTCGAAAAGGTGGGTAACCCATTGGCTTGGTTGGAAAAGGAGGAAAAGGAAGAAGAAGAAGAAGAAGGGGGAGGAAAAGAGTGGATGGAACCAGTTTACCCGAGCGTCTCGTGGCTGACTCCATCCCTGTCGTTTTTCTCAGGCTGCGTGGAAGTGCCTCTCCCTGCCGATAGCCGGTGAACGCCGCGGAGCGTCCGCAAAACTCGGACGATCCCCATCGGGACGATCCTCGGGGCTGGGGAGCCATGAATATTCTCTGCGGAGCGGAGGGGAGGGGTGGCCAGGGGAGGGTTATAAACGTCATTCGCAAACGTTAATCGAGGAAATACAAAACCCATTAGAACGGCACCGGAGTGGAACCAGAGTCCACTGGTTCAAGCCGAAGATCACGCCCATGTCATTTTCGCCATTGTGGAGGGCGCAATTAGAGACGGAGCGGAGTCGCCGTTTTCCATTTGATTGGTATCCATTGTTAGGGGATCATGGCCTGGACAATCCCCATCATCGTCCATCTTCCCGCCGCTGTAACGGATTTCGGAGTCTTTCTCGTGATTCTGGTTAAACGGGTAGTTCTATTCCTGCTTCGTTCGGGAAATTAATTTGTCGATGAGATTGTTTGACGATATTTATTGACAGAATTTTTCTCTCAATTCAGGTACAAGATCGTCCAATTGTTTCCATCAATGATTGAAACTATTCGTCTGGAGACTCTCTCTCTCTCTTGATTCTTCTGGGTCGGCTTTAAATCTTTGCATGTACCACTTTTTTCCGTAAGATACAGCGATCTCTCCCAGCGGCGCACATCAGCAGCTTCGACGACTGATTTCCTAATCTGGAATGCAGTGACCCGAATGATGCTTCTCTGCAATTCTAGAACTGCAAACTCTCATCTTCCTAGAAACGAAAGAACGCTCCTTCAGATGGCGCCACGAACGGTAAAGCGATTCGGTCAGAATTTATGATCCTAGAACTTATTGGCTAATAGTAATGAAAGTAAATTTACAAAGAACGATGCCTGGAACGAAATCCGGACGGAATCTGGCTACGTTTATTATTACGTTATATCCTTCGCTCCACGACGTTTGTATGCTCACGTTACGTAATGGTACGATAATGCGAAGGGGGCCAGCATCGTGTCAGCATTGTCCGCCGACACCTCGGAGACGATTCAAACAGAAAAACGGTCTCGCGCGCCACGAAACTTTTATTCCATCGAAATGGATGATGACCGTGGAGGTTCGCGGCGGGTGGCTCGCCCCTGTTCCGCCGCTGCTGCTGCTGCCGCCGCTGAAAAGATGCTATCTAACACGAGGTGGGCGTATGACGCTTGGCCCGACAGGGAACAGCCATTCTCTTCCTTCTCCTCCCGTACGAAGAGAGAGAGAGAGTGAGAACGGACGGAGGGGGGCGGCTTTTGTACGAATACGTATGTGCCACCTGTGTGTGAATTAAGAGGACTCTCCCCTCCTTTCTTAGATCGGAGGAACGGTGTCCTCGAGTCGAGCAATAGATACGAAAAAACTCGTTTCAAACGAATTGTATTTCCCTTCTTTGTTCCGGAGTCGGAGATACGTACGAGAATGGAGGTGGAAAGTGATTTTTTATTTTTATTTTTGCCGAGGGAATTTTTCGTCGATACTTGGGTAAGCGAATTCTGTTGGAGTTTCTTCTATTAATTATTATTAGTGCCGACTATTTCTCGAATTATATTAAAATTCATGTACAAAGGTTGGCATTTCGAAGGCAAAATGTGATTTTCTAATTCATTTATACATCGATGTTCTTTCTTACGATATTTTTATTGAAAAATATTGAAGATCTATTGGAATTTATTTCGATATTTAATTTTAACGTGCTAGATCAATGATCCTCGCTCGAAGGTGTGCCTCGCTCCTGAATTCTCTCCACCACCGATCATTTTAGCATTTTAAAAGCATTCCACTTGATTTTTTCGCGAGCCGATCTGAAATCTGGTTGCTCGTCCCCTCTTATCCTGCGATCTCGAGAGATGTCTAAAGCGCGTGTCTGGTGTCTACTATTCCGACGATGAAACAGATTTGATAATAAAAAAGGGAATATCTCGCGGATCGATTTCGCGCCCACGCTCGACGCGCATCCGGAAAACAAGCGCAATGTTGAAATGAATCGTTCCAAAAATCGTTATTTGCGTAACAAAGGGTTCAATAACGAGGCTTCCCCCATAAATCAACGAAACCTTGAATCGATACTCGAACGTGTACCTCCGAATCCAAGAATTTATCATCATCCCTTCGTTCCCTTGACAAAAGGAATGTAAAATTAACGAAAGATAATTCAATAGAAATTTCCTCTGGATATTTATTATTTTCTACTCGAATTGACCGATAACTCTCTTCGCTTTTCCTTTTTCCCAAAATTTCAAATGGGTGAAAAAAAGCACAGGGCGTAATCAATCGGGCGTAATCAAAGCGACGGTGTGGCTGCCGTCGTTCGTCGCGGAACCCGCCGCGTCGAGGCCGGGGAAAGGAGAGGAGATGAAGGGAGAGAAAAAAGTAAAAATACCCTCTTCCCTCTCTCTCTCGCGCGCGCTATTTAATTTGCAAATTTCACACGGCAATAATTAATCCCTTTCCCTTTCACCCTCCGCACCTCTCGCTCAGCTTTTCCCTTTATTATTATTGCGCGCTGAAAGTACGACGACGAGGAGAGCAGAGAGAGAGGAGACCTCCCCCCTCCTGTGCATTCGTGTGCGCACCTGAAAACGCATCTAACTAGACGCGTTGCAGCGTGGCGATGCATACAAGAAGGCGGGGTGCAACTACTTGTTCCGCGATGCACGACACTCTCTCTCCCTCCCTTCCTCTCTCCTTCTCTCTCTCTCTCGTACGGTATAATATATAATGAACATATCAGATGGCCGCCAGCGATGTCTGGGATTACATATTTGGATCCTATGTTAATGCGGGAGTCGCGGCCCTATACATCACGCGGCGCTGTTATTGTGATTCAAAGATTGAATGGTTAAGGCGTACGAAGCCACGATTCCAGCGACGAGAAGGGACACGAACGGGGGAGGGAGGGGGAGAAGGACGAAGGGGGACGCGATCGATGCGCTCCTCGCGCTCGGAGATAATATTGCGAAACACGTAGGGGCCGCGATAGAAATCGCGAATTTTTCTCAAATTTTTGCCCTTGCGTGTCGGATCGCAGGGAATCGTTGCGTTTGTTATCGTTGGAGGTGGTCTCTTCTCCATTGACATACATCTTCTTTTTCTCTCTCCCCGCCCGGATAATCGAATCGGAAGGGAATTTATCGCCACCGTACGGGCGAGCATGCAAAAGTAGCTGGTATGCTGGGACGGACCGGTTGAGAGTCGAAGACAGATACGAGTATTCCCGATTCGATCTTGAGTTTAATGGAACTCGGAGCGTGGATTCGATTCGAGTCGAGCGGTGTACGGGGATAATTTTGGTCAGCTGGTCGAAAATAAAATCTCATTAGGAGGAAAGAAGCTGCGCGGAATCTATCGCGGTTGACGAGAGATTTTATCCCCTCCGTAAATCTCTTCTCCTCGCCGAGTTCTCTTGGCGATAACTCGTTTTCCTATTCCAATCCCCCCTCCCCCCCCAAAGAAAAAAGAAAGAGAAAGATTTACAAAAACGAATAGCTATCCGGCAGTGTTACGCAACTTGGACGCCATTTTAAACTCTCTATCTCTCTCCAATCGAAGAATCATTCGTTCATCGAATATCATTAGGCAGAGACTACATAATAATAATTTCCAATTATTATTCCGATAGAGCCAATTTAATATCCCCCGATATAACTCTGTGATTCTTCTGTCGCGACATTAACGATCGCAAACAAAATTATACCGATGCATCCGCGCTCATTTGTTACGACTTGCCACCCCTCCGAAGGCCAAGCCTCGGTCGCAGAAAACTGGTTACGCGATGCAACACGTGTAACTGTCTTCGAGGCTGTCGGGGCTGCCTCCATTCGATTATATCCTCCCGTATCATTCGTGCACGAACGTGAACGAACGCTTCGCATTTTCGCGCGAGTGTATATCAATCGTGGCTCGATCGGTCTGTCGAGATGGATACATCCTAATGTTCATTAATTGTCCGCGCGGACAACGTAATTATTTTGTCAATCATCGGCGGGGAAAAATGATGCTCGGGACGGTGTGTAAATTGTCTTCTCGTTATTCTTGCTCGAAGGTTGCACGAGGATCCGGGGGCGGTCCTCGATCGTCGTTCTTTATTTTCGCACGGCTTATTAGAGGGGTCAAGGGGGTCGTATCCATCAAACACCATCAGCCTCCATTGTTTCGTTTCACCTGCGTCGAAGCTCGACCGTTTGCGTTTCCTCTCTTTTGTTCCTCGAGAGGTAGAGCGTGGACGCACGTCTCATCTCACACTGCTTTTTGCCGAAATCGATCCTCGTAATTACACACTTTTTATTCGATTTATTATATCTCAACTTGGCAGCGATTCTCGATTCTCGACGAACGCGGAAGTGAAATTTCATCCGTTCGCTCAACTCGTCTGTCGACGATCGACGATCTCTTGGAACGAAATCGAAGAGAGGAAACATCCGGGGAGGGGGGATAAAGAAGTCGAACAACGCCCTCTCGTTCGGCGAAAGTAAAATTAATGATCTTCTCCGGCAAGTGTTTCAGGGGGTCGAAAACCGTCCTCTCCGGCCCGGTCGGGGATTCGTCGGCGTATCCCGGCAGCCGATTTTTCGTGGCCACGTCGAAAAAGAGAATTCAATTACTTGGTCGAATCGGCTGCTCGTAACAGAAATGACGTGCCATTCGGGACAAAGGCTCACCTGCCAACGTGCATAATACTGGAACAATCCCGTGGGCGTCCGGCCGAGTAATGCCCGCTGCCGTTGTTGTTGTTGCTGCTCTCTTTTTTCTCTCCCCTTCCTTCCCGCTCGCCTTTTCTTTTTCTCGCTCGCCACTCGCTCGCCTCGGCCCACCCGTGGCGAGTCGATCACCGTCCCCGGCCAAAGATTTCGTTGCATTTCTAACCAGACTCGGACAGACTCGTGCTTCCCAAATAATAATTTGAGCCTCGGGTGGACGGTGAGAGAAATGGAGGTTGGATGGATCGATGGATTTCGGCAGCTCGTCTACAGGAGGAAGTTAAAAGGAGTCGTTGTTTCGAAACGATTATTCCTCGTTTCGATCTCCGTACCATTTTTATTTCCTTCCTCTTTCAATTCTAATTCTTCTAGAATTCTATTGCTCACTCTTTGAATTTGTTCAGCTTCCTGGCAATTTAATCTCCATTGTAATCTAACTCTTACAGATTTCCAGCATCGATTATCCGACTTTCCAATCCTATTTTCTTAATCCTATCCTTAACAATTTGAACTCGCAACTTTCCTGCAATTTTAATCTTTATTGCACTCTTTCTTCTTTCGTGTAGATTTCTTACACACATCTAGCATTGATTATCTGACTCTGTGAATCTTTGAATCTTTTGCTCTAACTCTTCCATGTCCTGTCTAATTTTCTTAATCCTTGGACTTCCCGGTTACTGTTAGCAATTTGAACTTGTAACTTTCCTGCAATTTTAATTATTGTATTCTTTCAACTCTCAAGATTTCTCGTAATATTGAGAATCTTACATAATTCCTATCTAATTTTCTTAATCCTTTTTGACATTGTTAATTGGCTTTACATTTTCACTTCTTTTCGCTCGTTTTCCCCAACATCGACTTCAATTAAGCTTCTTCGACTCTCTTCTTCACCTCTTAGCTTTTAAAGCTCGAAGGAAGGTGTCGATCTCTATGCAATCGTGGCGAGCAACGATTAACATTTAAACGGGCATATCTTTTCGAGGGAAACGGTTACAACACCGGGCGTACAATGGGAAACGAAATGTCGGACAAAAGGCGTCGGCGGACAATGCGGCCGTTCGAACGGTGAATCGATGTAATTTCGAATCGTATCGGGCAGGAAGTGACTGAGCGCGAATCATTCCGAAAACAAAAATATAGTCCGCGTTCCGCACGCAGTACGGTTCCACAAGAAAAACAGCCGCTCGCTTCTGGCTTCTCTTTTAATTCACGCATTGTGGGCCACGTTTGCTCACCACAAAGACGTTCCCACGAAGAGCGGCCAATGAGTTGGCAGATATAACAAAAACATTGGGCCTCCACACGATCTGCCTCCACTTCGTTCCTTCGTTCTTTCTTCGATCTTTCGCCCTTCGCCGAATGCCACACCAATCGGACCAACGAATTTACGACGCTCCTCGGCGACCAGTTGCTGTCGCTCCCCTTTCTAGCAATAGTCGCAAAGCGAAAATTCACCGATTGTTCCTCCCCGATGATCTTCGTTATTCGCCGATTCCACCTATCGGAACGAGAGAGAAGAATCGGGAGAGATTTGACGTTCAATTTTATTTCTCGATCGCGGATGAGGAAAATGGAGGAAAATGGAGGAAGGAAGCTATTATTCACTTTTCGGATTGTGCTACGAAAACAAGAACGTCCGGTAATCGATTTCAATCGAGAACGCTGCAACGACGCGGTTTTGTCTCCGGTGTCCCGCCGAACAATCGGACGGCCTCGACCCACCTCATCCGCTCGGTTTTATTAGGTGTGGAATTCAGCGAGCACGAGCCACAACCGGCCCTTCCCTCTCCAATCTTCTTCGTTCGCTAAAATCAAACTGTTTTTCGACCTGGAAACCAGGAAGGAACGGCTCCGCTTCGGCTTTATCCGCGCGATTCGAATTAAAATTATCCGTGAATTTTTATCATTATCGAGACTGTAATTCTAATATACTTATGCAGTAAATTTAAAAAAGGAAGAAGAGAAAAAATATTCGCGAGAAAATTCACGAATCTCAACTCGCGAGCATCGCGCCTTTCCTGATTCTCGTGTCAGCATGATCCAAAATGGAGCATAATCCATCGAAGAGAATCGAAGATTTTGGAGTCACGTCTGTCGAGGTTTGTTTGAAGTCGGCCACCGGGAATGGGAATGAAAGATAGCAGCGCGTCTACTATTCTGGGAAAGCCGAAGAATTCGGCCCGTTCCGAGAATCTTTATGGGACCCCATACCGTAGGGCCCACGGGGCGCTAGCCCATTGTTCGATGGTGCCAAACAGTCTGGCCTGGCTGACTCCATCCTCCTCCTCCGCCTCCGCACAAACGGGTGAATGATTTCACCGTTTCCGGAATTTCGTATTGGCCGTATTATTATTCGTTATTTATGAAGATTAATGTGGCCCCCCGGCCACTTTCCTAATTTTTACTTGGAACTACGGATTGTTCGAGGCGGCTGGTAATTTATTTTTTTCTTCTCGACGAGAGAGCGGAGTGGATATGTATATATATATTTTTCAAGAATCAGAAGGTGTGATTTATAAACTGTGTTTCCTATTATTAAAATTAAACCACGATATTTTTCTCGAGGATGGATAAATCAAAATTCACGATATCCCGGCGAATTTGCATAAATACGCGATGGGTAAATTACGAATACAAGGATGGTCTTGGAACAAAGTGGAAAAGTAGTAAAATCCATCAAGTTGTAGGGGAATGGGATTTCGAGCAACCCCTTACGCGAATCTTCGAGTTCGAAACGAGGAGAGTTTGGAAAGCGCACGTGGCTTGCTCGCGAAGCCGATTCACCCTCGTTTCTCCTTAGTCCCCGACTATGTGTCGTCGTGAATCACGTGTCACGGACGATTTCGAGTCCATTCGTCGCATTCGACAATGGCTCGATGTCGGTTAATTCTCGGCTACGTACACGGGGCCCGTGCACGGCCGATCTGTTCGAAGAACGCTAATACGACTCGGTTGAGAACGGGCTGCTCGTAAATTTCGATGGAAACCCAAAAGAACGGGGGAGGCTTCCAAGAAGCGCAATTTCGTATAAACACCCCGTTATTTACGACCGATCTTTTTGTACTCTTTTATTTTTCTCCTTTTTCCTTTTTTTCTTTTTTCTTCTTCTTCTCTCTCCCCCTTCTTTCCTCGCACGTTCAGCCGTCCAAGACACGGTGGATGGAAAGGTCGACCGAAAGACCAACTAATTTGCGTCCCATCTTTTCACGCTTGTGGTCTTGTTAGATTGGACTGCGGTTTTGGAAAGTTGGCCGGTTGGCTTAGCCAGAGTGGGTTGCGATTTTCGAGGCGATCGTCGCTTAATCCTTTTCGTCCCTAGTGTCGGTTTTGGTTGTTAGCCGTGAAATGGTCAGATGTCTTCCGAAAGAGGTCCCCCCTGGATGTTGAATCACCGTCCGAATTAAATTATTATACGCGTTCCGCTATTTTCCGATCTTTAATTCGTTACGTCTCTTCCTTTTTCTTCGTTCTTCTTCTTTTTCCCTATTCAATTATTGCTCGAAAACGAAAGAATCCGATTGTATCTGAAAATTACAATTGTAACTAAAAATGCAACGGAGAGAAATTGTCGAAACCGTGAAATTTTAAACATTTTCGTTACATCGATATCGCGTAGAGGAATAACGACGAAGAAATATATATATATATTTTTCTATTGTTTTCGAGAACGAGATCCAAAGCAGTGGACGTCGAAGCGGAAAAGATCGGATTAAAGACCCGGGCGGGGAAAAATGTTATTAAGATCCCGATCTGAGACGCAGAACGAACTCGACTCCTCGCACAATAACCGAGGCTCTGAAGGAGGGAGAGAGAGAGAGTGAGAGGGAGGGCAGGAGCGTACAAATGGACAAAGCTCCGTTCTCGATTTCTATTAAGCAACCGGAACGCTTGCCACCACTCGACTTCTCGATCTTACGTTCCTCTCCCCCCTCTATTCCACCCTCCTCTTCTTCGAATAATGAGAAAACATAAACGTGCAATATGCTCGATTTCGCATAGGGCATATTCCCGCGAGTCATTAACGTACGCTCGGCGCCCTCTCCCTCCGTTCCAAATGATATTCACAATGGACTTATTTGGCCCGACAATGGGGGTTCTACACGTACGAAATTTGAAAGCGGATAAGAAAAGGTTGAAGTGAAAGAAGTGTGTTGAACGATACTGATCTTTTCTGGCGGACGTCCATTATTTTATCCCCTCTTCCTCCTTCGTAATCAGTGGCGAGGAGGGTTTCAAGAATCTAGGTGGTTTTTAACTCGGCGGAAGGGTTCCTGAAATTATTCCTCGCTCTCCCGTTATTGGAACTCGGGTGACGAATGGACGAACGACGTGTATAATGCCATTGTGCGTTTCTACTAGCGCCGATTCTATCGAACCCGGATAAAAGCTAATTTCGTGACGCGTAGTCTGGCGAAATAGGCTCAATGTCCCTTTCAACACCTCAAAAAGAAAAAAAAGAAAAGAGAAAAACGCCATTCGCTCGTGGAGGCTTCGAGTAGCTTTCTTAAAAAAAAAAAAAACAATATTTTGAGATCTTCTGAAAGGAATTTTGTCGCGTCCAAAGTTTTATCGAGAGCTGAAAATGCATTTCAATGGGACAGTATCTAGGGGTTACTAGGATCTCTTCTTAATTACTAGATCTACGAGCGAAACGAATAATTGAAAAATCTGGAAGAGCGGAAAGTTCAATCTTATAATATTCTACGGGAACGGTGTTTCGCTCTCAGATTCAATTCTTCGTGAAACTAATTAAAGACGTTTGTGAAAAAATTGAAAGGAAACGGAAGATTCAAATTGATGACTCGAATTTGTCTCCAATATCTCGGCAAAACGCGCGCGTCGTCGTGGGCTGTTTTTAATCAACTTCCTTCCACCGAACGAGACCCCGCACAACGGGAAGAATAAAAGGTTGCCGAATGGGAGGGCGAGTCTTATCGGGAATCGAAGCGATCGAGCCGAGGATAATTCGCACGGGCGAACAAAAGGCCGCGATATTCGAGCGTGGCATAGGTGAGCGTAATTATATCCTTTGAAATCGGGCACAATGGGGCCCGGGGGCAGTCATTGAAAGTCGAGTACCTGTGCCTCTTGTGAACTTCCACCGGTGTGTAGGCCGCCGCCTCTGTGCAAGGCGGCTTCCAGGCCAGCCAACCTGGGGGAGGGGAGGGGGACAGAGACAGAGTTAAACAGAGGGAAAGGAGGTAAGAGAGAGGGGGAGAGAGAGAGAGAGAGAAAGAGAGAAAGCGTATTAATGCGTAATTAAATTCTGCTCGACGCGTAGAATCGGAGAGCAGAGTCTTCGTTTTGTCTCTTTCCTCGCGATGCTAAGTGTCGCGACGCGTTTTCTTCCTTTTCCTTTTCCCTTTTTCCTTCCTTTCCTTTTTCCTTTTTTCCTTTTTGGATCCCCTTTCGACGAAAATGGATCGGGATGGAACGCGATCCCCCACGATCCCCTCCCTATCTTCGACAAGTTTTCACGAGCGAACGGCCTTCGACGACCGATCTCGCTTCGCGCTTTTTAATTAATGCGCGACTTCGAAATTTTTTAATTAACAAGGAGCAGCGGGCCGAGAGTTGGAGAGAGATTTTTCGTAGACGTTTATTCGAATCGGAATGGCGATCCGTGTCATTGGATTATATCTAGGATTATTTAGGATTAATTAAATTCTATGCTCGGAAATTTCTGGTCGAAGAATTATATTTTATTATATTTTTGTTCGGATAAGAAGAGAAGGAGAGATTAACTGAAATATTTTAGTCCAATAACAATTTCCAGAGAATTTATTGTTATTTAGGAATTGACGAAGATACATCCGTAATTTATATACGTAATCCGTGATTTCATCAATCCATTAAAGAAAAAACCTGTCCATCGAAGTAATCAGCCACGCGACACGCGATTATCACAAAAGCAAACAGAGTTCCAGAAAAACGATTAGGAAAAACCGCGCGCACAATGCAACGAAAATTACCTCAACGAGGCATGCCGCTGCTTATCCCGAATAATAAACGGGAGCTCAGTTTATACATCCGTCATTTTTCTCAACATCCTGTTTACAGGAGCTTCCTCCATACGCTCGTATACACGTTCTTTTGTTGCGAATAAATTATTATTTGCCCTGAATATTCGGCAGAGGGGAGGGGAGACGAGAGCCGTGGACAGAAAGGGACGTGGAATACCTTACACAGTAATGTTTGCGAGCATTCTTTACGCTCAATTGAGCGGGCATAAGTTTCGAGAGCGCTCGTCCTCTCTCTCTCTCTCTCTCTCTACAACGCTGGATGAGCCAGGAATGGAACAAGAGAGTATCTCCTCCTAGGCGAGGCAACATCTGTCGTCCCTCACAAATCATTCCACCGTTCTTTTTTCCTTTTTTTTCTTACAGATCGCAAACTAGGCACGAGCAGGCACTGGGGTGACCGCCGATTATTCCAAACTAAAAACTCGTCCGAACGGTCAAGCGATCGCGGCCCCTCGAGGTGACCACTTCTCTCTTCCCTTTGTCTCCTCGCGTGTGACCGGTAGGCACGCCGGCCATTAAGTTGGCAAAGTGAGCGCCGTAATAAACGGGGATTCTTTTAATGGGAGTATAAGTGTCGAGTCGAGGGCGCGAACGAGTTCTGTTCTGGAGAGAGAGAGAGAGAGAGAGAGTATCCACACACCGTGATGGACGAGTTTGGCCACCACAGGGAAATCTGTGTAGGTAGCAATGAATTTTCAAACGGCTCGTCGGCTTTGTCGTGGTTTGCGCGCGTGGTTTGTACACCCATTGGCTCAACGATCGAGGAGAGAATTTTCTCAAAATTCGGTGGAAACGTAAACAGGACTGGGTATCGATGATATCCGATAAAGTTTGCCTTTCTCGGGAACAGTGATCGATGGATCGATGGTGGTGCGTGGGAACGTTAGGAAGATGTTGGACGATTTCGACGAATCTTCTCGAAAGATTCGAAGGTGGTCGGCTCCTTAAATGAGGATGAGGTTCTCTCGAATAAACACTGTTTCCCTCGATACGATTTACAAATCGGAAAACTATCTGTTGAAAGTATTATATGGAGATAGATGATAATGAATGGACGGAGGAGAAGAGAGAATTCATTCGAATTCCCAAAGTCTAGTCGCCTCTAGAACCTGTCGTCCCCTTCGAAGGCAATAGAGATTCGAAGGTCAACATAATCCTCGTACAAATCTGAAGTCTTGTCAAGGGGTTGTATCTCGGCTCGAGGAGAAGACTCGAGGAGGAGGTGCAGAGGGGTAGCGAAAAGAAAAGGAAAAAACTAGTAAACCAGAATGGCGGGAAGGAAATGAAAACTGGGAGTAAACGAGAGAGAGAGAGAGAGAGGGACTGGAGTGGACCATCGTCCAGGCGATGCTGATAAACAACGACCGCGCTATAAAGAGAACCTGATCCGGACAGCGGTCGTTCATTGTCCTGGCGCGGGCTGCACGATGTATTTGGACAGTCAGTTGTTAACGGCAATGAAATCCGCCATTGTGGCACCATTCGCCGGGGACAATTGCCCATTATGGCGGTGACTACCTTCCGTGCTCCGTGTACCATAATTACATTACGCGAGTTGCGCCACTGGCCCCCGTGTGTTAACCCATTGTTGCCACGGATGCGTTCATGGGTGTGCCGCCAGTTTCGACGATCCGTATCTTCTCTGTTCGATCGATACCCGCCCTTTTTCCCCTCGGATACTCGAGAAATTGGATTAGATTCCAACAGATTTAAGCTTCCACAGTCACCTCACCAGATGGATAATGATCACGCAACGAGTTGTGAACGGACAGGTGAGCGAGAATTAAATAAAAACAAGGTGGTTAATCCTCGCGATTCTCCCGAGAGAGGGAGAGAGGAGAATCAAGGGGAATCGACGCTTTCGCTTCGTATATTCTGGATCGGAATGGGAGGAAAGAGAGGAGGAGGAGGAGGAGGAGGATTGAATAGAATAGGCAGAACGAAAAAGTTGAATAGTCTACGCCTATGTAGCCGGTGGTGCCAGCCTGTCTGGCCGAGACAGCATCTCCCACTCCCCTCGAGAACTGCTTTCCGCCCAGAGCAAAGGAAACGTAACGAAGGCCATCTTAAAAATTCTTGGCACCCCGTCGAGAACGACTCAACCCCCGACACGTCCCAGGGATCCCCTTTATTCCCGCCATTTCCCACCGCTACCACGACACCTCGTCGGCCGCAAGCTATCAATGAACAACGCCTCGGCCTTTTATTTTTCCCGAAATCCATCCCGAAAAGGATCGCCTCGATCCGAGAGGCATCACTTGTTACCGACGGAACAATTTCTTCTAATCCTTCGAGCGAATTCTAATTTTTCCTCGAAATATTTCGAGGATGGGAGATATTTATAGGAATATTGTATTTTTATCGTTGACGATTGTCTGCGAGTTTATATTTCGTTATTTCTGCGTTGGAAAGAAATTTTCGTCTTTCTTCTTTATTTCTTTTTACAGATAATGTTACGTCGAGCATAATCCCTTTCGATATGATTATTTCTATTATCGAATCTTCTTTTCGAATCGAATTTTAGGAAATATTGTGAAGATTTCGGCAGACTCTTTCTTTGCCATTGTCGGGATTATAGTTAGGACGATCTTGGTGAGCCTTGGCAGTAGTATTTGGGAAAAAATAAGAGAATTCATTGAGGAATAAGTTTTCACGGAAGAGGAGATCCAGGAACAGGGAAATGAGGAAGATCGGTCCGCAAGTTTCCCACAAGCGTGGAGCCGTTTGTGAGAAACGCCGCTGGTAACCGTACTTCCTATGCCATTCGTAGGTTTTTCCTTTGTACGACCGCGTGGACAATGGGCCAACATTTTCAGTATTCGCAACGCTGAATCGGCCATTGTTCAACGTGGACAGGTCAACGTGCGTCCGGAACAGCAACTAGAAACTCTCCTCTTGCAACTCGAAAGCGTCTGGACTCGATCCGTCTTCTCAATGGAAAACTTATTACGCACGAGTTTCATTTTTGTAAAGCGATTAAAATTCCACAACCCTTCCGTTAAAAAAACAACAATAATAATAACAATATATAATATAATAAAACAATATCAGAAAATTTGCACCTTGGCAAATTTCAGTTTCAATTTCAATTTTATCCTAAAAAAAAAAAAAAAAGAAAAAAGAAGAAACGAATAGCGGATCGTGACGCAACATCGAAACGCAACGACAGAACGTCTTCGTTTATTTTTCGAGGCTACCGTATGACCACAACCCCCGTGCAAACACGGACGCTTAAACGTACGCATGTGTGTGTGTGTGTGTGTCCTCGTAAAGTCAAGGGGGTAAGCATTGCACGCAGCATACGTTCTTATTCACGGTACGGCCGAGCGATTCGCGGTCGGCCAGCTTTCGAAGGGTCCGCAAATTGTCGGTTAGGGGCGAAAGGGAATCGGGGGAGGAGAGAACGGGGTCGAAGTGGGCGAGCCGCGATAAGTGACATTAGTCCGTGATCGGTCGACCACGCGAGCGACCACGCGCCGCGCCTCGATTCACCCTCCGTCAAATCCAGAGCCCAAAACTTGCGGTATCGATCCGTTTCCTTGAAACGCATCCAATATTTTATACCATCTCTCTCTCTCTCTCTTTCTGTCTGTCTATCTAACTGTTTGTTTATCTCTAAAATCTCTAAAACTGTTTCATCCGCAAATTTCTAAAGCTCCTCGTTCCACGTTAAACGTTCTTATTTCGATGTTTAAGTAAAAGAAAGAGGGAAAGAAAGAGATAATAAAATTCTAAGCCGACTTTCTAACTTAAGTGACAAAAGCCACCAAGAAGGAGGAGTTTAAGCAGCAGAAGTCAAATTTATTTCTCTTTAGAAAGTAACCAATCCCTTTGTTCAACGAGTATGGCAATCGTAAATCTTTTCAAGGGATAAATCAAACAAACGGAATATATATATATATATATGTATACACGGACAACTAATTCAATTATCGCAATAACGAATAGCGATTAACAACTTAAATCCATTGTGATAATCCCTCAGCCGAAGAAATTTCAACTGTCCGAGCGATTAACGTCGTCCAAACCGATTTTCTCCTTTTTCTTAAGAGAAATCGCGAAACTTGATCCTCTTCCTCCTCGTTTAAGCATGATCCGGGTCGGTCGAGGATTTTCACGGTAAATTTTGACGGATAATTGAATAATTGATCCCTGGCCATAAGACATAGCGCATCCTTCTCCGTCTCTATTTACCATAGAGCACCACAGTCGTACATAGTTCACGTATACGTGGCAGCGGGGAGTCCCCCAAGGACGTCGGCTCCTCCCTGGACGGACAGAAGGAACCGCAGAAGGAGCCGCGTACACGCCACAACGAAGCTACGACCCTCTTCCCGCTACAATGTTGTATGCCTCCCTCCTCGATCGTTTGTGTGTACACGCGTGTACGTACAGTTTTCGAGAGATGATAAGTTACTCGCCGAGGAAACGAGTTCGAGCGAATCACGTACGACAGTTGGAGCGAAACGAATATACTTGGTCGTGTACCGGATGGAACGGTGGCGTGTTACGTGGGGAAGAGGTTTATTAAATCCTTCGTTGTTAAAAGGTGGATGCGAGATCGATCGTTCGATTTAATTGAGACGTACTATTCGATAATGTTAATTTATCGATAAGTTTCATGTACATGGAATCCTGGTTTTTCGTGGCTCGATTTGATTAATAAGCTATATTTTCGAGCAATATGACAGTTAAATTATTAAATGCGAAAATTTAAGTATCAACGGGTTCATATGTTTCATTCGAAGCTTTCAAAATTATTGGCTGAAGAGACGGAATCGTTCGGATTCTCGTCCGGAAAAATAAGGGAGCGGTATTCCATGCGCGTGCCTTTTTTCTCCCTGGAGGAATTCTCCTCTTCCTCCTCCTCCGGTGGCGACATTATGAAGTAATTGGTGGAACGGCTTGAATTCCTGAAAGGAGGCTAGCCGAACCACACTCCCCATCAAAGCCCTTTTATCCTCGAGCAGCATCGGTAAACGTCCTCCGGATGCGATAATAATTCCAGCGATATCGTTATCAACCTGGATTTATTCGTCGGTTTCATTCCCCTATTGTTTCTCTTTGGAACAAGGGACCGATTCCTTATATCTGAATTATAAATTCTTTATAATATCTTTTTTATCCTTAGAGTTACAATTTTTTTAATCGAAGTCTCGTAAAGATCGTTTTCAAGCACATTTTACGAGATACAAAAAGAATGAAAAGGAAGAAAATTGCAAAGTATCCGAATTCTGCGGTCCAATTACCGACCGAGTCAGGATCCGATTCGAAAGCGCGTATCGAGCGAGCTCGTAGCTCCTTTATTTATATTAAGTCGTCGATCGTGAGCGTTCATTGAATAAACGGCGTCATTGTTGGATCGGAAATGTTGGTAGCGGGAATGGAAATGGGAGGAGGCTCTGGCCTCGTGTGGAGCTTACGTCGGACAATACGATCTACGCACAAATCGATCGCCACGGACGAGAGATACATCGATCCCCTTTCTGGCCGATCTGTCCTTTTTCCATTCTCTCAATGGGCCTCCTAGCGTAGCTCAAAGGCCGAAAATAAAAGACTGTCGCGGAACACCTTGAAAAGAAACGCCGCCACATAAATGTATTATATATTTATGCCACGTCCCCGTGGATATATACCTGGCATTGTGCCTCGCTTGTCTCTCCTTATACCTTCTCTCTCTCTCTCTCTCTCTCTCTCTCTCTCTCTCTCTCTCTTGTCGCCTCTCCTCGAACGATCTCCGCTATTCCTGACACCCTGTCGCCCCTTTTGTTTCGTGGATGATTTCACTCGTGTGGGACACGTTCGTAAGATAAGCCAGACAATGGTTGGTTTCTCGTCTAAGGAAGACAGTATCGCGATCTCATCTCTCGATCGGGTAGAAAGAAATCTCCACACGTCCGTCGCGATCCACTCTTTTATTTTCGAGGATTATTCCAACCTGGACGACGCTCTTACGATCGACGGGCCAACCTCCATGATCCAATGTTTGCCGAACTTCGTTTCGAGAAAACGCCATTTTTCAGGGAACAGAGAGATGGATCTCCTCTTTGGAATCTATATAAGATCCATTTGTTGCGTTTAAGATTCAAATTCGAGGCTCGCCTCGTGTCTCTTTTTTTCAATACATCCCATAAAAAGTGGGGATCGTTCAATCCCGAGCGGAACAAGTTCCACCAGCCGGAAAATACGCTGCTCTTCGTTATTAACCAGCCACCTCGTCCGTTAATCCGTTCGAGCGTCCTACGCTCGCCGGGGTTTTTCACGCTCGAGCCGTGAAGAGGATACATCCTCGATGTAACAATCTGTATATGAATACCGCCGACTTTTTTCTTTTTCTTTTTTTTTGCGGCCGATACATGATACTTTCTCGAATCGAAGGGGGCTTCGCAAAAAAGGAAAAGAAGAAGGAGAAAAAGAAGGGAGGAGGGGAAGAAATAAGAGCGAGATCGAGGCCAGTGGACCATGGATCCCACGAGAGTGGCACCGCTTGGCAAACGAAGGAGGTTTTCGAACGACGTGTACCTCACCTTTTCAAACCAACTGATTGGAATGGAAAAAGACACGGAGGGGTTGGTTGGTTGGTTGGTTGGTTGGCTCGTTACCAGACTCGAGGAAGGGGTTGGATCCGTACCCTTCCTACGATCAAAAGCCAGATAACATCTAGCGATACGTTGCACCGGCTCGTCGCTTCCTCGTGGCTACCATGCCGAGTCTGATTCTCTATATATTTGTGGATCAAACTGGTCCACGAACGTGTTAAATCTCTGCTCAGGCGTTGGAGATAACATTGTAGCGCGCGGAAATTCGTGAAGCCCCCCTTTTGTTCCGCCGTGTCGTGAGAAATTTAGTCGTCTCGGTCTGAGAAACAATGATTAACGCGCGATCCTTGGTCACGCCGCAGTTTTTGCGTTGTAACTTTATACTTTGTATGTTAAACGACGTTTCGTTCGTTAAACGCGCGATATGATATTCCCTTGGAGGGACGATGCAAATTTAGAAGCAGCCCTTGGTGGTGAAAAGTGTATCTTAATGAAATGTTACCTGAAATGGGTCATTGTCGATCGTCGATTCACCGGTCCGGTGACTGACCCCGACGATCCACCCGGATCGAGATAAAAGCATTAAATGGAAAGAGGAGGGGGGACAAAGAAAAAGGAAACATAATGGAAAGATGAGGTTATGCATCGCGTAGATGGCGCGTAGATTTTAATTACAAATCCGGGTACAAAGAGATTTTTTGTCGGCCCAGAAGAGATAGGCTCTCTTCTCCGAGAGAAGAGGCTATCGAAGCGTGGTTCCTCCCTGGATCGTGGAGGCCAGATGGGTGCTTCGGATCACTTTAGGCGAGATCCGTTCACGCGTGCTTTCTTCCACGTTCTTCCATCCCCCGGATCGGAATCGGGAGTAGCAGACCGGTCCACGGGAGGATCGAGAAGGTAACATTCCGCTCTCACCCTTCCGCTGTTATGTTTCCAAAACATCTAATATCTCGCGCTCGAGCGACTCGGTTCAATGCCGAACGATATCCCAACCACTCCTCTCCTCGTTCTTTCGTGTTCACGGGGGCCGGTATAAATCGGCGCATCCCCCCGCGTTGCAACGTTTCTGTTTCCATCTTTTCTTCTCGGGGGAGGGGGGAGGGAGGAGGAGATGTTCCCTTCCCTTACGGAGATCTCTGTCTCTCTCTCGACCTCGGCGGCTTAGGATTACCGTGTTTCGCGTTTCGGCGGATGTGCACGCGGGCCGAGGGCCCGTCGGCGATTGGCAGGCGTGAAGAATCCCTCACAATGCTGTCCCGAAAAATACTGTGTCGATCGGCTCGCGCCCATAATGGAGGACAAACGAGATCCTGCTGAATCAGCTATTAAGCCGCGGCGAATGCGCGGACCCGATTTTTACTGCGCCGTTTATGGCCGAGGGTCGGCAATTTTTGAAACGTACGCCACGTCGGCCAAATGAAGATGAAAATAGTGTTCCCCAGCTATTCCTCTCCTCCCTCCCCCTCCCCGCTCCCTCGCCTCGTTATTCGCCGACAGAGTAGCTTCTCCTCCGCAGTGGATAAAGATCTTCTCGACTCGAGAAGAGGAGGTGAACGAGAAGGGATGCGAATTGATATTGGTATTCGTTGCTCGATCTCGTCCCTTTTTTTCGTCCCCTTCCTAAGACTCTTTTATCCAAAATTTTATATATATATATATATATATATACACACGATCGATGATTATATATTCTTGAAACACAGTCCTGTTGCAAATGACGAAATCCCTCCTGACACGAAGAAAGAAGAAAAAGAGGAAGAAATCTCCCTTCCAAGAAGCGAGTCCGAAAATCCTCGCCTCGTCTCGCCTCGCGTCCACTTGTTTCCTCGCGCCTTAATCCCGCGTTCCACTTGTTCGCCCACCGTTGCATCCAGGGGGCCAAATACGAATCGATCGCTACCGTTTTGCTTTCGTTACACCTCTTCTCCTCTCTCCCTCTCTCTCTCTTCTCGTCTCTTCTCTTCTCTTCAGAGGGAATAAAAATAACGCGACGAAGGAGGGAACCGGACGAGCAGAGAGAGAGAGAGAGAGGGGTGCGTAAAACACACGCGCGTTCCTTGGTCCACCGGTCACAGGGCCGTGGCATTCCGATGTCCGAAGTAATATGCAGTTGGACGGGTTCCCGGGTTGGCTTTTCTATTTTTACACCGGCACGCAGGCAGAGAGGTAGGTGCCTGTTCCATCTCCACAGGAAGAGCAGTACATGGGTGTCCACGGACACGAGAACGCTCAGAGATGGTCAGCCTGCTTTTCGAGGCAGACAGCCTGGTGCCTCCGCGTTCCCCTGCTGGGCCACGGCAGGGATGGAGATGGAGACTCTCTCTTGCAACCCTCCTGCTTCCTCCAACAGAGGGAGTGTACAGAGGGAGTCCGCGTGGTACGGTTGAAGTCGGTTTGATATCGAGATCTGTTTAACCAGCTGGAAAACTCAATTTGGAAAATCCTCGATGAATCCTCGAAGCGATAAGATCGAGGGCCTTGTCCTTTTCTTCTTCTCTTCCCTCTTCGATTAGGAGGAGGGTTTTCTCAGTCAGGGGATCCAGGGGATTCTTTGTATCTACGTTGTTTAGATCGAGGATACATTTTTGACGGTGTATTTTCAATTAAATTCGAAAAAAGAAAGGAAAAAGGGAATCGTTAAACTTGAGTTTGATGATTGATCACGGTACGGTTTGGAAATATTGGGTATTATTGGTTGGGTATAATATAAGAAGCTGAAAGAACTCGATTCAGTTTCCCTTTTTTTCCGTTACGGTCAACTTGTTCCTCGTGTCTATACAGCCACCTAAATCGTACAATTCCAACAATTCGAACGGAGGAATCACCGACGAGCTACCGGTCACTCTCTGTTGTTGCCCGTCCCTCTTGACGCCATTATAATAACACTGTTCCACCCTCGACGTTCGAGAGAAGGGGGAAAGAAAACGGTAAAAGCGGGACTCGGTGTCCTGCACCAGACTACGTAAACATTTCCTTTCTTCGATCGAACGTGCACACGAAGAATCACACGGAAGAAGAAGAAGAAGAAGAAGAAGAAGAAGAAGAAGAGAAAGAAAAGAAGAACCTATTCGAGGGTAAGAATGTAACGAGCAGGATCATCGAAAACGGTCGAACGTCGATGAATGGTTAGAAAAATATTTTACGTCCTCTCCAATCACTCTATACCTGGTTAACGAAGAAACACGCGTGCAGAATAATATGCTATCTCTACCAGATATACCAAATATATATATATTTTTCAGTAAAAATACCTAATACGAGGGTATTATATATGTATACATTCCATAAAGGAATATCGTGGAACAGCATTGTGTCGACTTAATTCTCTCTAATCTAATTCCACGTTACGTGTATATGTAACCAAGCGGGATCAATATATACATCTAGAGTGCAATAGAGTGCCACTCTGCACACACACACACACACCCATAGAAACGTTACGATGTAACCGCTCCCTGAATGGAATTAAGGATAAGCACCGGCCACTGTGGAATTAATAATACAAAATAACATATCAAAGTCCACACGCGTGGATACGCGTATCACAAGTGAAATATAAACTATTAATCTATCAACTTTCTTCTCAATGGAGAGCGTCCGCGTATACATACATACGTACGTACACGCACAAAAGCGAAGCGCAACAAAGAAATAATATTTCCCAAGCGAGATTCACCCCTTTCGCGCCGAAGGGGTGTCCCCGTTGAAAAAGAGAGAGCCACGAAAGCACGAAAAACTCGCGCGTTTACAATGCGTTTCAAACAGATGCCACCACGGTTTAATTATCGAATCACGGCGCGCATCTTGAAGCATATCCCCGAGGAGCAAAGGTCAGGTACCGGTGTCCTGCCTCCTCTTCGGAAAAGGACGGATCATAGACAATGATAACCGTCCCGATGCCCGGCTATAACGTGCATCCGTATAATAATACGTTAACCGTTAAGCCGACTGTCCTCTCAATTCCGGGGTCTGTGTGGTCCGCCATTGAGTCTTAACTCTTTGATGCATCGTGCGCGCATATTCATTCGCTCTCGCTTCGCACAATGCCCATAGTGTCCATACACGGCATTGTGCGACCCGTGCGCCGAGCGTTAAACTCTCTGACACGCACACACACGCACGCACGAGCGTACACGAGCGAACATGTGGAAGAAAGTAAGCAAGAGCGAAGAGGAATGAAGAGAGAGAGAGAGAGAGAGGTGTGCAAGGGTCTATGGTGGCTTTGGAACGCTTGGAATAATTCATTCTGATTGACTCGGGCCTCGTCTGTCGTTCGCGGGGACAGAGTTTGTTCAGTTTTTTAGGAAATGGATTTTCTTTGGACGAACGTATGAATGGCGTGTACATCGGCGGGGATGTAGTTATAGCTTTTTCTTCTCGTTTAATTCTCGGGGAGTTTCGGATAATTTAATTTAGTTTTTTAATTTTTTTAAAGGATATTTTGGCGTTTGGTTCTACGGGTAAGATATATTTAAGCAATACTTTGACGAACGCGAACCATCGGACATGGATTTCAGGATATTAACGATGCAAAGTTATTAACGCGTCATAGGGCAATTGTTCATCCTCGAGTTAACCGCTGTTTCCAATTTGCTGGAATTTAGCTGGATAATGCCAGGTTTCGACCAGTCACTTCCGCTTTTGCTTCTTGCGTCGTGTGTATCTCGTTGAACGTGCTCTTTGCGTTCTTTTTCCAATTTCTTTTTTTTCCGACGTTAATTAAGTGAGGGAGAATGGAAGATTTGTATGGACGAGGATAACAATTGCCAACTATTCGATTAATAGTTTCTTTTTTTTTTTCTTGTTTCGACGTAACGTGAGGTAACGTACAATTTATTTTATTCAACGAATATATATATATTTTTATGACAGTTGAAAGTTTTTCCTTCAAAAGGAAAAATTTATCTTAATTGCATCCCTTTTTACGCTTATCGCGAGATTACGTTTCTTTTAAAGTTTCTTTGCGCCGTTAATGCATTTGTTGAAATATGTTTTCAACCGTATACTAACTTTATTATCCATTTTCCGTTTCCATTCAAGATTCGTTAAAAAGGACGTAAAAGCTTATCTTCGGACGGAACCGCATTAGAACCCTTATCTTCTTCGTTAGCTGAAAGCATTTTACGACGTGTTTTCAAGAGTTTTACGAGCGAATCGATATTCGAAAATTAGTCGCTTCCGTCGATTCACAAAAACCATAAAAAAAAAAATCTCCGACGATTAAACACCGCTCGGCAGCGTTACTTCAATTATCGATCCCACTCGCATTCCATCTCGAACAACGCTATAAAAGTCTCTCTTTCTCTCAAGAATTTGGAATAGAGAGAAAAAAAATCCTTCTCATCGACTCGATCTTCATCTACTCGAACAGATCTTCACGGGAGGAATTTTCGATGGGCGGGATATTTTCATGCCGAATTTCTCGAAACCTCGAAGAATCTCGAGGACCAAAATTCTCCATCATTTTAATCCTCATTTTACACGTTCGATTAATCAAGTCGGGAACCGACTTCTCCACGTTTCTATCTCCGCGCCTCGAGCCTTTTTCGCGAGCACTTGGTCCTGAATAGCAGTTACACGCAGGGGAAACAATGTCCGTGCGATCGGCAAAAAGGGGTTGCGCGATCCACCCTTTCCGAACGAGTAATTTTTCTCAATACCCTAGCACGAGGTGGATCTTAATCCCGTGGAGAAAGGTGCACGCTTGAAGGAAACCGGGATTCCTTCGACGAGAGGTGGTGGAAACCGGACACGGAGGATGTGTTTCGGACAACACCGTGCACGGTTTGGCGCGTTCCCAAAGGCGTCGCCGGTATTCGCGTCCCTTCGCGATTTCGCCCCGATTCTAATGCAAATCGGGGTCAGTTATGGCGATACCCCGGAGCCCCCATTGAAATAACATTAATCTAGTGTGGCAGCGAACGCGCCACACGGTTGCCACGTTCGATTATCCCCTGCTCTCTCGGTTGCCTTCCAAAGTCTAGCGTCAATGGATCGAACCCCTCCTTTCTGCGTATTTTTTCCTTTTTTCCCCTCTTCTTCTTCTTCTTCTTCCTCCTCTTCCTCTTCTTCTTCTTCTACGTTGCGACGTCAGTTGTTCGACCCCTGGCATACGTTATTTCCTTGCGTGGCGGAAAATGGACCGAGGTTGGACTTCGTTTTTTTTTTTTTTTTTGGATACCAGATGGAGGGTCGTTGGTAAGCGGAAGAGGGTTGTTTGAAAGAGAAATGGGTGTACTCGACGAGAAGTTTCGAGGATGATTCCAAAAAGTTGAAGTTTCTCTCGAAGAGTGTAAGAGTTTTGTACGCGGAGCTTTTGTTGATGATGGATGGATAGATGTTTTGTAGTTTTGTAGTTCGTGGATATTTTTTTCCTTTTTCTTTTTACCGAGCATGGAAATGTCGATGGTATTAATGCAAGTCGAAGAAGATGACAGAATTCGACGTTGAACGTCTCGCTTATTAAAAGTTACTTGTCCGCTTCAAAATTTCAATATTTTATTTCTCTGTAACGCGTCAATATTACGAAGCGTGAAAGCGAATAATAGATATAATAAACCAAAGCGTCGATAATATGTAACCGTGGAGAAAAAAAGAAAAAACGAAACAACTTCACAACTCACAACATTATTGAATAGAACTTTGCAATATTTTGGAACGCGCCTCTTCCATCCTGACTGAAGGAAAAACAAAAACAAAAAAAAAAAAAAAAAAAGAAAACTCCCTTTCCGCAAAATTACTTACTCCCCGCTCCATCGAATCCTTATTATTTATTCTCCTTTTCTCTCCATTCCACCCGCGAAAACGATTTTCGAATTCTCCGCGCCACATTGTCACGCGCACGCGCGCTTACGTCGAAACACTAACGCGGCAAAAACGGCTAAGTGGAATTTATTGCGGTCTCGACAGGCCACGGCACTGCCAGTGTTATGCGCACACGTAGCCACGTATACGCGCCCGTATACACGCGTTTATTACAGCCACACGCAACGCATAAACCCACCACTCCGCGCTCCCTCCCTATGATTTACACGGTTTCCGTCGTAACTCTTACCGGGCCATAAAACCGAATTAATCGTTGGAGAACGGGCCCTCCCGCGAATAAAATCGAGGACCTCGCGCCACGCCGCATCTCCTCGCTCTCCTTTTTTCCCTTCCTTCCTTCCTTCCTTCCTTCCTTCCTCCCTCCTCGACTCCTTCCTCCCCGTCGACTTGCATCCACGCGGGAATATTTATGCGGGCCCCGTTCACCTTTCCCTCCACGGCGTCTCTCATTTTCTGCCTTTTCTCGCGTTGAATAGCGCGAACGGTTCATTTCTCCGCGTTCGCTTTTTCTTCCTTATTCCTTGTGAGCACCTTCGCTCCGAGAACGTGCAGCGCAACGGCGGAGAAAAGAATACATTATCGAGCGTGTCGCGCTTTAACGCTCGCCAAGAGATTCCTCCTCGGGATCGGGTTAACGATACGAGGAGAGGTTTTTATTTTTTCTTTTTTTCCTTTTCTTTTTCTTTTCCTTTTTTCTCTTCTTTTTTTCTTTTGCTCGAAACGAGGTTTCTGTTTCTTTTATAAGAAGGATAATAATAATAGTAATAATAATATAAGGGGGAAATGTAATATTGGGTATCGAGAGGGGGGGATTAGGAGGAGGTGAGAGTTTCACACGGATCGGGAAAAAGGGGTGACCGATCTCTCTCGGTGGTGCAACACCTGCGCGACGGGGAGTGACCCGTTGTCAAGGGGTTCTCCTCTTCTGCGTGGAAGGCAAGGGTGTTTCGCGATTTTTATGGGGATGAGGCGAACCCTTTCCCGGGTTGCGAGCAACGACCGTTGGAATTCGTTTATTTCCGAGGGAAATTTTTTGGGAAATTGTGCCTTGTACCCGACAGATGCAGACGGGAGGATTGTTGTCGCGTAGTGAATCGAGGAGAACGGATATCGAGTCCTTTTTTAAGAAGCGACGTTGACGTTGGAAGTTCGTTTAATCCGGTTACGGTTGCGCGCCTCGGCTCGTGTAACGTTAACGGTTACCTCTCTCCCTCTCCCCCCATATGATCCCCGAAATTTCGAAAATCCCAAATTTTTCTCCCACGACACGACTCGATTGCGCGACATCGAGAAGAATTTCTCGAGGAAAGAAATAATAACGAAGCAATAACGAGATCTGTCCGCGACAGAGACGCTGGAGAAGTTGCTCATCCGAGTTCTCCGGAAGTGGTGAAACAAGAATCTGCCCCCTTCCCCCGTGTCCCATCTCCGTCGCCAATCATCCTTCTCGCGGCCGTAAACGCGCTGGTACGCGTCGAAAGTTGAAAGTGAAATAGTTTAGTGGCGCGCGAGCGAGGCAAAGGGGCCCCCTCTGACAAAGCGGGCGTTCCTCTACATTCTATCGGGTGTCCCGGCGAAAAAGCGAGCTCGCCGACGTGCTGGCTCGTAAACTATGCGGCCGGCTCCCCATTGAAAACAGCCGAGCCGTGATATTTCAGGGCCCAGGACGCTTGTCCGCGACGGTGCCCCGCGCGTATACGATCCGTATTATGCAAAACAGACGCGCGGAACGTATCGCCTGTTGCGAATCGCTCACGTCTCCGTGCCCATGCCCCGGCCATTTATCCGCACGAAACGCATATATCCTCGGCCTAATTGCCGTGCCATGCGTACCGCGGCCTTTCCTTTCTCCTCGACCGCTTCGGTTCACGGGGAAAATGCGCGTACCCCGTGCGGATGGCAATCGTTCCGTGAACTTTGCGCCCCTCCCAACCAGATCCTCCGACCTCTTCTATATATATACTGTATATATATATATAAATTGCGAGCTGTGCAAAGTTTAGTAAGATTTAACGCGATCCGAACGAATCCCTGAAACTGAAAGAAAGAAGGTTTCTGTTGAAAGAAGGTAGCAGGAAGATTTGAATAATCCACTCGAGGCAAAAATTTGCCTCGAAAATTCGAAAGAGAGAGAGAAACATCGTTCGAAGCACCCTCGCGGATTCACGCACGGCGTTTGAAAAGGGAAAAAAAATAAGTTATCTCGTCGGAAAGCTCGCGACCGGGATAATGGAGCCCCTCGGATCGCGCGGGGGTACCGGGTGCCCTTTGATAAGGAGCACAATCGAGGATTCCATTAGAAGGTATTGGGGAGGAAGATGGGGTGAGGGGGCGAGAGAAAGGATAGAGAGAGAGAGAGAGCGGGTATCGGTGAATTCGGACACGGGCTATCCATTACGAATCCTCGGCCAGAATTCCGCCCTATCAATCTTCGCGAACGCCACGCTCACCCTTGCTCGCTCCACCCCTCTTTCTCCGATCAACCCTGCATCCGTCTCTCTCTCGAGTGTCCATAGATATCGGGTATTCGTTGGGATGTTCGATGTCCAAGGCACGAATCGGCCCGTTAATGCATACCGTCCACGGCCGAAATTAATAGTCATCCACGTTCGCCTTCTTTCTCACCACCGTTTTTTTTTCCTCTGACCACCCCCTCGGATTTCCAGATGCCCAGGAAAAAATAACCGGTCGAGAGGGTGGGAGAGCGGCTGCCGCTTTTTCTTGCGCTGTTCCAGAGGGGAACGAACGGTCGGTCACTTTGCATTCGAGGGTGATAACGATGCTGTCAATAATTCGCCGAGATCCGAGGGGGAGGGGTTGATTTGGAAAAGTTCGAAGTGTTTCCGGATGATCTTTCGATAATTTGGAAGAGGGGAGGGTTATAATGTGGTTATAATGGTATTCGTATTGGGGGTTGTGAAAATTAACAGTCATCGCTCTCTGTTTACTCTTGGAGAAATTCCCACGACACATTCGTAACGGAGTGATTTCTAAAATAAACTTGTCGATAATATCCAATCGCGAATTCGTAAGAGGGATCGCGTCAACCCCTGAGTTCGCAGGCTGGGAAGAGGGGATAGAAACTTTTGCGAGGAATAGGAAAGATATTCGCGAAGCCGCGGTCTAATTATGAGTTGGCGGTTTAAAGCTTGTATTATGAGAGGGCGTTCGTGCACGCGCAGGCATTCGCCGTCATCGCGCGAATATAACCGACGGGGGTGAAAGAGAGAAGGGAGCTTTCGCTGGATGACGGTGTATAGAAATCCGGAGACTTGGAATTTCTATCTACCTATCCACTCGCGTGGATGCAGGCAGCACGTCGGATGGATGGTTAGGAAGAGGCGTCGAATATATACGCGGCATTGTATCAACCCATATACGAGCGGTTAGGCGCGTTTCTGGCTGTTAGAGAGTCGGCCGGATAGAAGGGTGGCGATATATATATATATATATATAGCCATATATGGGTGGATGGTGGGCGGAAAAGAAAGGCGGAACGCGGGCAAAATCAAAATGTTATTCGTAATATTCGCGAGGCAGCCGGTGTGCATAGACGCGCGAGGATAGCGCGCGTACAAAGCGTTTCACGAAATACGGGCGTGGAAATTGATTGGATTCAAATTTTTGGCAGGGTGAGATCGAATGAAATTTAATACGTGCGATTTATCGATGCCGACACACGGTGTACACGAGTAGAGAGAGGAGATCGTGTCTAATTTTGAAAATTTCGTCCTGAGAATACCGTGAGAGATAGTAAAAATAAATCCAGTAAGCATGGAACACCCTGTACACGCGTCGCCTCGGCGTTAATGCGATAATGGGAGTAATATGCGCGTATATATCGTAATTATAAACCGACGAGTCTCCAAGCTATAGTTGGTTCAAAACGTCGAATACCTCCCCCGCGATCCTTTCTTCTCTTCACCCTCTCTTTCTCTTTTTTCCTCCATCTGTTTCGTCGCGGCGTCGTCGTTGTTCGCCTCTCTTTCACGCCCAGTCGGTTGGTTGGCTGGTTCGACGACCATGATGCCCTCCTCGCGACCCGACGTTAAAAAAAACCATACATTCTCGTATGTCTCTCCCTGACGTATAACACAACTCTGTGTCTTCTCCTCTGCGCGCAACATCGCGAAATCAACGACTAACGAGAGCAGAGGGGGAGGAAGGGAAGGAGACAGGCGAATAGAAACCCGTTAGATTCGTTTCAATATTTCCTTTGTCCCTTCATTTCGCGCCCCTTTTTACCCCCTTTCGCCGTTCGTCTCGTTCTCCCTCTTCGTTCTCTCTGCCTTTTCCTCCTTTGTTTCTCTCTCTCTCTCTCTCTCCTTCTCCCCTACTTCTTCTTTCTCGCAAACATCGCATGCTCCTTCTTCTTCAAGATCCACGCTTCTCTCATCGACTATTTACGATTATATTTATAAATAAACGGCACGTTTCATCGCGCAGGACGATTTTGCCACGGGTTTCACCGTAATTAAGGACAATCTCTTTCGCGACGCCTCTGACAAGCTTGTATATTTTATATCGGCCCGACTCGCGGTTTTCAGCCTCGTTCGTTCTGGATCCGAATGGATCCGATGGCAGATCGGAATTTTAGAAACAGTGATCCCGTTGTTTCGTCCAATTCGAAAAGTCGTATTCTCCACTTTGAAGTTTCTCATTAGCACCCTTCACACGAGTCTCCACTTTCGACAATTTCAATCCCACGCCAGATCAATTTAATAATAAAGAAAGAAGAAAAAGAAAGGAAAGAAAAATGAAAAAAATGAAGAACAACAGGAAGAATTTCCAATCACGAATAGCGAAATAGGGAAGCCCCGTTCATAAATTACCCTTACGTTATCGATCCACGGTCGAATTCCTTGAAACCGCGTGATTACCGCGATGACGCGGATCCAAAGGGGCCACACAGCGGCCGAGACGTGTCGGCTCGACACGTTTCGGAACTGTTGCCAACGCTAACGAACGCCCATAAATAATAACGTTCCACGGGGCGGCCGTGTATCTACGTGGAAAGGTGGCGGTTGATTTATTGCGGCGTACGAGCTCGGCCGACGACGTAGCTGATTGGCGCTCGCAGGTGTTGCGACCATCGGGAGGTGAGCGTCTTCTCGCTCTTCGTGTTCCACCGCTCGCCTCACCTGTCTCCTCTTCGAGTCATCGACTCGCGCGATATTTCCAAAGGAACGAAAAATTAATAATACGAACATTTCCGTGTAACTTTGCCCGATTCGACGTACGACTACTCGACCCATCGAAGCGAGAGTTCGGGGCGGGAGCTCTATTCGAAAGATCGTAAAAAGATGGAGGGAAAAGCGAACAAAATCCACGGAACGATCGTGGCGGAGTTTGAGCGGATCCGTCGGTTAAGGTCTGTCCAGGGTCAGTTTGATGGCTCGTCCGGCTGTCAGATACGTCGCGATACCGCCAGATCGGATCTCGGCGGCGAGGAGGAACGATAGCTGCTAATGTACGTCGCAGCGGAACAAGGGGTGCCACCCAACGAGCGACCAACACCGATAGGAAGCGCGTTGGCTGCCTTGATCCCGAACAGGAGTGCGCGTCCGTCCGGTTAAAGCAAACTCGACACGGAGATTTCTGTCCAACCTGTCCATCGACGGGACGCGTCCTACGGCTCTCCTCGGGTTTATAATCACGATGATTAGCGGCACGCCGCCACCGATCGATGGCCGTATCCGTCCCCCTACGCTGTTCCGCATTGTGCTCGCGTTGGATCGATAAACCGATTTCTTACCGGGGCGAGCTTTCTTTCCTTCCTCGATCTTGGGCGAAGTTCAGATCGAGAAACGATAACAATTTATTCACGCGTGTGCGTAAAAATGTGATCTCTGGGGATGGATCATCTTTGGAGGTGGATGGAAATTTAGAATAGTTGCTTCTTTTTATTACTTTTCTCGCAGGATAGAATCGAAATTAATCAAAATATTGTATCATTCCCTCGAAAATTGTATATCAATTTCCCACCATCGATAAGGAATTCTTCACGAGAATTTCCATTCTCCTCGCGTCAAATTCGAGGGAACCGAGGGTATCGATTTCCATTCTCGCTCTCTCGTATAATTTCGCGGATATATGATTCTCATTGTCGAGTGTAGGCCTTGCCAGATCTCTATCCAAACGATACCCGTGTAACTATTCCTTGGTCGCATCGATCGCGTCTTTCGACGAGGAGCCAATCCCCCCTCCTTCCCTCCCCTCGATACCAAACCGATGTCCTTTTCTTCTTCTTCTTCTTCTTCTTTCTTCTTTCTCTTCCTCCTCTTCTGGCCCGCGATTGAAACACGCATCGAACACGACGATTGGGCAGAGGATTGGATCGACCTATCGATAACCTTGATCGCGAAGAAAGGGGGGCGCGTAGATAGAAAGGATAGGAATTCCAATACAATGCTAATTAAGGGAAAGGGTTTATTCCCGGCCAGAGGGCACGAATGGGAATTTGTAACACACGTGGATCACAATGAGAGCAGTTTAAGGGGGCACAATGTCGAGCCGAGGGTACTCTATTCCCCTTCTCCCTCTCCCCCTCGTTTTTCTCGAGCTACCTTCCCTCGAATCCGTCGAGTCCACGAGCAGGAGGAAACGTTTCTCTCTCCCGTAGGAGAAATGAGATTTCCTCGTTGGGCTCGATTGTCGTCGAGCGATCCACTCCGAAGTCGCAACGGATCCTACTACCCTCTTTTCGGAGGATGGGGTAGTAGGCACAGGGTGTGCACCTGAGCCGATTCGCTGATTATTAAAAAATATTATTTTTGCATAATCGATGCGGCGGGACAGATGTCGATATATCGGGGCGGAGAGATGGGGAAAGAAGGAAAAAGAAAAAAAATTGTTTTCCGGAAGGAAGAGTTCGAAAGGGAAAAGTGGTGTCGAGTTACCATCGCTGGATTCATCGTGAGAACGATACGAATCGTGGATTGATTTCCTCGAAGATCGCACAATCGAACTTGATTCAATTGTTAATTGATATTCATCGTTTGGGAATTAATTGATATTCCTTCCGTGTTATTATTCCCCGCGAGAGGAGGAGAATAGAATTTTAATGCGAGATCCTTAAAGTTTCACTTATACGAACCTTGTTCAATTCGTTCCTTTTTGGCGAGTACCTCGTGAAAAATTTAATTTATTCATTCGTTTGAACGAATGATTGACGTCAAATTGATTCGAACTCACTTTCTTTTTATCGATCTTTCAATCGTAACCGTCGCTCTGATGTATCTTTTCCCGTGCAATAGGATCATCACGTTGTACGTTGCATCACAGTGTAGTAAATCATCGAACGCAAAGTCGAGCCTCCTCGAACCAACTTTCTTCGAATCGCGCGAAGGGTGTCGGCCGCTTACGTATCCAGCATTGTGCGCGACTCGAGGCCGATTTCGAGGCGAAGAAAAGAGAGAAAAGGAGGAAGAAAGGAGAAAATGGTCTGTCATGGGCATCGCGTCGAAGAAAATGGAGGTGGAAAACCACGAGGAGAAATAAGGGTGTCGAAAGTTTCGACTAACCCCCCGCGATCCCTCCTCGAGAGCGGCGCGTACGTGGAGGCAGGGCGCGCGAGTATACAAGTGTCAGGAACACGTGTCACCGTGCTCGAGCGCTACTTTAAAGATGTCACCGTGTAGAAATTGGTCCAGATACGCCTTATAACCCCGGACGAGCCCTGCATCCTTCGAGAATCCTTCTACCTATTCCGCGTGAAACGTTTCTTGCCCGTTGAATTACCAAGAAATGTATTTAAATAAGAATCGATTCGTCCTCCGTAGTGGAAGGAAAAAAATTTTCTTGGAAATTTCCTCGATGATCTCCACCAATTTTTGAAAATATCTTTCTTAAATCTTGGTGAAAAGGTATTCCATTACTTCCAAATACATTCCGTTCTTCTTCGTTCACGTACTCTCGCTTCGATCGCACGATAAACCCCAATCTCTGACACCATCCCCACGAAATTCTTGTTTCCATCAACGATCGCGTTAACACCAATCATTTCGAATAACGCCCCCTCCCCAGATCCCCCTCCATCTTGCCGCATTGTTCACCAATGACAGAGAGGTGTCATCGGATCGAATCGCTTCGGGAGCCAAGCAATCTCGATCCAATCCGGTAATCGGTGTCGCCCTCGAGAGGACACCGATCCTCCTCCCTGGTAAATTAAACGTCGAATTTAGGCGATTTGCGTCGCCCTCGATAAGCCAGAAAGAAGGTACAAAAAGATTCCGA
The DNA here is from genome assembly GCF_029169275.1 of Apis cerana. NCBI lineage: Eukaryota > Metazoa > Arthropoda > Insecta > Hymenoptera > Apidae > Apis > Apis cerana. Next base: position 10,957,172 of record NC_083862.1, on the reverse strand, counting down.
GCACCCACCCCTTCTTGCCATCCTCAAGAAGAAGAAGAAGAAGACGAGAATCCCGATCCTCCTCCTCCTCCTCTTCTCTCCTCAACTCGAGGATCAATCCGGTATGCAAATCGTCGCGACGGTGGCGACGAACAATCGAACGGGAGATGGCGCGAGGGAAAATAAATCGGCATATCGAGGGTTGGATTCGACGTGGAAATTCCGCCCAGGAATATATCTTAATCACAGGAGTTCTCCCTCGCCCGGCGTTCGATCCAATCCCATCCGCGAATAAAAGTGGAAATCTCGTCGGACGGGGAGGGAGAAGTGGCCGACAAACAGATGGTGGCTGGAAAAACGGATAATTATCCGGGCTGGTCGAGCCCTCTATTTACATATCGGCGGGGCGGACAATGGCGGAACCGGATTTAAATTAAAATGTTGTTTGCCCCGATACTTAAATACCGCGGCTGCACTTTGTCTTTCCCGCGTCGCGTCGCGCCGCGTCGCGAGGCGAGCCGCTTCCGCTCGGTCGTCGACACTCGATGGATTTCGAAGGAAATCCGCGCGCGGGGAAGGATTAAAGGGAGACGTGGACGATTTTCCAAACGTCGGGGAATTTGTGGATAAATTGTAAAAGCGAAATACGGGGTGGGGGTGGTGGGTTCTCGTTTGATCGCGTTTCGTTTCGAGGTAGAAATGAAGAACGGGGAAGGGGATTTAAATTTTCAATCGATGGGAGGAGAAGTGTTAAGAAATGTTGTAATTTGCTCGCTTCCCTCGTGTTTCTTTCTCGTGCGTCCATTTGTTCCAACAGGAACGTTCATCCGCAGGATTCATCCCCAATTATTGGCCTGTCGATCGAGATGGATCTAAGAAATATAGGATTGGGCAGGGGAAAATAGCGTGGGAGAAATTCGTAAGTCGTGAGCATAAATTCTCGTTTCATTGTTGAATGGGAAAACTCGTGCCCCAGGGTTCATTAAAAATCGTAATCGTCGCTCGATCGACGCCCGTATTTCGCGTTAAATTGGACGAAACGGAATTATAATTCCTAGTTATCGCGCGCGACAAACGGTTGGTTGACAAACGGGCCGAACGGGAAGGGGATTTATGATAAAACTCGGTCGAGCAGGCGTGCACGGGTGCATAAAACGGGCGCGAATCCGTCGGGCAAAAGTGCGCGCGATGCGAGCGCTAATTGAAACGTTTGTTTGCCTCGTTTGACGAGCCGCGGCTCTTTTCAGAGAAATTTAATGGCCAGTGACAAAAACAACGTGGCACAGGCGCCCGATACACGCGACAATGGTCGCTCCCGTCCATGTGCAATTGCATTTTGAAAATTGGAGTTCGGTTTTCGCGAGTTAAAGGCAGATTGCGCGGTGTCCGATACAATGAGAGGAGGAGAGGAGAGGAGGGCGCCACGCGTACCACGCCACCACGTTTGGATCAAGTTAAATAATAAAAAGTATAACGAGCTATGTTTTGTCGCGTGTCTGCACAGATGTTACAAACTATGATATTGTTGTCCACGATAGAGAGCGGAACAAACGTGCATTTGATAATTGATGCGGGAACACGGATTTGGATAAATACGTATATTTGGAAATATATCGTATATCGTGTGTATAAAGGGAGTTTTTTTTTTCTCTCTCTTTTTTTTTTTTTTTTTTTCGTTTGGTGGTGAAAAGAAGGAAGAATGAAGTTCTATCGAAATAAAATGTCATAGAAATTATTGTCCCGCAGCGATGGCACGTTGCATTCTTTTAATTTAAAAATAGAAAAATAATTCGGTTTTCGATGTTTGGAGAAAAGGGTTATTTGCGCATAAAATTTTCCTCTTGTCTTCCACCGCTATATATCTTTTGTGCCCGGTATTTTTTCAAGTTTTTAGGTAGATTTTTACTTGCATTTCTTTCGTTGTTTTTTTTTTTTTTTACCTGTATATATTTCACGATTTTTAAAAAAAACCGACAAAGAAACGTGTAAACGCGGTTCCGACAGAGACTCGATTCGCAGTTCGTGTTCCTTTCGAAAATTCGATGCGTATTCAACGAAGATTTTCAGAAAAATTCGTGAGAAGAATCTGCATATCCCGTAACGGTGTTACGGTGTTGGAGCGGAGAGTGAGAACCAGTGCTCGGTCATCCTTGGAAGGGACGAAAAGCTGGTCTCTCCCATGGGGACGTGTCCTTTAATAAGCTGTCCGCCATTCATCCCCGCCGATCTCCCTTTTTCAATTTTCATTGACGCCTGTGTGGAGCGTGTCACGGACCATTAGCACCGTAAATCCATTGATAGATTTTTCCTTTTCTCGAGGAAAGGAAAAAAGGGTCAACGACAATGACCTACACCTGCATTTTTCGCACCCAACGAAACGTGCGCGAAACCTGTGCGTGCGATGCGAATTTGTAACACGAAGGAGACGAAGTACGAAGATCACGGAAAGATTCTTACGGAGTTTCGTCAAGTTTTGCGAATCACGAATACGTTAAAAAAAGAAATACGTTAAAGAAAGAGGAAGAGATAATCGAGAGACGAAACGAATTATTAAAACAACTCTCTCCGCTCGAAGAATTCCATTTCTTTACGGAGATGCGTTTTCCCCCTTACGTTTTTTCTTTCAACAACAACTTCATTCCCGTCGAAACCATTTGAAATCCGGTTTCCAAAAATCATTCATCCACACCTGTCCCAACCTCTCCGACCTTTCCACAACCCCCGTTCCCCGCAACGCCGCCCACCACTCGACTTGCCAGTTGTTACTCGGGTCACCGACCAACGTCCATCGCCCGGAACTCCCTCTTTCTCGATAACTAGATGCACGCGTGACAAAACGCTGTTTCTCCGGTTCCTCCATTCATCTCATTGTGCCATTACGCGGCGTCGCGGTTGCCGAGACGAATTCCCGAAAACGAAAGCTCATTGTAAAGAAGAAACGGCGAGGTTTGTCCCGCGCCTTGTTACACCCGGCTCGACAATCGACCGGGAGAAAGGCCGCGTTAAATATCGGTTAAAAAGAAACGGGAGAAAAAAGACTTTGAGATTTTCTGGTAGGTAAGAGGAGGGGGAAAAGAATGGATAAGGGTTCGAAGGAATAATCGAGTTTGATTCTAATTGAGAAGAGAGAAACAGTTTCTCACGACGTTGGAAATGACTTTGATTCTAATTAGGGGAGAGAAGGAAAGGAAAATGTTTCCCCGTCGATCGCGAATCCGTGAGGGATCTTTTTTGGATTCTGTGCAGGATTTGTGTCTTATTTATTAGGCAATTTTACGAATACAGTTGAGAGATTCGTCGAAGAGAAGATTGAAACTAGGGTTATGGAATTGAATGGATAGATCAATGTTAATTTCACGGTGAAAATATAGCAGAGAGGCATCTTTCGAGTGATGTTGCAAGGAATTGAAGGAAGAATAATACAAATAATTTCCTGAATAAGAAAGAAAGCTAATTATAATCTATGTATGAAAAATTTAATCGAACGACAAATGCCCGGAGATCGAATAAACGTTGGCCAACGTTCGAAATCATCTCGATCGATCCCTCTCCCTGCAGACTTACCCCTTCGACGGAAAAAGAAAAAAATATTCACCCTCACCCTAACGCGCGCATTCTCCTTGCAACACTAAATTTTTCACATCACATCTCTCTCCTCTCCCCGCGCAACTCGAACGAAGCGACAAAGAAAGTTACGTTCCCCGTAAGAGGAAAGATAACCGTCCCGGCTGGCAAAGGAAAATTGCTTTCCATTCAGATTCAAAGTTGTCCGCGACTTATTACGCCTCGCTCTCGTTGGTTGGCAAAGGGCAGAGAAGGCAGGATCCGGATTCGGTGGTTGCAACGGTGTCGGCAACGCGATGGGCGGCGTGAGCCGATTTATTAAACCGTTCGAATGCGAAATCGATCCAAGATGCGGTCCTCGCGCATCGCGTGTGCACCGTCTGCCTTTTTTTCCTTTTTCTTTCTTCCCCCTTTTCCCTCGCGCGATCGAGGCGTGGTTAAAGCCGATCTCCTCGTCGAGCAGGCGACGAGGTAATAAACGATTATTTATCGGTAGGCGTGTTTCGCGGCTCGGACCGGGGAGAGATCGATTGAGTCGTTGCCTTCGGCTGTGCATCGTTTAACGAATGCCCTGCCTTCCTCTCTCTCTCTCTCTCTCTCTTCGATCTTCATCGGTTATGAATTTTATATCGTGCCTCTTTTTAAATGCACGCGCGCGTGCATTTCGATCGGGAGAACAGATGTCGAGCGGAGAGAAATTTATATATATATATATATATATATATTTCTTATCGGTGATGGTCGAAATTGATTCGAGGGGTTGATTCGATAATTGATTTCGATGTTTCCAGGGTGAGATTGGTTGATTCGAGTTATGGCAGTTAATTGGATGGAAATAGGGTTCGGAGTCGATCGAGAGGGAGAATTTTTTTTAGAGACGATATTATAGAGAGGAGAGGGTCGTTGCAGGTTTGTTAGAAACGTTAGAAAGCTTTGGAAATTTTCGAGAGGAAATGTTGGAAAAATGGGGAACGAAATAGAAATGGAGGGTTTTGAAATGGATCTTTCCGATTAACCATACGCGCTCCGTAACCAGACACGACTAATCGCTAATCCGAACGGGCGAAAGCGCGCGCACGGGTGAACAATGATCAGCCCGGATCCGGGAGTGTAAAATCAGCGCGAAATTGGCGCGGTTCGAGCGATTTGACATCGTCTATTCTGACGATTGGCGCAGCGTGTGCCATTTCGATGTCGCTTGCACGGGGCCCGGGTCCACTGTCATGCAAAACCGCGACACAAATCTCGAATCCCCGATTCGATTGCCATTCAACGGGAATGGGGATGGTGACTGTGGCCTGTCGGGACGCGAAATCGAATCGAGTCGAATCGATGTTTCCAGCCGCACTCCTCCGATGCAAATGCATCCATCCGTCCTCTTCTTCCCCCCTCCCCTCCTTTTTTATCCTCCGCGCTTTATCGTTCCATCCCTCTCCGATCGATCGAAATATTCTCTTTTTATTGCGAGAGAGAGAGAGAGAGGGAGGTATCCTTGGCTGCATACGCCACTTGCCCTATCCACGGCACCGAAGGGCGAAAATGGTGAAAAGGGGTGAAAAAGGGGTGGAGGTCGATGTTGGAGCAGGTAACGCGCACGCTTACGACCGACGTCGAGAGATGCTGGTGACGGTATGAATAATTTCTAATCGGCCGTTAACCTTCTCCCCCATATGTAATTCGACACGTATTTTCCGCGCCCAACCGGGGATCGAATCGAACGGTTACACGGATGCTCGATTCCATTCGTCGGTGACGTTCCACTCCTTTCGAGTTCTCCCGTGTCCGTTGCTCTTTTCGAGCTCGACCACCAGCTATTCGGGAATTTTGATCATTCGAAAGAGTTACCCACGGAACGGTTGAAAAGTTGGTTGAGCAGTTGGAAAACCGCCATTGTCGCGAATAAGATTTACGCTTGTTGTTCGACGTTTTTTTTCCGAGACAACAGGTGTGAATCAAAATTTAACCTTCGATCATCCTCGATCCATAATAAAAATTAGATCCATTCTTTTAAAAAAAAGTCACGTATTCTCTCTCGTCGAATATTCTCATAAAAAAAAAAAAAAAAAAAAAGAAACGTTAGAGTCTATAAATCATTCGCGGAACGAGATTTCTCCTGTCGAAATGTAAAAGATCATTCAACAGCATCACTTTCAACAACCTTTTCGACCATCGCCTTTTCACCACCGACCATAACCATCAACCACCATTCCCACGCGACATTCCTCCAACATTTCTCGTACAAAGCTAAATCAACGAATCATTGCCGGCAAATGCCGGGACACGGTTCGTGGAACGAGAGATTTTTCCCGAGAAATCGAAAGAAGGAGGGAAAGGGACGCGGAGGGGGAGGGGGCGCGGAGCAGAAGAGGGTGTGACAATGCCGGTAGCAGCAGGTAACAATGGTTAAGCTCGCTTCCTACAATAAATGCTGCAAAGGGGCCGCCCTCTCTGTATCCTCCCGTTCATCCACGCCTTTGTTGCCGCGGGATCTCTCGGCCGGCAATGGGATTTATTAACAGCACGACGAATTTATTGTTGCCCTGTTAGACGAAACTAAATCTCTTGCCCCATTCGTGCGCGGCCAAGGCGATTGGAGAGAAAGAGGGAGAGAGAGAGAGAGATTTCATCCTCCTTCCCGCTTTTTATCGCCCTCGTTGTCACCCAATAGAGAGAAACACACACCTTTCGTCGACTCATCTTTGTCTGGTAAACCGGATTTTAATTGGACGTGAACTCGATCCGATTTGAGGATAAAATGTGAAGCAGGTGGGGTTGCGATAGTTCGCAACCTGATTGAATTAATTGAATTATTTAGTTTTTGCTTTTAAAAAAGAGATGAACGAGATTTCAAAAAAGGTGGAAAATTAATATTGATTCGCACGAAATTAGGGAAATACTTTTTATTCAATGTTTCGATGTCGTTCGAATCTTCAGCCGGAGGATCATGAATGGCCACAGTTCCCGCCAAAAACGAGAAGGCGCCCAGCGGTCTGGCCCACGCCGGAATGCGTCCGTGGGTCTGGATTTTCAAGCCATTAGGCCGTTCCTGTCCACAGACTCGTCTCGTTCGACCAGCCACCCTCAATGAAACCTGACGCCTTCCACTCTCTCTCTCTCTCTCTCTCTCTCTCTGGATTGGAACACGCGCGGGAAACGTGCGGCTCGGGGTTGTTTGAGAAAGAAAGAAAAGGTGGAACCACGCTCGCAGGTAGATAGAGAAGAAGTTGGACGACGTGGTAAAGGTGTTCCACGTCGCGTCGAGAGGACAGGTGGTAGTGTGAGACGACACCCTCGTACGGTTTCCTTTCTTCCTCTCGAAGAGGATGATAAAATTATTCTCCCCACTTCTCTCCGAATTATCTTAATAATTCCGCAAACTTTTCGAGATCGCGCGCGTCCACGTTTCGATCGATATTTAATCGAAAGCGTATTGTCGAGAATAGATTTCGAAATCCCAATTGGGATCAGATCACGCCTCCGTGTATCTAAACTCACCGCAACCGATTCATCCGACCCTTATCCACGTGACAATCAAAATTAGCAATGGCTCCGGATAAATAAGATTAGAAAGGAGAGAGAGAGAGAGAGATTCACAGGGGTCGAAGCCGCGGAGAGGCACAAAGAGTTTGGCGAAAAAGAGAGGACTTTGCCGGGTCGTTGCACGCTTTTCCGCGAGAGGATCGAACTCGAGATAAGAGATCTACCGAGAGAATAACCTCCCCTTTGTGGCAAGTCGAGCCCGGCCCCGCTTATGCGCCCCCCTTTCCACGATTTCGAGTTACACGTACGCGCGAAACGTGTGTACGCGCCGGATAATCCGATCGTGGGCCCATTGTTGCGGATCGGCTCGACGCCCACCACACGTTCCTCGCAAAACTTCGTCTCTCTCTCTTTTTTTCTCTGCCTATCTCTCTTCACCTCCCAGTTCCTATCCTTTTTTCTTCTCTTTTTTCTTTTCTCCTTTCCACTTTCTTTCTCTACCCCCCTTCTTTGCGGCCTCTTTTAATCGGTAGCCATCAGGGTAGCTCGACCAGGGTTAACGTTCAACGTTTCCTCGATCGTAATCCCGTTACTTCCGCGGATCTGACCCTGCTTGATTCGCGTTGATACGTCGTTTCGAGCGAGGTATTCTCGAGGGTAAATTAACCATGGATGGCCCTCCTCCTCAATGGAATCGGTGAACGAGAGATAAGATCGTCGTGAGAATTTCAATTCGTTTAAATTGGATGAAATTTGAAACGAGAGGCGAGGCGAAATTTTAACATAGGATATGAAACTTCTCTGAGGATACGTAATAAATATCCTCGCGAAAATACGAAGATACACTTTGGCCCAGATGCGATTCAAAATTCTAAAAAGAAACCAAAAAAGAGAAACCTATCTTTCTCTTAAATCCCTCTTCCGTTTCGGGGAAACGGAAAAACTATCCCAATAACTCCCTTCTTCTCTACTCCCTCCAGAATGACCAGAGGAAGCGATACATCCCTATTCCGAGCCGAATAATGGATCAATGCACCAGAGGTTATCCCCTAACATCCTAACCGATCCTCCTAATCTGGAAGATGTACCGATAACGTCAGTCAATTGGCGATCGAGCGACTCGGTTTGACTCTCTCCCTCCCTCTCCCTTTCTCGTCTCGCACACTCCCCCCCTCCCTCCTTTGTGGGAAAAAAAATGTAGCCAAACAATCGGATAGCAGACGGCCCGGCCCATTGTGAACCGGGACTAAATGACAGCGGAGGAGGAGGAGGAGATCCTTCACCCTGCGATGCGGATCTCTCCCTCTCTCCCTCTCTCTCTGCCTCTCTCGGTGGCTTCGACTTCCTTTCTTCGGGCGTAATGAGATGTCCCGAGATGCGCCGCCGTGCTCCTCGCGCGCGGATAGATGGGAACGCGTGCGTCTATGACGCACACACACACACGCACGCACGCACGGAGCAGGGATACACGGTTGGATATACGGGCGGATGGAAATACAGCGAAGGCGCCCCCTGAATCGGATTTTCCCCGATGCGGTGGAGGGGGAGAAAAAAAAATAGGAGATGTATTACGTGGACGGTAAACGCGGTGAAAGCGCCGCCGGGACGGTTTTGTTGTCGTGCACACCGTTTGGTACGCGTTTTCCACGGTTTTCCACGGTGTTCGGAATCGACTAGGATAGGCCGAGGTGGGGGAGGAGGGTAGAGACCGGCATCTAGGTCCGAGAACATTCCGCCATTCGCTCCCTGCCATTTGCATTTCGTTCGTTTCCACTCTGGAGAGGGGAGGGGGAGAGACGACGAGACCCGGATATTTTCGGAATCGGCATTGTGCGTGAGAAAAAAAAAGGAGAGAGAGAAATTTTTCTTTTTTTTTTTTTTTCGTATTTTCAATTCGCCAGGAGTCGCGAATGTTTGTCCCGAGTTTTTCCCTGCCCCGTAGTGGTGGTTTTACAAGGATGGGATAATTCGGAAGGAGCGTATTTTTCCAACGTTCGTTCGTTTCTCCCGCGAATTGTGATTGATTCCCGTGTTTTTTCTTTTTCTTTCTTCTCTTTTTCCTTTCTTTTCGAAGAAGAGCGTTCGGATAATCGGAGTTATACCGATAGATCGTTATATTTTCGACTCTCTCCGTCTGATTTTTTCCTATTTTCCAAGCGGGATCTTTTCTTTCAGAGTCTCTGTCCTTGAAGCGAAATCACGAACGTTATCACGATCCTATCTTGAGCCGTGGCGGAGGAAGAATAAGGGAACAGGGGGTAAAGATCGGCGAGAAACCGGGACGAAAAGGTGGCCATCCGTAGCCGCGAGGATTCGATAATATCGTAAGCGGATCCCGCGGGATACGAGCTTAATTTCGCCGGGAATCCGGATCGTCTGTGATACGCACGGCGAAAGGCGGACCGACGTTTTACGTATTACGTAGCCGAGTGACCGACGAAAGAGAAGCCATCCTTCTCCACCCCCGAATTCGGCTTATCCCGGATTTCTTTCTCGGCTAGCACGTGTCTTCGCCCTTCGGTGTCCAACTGTACGCGAAAAGAGACTGGTGGTGATTTTCCTCTTTTCCACATCTTTTACGATCCATGGATCGCCCCGTCGTTCCGAAAATTCGCTCGAAATATTGAAATATTTACACGGTACATGCAGATATAGAATCTCGATCTCGCTTTTCGTCAATTTCTCTACGATTTTTCGATGGGAAGGGAAGGGAAAGAATGTCCAAAAACGTGTCGAATTTTTTCCCCAATCAACCAAATATCCGCCTTTATCTACGCTCCGCTCAACCCCCTCCCCAAATTCTCCGCACAACCAGAGACCGAACGGCCGAACACCTTCACCGCACTTCGACGTACACGCGTGCACACGCAGTATACGTTTACATGCATATTTGCACAGAAAGCTTCTCCGACCGAAAATTCGACGGAAGCAGCAACAACGGTATGGATCCCTGTGTACACATCCCTGTACACAAATGCGGAATTCTTGTTCGAGTAGGCGGCACACGTCAGCGCCTCTCGCCAAGGTGTGACACCGGCGCGGGGGTGGCTCGCGGAAGGAGCGTGAAAGAAAACGCGCGGCGACGGAAAAAGAGAGAGTTAGGGAGGGGGAGAGGGGAGGGGACTGGTGGAAGAATCGAACAGAAGAAGAGAAGAGGGGGAGGGGAATTTATCCGAGGAACGTCGCCTCCGTGCAACCCGCGATTTATTTGCCTGGGCTAAAAGCTTGAGAGCCGTTCTTGTGTATATATATATATATATATTTCGCGTTGGGAATACACGAACCGGTGGGTGGCGTATTCTGAATTCGTGTCGTCGTATTCTCATCCATCAATTCCACGTATCGGGGAAGGAGGAGGAGAGGGTTGGTTGGTTGGCTGAGAGAGCGAGCGAGAGAGAGAGAGGGGGGTCGAAGATTTTTTTCCTCATTGTTGACGCGGTTGTCGTCGTCGTCGCCCGCCATTCGTCTGGTTTATTCGCCGTCCCATTGTGTTTCTCGCGGATGCAACCACGGCCCTTTTCTTCGCGCACCGTACCGCGAAAATAGGTGAACTTGCCTCCCCCTCTTTCCCCGCGAGTCTTCCCCGCCCCTTCCTCCCCTACGATTCTTTTCACGTCGTCGAAACGAACGTCGAGTTGAAACGAAGCCGATAAGGAGGGAAGAGTCCTCGCCTCGACGCGCTCGTTAACCCGTTAGAAATAGAAATATTTTACGGGATGATCGGAGGAATAGAATTTCGGTCGAACGGAAAATAATGGCGAGATGAGATTGTCGTTTCGATCGAATGTATTCTTAACCCTACCCGCGGACGACAGCTTCTCATTCTTGGCGCGAACAATATATCCTCCGAGATGATCTCCCTCCGTTTCGTTCGTGATAAACTTCTTTTCTGCGAGAGATCCATCGAGAGGCAAATCCGCGGATTTTTATCGAAGGAGAGCGGGGATAGAGATCGTGTCGTCCGCGTATCGTTGTACTCTCCCCTCCCTCCGTACGAAGCAAGGGAACAATAAACCAAGCCGAAAAAGAAATATATATACATCGGGAGAAAGTCTGTTTCGACGAAACATTCGAGAAATATCCTTCGACAACCCTTCCAATTCTCTCGAAGCGAGTAAATAAAGAATATTTACTCAAAGACTAGCCGGGTCTTTCTTACAAAATCAATTCATTCCAAACCGAGGAAGAAAGAAAGGAAGGATGAAAGAAAGAATACGTTATCCGTATCATTCGCCCATCACCGAAATCCTCGAAAAGAGGAAGAAACGAACCGATTTCCCTTCGAAAATCCTTCGTCCCATTAAGCCGGATTAATCCAAGTAAGGAAAGAATGGCGACAGCTAGTTCCGGTTGATCGACGCCAGCTTTGACGATGGGCGAAAAAAACACGCGGACGTCGGAAGAGAAGGGAGGAGGAGATCGGATCGAGACCCTTTTGTAGGTGCAAATTCGCATGTAAGAAGGTAAGGTGACACGGAACGATGCTAAATGGATCCTGGTCCCGTTGTTACTGGACGCTTTTAAAGGGCTTAGCGCGAGCATTAGCCGGCCATTAGCCCTCCTGTTTCCCCTTTGTCCGATGCGTACACTCCGCCGCTTCTGGGATTTGTCGCTCGGTTGTTATTAATTATTTAGGCGGTCAGCCGGGCACATGGAACACCTGAACCAGGCCACGAGATCATCCTGGGCCTCAATCGGGGTGGAAAGTGATTTTCGGCGAACAATATGGCGCTCTCGCGTCACAATCTCGGTGATGAGCTGGTGATGAGTAATGACGTAGAGAATTTTGGGGGTCGGGAGATTTGAGATTTTCTGATCTTTTGCGTCGCCAGTAATTAAAGAAGGTTAATAAGATCGTGGTTAAGAAATATTTGGATAGGGTTGATATTAAAAATTTCTCGAGCGAAGAAGAAATCTAAGTGGCTAATCTAATAATCTTGCCGTCGAATGATCCTCGATCTTCCTAAACCTTCTAATACTTGCTCGAACAGTCCTCCCTCCGGCAAGCTTGTTCGAAAAAGCAGCGGCCATTCTTTCCTCGGAAAGCCGCTCATTTTTATTAAATTGTTACAACCGCGTTGTTCGGTCGGGGAACAGGAAAAGGCGGAAACAAGCAAGCCACCGAGGTGTAGCAATACGTCGGAAGAAAGGACGACACCCGCTGCGCGTCGACAATTCCTCCTAGCCTTTTGAACGAGCCAAGTTTTACCGGTGGTCGTCCATTGTCGCCCGTATTCTCTCGCGACACCTGCTTCTTCGCCAAAAAGGAAGACAAAAGCCTCGAAAGCCAAGAGGCTCGAAACGACTCGAGGATGCGATCCATCGATTCTGAGAGACGGATCAGCCGTAAGGAAGAGATCTCCTCCTCGGGTGCTTCCTTCCGATTAGCCACCCCTTTCTCCCCTTGTCCCTCGATTCTATCTCCTTTGACAGAGGTAGAATTCATAATAAAGTTTCTTCAAAACTTCGTTAAACATCGCCTCTTCGCTCAAAGGGATCCTGCCCGATACAAGGACTGGTGGCCGTCTTTTGTCCCTCAGCAGGATCTCGTTTACGATTCGACTCATCACCACAAAACTGAGGGGGAGACAATGGAATAGGATAACACGGCTGTTTCCACCTTAGAGGCACTTGTTCTGGACAGATGGTGGGATTCGGTTTCCAGGGAAAATGGCTCGATGGATGACCAACTCGACCAACCGAGTGGACGATGACCACAGTGGATGTTTGGGGAAAGGATACTTTTCGACTGGTGGCGCATTGTTGTCCGAAGAATAAGGATTTTGTAAGGATTTCCTTTGGCCGCATTTTCGTTTCTGTTTTTAATAAATCGTTGACGAGATCGAAATCGCTGCCACGGAAGAGAAAGTTTCCCTCGGATGAATTATGGATGGAATTTTTGGCCGATCAGTTTTAACAGGAAATCGAAAGGTTTTCGATTATAAATCGGAGAGATCGGAGAATATGTATATACGCGTATTGATATATTAGTCAGAGTTGAACAGGTTGCGATTAGTAAGTAGTAAGTAGTAACAGGTTTCACATTGAATGTTACTTCCTGTACCGCTGCAACGCTGTAACGTTAACGGTACTTCGAATCGGGTTTCGTATTTATCCCAGTAGCTAATTTCGTACTCGATCTGCTGCTCAAAATCAAAATATCAAAATCTTTCTTTTAGCTTCAAATCCATTTTCCATTTTCTTTTCCATTTCGATATCGTCTCACGCGTGTAGATAAGAATCTAAAATTTAGAAATTCTTTTTACATTTTTACTGTCTTTTTATATAAAAAAACTCTCAAAACTGTCTCCTCCTTTCTAATGTTACTTACAAAAAAAAAGACGAGCATCCTCGTTGGCGGTAATCAAGGAATCATCTGCCAACACAAATCTCAAACGAGGCGAAGCGAACTGGAGAATTTGGAGAGGCTGCGGTCTGGCGCGATTTGCAGGAAAAGTTATTATCGTGCACTCGTCGTATCGGCGTGTACAGCGTGAGATTTACACTTGGGGCTGTTATTCAACGATGGAGGATCCCCGAAGGGAAAGGACCCTGATTCACCGAACCCCTCTCGAGGTTCCTCGAGGGTGGTTCGCCCCTCCCGAAACAAAACATATTGTCCGAATTTAATTGTGGATAGGGTGCATTAGATATTCATACGTTACATGTTCCAACGACGCGTACAACAATATCTGTCGCGACCCTGGTCCGTGCTCAGGGAGTCAGCACGTGCTCGAGGGGAAATAAATCTTGCTCGTGATAAACACTCGGAGAATCGTCATCGTCGTCGCAATCTCTTGATGACGATTCTTCGTTTTCTTTTTTTTTTTAGATTGTAATTTTCGAAGAAGGTAAAAAATTTGTTTGCAAAGTGGGCAAAGTAATAGTTTTTATTATTCTCGATGATTAAATTGAATTTTCGATATTGTAGAGGGATGTTTTTTGCAGTGTATTTGAATGCACTGCAAAAGAGATGCAATAAATTTATATTGTATTCTCAAATATATAAATAAACGTTTTTTATTTCATTGTTAAGTAATAAATGTTGCTCTATGTATGCGTAACTTTTTTCTTTTTTTTTCTTTTTTTGCGTTAAACTTTATTGGAATTACACCTTATGAATTCTCCATCGTGTTTATTTCTTCTTTCTTTATTTTATTTTTTATTTTTTTTTTTTTTTGAAGATATCCACACAATCATTATTCATGAATGCAATAGTCGAGTTAAAAGTGAAATCGTTCTAAGAACGTTACAAAACAATCCGCACAATCTTTCTTTACGTGACTCGTTAATTTCTAAAGAAGAAAAGCGACGTCCACCAGGAGCGCAATCGCATCCGTCCTACAAACGAATCAATGGCCGTCTCGCTAGAGTCGTTTCCAACACAGGTATTCGACAATTTTCCACGGAAATTACGAATTATGTTTCAACACACGCGGTCGAAGATCGAAAACGAGCACGCTTGTGCTTGCCCGAACAAAACGATAGGTTCGTCGGCCGTTCATCGACGACCGTTCGACGCCGGTCGAGATCTCTGATTCTCGTTTCTGATCTACGTGATCACTCGGATCGTCGAGTCGATGAAATTATCGGATCATCGCGAAGGGCGGCCGAAACGCGCCTTCCTTCTCACCCCATCACGCCACTTGGGAATAAACAAGAGACGATCGATGGACGCGAGAGAGGGTGGAATCGAGCATCTGCGAAGAGAAGAGCCGGAGTCCATAAATTCTTTTGTAATCGACGCCACTTCGTCTGTTAGGAAAACGATGGAATCTCGTTCGAGATTCTCGAATTGGTCGATTACGTCCAACAGCCATCGATGAATCGCATACCCTTTGAATGCCAGAGACTTTATTATATATCTTTTTCTCAGAGAAAGAATCGATCTTCCTATATCCTTCCTCCGTGGACGAGGAAGAAATTTTTTAAACAATCTTAAAAGCCGACCCCGATCCAATTCGTTACACGCGCCTGAATACTCGAGTTTCCCCAAACTATCTCGACTCGTGGCACACCTATCGACATGGTGCGCACCGGGGGTGCGGAGCCCCCCCGCTACCCGACCGGTTAAAAGAGCAAAAACGTGGTCGAGCTACCATTTTGTAGGAGAGTGGGCCGCCTCGTAGATCGAAGCACAATGTCCTCGTCTCGGATGGAAGCGAGAGAAACACAGCACAACGCGGAAAGAGGGACCAGAGGCTGTAGGATCGAGGCGAGGTAAAGGATGGGGAGGGGGCTGGATGTCGTCGAGAGCGAGGGAGAGGAGCGAGCGAGGCATCGAAGAGGGAACTCGCCTTCTTATTTCCATTCTTAGCACCGTTCTTTCGAATTCGACTCGGCAATACCAACGGCCACCATCTCGAAATCGTCCCACCTTCCCTTCACCACGTCCCCACCACGCATGGGCTGGCTCGGTTGGTACCCGTGGTCGGTGGCCGTGGAGGTGGCGGCAGTAGCTACTCTCTACCTGGCTCTCTAACTCGCCCATCCCCTCATCCCCCTCTCTCTCTTTCTTTCTCTCCTTCTTCTTCGAAACGCGTCTCCGTTTCTTGCGAGGGTGTGACCCACCCTCAAAAAACGCTGCGTGTATTAAGTGGATGTAAAACACGGATGAACTCCAATTATCATCCGGGATCGGAGATTATATTGCCGAGAAATTCGATGCGAAATAGGATACTCTGTCTGTTATTTTTAACGATAATTTGTGTATCTAAAGCGAAATTGAATTTCGACATATTCCCCCGTATGTAATCAATCGTCCAGATGATATTCTTATATCGAGATCTATTTAAAAACTTTCTACTCCAAACTTTTTCAAACGAAGAAAAAAGGGGGAAAGAAAAAAGAAAGAAAGCCTCATACCCACTAGTCAAAAATGTTTGCAGAAATAGACACCGGTGACCACCGGTCCCCAGAAGAAATTCGCGTGGCGGTTGCGAGTTCCAGGAAAGAAAGGCGAAACAAGGAGAACGCGGGAGGGTGAGCGACCGAGGCGAACGAGGACAGAAAATTTAAATCGCGGAAGAGGAGCGCGAGATGTCCGATGGAGGGGAGACCGATGAACGCAGGACGGTTCGTTATCGACGGCCTCGCGATTCCTGCCAATCGAAAAGCTCAACGGTACCGCGAATATCCCATTGGCCCCGCCCCCGGCAGCGTTGGATTGGCTCGGTCGCTCTTCTCCTATTCGAATCTCGGTGGTGGGGGAAGGCTGGCGTGCGGAGTCCGTGGATCGGCAGCAGGCTTCGAGTCGTGCGTGCACACTTCCAAAACTATCGTCCGTGGAGGCACATTGAGCGCTGTGCACACCGTGTTGGTCCTCGTGCGTCGCTCTCGAGCGCGGCACAGTCGCTTCCGTGGCCCTCCCCCCCCCTCCGGTTTCGCAAATTTCGATCAGTCGAGGAATTGGAACGACGCCGTTTATACCGAAATACGCGAAACGATGTCGTTGGACTGTGCTCAGTGTCTCGACTCGGTTGTCCGATAAAACAGGGAGGAGGGAAGTGAATTTGGGGTGGAGTACAGTGAATAACTAAAAAAAAAAAAAAAGACTCTAGTGGACGGCTATGACAGTGCAGTGACTTGCTGATTGTTATTTGTTTCTGTTCGACATCATTACGCATCCGGTCTTATCTTAGGTTCTTCAGAGTTAATTATTCTTTGTGAAGGAAGACGAGACGAGAGTCTCAACCACGGCACCAAAATTGAGCTGGACTTGCATCAACGGGCCGCCGGCCACTTTATGAGGTGAGTCTCTACTGTTTGCTGCTAGATTTGGTGAGAGCGCTCGAGGATGTTTGAACGCTTGTGGAACGGTGTTTGAAGCTCGTTTAAATTCGAATTTTCTGATTTTTTTTTCTTTTTCTTTTTTCTTTTTTGTATTGGCATATTTACGATACTTGATAAATGGAGAGAATCTCTTAAAATCGATCGAGGTGTTTGTAGATCGTTGAAAAGTAAAAGTATATAATGGGGAATTTTTTTAAACAATAAACGTATAATTGAAATTTCTTTCGTTCGAAAGAATCGGTTAAGCTTGTGACGATGAAGTGAACGATAAGGAGAAAATTTTAATAATAATAATAAAAAAAAAAAGAACAAATTGAATTATCTTTTCAATAAGAGAATCGATGAATTATTAATTAAAAATTTCTTATACATCGATTATATATTGCCTTTGTACATCGACACACCTGATCCATTTTCGAATGTAAACACAATCGTCGTTACGATTAATCCAAAACAAAGGCCAATCTAATCCGGCAACTTGTTTTTCAATCACAATATCAAGAATCGTTGGTACATAAGCACGCAACCTTACAAATCCATATGTACAAACATCCGACGGTTGTCGCTTCTCTTTCAATTCATTTCACCTCTTCGAACCATTTTCTCGCCATCGTTCCATCACGATGCAAATCGCCTTTTCCACGGCAATTTTCGCTCACTTTTAACCCCAACGCTCCTCCTCGAGCGTGTGCACTTTGTGCCGTTCCGCGCAAACATCGTCAAACCATATCTTAAGAGCAATAAATTGCCGCGTGCACACTATCGTCGACCGTTGCCTAAACATTCAATTAGCACTTCCTAATCCCCCGTCGCAGCTTGTCAACAGCCATTACTTCCAGCATCTTCTCCTCTCTCCCTCTCTCTCTCTCTCTCTCTCTTCGGTGAACCACCCCCGAGCACCCTTGGGGCCTCTCTGGAGCAGCCACGCTGCTCCATTCCACCCCCGCCCGCCTCCCTCGCATCTCTCTAACCAACGTATCTATTAATCCGCGCTGAATGACACTCGAGGGTGGCCCCGCAGGGCCGAGGGTGATTCTAACCCTACAAAATCGTAACTACCGCCCCCGGGGTTAACTCCCTCGACCACTACAGGTTTTTTTTCTTTTTCTTTTTTCTTTTTTTTTTCTTAATGAGTGCTCAAGGAGATCCGCGTAATTGTGTTAGTTCGGAGGGAAGGAGCACACGAGTATTACGTTACATCCTCGTCGGTTGCGGAAGGAAGGAGAAAGAGAGAGAAAAGGGAGAACACCCCTGAACGAAGGGTGACATTTAGGGTAAAAAGACGAGGAGAGAGAGAGAGAGAGGTAGGAACGCGGCGAGATTGGTTAATGGCTTTGATACGAGAAAAGGATAAGATTAATTTGCTTATGAATCAAAGAGCAAACGAATAAGCAATTACCGGGACCGTGAGGAGTGGCTGCACGAGTGCCCTCGCTCGGTTCTTCTGCGTGTCGCTGGCGCACAATTAAAAGCCACCGAATATACCGTTGGAATTCCTTTCTGTGTACGAATTTTGTGTATGTGCACGCGCGCGTGTGTGTGTGTGTGTGTGCACGCGTGGATTATTGCACGGTGAGTACTATTATAGCGGTGACCGGTGGAAATTCGCTTTTGACGGGATTTATAGACGAAGGATTTTAGAGTGTGGTATCCGGCTAATTATAGGTGTCAACGTTTCGTTTTTTAACGACGATACGTGTTCGTGACGGAGTGATATCCGTGGTGAATATAATACCGATTGGCCGATAATTGAAATATTTATCAGTTCTCTGCCGTAATTTTTTTTTATTTTTCATTTGCTTGTTTATCTATTTATTTACTTACTTACTTTTCGTTTTGCGTAAATTTGTTTCTTTTTCGACGAGTTGTGTTCCGCGGCTCGGTCGTGAAAGGTGGTGGATGTTGGCGAGTTTGGTCAAATAACTTGTTGCTTTGGGATGAATGAAACGTGTGATTGATGTAACGAGTCTGTCAATTTGGATGGTTATTCAGCAGTTTCTTAATGATTTTAATCTCCTTCTGACAGGCCGCAACGTTTTGATTCTCGTGGCTCTTTTAGTCACGTTTCGGTAAAGAGAAAATTGCCAGGGAGCCGTTCGAAAGATTGTTTGTTGCCCTCGCGACGGTACTAATTTTGCTGATGGCTGGCACGATTCGAAATTTACGCATCAACGGGTTACGAAAAACGTACGGTAAAATGCATCACGGATGTAACATGTATTCATCGTATTAAATTACGTGGAGTAAAATATTGTTCAAAAACAATTTCAATCAAAATTTACATTTTCAAATCTGCCGTTAACTTCCCCGTACAAGCTCCTGGAATTGTTTTCCATTGTGGACATTGTTTTGCGGAAAATTTTTCGAGTGAAAAATTCCAGCTCGAATCCACTTTCTGTTCGAAATCTTTGCAAGGCAGAGATTAAATTAAAGATGAAACCACTCGATATAATTCGTGTACAACATTTTATTATCCCTTTCGAACGAAACATGCGCAAAAGTGAGCAAGAAGGCGTGAATTGTCCAATCGAATATCCAAAAAAAAAAAAAAGAACAAACTTTCGAATTACTCTCCAGACAAACTTTCTTCCTATTTCGTCACCTCGACCCGAAACACGTAGAAAAATTACCGTTCGAAGGATACTCAAACTACCCGATTGGGCGACTAAATACCCAACAAAACCTTCAAATTACTCCAACAAGACAAACTTTCTCGTGTTTCGTCACCTCAACCTCGGGACGGAACGTCACCGTTCAGAAACCGTCATTCACGCCAAGGACGTCCCTTAAACTACCCGAGCCGGTGACTAAATAACCAAAATAACATCGCGAAGATCGTAAATCACAATGCATACCCATGCCCAGACTCCCCGTCGGACTGCTGTCGGTCCGTGCCCCGAGACAATAGAGAGTCTCGGCCTCCCATTTCTCTCCTATCTCCCCGAGTGACTCTCGAGGAGTTGGCCGAGGGGATCCGGTCAGTCGGACGTCGTCGTCGTCGTCGTCGTCGTCGTCGTCGTGGTTGTTTTCAACGTGGGCGTGTCCCCCCTCCCCCATTAACGTGGCCGCTGGGCTTACTAATTGGTGGCTGCGTTTAATTACAGAGCCGGCGGCAACATGTGCGACGGCTCGTTCACCGAGACCCTGCGCGGTATGCAGGGTATGCCGGGTACGTCACCACCCGGTGGCGCGGGGGTCGGCCCCATGGGGGTTGGCCTCGGCAGCCCTCTTGGCCCGAGCCCGAAGAAGGCGCAGGTGGAGCACATCAAGAGGCCGATGAACGCGTTCATGGTCTGGTCCCGGCTCCAACGGCGGAAGATCGCTCAGGAAAACCCCAAGATGCATAATTCAGAGATTTCCAAGAGACTCGGTGAGTGGTGGCAAATTTTCTTTTTTGGGAAGGGGAAGGGGAAGGGGGTTAGCCGAGGTTTCCGCGAGTTTAGGTGTTTTTTTTTTTTTTAAATTCTAAGTAATTCGTGGTTTTTATCATTTTATTTATTAATTTGTTCGTGTCGAGATTATGCAAATTTCTATCGACAGCAATAGTGATATTCGCTAGAAACGAATTTCGAGTTTTTTAATGCTAGGAACGAATGATTTCAAGAAGATTCAGGGAAAATATTCGCAACGTATGGAATTATATCGATATATGTATATACTTTTTCTCTAAAGAATTCGTACAATCTAAAAAAAAAAAGGGGGAGGGGAATATTTCAAGAAAAATAATCCACGTCGCAACGCAAGTATCACGTTCCTCATTATCGAAAACCGAGGCTGCTACACATTCACTTTCCACGTCTCTGCGAATGCAATTAGTGAAACCGAACGTGCGACCGTGCAAAAAAAAAGCAGCTTCTTTTTTCCACCCCGGAGAAAAGAAACCTCTCCCTCCCCCTCTTTCTCCCTTTCTCCTCGGAAAAAAGAAAGGAAAAGAAAAATCAAACAGCCGAACCAACTCTGCCGGTGATGACAAATTCCGCACGATCAAATACCGGCGAGTACAATTTCTCTAAAATCTGAAACGCATCTCGATCCCTCCCTCCAAGCTCGCGAGAACGCGTCGTCCCCCTCCGCCATTCATCCCTCTCAAAATCGGTTGATCGCGCGGTCGGTTCGGTCGACGCACGAATTATTCGAATTATTCGTTGCTCGCGGGTTGCAGAGGGGGGTAGGGGGCGAGAAGAAGGGAGAGGGAGGGAGGGAAAAGTGGACGAGGGAGGGGTGTGTACCCGGCGGAGGGAAAAAGAAAAAGAGATAAAGACGGCGACGACGACGACGACGACGAGCGGGGACGAAGGTATTCCGGTTGGTATTTCCGTTAAATACCCGGGAATCGACAAAGCCCGTACCCGCAGCCACCCCTCGAAGCTTCTTTACCCGTCATTTTCTTGCTCGCCTCGGATCTTCTACCCACCCCGGATCCTCACCTCGGTTCCCTCGGCGACGACGAATAAGGGAAGTGCCTTCTCCTCGGCAAAAATGATGCGCGCACGCTCGAACCACCTCCCTCTGCCTCCGGATTCCACCTCCCCTCCCCTTTCCAACCGCCCTCCCCCTTCCATCCTCCATGTTTCTCGCGAGCCACCCTCACCTTCCCTCCTCCGCCCCCTCTCCTCTCAGCTTGCACCCTTTGTCGAAGCGACACTTTTTCGTCGCTCTTTTACCGCCATATCCCTGCCACCGCGCGCATTTCTGCCCGATACACAACCCTCCACACCCTCTCGCGTAAGCTTGTCGGAGCATTTGCAAATTTCATCCCGCTACCAACAACCCCCTCCCCCATTCCTGCGCGCCTCTCCTTCCAAGGACTGCTTGTTGTCCTCTTTTCGGTCGGTATTCAGTCTTCTTCTCCTTTCTTTCGCCTCCTTTCGGATTCTTGGCACCGTGATACGTGTATCGATACGTGGCGCAGAATCGTCGACAAAGGAATCGATGATACTTCCGCGGGAGAGCGCGACCTCTCGTTGGAATTTCGCGTGGAATCCCGTCCATTCGTCTTCCTCTCGCTCCTCGCGGTTTCCCGGATAAAGTGTCGCGAACTGGCTTTCACGAACACGAAGTGAAAAGTTCTTTCGGAAAGGTTTTGGAAGTCGGATTTTGAAAGTCGGATTCAGAATCTTTCGTAACGAATCACGTAGAACTTGTGCGCAACATGAATCAATCGGAATCTTCGTGTTACGATTGGATCCATCTGGAAAATTAAGAATTTTTACTCGACTTCTTTTATCGTCAATAATAGGATAATGTTCTCGTTCAATCGAACGCTTCAACGGGATAAATCGATGTGGAGGGAAAAAAAGTAAGGGACGCAACGGGTAGACGCGCGAAGTGGTCAGTTATTTGCTCGGTCGCATAAGCGCGTTGGAAACGCGAAAGCTGCGCCGCAGTTGACCGACCGTTTAGTTGGCTTGCAACGTAGTGCAAACTTTTTAGTTGCCCAACTAACTAGTTGAATGCACGCGCGGTTTCACGCACACACACTCTCTTTCTCTCTCTCTCTCTTCCTCCCTCCCTCTCTTTCCCCGTTTCACTTCATTCTCGAACCAACTGAACAGTTAACCAACTAAAAGTTGATGGTGTTTGCAAAGCCTGAGCAAACGCGCGTTCGTCCAACGCCTCGGAATAGATTCTCTAAATGGGAATTTGGATTGGAGGGCGAGGGAAAAAGCGATTTTCTCATCGCTGAGAAAGATACGAGCCAGGAATTTTATCACGTCGGAGAGTGTATCGCGCATTTTCTTATGGATAGTAAAATAAGAGTCTTATCGCGATCCTTGCTACGACCTGCGTTGGGTGTACGAGGGAACTGTGGCGGAGAAGTGATTTAAATTTTCCTGAAAGATCTTTCTCGAGGATTGCGGAGACAACTTTTTCTTCTGATGTAAATTGTCGAGAATCGAGCGTATTGATACGTGAACGTCGAGATCGAGTGGAATGGAAATTGCATAAGAAATCCAAATATGAATTTAGGGATATGACGATATGGCGAATTTATGCGATTCCCGTGATATTTCTTCGATATTTTACAATCCGTTTCTTTATAATATTTATCAAAGTAGATATAATAATTCTGTCGCATTATGCAACTATCCTATTCCCTGGATAACAATAAAATATATAAATATCGTTCAACTGTGTATCGTATCTCGAATAATCTCTTCCGCAAGAACGAAAAAGTTAAAAAAAAAGAAAAATAAAACAATTGATTATAATAATCAGTAAAATAATCGAGAATTAAATCGTGTCGAATCTCCATTTTTTTTTCCATTTTAACTTGATTCTGAACCCATTCAACTTGATCCAAAAAAAAAAAAAAATGAAACCACACTGTCTCCTCCTCTACGCCACGAATCTCGAAATACCGATGATATTCCAAGCAAACAAGCTTCCCTCGATCGACTTCCTCCATTTCCATTTCGTACTCGTCCACTCCTCAGGAACAGATGCGAGACAACGTTGGTTGATCGTCGATCAACGAACGAGCTGTCGCATTTTCTCGCTGCGACACGAGATTTACTTCGCCCTTGCATGATCGCGCCCGATTCAGGGACGATTCGCGTGAAACGTCATCGACAGGCAACGTCGGTTTTACGACGTCGATTAACAGACGAGCGCGTCCGCCGTTTATCTTCCACCCGTTCGACCGGACACGTTCCTCGAAACGAGCGAAAACTATGGAGGCGAGATTGAGAGCAGCAGCCCCGTATCGGCCGCGCGATTCCACTGGGAGAAGCTAATCCGGTTATTGGACGTTCCTGCAACCCCCTCCCCCGAGAGAGAAAACTTTCTCGATCCTCTCCGAACGATTCTATCCTTTCCCTTTCCTCGACCGAGCAGGTTGAAAAAGGGGTTCTCCGTATTTCCTTCTCGGGGGACGAGTTAGGGTGGATGTTAATTGAATGAGAATCGATTAGATGGGAGATTTCCTAGAGCGTTTTTGTTCCCAGAGAGAGAGAGAGAGTGCGTGGAAATTAAGATATTTGGATCGTTTTAAGATCTCTTCCAATTTCTCCTCGAGGAATCGAAGATGGGAAGAGATACAAGGGAGAAAGTTTCGAATTACTTCTACTCTAATATAGAAGGAAGAAGCGAAGGACAGATAAGTAAAATAATTTAATTTAAAGTAAGAAATGGTAGAAAATCGAAAATTCTTCAATGATCCGGAATACATTATCCCATTCTTCTCAGAGGTGATCTCGCGGATGGGATGGAAACTCGTCATCGATCGTCGTAATTCCCCTCCTTGTGTCCTCCCTGTCCTTCCTCTTCCTCTCCAAAATACATCCGCATCCTGCGCATTGTCGGTCCGTAAAAAAAAGAAAAAAAAAAAGAAAAGAAAACGTCGCACGAACACACGTCCTCGCAATGCGAGAAACGCGTTTTCGCGTGTGCCTGTGCACGAAGTCGGATAGAAGGCGGGAAGAAAAGTCGACAAAGAGGAAGAGGATTGTGGATGTGTACCTACGTGCACACGAAAACGTGGAGATTGTGAAGAAACACATGGGCCCCGAAGATAGAGAGAGGGGGGTTGAGGGTGAGGAGACTTGAGAAGGTAGGAGCAAAGCTTTCATCGTAATGAAGTATTTCTGCCTGATTCTCGTAGCCTGTCTTTCTATCTGACTCTATCTCTCTCTCTCTCTCTCTTTCTCCCTCCCTCCCTTTCTCCTCCTCGTCCATCCATCGTTCTTTCGCGTGCGTTAAAGAAACGACTTGTCGGTTTTGCGTACTCATCGACGTTAAAGCGGAGCCGAGGGGGGAAAGAGAGAGAGAGTGAATATTCATCCTCCCGCGCCAGGCGAAGGACAACCCCTATTTAACCCTTGGAGGCCGTGGAACGAGCGTTTTCTACGAGCTACCCTCCCTGACGAGGCCGAGAACCCCCGGTTCCCCTTCGACGAGAAGGTGGAGGAGGAGGAGGAATCCTCTGACGGGCTCAAATTGCTTCGGCGTTTTGTGGCTTATCTGGTTAAACGAGGGAGACGAGGCTTCTTCTTTACTGGCCTCCGGTTTGTTTTATTTTCTTTCTTTCTTTCTTCTTCTTCTTCTTCTTCTTTTTCGTTTATCGTTTTCAGCGTGATAAACGGATGGTAGTTGGAGAAAAGTCAGGATTCGGTTTCAGGGATGGATAGTTTTCTGGGACGAGAAAGAAGAAATTGTTTAAGAAGAAAATTAACTCGTTTCTTTTAACTTTTTACAAATTTGCAGATCAACTCTCACTCTCTCTTTCTCTCTCTTCACTTCTCATCTTGATGAGCTTGATATAATATATCGTTAAAAAAATATCCTTTCAAATAATTCAACGAGTTTATCTGGATTGCATTCGAAAATGTTACGAGCAAATGAGAATTTTTCCAAAGTAAAAAGTCAAAGATATATATATTAAGATCGTAGACAAAATCGCATTGTTCAGTTTTTCAACTGAACTCACTCCTCCTCTCCTCATCATCATTGAACCTCTCATTCTCCCGTTACGAACAATCACAAACAATTCCTCGAAACAATTTCCATTACCGGAGGAACGCAATCGTTTCTCCCCGTTTCCCTGAGATCCGCCATTCGCGCGAAAATTCGTAAGAGGTTGGGGGCGGAAAGGGACAAAGAGAAGGGGGGAGGCCACGAAAACTCGGCTCCTCCAAAGACGAGGCATCGTAATCCCGTGGAAAGTGGACGTAATCGTGTCTAGGACGCGCGGAGGCAGAGGAGGAGCTCCCTCTCTCTCTCTCTCTCTCTCTCTCGTACAAGATTCGCGAAGAAAACAATTCGCGGAGGACCCCGACACTGCGATCCTATAGAATCGCGAGAACAATGCCGCCCTCGCGACAAAGGAGGGAGGACAAAACGCCTGCACACAGGTACACGCGCCGCCACTCACCCCCCTCATCCAGCCCTCCGTCTCCGCGTGATTAAAAATGATCGTCCCCAAGCAAGCTCCCTCTCTCTCGAATGCTGAAAGCTCGTCGCGACCGATCCTCGCGTGGATCCATCGCGCGCAGCACGTTTGCAGAGAAATTATACGTATTCTCTCGTGCTGATGAATTTGAGAAGAAGTAGAGATTTCCGGGAATGGAAGTTGGACGGCCAATTTGACGATTATATCGATCGAATCTCGATTTTATATCCCGCTCGTACGTGTAGCGAGGAAATTTTTGGGGGAGTTTATTTATATGGGGGCGGAGAAGGATTCGATGAGTAACTTTTTGGAAAATGTAAGTGTAAAGATGTGACAGCTACAGGGAAGAAGGGGAAACTTAACGTGGAGGTTAACTGGGGAATTGAATCGTATGAACTTCGTAACACGGGCGCACATGTGTAAATAATAAGCTAATGGGGGGACGGTTGTTGGCGTAATAAACCGAGGAATATCTTAATTCGCTTAATGCAACGTATCAAGTGGAAGCATCGTTTGTAGAAACCGAAACGATACGATTACCTTCTTACCCGCACCGTGGAAAATACGGCCATCAATTAAATCTCTCTCCGCACGTTCAATTTCCCTTTCAAATAAGAGGCCACGTCACCTGGTGCAGCCATAATCTGCATTTTTCTCTCGTAAAATACGCAACGCCTGCCACGCACAATAAACGCGCGGGTTCAAAGTCGCCAACAGGCGAACACGGACAATTTATTTGGGTATGGATGGAATTGGAAGAATTCTTCGCGCGATAAAGAAAAAAAGAGAGAGAGAGAAGAGAAGAGAGAAGATGCGCCTTGTTGCGCGGATATAATAACGCGACGGTTATTAATCTGCAATGTGTACGGCTCATTAATACGTCCAACAGTCTTCCATGTCGAATAATAGATCGTTGGGGCCGATAAACGGGGCCATTGTTTCACGTCGACGACCACGTGGATCCATCGTCGAGATAACGTTATTCCTGCCGTTTTCGTTCATATCGTACGTAAATTATTTTGTCTTCGAATATGAAAGAGGGAGGAAGAGAGAGAAATAGAAATAGTTTCTCCGTTTTCTTTTTCTTGTAATTCGACGAAAGTTTATTTTAACACGTGGAATATCACAAAAGATTCCATCAAAGAGTTTCGTTATTGCGTATTATTTACGATGGAGTGAATAAAAATTGGAGAAAAGTAAATAAATAAATTAATGAATAACATCTCGTCAACGTACTTTGGTTTAACAAAATTGTTCCACCTTTTTTACGTCGCTGTTTTTCTTTGTCGTTGAAATAAGTTTGTTTCTGCCCTAGCCGTTGCGTCGCGTCTCCGCGCAGACAGGAAATGCAGGAAACGTTTTCCAATTTCCACGTTTCATCGTCGGGAACAGGCTTCTAGATAGAATGGGTCTGTGGATCGATCGACAATGCGACGACTGCTCTGGCAACGTGCTTCGCCACCCCCTGTTTTTCTTCGCTCGTCAGAGGAACTATATATCGTGAAAAATATTCTTTTGAAGGATGGTGGTTCACTGTCTTTTGCGAGAAGATTCGCGACATTTGAATCGGGAAGCTGTTCCTCTGAATAGTAATTCCTCTAAATGGAATTTCCTCTCTTAAACCGTCTTCTTTCCGTGTGTTCAAAAAAAAAAACGAAAGAAAAGAAAAGAAAAGAAAAAATTGCATCCTGAATAAAATTCCCTCCGTTGAAAGAGTTACCGAGAAAATTAGTCTTTCGAGCAAAATTCTTCTTCCCTCGACGAGTATTTTCTTGAAAAAAAAAAAAAAAAGAAACTCACTTTTGCAACAGTTGCAGTTTTTCCTTGAGGTTGTTTCAACTGAAAATTCGCATTTCGTATAAAAAGTGTTCTTTAGTTAGTCACGCTTGTCAGAAGGATTGGAACAAGACGTAAATTACTTTTCATATTTTTTCCCTGCCCGAAATAAAGAATTAACAAAACAACGTTACGAAGCGAAATCCTCGCGAGAAACTTCTAAATAATCCTCTCCTCCTCCTCCTCCTCCCTCTCTTCATAATAAGTTGAAACGTTGTTTCAAACGTTGTTCGAAACATTTACGTTGTTCTTCGTTTCCCTATTCATAATCCAAAGAAAGACCGTTCCCCGTTCGAATAACAAAAGCGTGGACGGTGGAAACAATCGTGTCATCATCATCGGCGCTAAAATGCGGCCGAAAAGTTACAGGAAACTCGTAACCCCGAAACGAGCGGGAATAGAAAAGAAGGCAGCCGTTCGACCGAGATAATTAATTAACTTAAAAAAGAAAAAAAGAAAGAAAACCAACGGGCTGCTCCGTTCCTCCGTTCGATTCCACAAAAAGAAAAAAACAAATGGAAGCCAAACAAATTTCGCGCGCGCGCACACTGCGCCCTCTGTCCGCTCCGCAACGAGGCACGCTTAACGAGGAACAAAGAGGAACAAAGACGCGAGAAAGAAAGAATAAGGGAGGAGAGGGAAAAGGGAAGAAAGAATAAAATAAAAAAAGGAAAAAAAAACAAAAGGAAAAACAGGAAAATAACGTACAGAAGAAAGAAACCTTCAAACGTGAAAATGGAGAGAGAGAGGGAGAGGGAGAGAGAGAGAGAACAGTCCTGGTAGTAGCGGCGGTAGTAGCCTAGTTTCGGCCGCGACAATGAAGACGAGCAGAAGAAAGAATAAAAAAAAAGAAAGAGAAAGAGGGAGGAAAGGAGGGGAGGGGGAGGACGAAGAAGGAGGAAGGAGAAGAGAAGAAAGCAAAGGCAGTGCCTTGGTAGCAGCTCTCTGGTGGACTAATAGCAGCTGCCTTCAGAAATAGTAATGCAATAGCGCGTCGTTGGTGTGGTAAAAGCCGCGCAAGCAATGGCTCCCCGTCGCCATGCCTGTCCTCTCCTCCGAGTTCCTCTTCCCTTGGCTTCCGCCACCGTTCTCTCTTTCTCTCTCTCTCTCTTTCTCTCTCTGCCTCCCCTCTCCCTCTCTCTTTCTCTTCTTCGACCCCGTCCATTAATTAACAGGCTTTGTACTTTTAAACGATGTTAAATAAACGGCATTGTTCGCCAGCGAAAGGACTGAAAGGCGGGCGCCATTGTGCTTTAAGCCCGGTCCTCATCGTCGTCGTCGTCGTCGTCGTCGCCGGCATCGTCGTCGACGACTACGACGACGAAGAGGAGGAGGAGGAGGAGGAGGAGGACGACGACGACGTGGCCGAAAGCGCGGAAAGAGGAGGAAGGAGAGTGGTGGCCGAGAATACCTACCTACTAATACCGACGGTGGCGGGAATCCTTTGTTCTAAACAAATACGCCACCGACCCACCCCCGAGCAGAGTCCGTTCGCCACCCTCTGTTCCACCTCACTCCTTGTTCATCCGTGCCACCTGCCTTTCAGACCGAGGAAACGTGTATCGATTGGAATAGGCTATAATGTAAATAGCGTATGCCGGGAAGAAAACCATCCTTTGGTGAAGAGGTGCAGTGCATCAGGGGGTGGTGGGCGCATCGATCGAATATTGCGAAGGGATTTTTTTTTCTTTTTTGAATTCGGTGGAAAATTTATTCTTTTCAATTCTTTTGTTGTATATACGCATAATTGATTAATAGCGAAATATTCATCTTGGAGGTGAAGATAGAAAAAGAAAGGGGAAAGGAAGGAATATTCGAAGGGGAAGAAATTGGAAATGAGTCGAGCACGGCGTCAAATATCTCTCTATAGGAAAATAACAATAACCTGTTCGAATACGAAGCAACCACTTTCCAGTTAAATCGAAATCTCGCCACCCTTCTTCGCCGACAGGCAATATCCCAATAAGCTCGAAACAGATCCAAACAGCGCTCCATTGAACTATTATTTCGAAACACTATATTTCCACCCTCCGAAACCGTATTCAAGACTGGGACGTGGAACAAGGATTAAGAATGGCTCGACACCAGTCGGCTCGGCTCGAATGCGTTATCAGCGCTGCACATTGTGCCGGAAGACAAAAATCTCGTATTCTCTTGTTCCGTTCTCCTCTCCGTGCAACCGTTCCTCGAACTTCATTGTGAACCACCACGTGTCCGTATTGTTTAGCCCGCTCTCTCTCTCTCTCTCTCTCTTTCCTTCTTTCCCTCTGCCTATGTCTTTCTTCGTCCGTGTGCTCCGCTATACACCGAGCAACTCTTTCCATTGTCGTTGCCTGCTGTCAGCAACAATAACGAGGAGAGTAAAAGATCCATCGGGCAACGTGAATCCCATCCTCTCCCCGGTATATCTGCTCCGGTGCGCCTCGAATTTCCGCCACTGTATCTCCACTCTGTATCGAGAACTTTCATCCCCCTTGAGCGATTCGTTGTATGCCCGGCCGGAACGTGCTCGTTCTTGATATTGCTGTCGAATATTGCGAGCCTCCTCTCCTTGGCCTCGTTTCTTATCCTTATTCTTCTTTTCGGATTTCTGCCGTTCTTGTCCCCGTTTGTTTGCCTTTCGTCGTCGTTTATTACGCCTTTTGTTTGAAAAACAATCCGAGTCCGATTTCTAGAAAGATTTTCTACTGCTGCACAACAATATATGATAATAAATGGCAGGAATTTTGGAAACAAAGCGAAACGATATACTCACCATCGGCTCTACTTTTGCCGCTAACGTGTCAGCATAATAAATATTAATTTTGTGCGATTACTTTATCAAAACCGTAATCGATTCGAGGAAAAGAGCATTAAACGATCTGAACATCGAATCAAATAATTCCTTCGATTTCATCTAATAACTCCATGACATCGATCTTCATTCAAACGATTCGTTTCTGGACTCTCGCTACTTGCTTCGAGATTAATTTCACCCTTCGTATTACCGTGCGTATGCAATTACTCTAACGAATCGAGGCTGTATTGTACACCAACCAAGCCAAGAAACAGCCAGTAAATCGTTTCTTCGTGCACATCCGTGTAAGATCGACGCGGAAAGACGGCAACCGTCTCGACATCGGCGGCCATTGTTACATCGCGAGGCTGGTTGCCTTTGTTTTAGGGGCTGGAATCGCGGACTTGGCGTCGTTTTCTCGTTCGAGCCAGCCTCCGTTTCCGGGATGGCAGGATTTCACGCTTTGTTTACGCCGAGCCACAACTAACACCCCCGACAACAAGTAGTAATTAATTCTCGACGAAACGATCGGATCGCTCGAAGGAACAACCGAAATGGCGAACGTGGAGGACGCGAGAACATTGTTTCAGGCGAACGACCGCCTGTCTTTTGACGCTGTAAAGTAACTGAAACGCGAATATCGGACGTTCGAAAACACCGTTGTTTTTTTTTATATATTTGGGATTTTTGATCGAAGGAAAAAAGGAATGGAGCAAAGACGGAATTGAATTGCGAAAGTTTTTAGGGATTTCTATTTTCGAGGGATTTAAGTGTATAATTTTACGTATGTATTTACATCGGCTCTGAGATAAGAATTTTATTCTCGTGATATTTTTGTAATTTCTTTTCCTCGTTCTTTATGACACGGGTCATAAGTTTTATTTTATTAGATGATAGTTGTTATTTAATTATCAATTGTTGTTTAATTATAAAAGCTTGATGCGAAAATCATGAATATTTATTGAAAATTATTCGAAAATAATGTTTCGTATCTATTAAATTCAGTTTGAAAAAAATATTTACAGACAATATTTCATCGAACGTTTCATTGTCTGAAATACAAGTTCACTGTACTCCACTGGATCAGTTGGTAGTTTTGCAAATGCCTCTATAATAGACTATAAAAGTTTCTTTGTTCAAACCTTTTATTCAAATCTACAATCACTCTCGTGACTCGTGACTCGTTTCTAAGAAATTCACGATAAAAAGGACGATACCGATCCCCTGTTCGCCATTTAATAAATAAAATAACTTTCCTTGTATATTTATTCGAATTTCAATAACCTCCATCTATCCGAGATGAAAAAGAATCAATTCTTAATTAATCATTCGATTTCTAATTATTTCGCGCACGTGATTATTATCCAACGAAATTTCCTTCTTCCTATTGTCCGAGAAATCGGATTTGCCTTCTTTGAATTAACACGAATAATCGACAATCTGTGTCGCATTAAAAAAATCGAGAAAAAAATTGACAAGTTGAAAAAGAAGAGGGGGAGAAGAAAATGGAAGAAGTTCGCCGGAAAAGAATCGAAAATACAATTTTCCAGATGGGCCGCCGCGAACAAGGCGGATTTAAATGAGGCGCTATTACGAGCTCGTCGATAATTCAGCCATAACGGCTGACTCTGCCGCCGGTGGCACACAACACGGCCGTTTCATCGGGTAAACACAGCGTCCGAATGCCTTTTATACTCATTGATCGGACGCGTTATCCAAGTGCCTATCGCTCGTTTACAAACTGCTTTATACGAACTGCAAATACAATACGCGAGAGAGAACGAGCGACGTGTGTATGAGGAACACGTTACCTCATTCTCCTCTCGCAAATTGAAGGCTCGTAGAAAAAGAGAAAAAATTAGTGGAAAAATTGCAAGATCCATTTTATCCAGAGGAAACTGAGAAATACGTAGCGTGCTGGCGTTGAAAGACAGTATTGATGGTGCGTAAGGAAGCGAGCGGTTAACAAATGGTGCATATTTCCTACTTTTCGTTCGTTGAGATAAATTGTATGCGTACACGATAGTCTCGCAAGATGTTCGAGGGAGAAATAGCTTTACATTTGTCTTGGAGATTTGTTTTGATCTCATCATCGGTGCATAAATATTTTACCACGTCGAAGATTGATTGGTACTAATTTCGCACTAATCGTTCCCTACGTTCGATTAATTTAATTCGCGATTTAATTTAAATTTTTAAGGTTACGTTAATCACTGTCGTTTCCTTGAATATTTATTTTTAATTATATTCGATATTAATATCAATCGAATTAGTTTGATGTATTATATATATTTATCGGTTAATATTCGACGAAATATTCGTTTTTTTTAATTTTTTTTCTTTGTTTTTTTCATGAAAAACTTTCATACTTTTTTGTTTTTATATTTATTATTATATATTGTTCTTGAAATTAGTTTTCTCTTGACACTTTCACCTGCGAGAAATATTATGTGTATACAGTTATAAACTATTCGTCGATTTCGAAACTCGTTGATGAGTTTACGAAGGAAGATAGAAATATTTGAACGTGGAAATTAATCATATGTACAAAAACTTTTCCGATTGAAATTTTCATTCTCTCGAACTCGTGCACTCGAGTATCAGTCAAAAATTTTTTCTTTTCTTTTCTTTTCTTTTTTTTATATATGTACACTCCTCTAATAATTTTTCAAGCACGGTATTCAACGCGAATTCTTCAAGAACGTAGCAATTCGTTATATTAATTCTAACTAACTAATCGAAATGATGTATTGTTCCAGGTGCCGAATGGAAACTCTTAACGGAGGATGAGAAACGACCGTTCATTGATCAGGCGAAAAGGTTACGGGCCCAACACATGAAGGAATATCCAGATTACAAATACAGGCCTAGAAGAAAACCGAAAACTTTACGGAAAGAAGGATATCCTTACAGTATTCCATATCCTAGCGTGCCTATGGACGCATTTCGCACCGGTGAGTACCGATATTTTTAATAAACGCTATCAATTTCCACAAATAGATAACGCCTATTTTATTTATTTAACGACATTACTTCAAAATCGTTATTACAAAAAAAATCGTACTTCCAAAAAAAAAAATTAAAATCACCATTCATCTTTTTCATGATAAATTTCACAAATCTCTTTTCAATTCCTTTCACGAACTTGCTTCGTATTTATTTCTGGCCCCGATACAAATTTCCAAAAATTCCTCTTCGATCCATCTTATCATTACTTTATTCCTACTTTAAGCGATCTTTGAAAGAAGAAGAAGAAGAAAAAGATCTCAATATCGCGAGCCACCCATTAATCTTCACCGATCGAGAAAAAGAAAGGATCTTTCACAATCCGCGCGCAATTATCCCTTTTTGAAACGCCCTCCCCCTGATACCGAGGAAACAATGCAATTACGATAGGCGGGAACAGAAGAGGCGAGGATCGATCCCTCGCGAAAACCTCGCGATTCGGAGGTGTGTTGCGGGCGTGGAACAATGGAGGAGGAACAGTTTCGTCTGTTCGTGGCTTTGATATTCTTTATCTCCCTTCTTTTTTCTTTTTCCTCCTTTTTTTTTTTTTTTCGTTTTCAGCCGCGCATTGTTGGCGGCGATGCCCCCCAGGTTTCCGTGGTCGGAAGTCTTATAATGGCGATTTCTTCGAGGTTCGACCGACCCTCGTTTCCTCCGCGCCATTTTCTCCACCGTCTCTCCACCGGTTCTAATGGTTCACGCGTTGCCCGCTTTTGGAAAGAGCTCAAAGGCTCTCGATCCACACCCCCTCGGCCGGCCACCGTCGTTTTCGCATTATCATAACCAAACGGAGAATGCAGGGACGTTGATGACGGCCCCGTCTGGTCACTTCTTTCCTTATTCTCCTTTTGTCGTTGTTTCATCGCGACCTTCTTTGTTTCAACTCAGCCAAGGATAGGTGAATAATGATAAACGTGGAAAAAGAATTTGCCAGAGTTTCTTCTTGTTTGGATACATTAATAAGAATTTCGTTTAAACTTATATACACACGATACGATTCTTGCTCGGTTGATCGTTGTGATTGTAATCTCGCAAAATTTTTCTTTCCTCGGGAATATTCTCAAAATCGCACCGTTTAAGAAGGATCGTTTCCGAACGTTTACTTTCATCGTAACTTAAATCAGATTCTGAACGATATTCCAATCTTCGAAACCGATCTTCGACCCCCAAACTCTTCCTCTCCCTTCTCCTCCTCCACCGAGTATCGTTCACGTCTCCCGTCACTCCCGTTTCGTTGCCGCGACAATGGCACAAGGTTGCGTTCAATTACTAGATCGGCATCTGTCGATTCCCGATCCTCGCTTCCTTATCTATCGCCAGTACCATCCCCGCGAGATCGGCGGGTAACAGATGTTCGATGAATCCCGTATCCCC
Organism: Apis cerana; assembly: GCF_029169275.1. Taxonomy (NCBI): domain Eukaryota; kingdom Metazoa; phylum Arthropoda; class Insecta; order Hymenoptera; family Apidae; genus Apis; species Apis cerana. The sequence continues at coordinate 10,922,475 of NC_083862.1, read as the reverse complement.
CTCGACTCGGCTCCTTTGCACAGATTTGTTTGACATCCCGCCCTCTCCATTGTGCCCATTGTCTCTCGCACCGGATTATGTAATTTTGAATTTCTCCAAAAAAAGAAAGAGCGAGATTCGAACAATCGAAATTATGATCGTTGAACGAATGAGTTCGGATTCGAAGAAGCTGTTTTTTTTTCTTTTTTTCTTATGTTTCTGTGAGACGAATAATTATTGCGTGGTTCCCTATTTTGTAGGTTCTTTAAGTGGAAGTTATAGATACATGTAGGAATTATTTTTTTTTAAAGTCTATATATTTGTATACGAGATTAGGAAACGAGGTTATAACATGTTTCTTAACTTTTAAGAATTACGTATTTATAATTATTCTGAAGTGGCATAAAATAGTTGAAACCAAATTGTAGGTGATAAATGGAAAATTATTGGAAACTTGTCGTAAATAAGATCGGCATAGACAAAATTATTTCTTGCTCACGCGACATTTAATCGGACAATTCAGCGTGTAATATCTCCCTACGAATATATATATATATTCTTATAAATAAGATGATCGTAACAAAAATTATTTGATACATTCGCGACTGTTGTTCATCGCAAGGGGATTGATATGGGTTGAAAAACATTTCTATCCCCGCGTAAAAAATCGGATCGTGAAAGGAGGAGAGGAAGCGAAGGAGAAATAAGTTAAGTAGTCACGCGACGTTGCCCCGTGTTTATTTTCGAAAACACGGGTCAAAAGTTGGAGGGGGAGCGGTAGTATCGCGGGGAGTATCTTTGCTCTGGGAGGGGATGTGGAATAAATCGTGGAATAATTCCCTTGGGCGCGGAAGGGTCCCTCCCCTCCTCCTCCCCGCCAAACGATTCATTGGCTTTATGCACGCGAGAGCATAAACATGTCGCTTGCCCATTATTTATTCGAATTGTCTTAACCCCCGTGCGTACGATTACGCCCCCTCCTCTCCCCCCCAGTCGTTCGAGAAGCACGTGATCATCCCGTGCACGCGGCCGAATCGTGCAGATCTTTTATCTCGTGAGATTCGTGGAATTTTTTTTCTTTTCTCTTTTCTAATTCGAAAATTTCGATTCGACGAGTAAGAGAGTGAAAGAGATTTGGATTTGGATGAGGGATAGATCATCGGAGATTCGGATCCACGAAATTCGTAAAATTCTGTGAGATGTGAAATTGGTAGTTGGGTGAGAAAGAGTCGGGCGATAAATAACAGGCTTAATGTTTTCAAAAAAAGATTTCGTGACTTTCGTAGATAGTTAGTAGGTTTTTCTCTGCTGTTAGAAGAAGGAAGAAAAAAAGAAGAAAAAGTAGCGCGAATTTCCGGCCAGGGAGAGAGAGAGAGAGAGAGATTCGCTCTTAAGTTACGGTTTTAAGTCGTGCTATCTGCACGAGCGGAAACCCCTGGCCAGAAATTCCAAGTCTAAGCCGATAATTTATCCCAACCACCCACGCACTTGTCTTATGCGCGTGCCACCGTGCCACCTTTTGCTCGCCAACACCTCACGAAGGTTAAAAGGAGACGGAAAAGGAGGGACAAAATCAATATCCTTTACCGATCACCTTTACGAAATTATGCATTCAGAGAGAATTTTTTTGTCCATTATTCAAGTTTGCAAATTCGAGAGGTTCGATTGTAAATTTATAAATTTATCTTATCAATATTATTTATTATTGTAAAATTCCAGGAACTTTCCAATGCGACAATTTTTACAATAATAATTTCTAAACGCGTATCTTTATCTCGATTTATTAATATTTTAACTTAACTTAAACCACGTAAACCGAATCATATATCGAATTAATCATTAATCATTATTGGATATAAATCGTCTCGAGATTAGATAAAGATAATATAAAAATTATCGCAATTCTATGCAATCTCTTAACGTTTCGCGCGAAAGGGGTGGAGATTCGCGTCCCCTTCCATCCGTGATCTCGCGGCATAACCGAACAAAATTATTAATTCCAGCAATGGGAACGGCCGATTAAAGCCGGAATTTATCCCATCGCCCACGCGACACCTTGAAACGCGATCGGTAATCCCCGATTTATCGCTGGTGTCCACCTTCTTACCTTTTCACCTCCCTTCTTTATTTCCCTCTCCTATTTTTTTTTCGCGAATCGATCCTTTTTCAGGTTGATGTTAATTTTTTCGAAGATGAGAAAAAAAAGGGACTATTATGACGTTATGGAAATAATCTTCTATAAATCTAGGAGTCTGGAAAGCGTATCGATTGTTTCGCAAAAATGTCGATCGCCACTGCTCGAATTTGCTCGAATTTCGATCTTCGACATCCACGTTTTTCTCGAGAGGAAAAAAAAGAAAAAAAATTATGGAACAATTCCTCGTTGTCTTTCTCGACACCTGTCTCACGCAAGAGAGACAAAAACGTCTCTCCACAATATACCTTTAATCGAGCCGAGCCTCGATCGGCTTTCGATCCACGACCTTTCGTCGATCGACAATACCGATGATTAACCGAACTCGGCTGGGCTCGATCCTTTTTTTCACCGAGATTAATATCGCGGCTCCGATCCGTAAGCTTATCGATCATCGTCGCCGAACGACGGAAACGAACGGCGGAAAGAATGGCCGTGGCCAACGAGCCGCTCGTTGCCGGCAAGCATGAAGAACCGATGACGAAGGAAACGTCGCGCGAAAGAAACGCGGGGATGATTGGCGGGGAGATTTATGACCGGCAACGAAGAATTCACGGGGCCGATTATTAATCGCGATTTTGTAACCGGCCGTCCCCCCTTTCCTCGTCCAGTGGAATCCTTCGTCGTGGGACCAGTATGGGGACAAAAGTAGTATTTTTCTTTCCCCCAAAAAGAATTCTTCCTTTTGGAAGAATCGTCGAAGATATTTTTTTTTTGATTAATTGAGCCAAGAATTTTTCTGAATTCTCGAATCTTTATCCACAGAAGACGACTCGAGTTTTCCAAATTTATCGATTTCGAAAATAATAAAATTTTTCACCACGTTTCAATCCTATACTCACACGCAATCGCGGAACTAATTCAACTTTGAATTTCCTTTCGATGTATATATGTAAATATTAAATTTTCCCACCTCGAAAATGGCACGTCCCAGAAACCCACTTTGAGATATTCCTTGGAAAGATTTTTCTCTGATTACGTGACAAACTGTCTGTTGCAGGAATGGCCGGCAGTATGGGTCAAGCTGGAATGGGCTCATACTACGGGCCTGCAGCGGCTTACGGCTCGTTGTCAGCGGCCAGCATGGCCGCGGCCGCGGCCGCGGCTGCACAACAATCCGCGGCGGCGATGTCGGCCGGCCTGGCGGCACCTGCTCAGGTGAGTCGATGCATCTCGTAAACAAACAAACCGCGCCATGGAACCAGTTTACCCTGTTTCCGATATCTCCTTGTCTTTCGCGCTCGAAATTTGAATCGAGGGAATCGTAGCGGAAGGAAGGAGCATCGTTCCCATCCTCGATTTCAATGATTCGAGATAAATTTTGTCAATCGCAAAATTTTCATTTATATATATATATTTATATATGTTATATGTTGTATATATGATTATCATATATATTATATATTATATATATGATTTATATATATACATTCAAGCGTTTTGGGTTCTGATATTTGAAGAGAAATTTCGTTTGCCTTTTTTTTTTTGGAGAATTTAAAACACGTTCTCGATCGAGGAATTTTATTATTAGCACGGTGTCACGGTTTTATTAGTCGTGAAATCGTGCGTATTAGACGATCTTAGAAGGAAGATTTTCTTTTCTGAACGGGTGCCAGTGATGCAAGAACGTGTAAAAGGAAAATGTGCAAGGATTGCGACAAGCGACGGTTGCGTGGAATGTTAATTGCGAATCGGTAAGGCAAAGGGAGTGCTTGGTCACAGATTGGTGACCGAATTCGATGCACGTTGCACGTTTGTTCGTGGAAACGAGGTGTGCCTCGTTACGTAATCGAAACGCAACGTGTTATTACCGTTATTATTCCCGTGGAAAATGGGAGAGAAAAGTGTTGTTTCCACCGTGAAAAATTTTTCTGCCAATCTGATTCGTAATTTCTATGCACTTTTTCTTCCTCTATTTTATTCGTTTATTTCTGTCTTTTTTTCTTTTTTTCACTCGCTCAACATTCATTATTCCAAAAAGTAGATGGAAAGTAAATTTTATCAAATTGAAGGGAGAGAGGAAAGGAAAAATAGGTTCGGATCGTGACGATTTTTGAGTGCCAAAAATTTCGAAGATGAAAAAGAGAAAAGAGGAACGATATGGATAATAGATATTTAGAGGTGGAAGGGGAGCATCGGCGATTACGATTTGTCAGAGACGAAAAATGCGTGAGACACGGTCGCAGGGAGCGTTATCGAGATGCCGGCGGAAAAGAGCCACCCACGCGGTTATTTCTTGCGCGTCCCTATTCAATAGAATTTGACGTGGAGAGACCCGATCGGGGAATCTCGAGATTTATCGCCGCATTCACGCGTGTCCCTTACCTCGGCAAACAAGCGAAATTCTATTAATCGTTTCGAAACGTGTATCTCGTCGCTCGCCAAGGATAAATTCGATATTATCGCTTTTAAAATACGAACACACTAAAATATAAATAAAGTTCACGTAATAAGATTCTTCAAAAAACTCTTCAATTTTAAACATAATCAGTTCCCATTCGTTAATTATAATCCTCAATTATTGAATTAAAACATTCTGGAATATCTTTTCTGGAATAATCCTTCTCTTCTCTCGACAAACAACACCATCCCCCTCACCACCACTAAAACTATAACTCGTGAAAGGAAATGGGCAATTTCCAAACTTTCACCGTGATCCTTCTCAAGGAAAAGAAAAAAAAAGAAAGGAAGGCAAGGACGAATCGAAGAAGCAGGAAGAATCCAAAAAAGGTAGCGCAAGAGGGGGGCGAATCTGCTCCTCCCTAAAAGGGAAGATAGGATAGATCGTTGATGAGAGAGGCGACGGTTTGGCGAGCGCGGGAAGAGGAGAAAGAAGAGGAGGAGGACGAGGCGGAGGACGAGAGCGAGTAGGTACGTTTCATTCGTTGTCGCAACAAAAGGGGCCCCCGGGTGGCTTCGCAAACAGAAACCGGAGACCGTGGTCTGTGTATGAATTTCCGCAGCTGGGTACGGGAGACAAACAGATAGCTAGTTATTTCTGCATTCAACGGCTGAATGGCCGACGCGTCTGGAACGACGCAGCGCCGCGATACAGACCGACTATTATTGGCGAACCGGCGAGCACGAGCGAAGAATTCCAACGCGCGCCGCAACCGGACCCCGATCTCTGTGTTCGCTCTGTGTGTGTGCGCGCGCGCGTCATCGTCCCTCGCCGCGGACCAAACGGCACCGTCATCGCCGTCATTTTCTTCCTTGCCATTTAGGACCAACGTTCTAACCTTGCGAGCCTCGCTGCTCGCCCCGATTCACCGCGCTCCTCCGCCGAGCACGTCGGAAGAAGGAGAAGGGAGGGAAGAGGAAAACGGGGTGACAATCGTTGCAGGATAATTCGGGGAATGGAAGGGTTTATTTGATGTATTAACGTTATGTAATTTTATTCGATTACTCGAGAAGGAAGAAGAGGCGGAGGAGAATCGAAGGAAACGAAGGTTCGTGACGATCATGAATTTTTAAGATATATATATATATATATATGTGTGTGTAAGGTATTGGTTTGAACGAAGTTTGGAAAGCGAAGCAGATAATTTTGAAATGTTTGCGAAAAGATTGAATCGAATCCGCGTCTTCCTCTTTAATTTTTCTTGTGATGATATACACGTCGTTCTTTAACGAGGTTCGATTATCGCGTTAAACAAGGCGTTCCGGCTGCGCCCAACGACTAATCGTATTGCCAGTGTTTGGTCTTCATTAACAAAAGCCATGCGTGCGTCGTGAAGGATGCATATGAAGGGAAACGGTCGAAGAGAGAAGAAAGGAAGGAAGGGAAAACACGGTGTACGAGCGGAACGAAGACAGAGGAGGAGAATGGAATGTCTTTTGCTAGGAGAGCACTTTATTTTCCAAATGGCTCCTCTCTCTATTCCCGGGTCAAAAAAGGTTCTGGCTAAAGCGAGAAAGTCAACCAGGGGCCATTGTTGCACACGGTTCGTCGATATTTCACCCACATCGCGCCCTCCTCGATTCGGGGCGAACCCGAGACTGGATTTTCAATCGAATACCGGATTTTGTTCTTCGAATTTATGCACATTCCGCTATATGAAGTTGGATAATCAAAAGAAACTTGAGGTGTACGTATATAATCTGATCGAATAGTTGGGAAATTTGGGAAAGGATGAGAGAGAAAGATGATTCCGTTGAAATAATCGGACATCTAATTTGCCACGATTAAATAAATGATTCCCAGATCTTCACGTATTCCATCCTGGATCAACTGGATCATTCGTCATTTTTATATTCAAGCTTTACGAATTTTATTATTAACATTTAACAATGTCCACCACTTTGGCTACTACTTCGGCTTAAATTTCCAAATCTACCAGACAAAGACGATTCCAATTATTCCAATTAACCGAAAATCCAAAAATTTATTATTTCCCTTCGAAACAACGTCAAATCCGATATCACCGCGCGCGGATAACGCTCGAATTTCGAAATCCATCCCGAGGTCAGTTCCGTCGAGCATCTTCCGATTCCGCGCAGTATCTTTCGAGGCGGGCGAAGAAGAGGAAACCGAGGCGGTAATCAATTGGACGTGTAGCGTCCCAGGGAGGAGAGAGTGGAGCTAAGACTGGATGTAAATCATCCGGACAAAGCCGCTTAACGATCCGACAAAGGGCCCGCCGCGGTCCACGAATTATAGAATCGGGAATAATCGCGCTTTCTTCTCTCCTTTTTTTTTTTTTTTTTCCAAGGATCCGTGCCAGTTTCACGGCCGGTGGAGGACCGCGGCCGATCTTTCACCTCCCCTCTCCCCGCCCCGTTGCGAAATTTATAGCCATTGGTAGCTTTGTCCTCTCGCGCATAGAACAAATCTCTCTCGCGCCTCCTCCTCCCTCGTCGCGGATGGATCCGCCGATTTCGCGGCCTGCGCCCTCCACTCGAACCGAGTCGAATTCCTCGCACCTCGTCCCTTTCCTCTTTCTTCGCGCGTCCGCCTGTCTTTGCCGCTTTCGTTCATTTTCGTCCCTTTTCGGGAGCATCGTGCGCGATTGTTGCGACCCCTTTGTTGCCTCGATTTATTGGAATTGATCGAGGGAGGGGGAGAGTGAATCACGATGAAGTTTCGAGGCATAATCGCCGATTTTATTACTAAAGATTAGAAGTAAGACTTCTTTGTAATATGCTTAATACGATATATCTTTATACTATTCGCGCTTTCTATTAATTTTCTGCGTTTCTTACGTTGTGTAATTATATTGATCATATATAAACAGGCGAATTAACATCGATCTCGTTTCTGTTCTCCAGGTAGTGAGCTCGATGGACGCGATGAAATATTCGATGGAAGCCGACAAGTACCGGGCTGCGTACATGCCACCAAGCACCCTGACGATGAGCATGTACTCGGACCCGAAATACTTGGACTCGAGTCCCAAGTCGTATCTCGACCGAAGTTACCTCGACTCGGCGACCAAGGCTTACTTCGAGCAGTCGAAGCTCTACATGGACCAGAAGCCTGCCATCGCCGATTACAACAGGCCCACTTACGAGCACAACAAGCTCTACGACGAGTCGAGCCCGGGGAGCGTGGTGGGTGGTGGCGGGCCGACGAGGTCGCCGGCCGCGGAATCGCCCGACGTGAGCAAACAGCACGAGAGGACCGAGCAGGGATCGTCGAGCGCGAGCTCCACGTCCACGTCGTCGGCGGCCAGCCCCGGCGCGAGCCTACCGGCCTACTATCCGGGCCCCGTGCAAACCGGGGGCATACTGGGCCCCCAGATGAGCCAGTACAGCGGCTACCAGACGGCGCCCGCGCCTGGCAACGAGTCGTTCAGACGACCGCTCACTGTCATCTTCTGACCCGATAGAACGTAGCTCTGATCCATCTTCGAGGAGCAATTGCCCTGATTTCACTCGACTGGTGTTCGCGCGCGATGTGCTTGTGCTCGTGGTGGTGGTCGTGGTAATGCTCGTGGTCGTGCTGGTGATGATGACGATCGTGATGCAACGTTTCGCAGGTATACGTATATGTATTTGTGTGTAGGGATCGGGTATATCGGGTTTCGGAACGGGGATTTCTCGTTCTTGGAAATTTACTTTGCTTTTGCAGGGAAATGATGCAAGCGGTCAGCTTGGATCTCCACGATACGTCTTTTCTTTTTATATTACACGTAGTTGGATGGATATGGTCTGATACGTTCGCTTCGAATATACCCGTTGAGTTATCTGAGAGTTATTGTATAATATTCGGATAATTAATTAATCAATTAAAAATATCGATCGAAATCTTATCTAACATCGTCGATTCTATGCTTGTCTCGCGCGCATACTTGCAATTTCGAATTTATTTAATTAATTACGGACAATTAAAATAATATAAAAGATGCTACTATGATTTAAGAAATAACAATTTTTAAAAATTGACATAACATATATTGTATATATATGTCATTGATTTATCTATTAGTCTTCGAACTATAAAATTGCGATAGATTTAATTTATTTCTTTTCTTTTTTCAGTCTCTTTCTCTAATATTCGAATTATTCAAATTATAGCTCTATTAATCATTTGGTGAAATTAAAATTAAGTGGCAATTATACGTTTGAAGGTAAAATATATGTTTAATCATCTAAAAAAAATATAAAAATTTAACATTTATAATTTTATAAGTTTGGACATGTTTGAAACGTTTGAAAAAATCACATCATTATTTAAATTCAATTACAATTATTGAAAAAGTTTTATTAACATTTTTTAATTTATTAACTCTTTTTTTATTAATCAAATTGTAATTAAATAATTTAATTACATTCTGATGAAATAAAAAAAGAATTGCATGAATTAGATTAGAGAAATGGAATATAGATAAAAAGTTTTATTAACCGCAGTTTTATCTGTCGAATTATTTTTTATCGATTTCGACGATCTTTCAACGAGATAAATAAAAACCAAATTTTGATCGATGAAAAAGAGAGAAAATATAACAACCAAATTCGTCACACAAATCTCTATGGAAATTTAAGAGCGAATCATCGATTAAATTTACACTTGATGATAAATTCCAAGAACGAGATCTCCGAGTTCGCGCGAACGGATTCGACAAAACGATCCGAAAAGAAATTCGAATTGGGCCACCACGAATAGATCCACCTGTAGATCGAAGTGAAACCAGGACCGTCAACGATACGGGAATCGTTGAAAGCAACAACGAAAGTCGATACTCTCCGTGTTCTAGCCATCCCCATTCGTCGAGTTTCGACGCGTGACGATTATTTATCTCGGGTAAATAGGGTTCTTCTTCCATTCTCGAGGTGGAAATTATAAAGAAAAATTGTACATAGCTCCCGTGTAAATAGTGTAGCAAGGATTATTATATCGCGCACGACGCTCGAAAACGGTTTTCCTTCCACACCTTTCGCCTTGTGTTTCCTTTTCACTCGCAGAGCCAATCTTCGAAATTCAATAGACCGCGGAATTTATTAAGAGATTGTGTAAAAATTTTCGGGAAGCAACGCGATGAAATAATTTCATTCGATGCAAAGTGTTTTTTCACGTGTTTTTGTCTACGATATCTCTACTCGAGAGCGAATACGGATTTTTATTTTTCAATTTATATTTTCTTCTCCGTTCTTCGTGTAATTTTGTCGAATGAAAAACTTGTATTAAATAACTTATCCGCGGTCTATCCGTCGGAGTTCTCGATGATGGAGATTTTAGAAGTTTACAGTTTATATGCACACACGTATTATGTAATTGAAACGATTCACCCCTTTTGATCAATTAATCAAATCGAGTTATTCTATGGATGAACGGTAGTGTTAGATTTGTAATCCTACGGTGTTTCGTTTCGAACGAATATATTAGATTGGTGCGTGTGAAATTTTCTTCTTCTTTTTTTAATTTCGGTCGATCATTAAAAAGGGAGAAATTTATTATAAGTTATTTGTATTGAACATTGAGAATTTAATTGCGACTCAGGATATTCTTGTGCTTTTACATTTTGGACAAAAGGTTAAGCTTTTAATATTGTCATTTTTAATCAATTTGACTTCTGCCGGAAACGAGCAGGATATTCTTTTATCCTTAGATATGTATTAATTTCGACTTGAAAAAAAAATGTTAAAAATTTTTTACACAGTTTGTCTACAAAATTCTTCTTTTTTCCGATAATAATTCGCGTTTCGAACTAACTTAGAAACTTAGAACAGGTTGTAAATACCGTGCGAAAAAATTCAATAAATTCCTATCGATGAATAAAACGAATTTGGAAATTAATTGTAAACGATACGTTTTAGAAAAAAATTTCTTTTATCCAAGAGACATTTCGTACGCGCCAATTTAATACACAGACACAGATCGGAATAAGAGTTTCGTGGAGCGGAACAGCCAAAAGGAGAACGTGTTTTTCGCGCGGTCGTTTGATTCGTAATCACTGTACATAGATCCCTTTGATTCGTCGAAAGAATACGTCGTCGTCGTCGTCGTCGTCGTCGTCGTCGTCGTCGCGTTCCCCTTTCCAAACATTTTCTCGTTTCTCGCTCCATCCTTTTTAATCGAGGGAAAAAGTGGAGAGAAAGGAGGAAAAAATTTCTTCCTTTTCTTCGTCGTTTAGTATATTTAAAAGATTGAGAGACACGGCATGTGATGAAATTCTTCGTTAATTAATCGAATAAACGCTCGGTTAAACGGATCTTTCCTTTTCGATTTCTTTTTCTTTTTTTTAACTATTTATTATTCAAGAGAATTTTATTATTATTATTATTTTATTTGAATTAGAAACATTTGATAACCGGTGAAATTACTTAGAAAAATCTTTTCAAACAATCGTGTCAGAAAATCTGTCGAGTATTTTTTCTTCCTTATCTCCTTATCTATTATTATTATTATTATTACTATTAATATTAATATTATTATTATTTGTTTTCATTTTTCGTTTGTTCTTCCGCGAAAAGAAATGCTTGCAAAGTACTTTCTCGAGTTTCAGTTTTTCTTCCTTCTTGTTTCGTTTTCGTGTAACTCACGTGCACGTTCGATCGAATGATTTCACAGGAGAAAGAGTGAGAATGCGTGTATGTGTGAGAGAGGGAAAGAAAGAAAGGGAAAGATAGATAAAGAGAGAGAGAGAGAGAACTTTTGTAGACGTTTCGCGAGAGGTGGAATAGAGATGATAGGAGGGGAAATGAAAAAATAATAGAAATGAGATACGCTTTCGTGAAACGTCCATGACCCGCTGTAATCTTTGTACTTGTATCGTTACGATAAACCTCTTAAACTGTACCGATTATTCAAGTATTACGACTTTAAAGCGGCAGAAATAATCTATAAATATTGTACTGTAAGTGAAAAAAGGAAAATAAACGTTAAGTATTATCCTTCGAAGATTGATCGTACAACGTATCATTATTTTCTTCCTAATTTTTCTATTCCCATTTTTCCCCCCTCTCCTAATCTTATCCTAATTAACCTTCGTTTTTCCTATTTTTTTTTTTCTATTTCTATTTAGTTGGAATCTTCTTTCTTCCTTATATTTTCCATTCTTTAGTCACAATCGAGAGTTTTAATAAAATTGAAAAATGAAAAAGTTGAAATTTCGAGACAAAGATCGATTACAAGAGGGGCAAAGTTGCAGGAAAAAAGGTATATGATAAAATTGGAAAATTCTCATTACGAGAAAGTTTCGAATGGGATTTCCATAGGAGACGAGGGATTACGAAATTTTCGCGTCCCATAATGGGTATATCGATTCAATGGATCCAATGGATCCCCGGAAAACACCTCGTTTGGTTCTCCGATTCAATGCGCCGAACAATGGGGAGGGGGATTCGGTCGCGAAAAATCCAAGGATCCGCCTTTTGAAAGGCCTGGAAAATCCCCGAAAACAAAGGGCCACGACCAAGTAGCTCGTCGCCTATCGAAATTCGACACGCGGATGGCCGAGGTGCGATGGAAAACGATGGAAGAACGGTTTCGGGCGAATGTTTCATTGTCCAAGTTCGACAGCTGCGGATCGCCGTTCGAAGATCTCGAGCCCATTCATGCGGCTCGCACCTCTGGCGACACCCCTGAAACCTCGTGGAAACACCTCTCGTCTCCAGCAAACGTGATTTCGATCCTCGATAAAAGAAACATCCGATTCCTGGGAAACTTGTGTTTGCGAAATCTTAAAAATCTTCTTTTTTCTTTTTTTATACATTCTAATCATTCGAACAATCATCGAATGTAAGATTTTGAACATCGTTTAAAAATCGTTTACAATTTTTGGGATGATATTCGAATCGTATTTGTTTATTCAAAATTCAGAGAGAAGTTGTTGAATTATGGAAGAGCCGATACGAAAGTTGCGTTCACACGATTGGAATTTTTCAACGCTTGTCAGAAACACAAAGGCAAGACACGAGCATTTCCAATGCCGAAAACTCCATCAAACGCAGAAGAAAGAAAATTCATCAAATCGAATAATTGCAGAATCCATTCCGTTCCTCGCGAGGTGTTGAAACCGCGTTCTTCTCTCGTGTCGTGTCACAGAGATAAAAACGAACCGGATTGAAAGGACATTCTTCATCAGAAAAGAAAGAAAGAAGAAACGTGACCAGTAGCATCTGCTCAACGAGAATAATAATAATAATAATAATAATTACCAATTCTTACTCGCATCCGACAATTTCCTTCCACCTTCATTATCCCCTCGAATATCCGCCATTGTTTCTGCCCCCCTTAGAGAGACCCATTATGCGACCTGTTTACGCGGCCGCAAAGGACACGCGGCCCTCGAGAAGGAGGAGGAGGAGGAGGAGAAACGACGATTTCAGAGGTGGCTACCTTCTCATTAAATCCATTATAGCGGGTGAGCAGCGATGAACTCGAGGCGGAGCCCACGACTGACGGGCCCTCACCTCGGTTAGACAGATCGTTTAGGTGGAATCTAAATCATCCGCAGAGGCCCCTCCTTCCCCTTCTTCTTCTCTCTTCTCCTCGGAGAGAGGACGTTCAACCGCACCGTTCCTCTCACGACTTCATTAGTACCTGCTGACTTTGGAATGCCCGGAGTGGACCCCCGGTTTTTGGTCTTACGGGAGTGGAATGACGGGCCCAGACATTGGCCGGTTATCCCTCGATTTGGATCGAAAGCGATCCAACGTTTTTTGTGGCTTTTCTGATTCTTTCGAACGGCGATGATGATGGATAAACCCGATCCATCGGGACTCGATCGAAGGGACCCGTTCCTTCTATCTCTAAAGGCCTTTTGTTCCTCGTTTCACTTTTAAATGGACCGTGTAAGGTGTTGTTAAGGGAGAGTGAAGGTGTGAGAGAGGGAGAGTTTTTGTTTCGCGGGGAATGAAAAGGATGTTTTTTTTTTTTCTTCTTCTTCTTCTTCTTCTTGATCACGAGCCGCTTCGTGGGCCGCTTGCCAGGAGGTCTTCATCTCTGGTGGAGGAATCCTCCAGGTTTGAAACCAGGGGGACGTGCACGCGAGAGAAATTTTTATGGAAAAAGGTATTTCATTCGATCTAGAATTGTTTTTTTTAATAGGGTTTCAACGCGAACTTTAATATGAAAATAAATTTAACGCACATTAATTTTTATAATACGATCAGAACATGCGTATTCCCTTCCAAACGATTCGGTTCCGCGACGAATCGATGCGAAAAAATGATCGATGAAAGAAACAGGTGCAGGGTTGATCGCTTAGAAATCGACCACCGAACTCGTCGAGTAATTTAACTACTAATTATACGTGCTGTCAGTCGCGCGGATCGACGAGAAGCGACAGGAGGTCGCGTTTCCGTTATCCAGATATCAAAAGGCGGTCCCACAGACGTTTTCTCATTAAATTCATTATAGAGCGACGAGCAATCTACGAGATCCGAACGAGTGGCTTTCGCCGGTTTGCCTTAAATCACTTAACCGGAATGTAAATCGGCCGTCCACCACCTCACGGCTTCATTAGCGTAGCTTCGCAGTTGGAATTTCGAGCCTCGAGGAAGTTCCTCCTCCTCCTCCTCCTCCTCCTCCTCCTTTCTCCTCGTGTTCCTCTTCACCGTAGCCAAGTCGACGCACATCTACTTCCGGTCGACGATTTTACCTCAACGCGATGCGTTTCATAAAACCGAGGATCGCTCGTCGAATCGTTTCACTTCCCCTCTAAAAGGATTAATTACTTTCGAGATCGCGTGGCAATGAAAAGGGAGACGTTGGAATGGATGGTTCAAGTGGTATCGCGTTAGATCGGGGCTCAACCTTCCAACGTGGAAAATGTGGAAGGGAATGGAGGTAATCACGGGGATATTTATAATGTATCAACGTTCTTTAAATGTTTGAGATTATTAACGCTGCGTTTTATTTTTAATTTTAGGGTTATAAGAAAATTTTAGAAAAACTTAAATTTAAATTTGTACTTATAAATTGTAGTTGAGTTTAAGTTGAAAGATTGGAAGATCGTCGAGGAAATTCGTGTATTATTCCGCGAAAGACGAATTTGTGGCACTACAAAGAGTTAAACTTTGTAATTAAATTCATTCTCCATACATTCCATTAAATCGTCAAAATTTTCACTTTATATCAAACGAAGTCAAATCAGATCCAACCCAAGACTTACACACGATCACTAATTATGAATAATTCAAAAACTAATTAAAATTAGTATACCATTCTGCATTTACCATCCTCTTCCACACCATCAAACCAAGTCAAACCAGATCCAATCCAAAACTACTTTGTAATTAGATTAGATCTTCCCAAGGCTTGATTTACTTACTTTATCTTCGCGATATACCCCATCAACTTGGCTATTATAAATCGTTGTTAAAATTGAATAATTTCCAAAACATCTACACCTATCATTCACGCAAATCATCGTCTCTTAACCACCCCCAACCAACATTTCATCGAGTCGAATCAATCTTCTTCGTCACAAGTACCGAGAAACCTGACCTACGTCGACGGAGCGTTTCTCGTTTCGAGGATCGACGAGGCTTGGCAAAGTATTTTCAATCATCACCCTACCAGAAACGAGTCGTCAGCCGCGATTTAACAAAGCGGCGCCCCTTTTGCTCGCGTAATTCCTTGATTGGCGCTTCGCGCATGGCTCGAATGCGCATTTTACACAACCGACCACGATCCCGCCCCCTCTATAATTAATCGTTCATCATTGTTCGCGAAGGCAGCTCTCGGCGTTCCACCATCCAACACTCGAGAATCGGGCTCGATACCTTCCTTCTCCTTTTCCTTCGCCTCTTATTCCGCTCCTTTGGTTTTTCTCCCCGTCGCCTCTCGCGCACCCGGCAGAAATTACATCGGCAGATTTTAGAAACGGGGTGTACAGGGTGGTCCATAATTTTGAGATCGTAATTTTGAGATCGTAATTCTCGTCCTTTTCAATCTTTCTTCAATTCCGGAATCGCGGGAATTTTTTCGAATTTCTAAATTTGCAAAACGTCGACTTTTCCTGATTTCTGAATTACGAATCTGATTATTCGTAAGATCCGTCCCCTGAAGTTTTCGAGCATGCATTCAACCTGTGAATCACCCTGTATAAAATAGAGTAGGTCGGGTTCTTATGCAAAGACCTCGCTCTCTCTTTTTCTTTCTGGTTCTTCCTCCTCCTCTTCCTTCCTTTTTTCTCTGATTTTTTAATCGATGCGGTGAAAAGGAGTGGAATAACGAGATAGCGTAAGCAAGTGAAATCCATCCTTAATTAGGTGGAGGATTTTTGCGAAAGAAGTCTTGGAAGGGACCATTTGCCGGTAATTAAGGTTTCTTCGTATTTCAACTTTGGCGTTGAAAATTATGCAAATGTGAAGATTTCACGTGGGTAGAGGCACCCCTCCTCTCCTTCTGGAAAATGTAGATTCAGATATTCTATAGATACTTGATCTCTGAAGAAATATAAACAGTATTCAAAGGCGCAGAGTATTAAAGTTATACTCGACTTATATACGAAACTTCTTTTATCACTCGTATCAAAGACAGAACCCTTTTCCTTCTATCTAAAGACCATCCTTTTCACATCTTGGACACAAACATCGTCCGTGTTCTCTCGTCCATTCAATCTAATCAAATATTTCAATCTACACTTGTTAAATAAAATCGTAAAACCTTGCCCTTTCCTGCAAAATCGAGAATCGTCGATTTTTCTTTACACCGGTCTCCGCGTCGACGAGCGAATAATCTACGCAATCCACTCGAACGCGATTAACCCAGTTCAAACTAAAAAGATCCGATTGGCGCGCCACTTGATTCCCTAAACAACCAGGCGGGAAACGACTAGATATCCGCCGGTGCCGTAATAATTCCCTAGGCATACTCAACGAATTATCGCCTAATCTCGGTCCAAAGCAAGCCGGCCGGCGGATTGTTTGCCCTGCAATTATTTCGAGCAGCCGGCCCATCCTTCCTCCCTCGGTTGTTTATGCGAGTCAATCGTTCCTGTTCCCTGTAACCGCGCCTCGTAACTGTGCAAACATTTGCAAGCGTAAGCTCGCTTTGCCGTCCATGATATCCACGAATTCATAGTCGGGGGTGTTCAAGTTAATCTCTCAGAAGAAGATCTCGAATTACAAATTTCCAAAATTCTCCAAATTTTTTGATTTCGTAATTTCAATATATATTCCAATTATTTGCAACGTCTGAATTTTTTTCCAAGATTTTCCATCCTCGACTCAACGTTGTAGACTTTGAACCGAGAACATCGAATAATAAATAAATTTAATTGGCCAAATTTTGGTCTCGTTCACGAAAGAGTTTTACTTCGAAAAAGGTTTAATAAACCAAGAGCGTACCTTGCTTCGAAAAATTATCGTATATAAATAAGAATTTGATACGAGAAAGAGAGAGAAAAATAGAGAGAGAGAGAGAGTAAAGAGGAACTTGTTGCCTCCTCCCTCCTTGCTCTCTCATTGAAGCTAACAGGTAGTGAATTCTTTTTTTTTTCTTTTTTTTTTTCTTTTTTCGACGCTGGCAAGATACACTCGCCGGATAAAACGAAGAAGCTTTGTTGCCGGGAATTCCAGGTCATCGAGAAGGCTGCGCGTCGGTTTCGGTGTATGTAAATTAGCCGGTGGTCTATTCACACCCGTACACCTGGTCGTGGCCTCCCGCTGCACGGATGCTCATACGTGGACGCCTTCCACCTTCGATGCCGAGCCTTCTTTTATCCCGCGCCTTTCCTTTATTACGCGATACGATTTTCCGCCTCGCGACCACTTCTTCCCTTCCCTTTCCCACCCCCTTCAAGAGAACATTAGCGTTCTTCTTTTTTAAAGAAGATTATGGCAGAATGATAATTTCCACAGGGCGAATTAAAACGAGAAGGGTGTCCATTATCATTGTTGCTTTAAGGAAGTATAAATTTAGATAAGAAATTTGCGAGGGAACGGATATGTACTTCTTTTCCCCTTAATTGGAAGGTATTTATTAAGGCTGAATATAGTTTCTGGTAAGTGAGAGCTGTTGCATTTTGAAGGGAAGAAGGAAATGCGAAAAAGGAAGGAAAGTAAATTGAAAGTAATTGGGAGGCAACGAAATAATTAAACATTAAATATGTTTGGAATATGAATATTTATTATATATAAAAAAACGTATACAATATGAAATTAAATGCATCGATATATATATATATATATATTTATATTCGATATTATTCGATATAACATTAAGTAAAATAGAAAGAATTCGTTTAATCGAAGAAAAATTCACATTCAGAGGAATTTTGATCTCTCGAGCATAGACAGGTATCATTCTCCTCGGGAACGAGAATTAATTCCATCGATCGTATCGGGCGAAATCTATCGCCTGTTAGGTGGGCCCCGTGTTCCACACACACGGATCGCATTCGATACCGATCCAAGATTGTGTACGACACAGTATCGATGCTGTTGCATTGTGCAGCTGCATTCCACGCGAGCGAACGTCTCTTCAAGTTGGTCTCTCCATTCTCCTCTTTCGTACTTTCGGCCCTCGTATCTTAATTCGGCATCCATTTAAATGGAAATTAATGTCTCGATAAAAAAGAGAGAGAAAGAGAGAGAAATTTCGATCGTTGAATTTATTAATCGATCGGATTATCCTTTTTTACCATCGGTGAAGGAAACTGAGTCTCGCGTTATTTCAACAGGCGGGTTAACAGGAAAGGAGATTCTATTTAAAAAATTCTTTTTATATATATTTTTTGACTTTTCAATTATTTTTTGAATTGATTTTTTAAACTTACACAGTCGCAATTTTTATAGTAGAGAATCGTAATTACAAATAAATTATTTTCGCGTATTTTTATCAAAATTTCAAGGAAAATTTTCGCTTATATTTCTTTTTTTTTTTTTTTAACTGTCGATTCGATTATTGATCGTCGTTCTGTCGCGTAAACGATCGATTGTCGAGTCGATTAACCACGAATCGACATCGCAATGAGTCATCCTCGAAGGATCGTTTCGCCGAGGGATGAAGGAGTGGAAAGAGGGATTGATGCCTCGCACGTGACTGTCCATCAAACTGACTTAGTTAATCCGGAATAACGTATAATGAAAATGAGATTTATAAAATTGGAAGATAAATTTAAATAATAAAATTAAAAACAAATCAAAAGATAAAAACTACCCTGATTATATTTTTCAAAATTCTTGGTAGAATAAGATTAATAAAAAAAAGTATTCGCTCTGTGTTGTAACTTCCAAAAGGAAAAAAAAAAGAAACGCGTGCATAATTCGTACGATGAAAATTCTATATCTTTTCAAAATGATTTTATAAACTTCTTTTTTTTTTTTCGATTATAAAAGCAACCCCTTTCGTGAAAAGAACAGCTCGTAAAACCAAACTTTTGTTTCGTTATATCCAACCACATATCAACGGCTGAGCCGATCTGTGGGATCCAGATAACAGTTATGAATCGTCATTCATCGAATTCGAAACGCTTCTTCCTCTATCCCCTAGTTTTATCACTCTCCAACACACGAACACTACTATTTTTTCAATCGAGTACAATTTTCCTACTCTTTTCTTTCTCATCCCATTCAACTTCCAAAGAAACCACAACTTCCTCTCAAATTCAAATTTTAATGATTCTTTTTCGAAATTATCATTTCTCCGATTAAACATTATTTTCAACCCTCGCCTGTACCCTTCGTTACTTTACCCATTACTTTTAACCGGATCAGACTTCTTCTTAAAAAAAAAGAACTTTTCAACATCTCAACTCAATCCCAATTCCAACTCTCTGAAAAAGGAAAAAGAAAAAAAAATAAAACCTCCCTCGACGGGAATATCTCACCCAGTTTTCTTACAAATTCGCGATCATCTCGAACAAACCTCTAAACAACACAAAGAAATTAGTTCTTCCTCCCGAGAATAATTTTCACCACGGCGCTCGCAACAAAACCTTCCATCGTTCTACCATTTTCTCACCACCCATCTCCCCTCCCCCTGTTCCATTAGCGGCTGGAAAAAGGACCTCTCCCTCTCCCCTCTCTCTCTCTCTCGAAGAACAGAAGAACCCGCGCCTTGGAGGGAACGCGGAATGGGAACTTTCTCCTCCTTGGTCTCGGTGTCTTCCTTTCTTTCGTCGATGTAATCGCGTAAACGCGTATCCGTTTTGTAGTGGTCGGCCACCTGGGAGCGATCGAACGTCGAACAATCGTAGCGCAGAGTCACGATCGGCTCCGAGCGAGAAAAAGGCGAGAAGAGAATGAACGGGACGGTGGAAAAGGATCGAGGCGAGGAGGAGGGATGGGAGGAGAGAGAGAGAGAGATGGAGAAGGGGGTGGCTGTCATTATAGGCGAAGGGAGGAGCACGAAACGAGGCCGCGCTAAAGAAACTCGTAGAGGATGACGATCGAATCCAGCGTTTAACGATACTCGATTGTCGGAGATTCCGGCTTGGAAATTGGCCGGCAAGACCACCTGTACTGCTTGCACCGTATGCTATAGCGGTTCCAGGCCGCGCTCGAGCCGCCGGAAGCTGACTGACATTCTCGAGGATCGATCGAACGGAAACGATTAATTTATTTTTCTTCTTTCTTTTGAACTTCTATGTTTTTCTGTTTTCTTTTCTTTTTTTTTTTTTTCAAGTTGGATATAAAACTTTGTATATCCTTGCTCTAACAAAACGTCAATAATCTTTTCGACAGTTTTAAGATAAGCCAGAATTACTTAGTGTTACATATTTATTTCGTAATTCGATTAATTTTAATTGTTAAGAAATTTTCTTCGATCTTCAAAAATTTTAGGGAAAAATATTGTTCAGCTTAACGCAACGAGTGGCACGAATACGCACGTGAGTCTTCGTTATCGATCCAATCTTTCGATTCTAGAGTGTCGATCACGCGACTGGTTAAACAATCGTCGATCTCGCCTCCAGCGGTGATCCTCCGTTAATTTAGCAGCGATGATTCCTCTGATCGGCTATCGGTATTACCAAGACGATTACGGTGTTGCGTACCAGAAACGGAAGCTTATTTTCGCAGGGTCCAACAATGGAGGACGGGTGGAACGTGACCAGCGAGACTGGTCGAAACGATTGGTCTGCGTTTCACCGCGGGCCGAGCGTCGAATTATCGGCCGACGAATTTGATTACGGCTTCTGAAGATGCTGTGGAGATGGGTGACGAGGCAACAAGCATTGTAGACCGTTTAATAACTCCCAGTGGGTGTCTAGCGGAGGCCACCGGTGTTATTCGCCGTCCAGAGGCTTTCATTCCACCGTTGGAATCCGAAAATCGACGCAAAGGCACCGCTTCAAAGGATCGGCTTTGCCGTTCGAAATCGATCGATTCTCGGATCTAATTCGAGTGGAATCGGCGCGATTGGTCATTGTCGAGAGGTGTAACGTTGCTTTTAATTAATATACCGTGAGTTTTTTTATGGATTAAGAAAGAATAAAACAAAATAAAGAATTTTAAGATCGTAAGAGCATGGTGTATGGATTATGCTATGCTCATATTAAATATTTTTATATTTTTTCAACTATTATTCGTTACTAAATATTCATTTAATCGATTAATTTCAGATGACCACCAGTGCTGCAAACTAGGATATATCGGGTTATCCATGTAACTTTATCATTTGGAATATTTCGTTTATTTTTGTAATTATTGGAAAATAGTTCAGACAAAAGAATTGATTTCAAGAGAGGCATAACATGATATAATTATTTTTTTTTCTAAGCTGACGCATGAAAAATAAATCAAATTTACTTTTTTAAATAGGATAATATATTTTTTAATACATAAGTAGATGCAACTATATATGTTATATTCTGTAAAAAAATTATCAAACTATTATTAGCCAAAAATTATTAGTTTCGGGAATATTTAATTATTATTAAATATTTCATAAACTAAGAATTTCTTGACTTATATAGTTTAATAATTTTTTACACGAAATTTAAGATGCATTCACTTATTATTAAAAGATAAATGATTCCATTTTAAAAAGCAAAGTTGACTGTTATATATTCTTCATGCGTTAAGTTACAAAAAAAATAAAATATATTAAAATATAACCTCCTTGAAACAAATCAATTTTTATTAGAAGTATTTTTTAATATTATCAAAAACAAACCAAATATTTCACATATAAAGTTACGTGAGACACCTGCTATATACCACAATAAACTACAAGATCTATTACAACAAAAAAAAGGTAAGTATAAAAAAGGTAAGTATAATTAGATTTAAGTAAACTGTTGAAAAAACGATTAAAAAAAAAAATAAAAGTTACGAGAGGTAAGTATAAAGAAGGTAAGTATAAAGAAGGTAAGTATATCACAGGTAAGTATATAAAATTTAATAATAATTTCGAGAAAAATTTCGTGTGCCACCTCTTCATACATTATATTCTCCTAATCAAAAGTCGAAATTTTAGCCAAAATCTTTAAAAATTTTAATTTTACGAAAAATTTCGCGTGCCACCTCTTCACACATCATATTCTCCTAATCAAAAGTCGAAATTTTAGCAAAATCTTTGAAAATTTGAATTTTACGAAAAATTTCGCGTGCCACCTCCTTACACATCATATTCTCCTAATCAAAAGTCGAAATTTTAGCCAAAATCTTTGAAAATTGATTTTCAAGAAAAATTTCGCGTGCCACCTCCTCACACATCATATTCTCCTAATCAAAAGTCGAAATTTTAGCCAAAATCTTTAAAAATTTTAATTTTAGGAAAAATTTCGCGTGCCACCTCCTTACACATCATATTCTCCTAATCAAAAGTCGAAATTTTAGCCAAAATCTTTAAAAATTTTAATTTTACGAAAAATTTCGCGTGCCACCTCCTTACACATCATATTCTCCTAATCAAAAGTCGAAATTTTAGCCAAAATCTTTAAAAATTTTAATTTTACGAAAAATTTCGCGTGCCACCTCTTCACACATCATATTCTCCTAATCAAAAGTCGAAATTTTAGCCAAAATCTTTAAAAATTTGAATTTTACGAAAAATTTCGCGTGCCACCTCCTTACACATCATATTCTCCTAATCAAAAGTCGAAATTTTAGCCAAAATCTTTAAAAATTTTAATTTTACGAAAAATTTCGCGTGCCACCTCCTCACACATCATATTCTCCTAATCAAAAGTCGAAATTTTAGCAAAATCTTTGAAAATTTGAATTTCAAGAAAAATTTCGCGTGCCACCTCCTCACACATCATATTCTCCTAATCAAAAGTCGAAATTTTAGCTAAAATCTTAAAAATTTTAATTTTACGAAAAATTTCGCGTGCCACCTCCTTACACATCATATTCTCCTAATCAAAAGTCGAAATTTTAGCCAAAATCTTTAAAAATTTTAATTTTACGAAAAATTTCGCGTGCCACCTCCTTACACATCATATTCTCCTAATCAAAAGTCGAAATTTTAGCCAAAATCTTTAAAAATTTTAATTTTACGAAAAATTTCGCGTGCCACCTCTTCACACATCATATTCTCCTAATCAAAAGTCGAAATTTTAGCCAAAATCTTTAAAAATTTTAATTTTACGAAAAATTTCGCGTGCCACCTCTTCACATATCATATTCTCCTAATCAAAAGTCGAAATTTTAGCCAAAATCTTTAAAAATTTTAATTTTACGAAAAATTTCGCGTGCCACCTCCTTACACATCATATTCTCCTAATCAAAAGTCGAAATTTTAGCCAAAATCTTTAAAAATTTTAATTTTACGAAAAATTTCGCGTGCCACATCCTTACACATCATATTCTCCTAATCAAAAGTCGAAATTTTAGTCAAAATCTTTAAAAATTTTAATTTTACGAAAAATTTCGCGTGCCACCTCTTCACATATCATATTCTCCTAATCAAAAGTCGAAATTTTAGCCAAAATCTTTAAAAATTTTAATTTTACGAAAAATTTCGCGTGCCACCTCTTCACATATCATATTCTCCTAATCAAAAGTCGAAATTTTAGCCAAAATCTTTAAAAATTTTAATTTTACGAAAAATTTCGCGTGCCACCTCCTCACACATCATATTCTCCTAATCAAAAGTCGAAATTTTAGCAAAATCTTTGAAAATTTGAATTTCAAGAAAAATTTCGCGTGCCACCTCCTCACACATCATATTCTCCTAATCAAAAGTCGAAATTTTAGCTAAAATTTTAAAAATTTTAATTTTACGAAAAATTTCGCGTGCCACCTCCTTACACATCATATTCTCCTAATAAAATGCGAAATTTTAGTCGAAATCTTTAAAAATTTTAATTTTACGAAAAATTTCGCGTGCCACCTCCTCTCACATCATATTCTCCTAATCAAAAGTCGAAATTTTAGCCAAAATCTTTGAAAATTTGAATTTTGAGAAAAATTTCACGTGCCACCTCCTCTCACATCATATTCTCCTAATCAAAAGTCGAAATTTTAGTCAAAATTTTAAAAATTTTAATTTTACGAAAAATTTCGCGTGCCACCTCCTTACACATCATATTCTCCTAATCAAAAGTCGAAATTTTAGCCAAAATCTTTAAAAATTTTAATTTTACGAAAAATTTCGCGTGCCACCTCTTCACAGATCATATTCTCCTAATCAAAAGTCGAAATTTTAGCAAAATCTTTGAAAATTTTAATTTTACGAAAAATTTCGCGTGCCACCTCCTCTCACATCATATTCTCCTAATCAAAAGTCGAAATTTTAGCCAAAATCTTTGAAAATTTGAATTTTGAGAAAAATTTCACGTGCCACCTCCTCATACATCATATTCTCCTAATCAAAAGTCGAAATTTTAGTCAAAATTTTAAAAATTTTAATTTTACGAAAAATTTCGCGTGCCACCTCCTTACACATCATATTCTCCTAATCAAAATGCGAAATTTTAGTCGAAATCTTTAAAAATTTTAATTTTACGAAAAATTTCGCGTGCCACCTCCTCACACATCATATTCTCCTAATCAAAAGTCGAAATTTTAGCTAAAATCTTTGAAAATTTTAATTTTACGAAAAATTTCGCGTGCCACCTCCTTACACATCATATTCTCCTAATCAAAAGTCGAAATTTTAGTCAAAATCTTTAAAAATTTTAATTTTACGAAAAATTTCGCGTGCCACCTCTTCACATATCATATTCTCCTAATCAAAAGTCGAAATTTTAGCCAAAATCTTTGAAAATTGATTTTTGAGAAAAATTTCACGTGCCACCTCCTCATACATCATATTCTCCTAATCAAAAGTCGAAATTTTAGTCAAAATCTTTAAAAATTTTAATTTTACGAAAAATTTCGCGTGCCACCTCCTTACACATCATATTCTCCTAATCAAAAGTCGAAATTTTAGTCAAAATCTTTAAAAATTTTAATTTTACGAAAAATTTCGCGTGCCACCTCTTCACATATCATATTCTCCTAATCAAAAGTCGAAATTTTAGTCAAAATCTTTAAAAATTTTAATTTTACGAAAAATTTCGCGTGCCACCTCTTCACATATCATATTCTCCTAATCAAAAGTCGAAATTTTAGTCAAAATCTTTAAAAATTTTAATTTTACGAAAAATTTCGCGTGCCACCTCTTCACACATCATATTCTCCTAATCAAAAGTCGAAATTTTAGCCAAAATCTTTAAAAATTTTAATTTTACGAAAAATTTCGCGTGCCACCTCCTTACACATCATATTCTCCTAATCAAAAGTCGAAATTTTAGTCAAAATCTTTAAAAATTTTAATTTTACGAAAAATTTCGCGTGCCACCTCTTCACATATCATATTCTCCTAATCAAAAGTCGAAATTTTAGTCAAAATCTTTAAAAATTTTAATTTTACGAAAAATTTCGCGTGCCACCTCCTTACACATCATATTCTCCTAATCAAAAGTCGAAATTTTAGCCAAAATCTTTAAAAATTTTAATTTTACGAAAAATTTCGCGTGCCACCTCTTCACACATCATATTCTCCTAATCAAAAGTCGAAATTTTAGCCAAAATCTTTAAAAATTTTAATTTTACGAAAAATTTCGCGTGCCACCTCCTTACACATCATATTCTCCTAATCAAAAGTCGAAATTTTAGCTAAAATCTTTGAAAATTTTAATTTTACGAAAAATTTCGCGTGCCACCTCCTCACACATCATATTCTCCTAATCAAAAGTCGAAATTTTAGCTAAAATCTTTAAAAATTTTAATTTTACGAAAAATTTCGCGTGCCACCTCCTCACATATCATATTCTCCTAATCAAAAGTCGAAATTTTAGCCAAAATCTTTGAAAATTGATTTTCAAGAAAAATTTCGCGTGCCACCTCCTTACACATCATATTCTCCTAATCAAAAGTCGAAATTTTAGCCAAAATCTTTAAAAATTTTAATTTTACGAAAAATTTCGCGTGCCACCTCTTCACATATCATATTCTCCTAATCAAAAGTCGAAATTTTAGTCAAAATCTTTAAAAATTTTAATTTTACGAAAAATTTCGCGTGCCACCTCTTCACACATCATATTCTCCTAATCAAAAGTCGAAATTTTAGCCAAAATCTTTGAAAATTGATTTTCAAGAAAAATTTCGCGTGCCACCTCCTCACACATCATATTCTCCTAATCAAAAGTCGAAATTTTAGCCAAAATCTTTAAAAATTTTAATTTTACGAAAAATTTCGCGTGCCACCTCCTTACACATCATATTCTCCTAATCAAAAGTCGAAATTTTAGTCAAAATCTTTAAAAATTTTAATTTTACGAAAAATTTCGCGTGCCACCTCCTCACACATCATATTCTCCTAATCAAAAGTCGAAATTTTAGCCAAAATCTTTAAAAATTTTAATTTTACGAAAAATTTCGCGTGCCACCTCCTTACACATCATATTCTCCTAATCAAAAGTCGAAATTTTAGCCAAAATCTTTAAAAATTTGAATTTTACGAAAAATTTCGCGTGCCACCTCCTTACACATCATATTCTCCTAATCAAAAGTCGAAATTTTTGCCAAAATTTTAAAAATTTTAATTTTACGAAAAATTTCGCGTGCCACCTCCTTACACATCATATTCTCCTAATCAAAAGTCGAAATTTTTGCCAAAATTTTAAAAATTTTAATTTTACGAAAAATTTCGCGTGCCACCTCCTTACACATCATATTCTCCTAATCAAAAGTCGAAATTTTAGTCAAAATCTTTAAAAATTTTAATTTTACGAAAAATTTCGCGTGCCACCTCCTTACACATCATATTCTCCTAATCAAAAGTCGAAATTTTAGCCAAAATCTTTGAAAATTGATTTTCAAGAAAAATTTCGCGTGCCACCTCCTCACACATCATATTCTCCTAATCAAAAGTCGAAATTTTAGCCAAAATCTTTAAAAATTTTAATTTTACGAAAAATTTCGCGTGCCACCTCTTCACATATCATATTCTCCTAATCAAAAGTCGAAATTTTAGTCAAAATCTTTAAAAATTTTAATTTTACGAAAAATTTCGCGTGCCACCTCCTTACACATCATATTCTCCTAATCAAAAGTCGAAATTTTAGCCAAAATCTTTAAAAATTTTAATTTTACGAAAAATTTCGCGTGCCACCTCCTCACACATCATATTCTCCTAATCAAAAGTCGAAATTTTAGCCAAAATCTTTAAAAATTTTAATTTTACGAAAAATTTCGCGTGCCACCTCTTCACACATCATATTCTCCTAATCAAAAGTCGAAATTTTAGCAAAATCTTTGAAAATTTGAATTTTACGAAAAATTTCGCGTGCCACCTCCTTACACATCATATTCTCCTAATCAAAAGTCGAAATTTTAGCCAAAATCTTTAAAAATTTTAATTTTACGAAAAATTTCGCGTGCCACCTCCTTACACATCATATTCTCCTAATCAAAAGTCGAAATTTTAGACAAAATCTTTGAAAATTTGAATTTTACGAAAAATTTCGCGTGCCACCTCCTTACACATCATATTCTCCTAATCAAAAGTCGAAATTTTAGTCAAAATCTTTAAAAATTTTAATTTTACGAAAAATTTCGCGTGCCACCTCCTTACACATCATATTCTCCTAATCAAAAGTCGAAATTTTAGCCAAAATCTTTGAAAATTGATTTTCAAGAAAAATTTCGCGTGCCACCTCCTCACACATCATATTCTCCTAATCAAAAGTCGAAATTTTAGCCAAAATCTTTAAAAATTTTAATTTTACGAAAAATTTCGCGTGCCACCTCTTCACACATCATATTCTCCTAATCAAAAGTCGAAATTTTAGCAAAATCTTTGAAAATTTGAATTTTACGAAAAATTTCGCGTGCCACCTCCTTACACATCATATTCTCCTAATCAAAAGTCGAAATTTTAGTCAAAATCTTTAAAAATTTTAATTTTACGAAAAATTTCGCGTGCCACCTCCTTACACATCATATTCTCCTAATCAAAAGTCGAAATTTTAGCCAAAATCTTTGAAAATTGATTTTCAAGAAAAATTTCGCGTGCCACCTCCTCACACATCATATTCTCCTAATCAAAAGTCGAAATTTTAGCCAAAATCTTTAAAAATTTTAATTTTACGAAAAATTTCGCGTGCCACCTCCTCACACATCATATTCTCCTAATCAAAAGTCGAAATTTTAGCCAAAATCTTTGAAAATTTGAATTTCAAGAAAAATTTCGCGTGCCACCTCCTCACACATCATATTCTCCTAATCAAAAGTCGAAATTTTAGCCAAAATCTTTAAAAATTTTAATTTTACGAAAAATTTCGCGTGCCACCTCCTTACACATCATATTCTCCTAATCAAAAGTCGAAATTTTAGCCAAAATCTTTGAAAATTTTAATTTTACGATAAATTTCGCGTGCCACCTCTTCATATATCATATTCTCCTTATCAAAAGTCGAAATTTTGATAGAAAATTTTTGATACCAAATTTTCGACTTTGTATTAGGAGAATATAATTGGACAGGAGGTGGCACAAGAAATTTTTCCAGGAATTGGAAGATAGAAATTTTTCTCAAATTTTTCGACTTTTTATCAGGAGAATATAATTCTAGAAGAGGTGGCACGTGAAATTTTCTTAAATTTGTTATACTTACCTTATACTTACCTCATACTTACCTTTTTATTCTGCCATATTATCATTTTTTGACATTTTACTTAATTCTAAGGGATTAAGGATGTGTTGGAGTATATAGGAATATTAGGAATATGTAGAATATGTGTATAGGAATATGTAGGTTGTCTTAATTGAATATTTCTTTTATTTCTCATAATATTAAAAAATGTTTCGAATAGAAATTATACAGTTTCAAGTGTACTACGTTCTAATATAATTCATTTTTCTGTGGCTTGACGCATAAGAGATGTATGGAAGTAAACTTTATTTTTTTAAATGATATTATATGCTTTTTAATATATGAGTTTATGCATTTCAACATTCTCTAAACAAAACTATTATATCATATATATCAAAAAATTATTAGTTTATCGGATAATTAATTATAATTAAATATCTTTGAAACTAATAATCTTTTGATATAAATGGTCTAATATTTTTTTATAGAGAATATTATATTACATGTATCTATATATTAAAAAGTATATATTTCTATTTAAAAAAAGAAAGTTAACTTTCATATCATCTTTACGCGTTTACCTAAGAAAAAAGTAATTACATTATATTATACTTCTCCTGAAACCATTTAACTTTTATTTGAAGCATTTTCTTTAGATATTATGAGTTACATGAAATATTCAATATATTAGAACAATATATACTCACCTATCTTATTTAACTACCCAATAATGTATAATTCGATCAATATTTCCGTATAAGATATCCCTAATATATACCTATCACGTCCTGAAACATTCCAACTTCATATATTATTCATAATAACAGTAAGAAAAAAGCGATATTTTAAAGATTTTAAAATATCGCGAAAATCCGTGCACGAATTTCGATGCTAAATAAACTTCGTGATATTTTACAATTCTTAAAAGCACTTACCATTATCACCGTGACTAGATCCTCATTGGTTATTCAACAACCTAAAAAAAAAAAAAAAAAATAATAATAATAATCATCCTAAATCCTAAATCGAAATTCAACCGACTTAAGCGTCGCCACTTAACCGTTCGAGCCCCAAGGGGCACGTCCTCGGCCCGTCGTGGCACAAACGCCGCTAATTACAATTAATTCGAGGCCGAGACACTCGTGAAACAGGAAGAAAAAATATAAAAAAGGCGCTCAGAAGAGTGCTCGTAGTGGGCAGGAGGATCCAGGATCCGAGTCGCATATTATATGGTCGATGAGGTACAGCCATGGCGTCGTTTGTCATCCGGCCTCGGTGTTGCGGACCATTCGTGTTTTCTAAGCGCGTGAAAAAGAGTGGTGGTGAGGAGAAGAGCCCCGGCCCCGCATTGTCGCCTCGCACAAAGACCACAAAGGCGACGTGTGAATCAGCAGTAATGGGGATAATGCAAAACTACGGACACAGAGGGGGTTGGGGAGGGAGGAGGGACATCGAACCGATTCGCGGAGAAACGTCCGAGAAGATTGTCCTGCCACTTATGCGATCGATGGGTCTTGGATCGAACACTTGCAGAGACCTTGTAACCCTTTTCACCAAGAATGGAATTTTTCTTGGGGATTTTTATTGTGTTCGAAACTCTTAATGGTGGCTTTTGTTGGGAGAATGGATGTCGAGTTGTTGTAACTCCGATTGGAGTGGAATATAAAGAGAAATGTATAATTATGCGCTGTACGCACGATGCTTAATTAATCAAAAATGAAATATGTAGATATAAATTGTAATTGTAAAATTTATCCTCTTGAGAATAAATATTTCATATTAAAATGATTTTATTATTACCTATTCACTATTGTTAAATTATTTAAATTAAGAAGAACAGAATATAAATGATCGTTAATTCTTGTATTGACGTATAAATATTTAAATAATATTGCTTCCTCTTATCTAAAAAAATAATTCTTATTAACAAAAACCTACTAAATTAAAAGTATCAAGATTCACAATCTTTAAACTTGAAACTTATACAAATTTTGAAACGATCTGAAAAATTTACTTAAATTTACTCTAAAGAAAAGACTTACTCTAAAATGATGTGACAAAACTTCAAAACGTTCTAAAATTTTTGTTAACAAACGTTAAATCAGAATCGATAAACGAACTACACCTTTAACAAATTTAACAAATTTCTCACCCAAACAAACAAACAAACAACAATCCATAATTCCTACGTAGCAAACGGAACGGCAGCGTGACTAAAAAAAAAAAAGAATGAAAGGAAAAGAGGAGAGAAAAAAAATAAAAAACGAAGAGCCTTTGACGGCCGAAAAATTCTGCTTCCCTCGTAGTTAATTTTCATCGTCGATCGCCGAGTTTTACGCGTCGTAAGCGCGCAGATTCCTGCACGGCCTGACGAGTGTTAATGACGTTTATTGGAAATCCGGCGCGCACTGTCGACAAGCTCGAGGTGCTTCTAGGCGGACTAAGTAGCTGTGTAGAGCCCGTTGAACCGAGGCAATCGATATCTCTATGGCACTGGCGGATGCAAAAGGGGCTTTCCTGATTAATGAACGCAGCCGGTAAACCTATTCGCGCGCGCTACATCCATCTTCGATTCGTTCGTTCTTCGCGTTCCGCTAAACAATCTTTCGATCGGTTCACCTCCTCTCCCCCTTCTCCTCTTCCACCTCCTGCGTTCGTTTCCTTTCTCCTCTCCTCTTTCGTTCTTCTTCTTTCTTTCTTTTTCTCTTTTTTCTTCTTTTTCTTTCGCTCGTTTCTTTCTGATTGATTCGCGAACAATTGGTAATACCTCGTTCAGATGATTATGGGGATCTGATGAAAGTGTTTATTCCGCTTCTCGATTAATTTTAAATTGATTGGTTGAGAAGCAAGGGGAGGAAGATTGGTTGAGCGAAAGATGACTCGGAGCTTGTGATGATTTGAAAAAGAAAAAGAGAAAGAAAAGATTTTAAAGAGGTTTAGAAGAATTATAGAGGTATTGAAATAATTTTATTTTATTTTTTATTTAATTTTTGATTTCGAACATCTGTCTGAAAAACTTGAATAAAACTATATACCAAAAAAAGAATATATTTATAACAATTATTCTTAACAATTCATATATATTAAATCGTACAGTTTCGATAAGATATGGATTTATCATTGCTTCTGTTCGATTCTAATTGCAAGACGATGATAAAATATCTCATGCATCTATGAGAAAACAATTTTCTTACGAGCGAATGAGTCAAACGATGATTTCACATTGCACAAATCCATCGTCGAATCTATATCTATTGTAACAAAATTAGCTGACAAAATTTGATCAAGAGTATGTCGAGCATATACGACAAGAAGCCAAGTTTCCTTGCCTCTTTTCGCACAAGGGAAAAGTAAATCCCGATACGAACTTAGAGTGGATTGTTTGTCTCGAGAATCGAGGAGCCTTGGATAGAAAAAGGGTTCTATGGCAGAAAAGACGAAAAAAAAGAAAAGAAAAAAAGGGAACAAGGAAATAATATTCTATGTACGTCCTCTCTGAACCCCCTGTTTGTCGTTTCTCGAGCTGGATACGTATTCAGGGCAATTGAATGAGAAAAAAAGAAACTCGATCGATCGTGACCAGGGGGGTCCCCAATGTGTCACTGATCGAAATGGAATCATCGAGCGTTTTTTCCAGGGCGACTACAATGAGGATCGAGTCACAAAAGAGCACCAAGCAGGTAGTTCAACGTTTAGTTTTCTCCTCTATGAATACCGGAAGAGAAATTCGTATTGATTTTTTTTTGGATTATAACTTTGAATTATATTCAAGATATGTCTAATAAGTAGATCCAACTTATTTCAACCAACTGGACTTTCTAAATCGATGTAGAGAACATAATGTACGATTAGCAACGCTACGAGCAATATTATTTCAGAAACGAACATATTTATCGCGTAACTTATCTTAAAACTCGACTAGAATTATGTTAAAATTAAGAAAAATTTAAACCGCTATAACTCCGAAGATAATAATTCCCGATCAATGGACGAAAGATCATTGGAAACGCATAACCTTGCTCTTCGAAATGCTTTCTCATTTATTTCAATACGACTTCCCGTTCACGAGATACCATCGTCCAAACAAATGTTAATTTCTAACCGTTTACCTAAAAAAGAGATTAAACTCTATTAAAATTAGGAAAAGTTTGAACCGCCGTAACTTCCACGACAATGATCCTCGATCAACAAGTGAAAGACCATTAGAAGCGCGGATCCTTGCCCTTTAAAACGCCTTTTTATTTATCCCGATACGACTTCCGGTTCCCGAGATATCGTCGCGTAAAGAAAAAGGTAATTTTTAATCGTTTACTATCTCCGTTCTTTTCTTTTACTCGGATCTCTCGCTCGCGCCTCCTCTCGCTGACCTATCCCAAAGTCCGCAACAAATGACAAATGCGATTCCTGGAAAAACATGGTACGCGATTCCTGGAAGGACGTAGTACGCATTTCCAGGAAAAAAAGCCGGGTCACTGGGTCGCGGCCATTCATAATCTCTCCGCTATTTCAAGTACTACGAAAACTTTGACCGCTTATATCTCGGCAACCGATTGAGATATCGGGATAAATCAAAAAGTAATCACAATGCCACCATTTCCACTATCATTTTCCAACTATCATTTCCGATTCGACAAAATTTTTAACCGCGTGATTTTTACTTTGCAAAAATCCAACTCAATCATTCGTGACTTCCCACTCGTGATAATCGATCCATTCTCGTCACGTAAAATGCGTCGAGGATATAATTTACGATCGAAACTCTAAACTAAAAAAAAAAAACTCGTTTCAAAAAGACGCTAACCAGCACGGACGACAAAACTTGCTAATCCCCCTAAAAGAAAAAATTCCATTCCAAAGCTCGCACCTTTCCTGCAAAACTGCGAAGCTAGAAACTCGAGCTCGACAGAGTTGTATACAGTATATCGATAATTGCGTCAAAGGATCGCGGCACGATGTAATTGCATCGCGTTGTATCCGCGACTTACAATTACCTAATTTGCACCTCGAAACCCGCCTCTTCCGCTTCCTCTCCCTTTCTTCCCCCCCTCCTCGACTCGCCTCCTTTTTCCTCTCCCCCTTTTTAGCGAATGACCGCGAGCGAGGTGTTGACACCTTTGCCGAGGCGAAATCCACGCCGGTTGGATTATTTCCCTCTTCTGGGGAACGTCGACGCCGCCCTCCCCCTTTCCCCCCGTCTCTCACTTATAAACAATTTTCGAGCGGCGAAACGGCGAACGCGCATTCAAAGGAAACGCGTTGAGCGTGCGCGAGCGTGTGCACGCGGACCTCCCTTACCTCTTGCTGCCAATGCACGTGTGACGCGCGATAACGAGCGCGAGCGCGTTATTAGCTGGAAATTCTGGTGAAACCCTGTCGAACAGCGGGTTAACAGGCGGAGAAAGGAGGAAGGGAGGTGTGAAAAGGAGGGAGGGAGGGAGAGAAAGAGAGAGAGTAGGCAGGTGAGAATAACGTGGTGGCAACAATCCAGGGAGCAAGCAGGCATAGGCCGAGTATTGATTTTAATAAAATAATTATTATCGAGATTTAAGGAGGTAGAGAGAGACTGTTCTTTGGATGAGGAAGAGTTTCTATTTTTTTTTTTTCTAGCGTGAAGTTATTATTACTTTCTTCGGTGTATTATTCTATATACGAATTGGTAAAAGGATTAAACGTGATTACTTAACGAATAATGGTCTCGTTAGCTCGTTGACACGTAACGGAGACCCTCGACGGAGAGCGATTTCGCGATTTTAATTTTATTTTTATTCAATCAATCCTATAAAGGTATAAAGATTCGTTATCGTGTTATATCGAAGCTTTAATGACACAAAAGGTGGCAGAGCGTTTCTTCTTTTCTGACGGGATAATTTCTTCCCACAAATCTTCCCGATCCAGCAATTACATCCCCGTACGTGCGCGGCCTAATAAAATCGTTGGACCTAATAAAATCGTATAATGGAAAGAAAAAGAAAGCAGGAATAAGAAATTTTTTCCCCAGCACAAATACATATATACACGACGAATATAGCTTAACCTATTCGTAAGGTATAATCGGCGAATAGACGGCGTATATAGACGTCGAAACATTCTATACCGTCGAAAAGAAAAGCGTCGCGCCCCTACCCCCTATAATCCGCGTTTTTATCGAGGTATCCGGTGCAACGTGCGTCGACCACAATGTGTCCTTTAATTCCACACTTTCGAGCCGGTGGAATCCCATAAATCGGCCGAAAATTCCCACCGGGGGCAACCTCGTGGCCGCCTCGTGGACGTAAATTACCGGCTTATTTCCGCGGACGCGCCACCACCACCGTCGCGCACGCACACACCGTCGCACTGGTGGACACTGGATGCAACGCTGGCCCCCACGGATAAATAAAAATATTTATACCGGGGCCGCGTGCACTCGGACACTAAATTAAAACCTCTCCTCCTCACCCCTACTGCTCCATCCTTTAACTCCATCCTCTCCCCCACAATTTTTAATTCTCCCCGAGCTTATTCCCGTTTTCCTAGCCCCAACCTCGAACGCCTCTTCCTTTATCACGAGCTCTCGATAATGCTTTCTTCCCCTCGATTTTTAATTCCCACTTTTCCTTCCGCTTCCTTCTCTCCCTCTCCCTCCCGATCTTAACGGCTGTCGTCTCTTCGACTGTTGTTCCGTTTCCGGTTGATTTTTTCGTCTCCTCTCCCTTCCTCTCGTTTTCACTTTTATCGTCTCTCTTTTTGGTAACACTTCGGCATGTATCGAGGAGCATAACAGTTTTCTTGATTATTCTCGGGCGAGTCTCTTCTATCGAGGCTCGTTTATTCGAGCTTCTTTGTTCAATTCGTTGTTTTATTTTCTTTCTCTCTTTTTCTCTCCTTTTTTTCTCGTCAACGAGCGGAGATTTCAGCGCTCTCGCGCTGTCTCTCGCTTTTTCGCGCATTCGGGCAAAGTGGATAATTTTCTTCTCGCGCCGCGCATCTCATTTCCTCCCCTTTCGCACCCTTTTCCGCCTCGCAGTCACTCGTGATGCACGCGCGCGTGCACTCTCACTTTGTGCCACTGTCGACGCCAAGTTTATACTGTTGACTGATTACTAATCATTTCGCAAGTTGCACAATGTTGGAGAATGTGACAGCACGTGAACGAACGACCGTTTTATCGCGATGCAAATGAAGAAGGAGTTAAGCGTTGTGCAAACTTTGCGCGTAATAATTCGTGCTAATATATTTTCCATTCATCGTGTTTCTTTTCCTCCTTTTTTTCTTCAGAAGAATTCAAATTTGCAGAGCACGTAGTTGAACAATACGCTTTGTCCGAATTTTTATTCGGAATTATCAGATGAATATGCAGGATGCGTTAGAGAAATTTCTTTTGATAAGTTGGAGAAAAAATATTTCCGCGTATTCAAAAAACTTCCATATTCCAAAATTCTTGGTAGTAGAAGAAATTAAATTGTTCTGCTATGTACACAAAATCCTTCTTCTACTTATATTCTACCTCAAAATTCCTACTCTCGATACTTCCTCTCTAAAAAAAGAAATCAAAACGAAATATTCTACGTGTCCCTATTTCCATTCTCAAAATTCAGAATCCAAAAAAGAATCCAAGCCACAAAAAACTCATACAAAATTCTTTTCCCATTTACATTCCGCTTCTCAAAATTTCCATTCTCAGAATCATCAAAGAAAGACCCGATCCTCGGGTAAAAAGTAATAATAAAAAAAAGAAAGAGAGAAAGAAAACGCTATAAAGCAGAGTAAAAGTTAAAAATTTCTATTTCTCAGGGGATCGGGTTGTAGCGGGCAGGGAATCGCGTTTAAGCACGCGAAAACGAAGTTGGAGTCGAGAGAAAGGTGGAAGAACAGGGCGCAGCGGTGCGCACCTGTGGCCCGTAATGGCCACTCCGGAAGAATTATATAGAGACGACGATAAGGGCGACCGGGGGCGTCACGCCGAGTTAATTCTCGACGAGCGCGTGTATATTACGCGTGGCCGGGGAAGGGAGAGGAGCAGGGTTCGATAGATTTCGTGGATTCCTGGAAGGCCTGGAGCGGGCCCCGGATCGGCCGCGGGATACGCGATAAATTAGCGTTATTTCAATAAATTAGGCGCGTGGTCGCCTGGTGCAGCCTAAGCCCGAGGATGGGATCCAAGGCTCGCCCGACCACTTCGGACTACGCCTTCTGCCGCGCACCATTTCGGGGTCGTGGCCGTCTTTGGAACGAAACGTTCGAGCGAAAGTGGATCGGGATATACGGTGAAAAATCTTGTCGTTGAGTTTCGTTTCTCTGGACGATGGTGGATTTCCAAGAATCGAAGAAGAAGAGTATTTACTGTTCTCCGCATGCTTGTGAAGATTTCGCGGATGGAACTCTGTGGTAATTTTTTATTCGTTCTTCTTCCTTTTTTTTTTTGCTATATTTTTGGAGGTGTATAGATTAAAAGATGGGGAATGTCGGTGGATGGTGCACGGAAGTGGGATGATGATTGCACGTATAATTTTTATGAGGATGATCGAGTCCAATCTCTTGCTTCTCAAAGACACGTGGTATCGTAATCACATTCAAAAGTAGATTTTAAACAGCGTGTTTTTTAAACTTGCTTACGAAAATTTTTGTGCTATTCTTACACAAAATTTGAATTAATTTCCCGTATTACGTTAAAGTATGATTGAACACCTTATAGAGGCGAATTATTTTACTTCGCATAAATTTTATGAATAATCGAAGTCAACGTTGATGGACACTTTTCTTTTTTTCATACATACATCAAAATATCCAAACTTCGTGAAAAATTTCTATTCAATTTGAACAACTAAACTTCGTAAAAGTGCACAAATTTTAATTCGCATTATATACATTTTAACACTCTATTCTAATTAGAAAAGGTTTCTTCGAAAAATATAAATAACTCTGGAAAAAGTGGAAAAACATTTACACGCGAGCATACCGTAATCCATCGAATATAATCCAAGAGAAGAACGTTTCCAACGCGCTTCAACCCCTTCCTTCTCTCCTCAAACTCGTCTCCCGCAAAAAAAAAGAAAGAAAAAGAGCGCCAAAAAGATCGCTCTAGAAACTATTATCGCAAACACTCTCTGTTAATCCCAACAACCCCGCCCCGTTCCTTTAATTCGCCTGGAAACGTTCCACGATTCACCGTGAAGAGCGCAGCCCCATTGTTCCCGCGGCATGCATGCAAGCCGAGAGTTTCACCGTTTCGTCGACCGAGAGGTTCGTCATCCGGCATTGGTATAGCGGGTACGACACGCGCACAGCAGCTTAGGAAGGTGAAAAACGCGGGGACGAAAATACCGAATTTTCGCCCTCTCCAAGTCTTCTCGAGGCGCGGAACCTCGGCTCTGGATCTCTCTTCTCGAGAGAGAGAAAGAGAAATGAAGTTGCACCGGTGCGTGCACATAATGCCCGGACGTTTTTCCGGCACGACGAGAAATTTCTGTCGCCCTTCTCGCCCGATTCTCTCTCCCTTTCTTCCTTTCCTCTCCCGCGAGTCGCGCAAAATTCTCTCCCCCGTTTTTTCATCCCGTCTTCCCTCTTCCCTTCCTTTCTTCCTTGCTTACGTTTCTCTCCTTCTCGTTGTCGCGCCATTTTTCACCTCCGCCTCCGTCGAAAGGGCAGGACTCGATCTCGCCATCTCGATTTACGTTAATCTTCGATTCTTCGCGTGGCGAGGAGTAATAGAGGAGGATAATTTTTCTGATATTTTTCCAGATATATATATATATATATATATATATATATATATATATATATATATATATATATATATATATATATACGATTTTCCTTCGATGTAAATACTCTTTCAATTTAATAATAAACGTGATCCCCAAAGATGTCAATACAAACTTGTATACACACCGCCGTATTGTACCCACCCCTTTGAATTATTTTATTTAGTTACACGTATACGTTTCCTTTATCGGCCGGATCTTTATTCCATCTTTTTTATCCTCCTCTCTCTCTCTTCCCCTCTTTTCTCTCCTTTTTATATATTCACCTCGCCGGCAGGTTTTGTCGGTTCGTGGTCGTGTTATCGCGGTTATATCGGCGGGGGTGTGGGAGGGAGGGTGGACAATGGCGAAATCCCAATGGCGAAACGGGTTGAATAAGCGTATAATATTCAATGTGTAATAATGAGGCATTGTGGCAGGGAGGGAGGGGGGGGGGGGGGGAAGGTAAAAAGAAAACGCGGGTATAGAATGCAATTAGGGAAACAATTCGGTTTATTTTCCGCCGTCGGTGTATTATGATATTATTTAAGGAAGGTTTCACAGGTTCGGAAGGAAACAGACGTTACGGGTGTGCGCCTGGTACGCGTTTCAAATAATCGTTGGGAAGGAGGATGAGGTGAGGATAACAGGGCACCGGGGTAGAAAGTATTTTCGTGGAATATAATAATTAAAACGAGGCCGCACAATGGCCGCGCGTTCAGGGGGGTTGAACGAGAGAGAGAGAGAGAAGAGAGCGGGGCCGAATGTTGCCGCCCTTCGACGCGCATTGTATCGGGATGCCATTGTGATTCTAGAATTCGTGATTTATTATGGAAATACGTCCGTGCGGGATTGTTAAGGGTGTAGTTTACGATTAACAACGAAACGGTTGATGAAACCGTTCGGATTGGCGAGCGCGAAAAGAAAATAGTCGATCCCCATTGATCGCCCGATGGGCGCGTTTTACGAGGCGGGGAGTTACGGGCGGGGGGAAGGGTGTATTTGTAACACTCGATGTAGTTTAATTAATTAACTTTTCTAATTTGTTACCGCCATTTCGTCAACCAATATATCCCGATGAAAGTTTCCTTCGTGTTGAAACACCTTCGTCGAACGCGCCACGGAGAGGAAAGGATTATTGAACGCTGATGAATAAAAAAGACCTCGTCGATATCGTTTCCAAAAAAGAAAGAAAAATAGAAATTGCAAAGATACACGAAATTCTCGATCCTTCCCCCGACCTTGTCCTCTTCCACGCCGAGAGATCACGTTTAAAACCACCTTCTCCCTCGAAAGACATCCGACAGGGAGCAAAGGGACATCGTCGTCGTCGTCTGGGTTCTCTCCTTTTTCGCAGAGAGTCGATTCACGTCCCAGCGAGCACCATCCACATCCGAAGGAAAAAAAAAAAAAAAAGGGGGAGGAAAATATCGGTCGCGGGCGCATCGCGTGAGCAAGCAAGGAAGGAGGATCCCCACGTGGAAGAAGATTTTAAGGAACGTCGGTTTCGTCAGCCACTTGGCATCCGTTCGCCGTATTTCGAAATGCTTTTTTATTAACTCGCACCTGAATGACTTTCGTCTCCCCTCCTCCTTGTCCCTTTCTCCAACGGCTCACCTCCTCCCCTCCCCTCCACGCTTGAATACATTCCTCCGCCTCAATAAGGCACCGAGACTACGCCGCGTTATTCGCGGAGAAACGACGGCGAGGAGGACGACGATGTTTCGTCGCCGCCGTCGTTTCTCTCCTCTTGTCGGTAATTATTTGCCGAGTGGTAATAAATTGAAAGCGAAGCAGCGATAAGGCGGCCAAAAGAGAGAGGGGTTCACCAGCCCCCGAGTTAGTCGAAGCTCGTGGGCTCGCAGCTTTTGGGGGAATGGAGGGGGGAGGGGGAGGAGTGTGACGCGCAACTTTTCGACTTAATAAGTCGGGGCAGGGTGCTCTTTCCGCTTGTGGCGAGGTGTCGAGCTTGCCTCGCTCCCCCTTCTTCCTCCTCCGATGCTCCTCTTGTTCTCCTCGTTTCTTGCTGTTCCACTCGTCGAAGGGAGGAGAGGAGAATGCAGGATGAAGGATGAGAGAAGATATTCCTCGAATGTTTCTTTGAACGGAGAGAAAAAAGGGCGGCGAAACGATTTTTGGCGATTTTGTCTCTTGAGATATTGAGAGGTAAAGGAAATAGAGTGAAGAAGCGTGTCTCGATCGATTTCGAATCGAAGTATCGCGATGTGTTCACAATTCTTTCGCAAAATTCATCAAATTCCAACAAATACGAGACAAAATTTGGAATATTTCCAAGCAAGAAAACGATAAAGAAGGATGGGATAGAGCGAGACATTAGAAAGGAAACAAAGATGGCCGTGTCTGAGGGAGAAAAGGGGGCAGCCGGCCGGAAGCCACGGAATTACACGAATTTTCAAATACTTTCCGGTGCGGGATCCCGGGAGGATCCCTTTGGCTTGCGGTCGGTCAGTCGGAAAATTCGTTGAATGGAATTATTCTCTATCGAGCACGCGACAAACTTCATCCCTTGCACACGATACTCGGCTGAGTGCGCCGAGGCAAAGGAGAGAAGCCCACCACCGCGTTACGCGAATCGTACTCGACATCGCAGGCA
This sequence comes from Apis cerana, assembly GCF_029169275.1. Taxonomy (NCBI): domain Eukaryota; kingdom Metazoa; phylum Arthropoda; class Insecta; order Hymenoptera; family Apidae; genus Apis; species Apis cerana. Next base: position 10,881,546 of record NC_083862.1, on the reverse strand, counting down.
TCCGAGGGAGACGTGGTTTTGGCATGCAGATTCGATCCGGGCCTGTCTATATGTCCACACCACCCTTGCTTTCTCTCCTCAACCCTCGTCGAAATTCTCATTCTTCTCGTAGCCACCCCTTGCACGCGCAAGGTGCCTTGTTTTCCATTTTCCTGTATCCCATTGTACTTTGTTTAGATGTGTATCCCGCATGGATACGTATATACACATCCATATACACATGTACCTTTATTAAATTTGACGCAGAACGAAGGTAATTTGCTATTAACCCGAGAAGAAATGGAACTATAATCGGAAGAATGTCTTTTGGATGCTACTCTTGTGAAATCTAGATCTAGAAAAGTGTAACGTACGATCCTTTTATACCTCTTCAATGTTCTTGTTCCGATATTTCCAAAAAAAAAAAAAAAGAAAAAAGAACGAGAGAAAAATATCCACGATTCTCCGTAGGAAAACAGAAAAGTAGAAAAAAATAAACGAATTCTTTCCCCCTCCCCCTCGACAATTAATTCTCGCTCCAACCCTTCGCCTTCTAACCACAGCGTGAAAAGACACGGCAAAGACACGGTTCTACGGAGAGCTAACAAACGTTGTTGAAAAAAAAAGGAAAGAAAGAAAGAAAGAAAGCACGAATCCGGCCGCGAATCCGCGAGCGATGTAATTTTTCAATGTAACACAATCCCCTCCCCTCCCCCTCTTCCGCGTTCTTATTTCAATAGCTTTGTCCGGGGCGCCCGTTCCCCTTCCCATTGTTCCTTCCCTCCGTGCCCTCCCCCGCCCCGTACACTCGTGCATGCGCGACCCCCCGCCCCCCGAACCCGATTGTACAAAATAACATAAAATGTATGTCGCGTGCATCGAACGAACAATTCGCCGCCGACAAAACCGGCCATTGTTTCTCCCTGTATTATGACGCGTTTGCCCCACCCCCCTGCCCTTTCGTCAAACGCACCCTTCCGTCTTACACCGCTTCTCGCCCTCCTCCCACCTCTTCCCTTATGATCCAAGATTCATTTACCCCGAGCAGGAGGTAACAATAAACGTCGCCGCGTTATCACGGTGTTGGCGAGTCCCAAACGAATCGCAGCATTTTCGAGCGGGGGAGGTGGAGGGTGGGGGCAGTAAATGTAACGTAGCCGAGAAACGTAGGAGAACAGGGAATGCGTTCGACAGAAGGATTTTCGTGGCAACAATGGCTGCGATGGAAAGAAAGTCTGAGGAGGGGGGAAGAGGAGAAGGTTTTTCTTCGTTCCTCCGCCGAGGCAAACGCCGAAAGGCCGCGTTTGTCTTTCGTTCCGTGGCTTTCATCCCTTCCGCCGTATGGCGCGGTGATGTATGGGTTTATGAACGGCGGATTTACATATTTTTGTCGACTTAAATGGCGCGAGGGGGAAGGGGGTTAAAAGGAAAAGTGCCACGTGCACGAGCCGTTTTTCTCCTCGTTTCGCCATCCCCAATGGTGAATCGTTCTCGTTGAGAGAGAAGCGTCACGCAGACGCGCGTAATTAACCATTATCCTGGATGCATCGCCTACGAGTTTAACTTGTAGAGAAACCAACCTACTTACACAGTCTGGGATTCTTCGTTTTCTGTCTCGTTTTCTGCGCGTGTAGGGGAATATATGTATGCAGTATTCGGCGGGGGTTGAGAATTTTCGGAGAAATTCCGCTAATTATCCTTTGCCGCCTTGTCGCCTATTGTCCGCGCCTATTTTCGCGACGCGCTTTCGAGATTGTCGGAGGAGGGATTGTTGGTTGTAATTTGCGCCGCTTTTGCCGCTTTACTTTCCCCTCTGTTATCACGAATATTTTCTTTAGCGCAAAATTTCATTCACCACCTCGGGTCGAGATCCTTAATAAATAATTTTTCTCCTTCTATCTTTCTGTCGTAAATTCCATTTCAAAAAATAATATTCTATCTCTCTTTTGATTCTATTTCCAAACTCTTAAATAAAATTCTTACATTCTTCGAACGAATATGTCCCCTATTATTTTAATTCAATTTCTTCCCCCCCAAAATTATTTTATTCTTACGCACAAAACAACGAAAAACTCTCTATCTTGCCATACTTTTCCAACTTTCCATCCATTTTCCACCCCTCAACCCCTTAAAGCCACTCGATTAAGCTGTTTACGAGGCATTCTGAAACCAAGCTGATCTTTCTCGAGGAGAATCGTTCCCATTCGCGACGCGCTATCTCAGCCGGCGAGTCGAGGAGCGGAAAGTTGTACGGGCTCGTTCGCATAACGACCGACAAAAGCTCTTCCAGATTCTGCTCTCTCTCTCTCTTTCTCTCTCTTTCTCCCCGCTTCCGGATCATTTCTGTGAGTTAACAGCGAACGAGTGGTCCGGTCCGCAGTGGTGTGGTCCAAGTTGGCTTTCAGCCCTGCATACCTTTCAACCGGACAAACGGACTGAAACTGTTTCCACGACTTACGCGTATTCGAGAAGTTTGTTGAAAATTGTACCCGTTCTGGCGGCAACCTCCTTGCTACCTTTTTTCAACGAATCGAAACTGGGGAGGGTGCGCTCGATGATTGCCTCTGTTGGCGGTTCCTCGAAATAAAAATCGGTCAAGAGGTTTGCTCCAGGAAATATATATCGAGGTTCTTGGCTTTACTTACTAGGCGCCAAGTTTTGGTTTTTTGGTTTCTCGAAATTTTTCGATGGATGGAATTTCTTTATATATATATATATATATATATATATAACTTTTTAATCTCGTGTAAATTCTTCTTGTTCGTCGTTAACATTATCGATCAACGAATTTTTTTTCTTTACGAAAATAATGGGGCGACGGTAAAAATGATAAAAAAAAGGAAAGAATTCATCGATGGTAAAAATAATTTGTAACGTGTTAAATTCTTGGAAATTTGTCTAAATATAATTCTACATAATACGATAAATAATAGCGTGTAATTATATTATTACTAATGACGTTTCATTGTTGGGAATATAATTAGCGTTGTTGTGAAATAATTGAAATGCAATAACTGAAACGCTATTGTAGACTCGATAATGAGTGGTGGGACAAAGTGTTCACCAAAGGTAATTTTCATGTTAATTTTCGACGCATTGAATGGATCGATTCTATCAGTGACATGCATGGAAACTAAAAAAACTCGCCTTTTTTATTCCGTTCCTAATTAAAATTCTTGAAAGCCCGCAAATATAAACGCATTGCTACTTCTCTCATATTGTTCGTCCAACTTATTTCCAATTAATTCCTTTGATATTGAAAACAGATTTCTTCCACGGTCTACGCGGAATTCAATTCGAAATTGACTTCACTTACAGGTTTCTTAATCATAGCAATTTATTATTCTTTTAACCTTTAACTTATAACTAATTTATAACTAAATTCATCGAAGTTAATTTAAAATTCCATTAAACCATGTTTAGATTAATATTTCTATCAATTATTTTTTTCAATAATACAAATTTGCCCATTATTATGATTTATTTCTTCTCTCTTTACAATAATACCAATTCCATTCTTATTATTCACATGGATGCAGAATTAACTACACCTGTTCATTTACTTTCATATTTATTCTTCTTTCTCGCATTATCCCTGATTTCTATTTTTTTCCTCGATTAACTTTCTTCGATTATTTCTTATCGAGGAAACTGCCACTTTATACCCTATTATATTGCAAAACTCTCAAACTTTCCAATATATCGTACATATTCCGTTTTCACCGTCGAGCTGTGAACAATTTTAATTCTATTCCTTAATTTTTATTTCTCTCTCTCTCTCTCTCTTTTTCTCCTCTCGATTATATCATATACTTTCTCCAAGGTAGTTATTTACCATCGAGGACTAACCGCGCATCGGTTTATACGCTTTTCGAACGAACGTTACACATCCTTAAGACGATACTTGTATTCCCGATCCAACATCGCGCGAGGATCGTTTCGAAGTAAGTCGACGGTCGCGACGATTTATGTCTTAGATATAGCTCAGACGACGACGAGAAAGAGAGAAAGAGAGAGAGAGAGACCAGGCATAAAAGTCCTGTAGTCCAGGATCCAGGATCCTCGTGTCCCCAGGAACGTTGCGGGGCACCGTGTCGAGGATTAGGAGCCGCGTGAATGGGAGAAAATGCGAATTGATACGGTCGTTAAGAAGATCGTCCTTTGAACCTTGGATCCTCATGAATGTACGCGTGCAAAGGAACATAATGTTCGGTGTGGGACCACTTCGATCCTTTATTTATTCCCTTTTCTACCTCGCCTTTGCTTTCTCCTCCTTGGAACGCGACCCCTCTCTGCGATTTATCTCCCGCTACCCTTAGCCCGCGTCTATTTTACGAATAATAATACTCGTGACAGGTGACTTTGACGTGCAACTTTCTTCTTACGATCTTCCATTATTATTCCCGAAAAAGAAGAAAAAGAAAATCGAATAATCGAATTCACTCGATCTTTTATAGAAAAAATATCCCCCTTTCGAAAAAAGCTTTAAAAAATTCGCCTGTAAAAATAAAAAGAAGAAGCAAAATCGTCGGAGGCGATTCGCACAGAGAAAAGAAAGTGGGAAATGAAAAAAAATCGGCCGATCTCGAAATCGGTAACACCATACCGATCATCGTTTTTCTACAAGACGAGACAAAGATGGGCAAAAGCGAGATCATCCCTCTCCCCTCCCTCTGCCCACGCCTCATCCCTCGCTGGAAACGGGGACGGCGAAAGGGGTGGGCGCGGCGCGAGAGGGTAGGTGGATAAGAAAAAGCGGTGCGGAGGCCGAGGAGAAAAGAAAGAAAGAAAGAAGGAAAGAAAGAGCCGCGGAGAAAGGAGAGAAAAGAAAGAAAGAAAGAAAGAAAGGAGTAGGCGGTGGGGAGGGAGGGGGAGGGGGGAAGGAGGAATAGGAAAGGAAACAAACTCAGAGAGCCATTCAGGGCCCGGTTTATTCTCGTTCGTCTCGGCGGAGTGCATAATGCTCCGTGTTCCGCGTTTTCTTGCGAGGCGCGGCCATTATGAGCGCACGAAACAAAGAAAGAGCATATCTATTATGCTGGCCGAGTTGCCGCCGCGACGCCGCCGCTAGGATTAATCCGTTCTGTGTCATTATATAATGCAACGCCGACGACGACGCCGTTACGCGTCTTTCTCCCTCTCCCTCTCTCCCCCTCCCTCCCCCTCTCCCTTTCCCTCCCTCTCCCCGCCTTTCGTTCGCCTCTGTCTTGAACGTTCGCGTACGAACGCTAACCGAGCTCATTGTCGATGCACATTGACGCACATTGTACGTTCGTTCGAATGCGACTCGATGCATCGCCGTGCGCCTTGAAATTAGTCGAAGAAACGGAGCGTCTCGTCGACGGTGTTTCTTCGCGGTGATCGGTTCGGATCGAGTGATTCTCGCAGATGAATCTATCTTGGGACTCAGATCGGCGAAGTGGGGAGATCCCATGATTTTTGACTAATCATAAGACCACTGATCGTGAAACGAGTTTTGGCCTTTTCGGAGAAGAGTGAAATTTGAAATTCGTACGCAGGTGGAATGATCGAGGCGCACGTGCGTGATAGGGAATCGAACTCTCTTTGCCGACGTCATGCCGGTAAACGATGTTTTTCCGGCTCGTACAACAATCATTTTCCCCTTTTGTCCTGGATAAAACAACCGAAACAGATCATTAATTATATTGACATGCCGTGACCTTTTTTTTCTCCCTCCCCCTCTCCTGTTTCCGATTCTGTAGAAAAGAGGTCGCGTATCGCAAAATCATTCGACGTTTCCTGTCCTCCTTTCGATCACTTGATAAATTATTCCCTCCGAGAAATTACACAATCGACGTCGACGACGGGATTTCAAAACAAAAACGGGGTTTCGTTAGAGAGAGAGAGAGAGAGAGACAGAGACAGAGAAATAGAGAGAGAGAGAGAGAGAGAGAGAGACAGAGACAGAGAAATAGAAACATCGTAAAACTTTAAAAACTTTCCTCGTGGGGGAAAAATTCGGAAGGACAGGAGGAGGGATACGAAAGGGATAATAAAAATAGATTGGAAGATAAAAAAAAATGTCTATCTATCGTTATCTTCGTGATTCGTGTATCACCTTCAACACCTTTCCCCGAAAAAAACCCTTTTTAGACACGCTTCCGAGTACCGTGTAACCCATCCCTCGTTTCCGGAAAAGAGAAAGAGAGAGAGAGAGGAGCGCAGCGTACCAAAAAGAGTTTGCCTCGTAACGGAATAATACGACTACAAAACATCCCTCCTCCCCCTCCCTCCCCCGAAAACTTGTCCAGGAGGGGGAGGAGAGAGGCAGAAGAACCTGACGCCTGAAAAATCCGAACACCAGTTACGCCTTCTAAAAAGTACGCCACCACCCTCGCGCGCCCCTCGCCGTGCACACGCTCGACTTGCGAGCGAGCGGCGTGCACAGGCTGTACGCCGGGGTTTACAGACGGCGGTGGATCGAGGGTGGAGGGAAGGAAGGAAGGGTGGTCGAAGGAGAGAGAGAAGACGGGGAGAGAAGACGCGTAGAGGGATGGGAGATACGCGGGGCCTGGGAAGGAGCGAGACAGAGGGAAGAGGGAGTGGGAGGGGGGGAGAGAGGGGCCTGTTTGCAGGGTGAGTTGATACAACATTAACAACAAGTCGTTAGAGAGATGAGGTACACACGGTGGGGTTGCTGGATCGGTTGTTGGGTGGCTAAGAGGGGGGCGGGGACGGTGGCGCTGTAGTCGTTGGCGGAAGAGGGGGAAAGGTTGGTCGGTGGAGGCGCTGTGTTGGAGCTTGGCGGGTGAGTAGGTGGAGGAAGCGGAGGGGAGGTTTGGGAAGGTGGAGTGAAGGTGGAGGTGGAAGAGAGTGTGGCACAATGGTAGCCATGGCAACCGCGGTACGGGTTCGAACGGTGCGCGGCAAGAGGGAGAGAGAGAGAGAGAGGGACGGGTATTCGTAGGTGGAGGAGAAGAAAGGTGGAGAGACGGAGAGGGCAAAGGGATCCGAGGAGAGAGAGAACTCTGTCTCCGACTCAGGGACTCTATTTCCATAATCTGCCGCTTTGTCGATTCTGAATTATGCGACTACGCTCCTCCTCCTCCTCCTACTTCTTCTTCTTCCTCCACCGTTTTCTGCCTTCCCCCCATCCCCTCCCGTCCACCAGATCCGACTTCTCTTCTTCCTCCAACCTTCTCCTCCGCCGCCACCCACTCACCACTCCGCGTATTCCTCCGCGTATACATGCATGGGTATCCACGTTGTGTATGCACACATGCGTGTACACACGTAGAGGCGATATACACACATGAATATATATATATACGTGGATGCAAAGCGTAGTCTCGTAACCGCCCCTGAACCGAGTATCCGATTATTTGCTTGAAATCGATTTCACGTGTTCGCCTGCCCGCCTTTACATTTGTACAAACGCGCCTGTACAACGAGCACACGTCGCGCGCCGCTTTGTGCAATGTCACGGGGGTGGCCCGTGGGTCCTCTCTCCCTGCCAGCCGTCTTCCTGCCAGCGTTGTCGCCGCTTTGTCGTTCGCGTGCTAGTCGTTGCCAAACTCGTCGTAGTCGAAACTTGTCGGGTCTCTGGAAGAGCCTTCCTCTTCTTCCTCTCTTCCTCTTCTTCATCGTGGTTGCGGTGGACCGATCTCTGATTAGGAATCACGACGACGAGGGGTGTGCTCCCTTTCACCCGGGACCTTCGTTTCCCCGTTTCGCAGCAGTAACGAGACCGCGGTTGATTTCCAACCCGCTTTCTTCCATCCGATTCCTCCTGGGATTCCCCTCCTCCTTCCCGTTCCCGTAGGAGAGAATTCCTCGTGGAGAAGGGGTTGGACAAGGCTCATAGTTCGTTTGGTGGAGATTGATCATTTCGTCGCCCCTTTGAGTGGATTCTTTTTTGAAACATTTACGAAATTACGTCGACGCAAAATCGATCAATCGTCGCGCGGATTGATCTTCTTCGCTTTTTCCTTCGCGAAATACTTGGAAAATTTTTTCTTACCAATCTCAGTTTCCAGATCCTTATTTTCCACATCTTACAGAGATATTTTTCTCTAACTTTACACGGAAAGGAACGAAACAATTTCATTCAACTCAACTCGAATTGAAAGACACCTCGTATGTCCTCGAAACTCGAAAAGAGTCAACTTCTCCTATGTATAATCCAGGCTTGATTCATCCGAAAAGCAAAGAATGGGTGAACAAAGATAGGCAGGCACCCAACCTGAGTTTTTTCACGTAGGAGGACTCCACCGTGGTGGTGGTGGTTTGACAGTTTTTATCGGACTCTGCTCGGACCAGCCGGTACAGGAGCAACGCGGGGGTATGCTCTCGAGTTCCGGTTCGGCGGGCAACTTTGCCACGCGTATCCTCCTTCCTTCATCCGCGCTCTCCCTCTGTCTCTCTGGACCCTCTCGCCCGAGCCCTCTCATAAACACTCGATCTCCATTAAACTGACTCTTTTCAAGGGACTGACCGGCTACCGATACTCGACTATCGTAACATCCGGCTCTCCTTTCTGTTTATTTTCTTCTCTCCTTCTCTCTCTTCCTTCCTCTCTTTCTCTCTCTCTCTCTCCGCTCTGGAATAAATTCGCCTTTTCAAAGAAAAAGTTGCGCGATCCTTATGAAGAGGGCGAAGAGTTCGCGCCTTGTTCGAAACCCTCGATTTTGAGAGGCGATTTTTATCAATAACGGCATTGCATCGATTTTTAAATCCGTCATCGTAATCAATTCGTAATTAACAAGTTACACCCTCGTAAGAAAGGGATCATCAGCCTCTCCCCAATAATTGAAAAGAATCAACTTCGGCGATTCCACAGAAAAATCCGCCAGGAAGAAGAAAGAGAGAAGAAGAAGCTCATCGAAAAATCACCGTACGGAAACGATCCTTTGTTTTCTTTGGAAACAATAAAAAAGGAGCGTGATAAATTCACCTCTCCCTCCCTCCTTCTTTAACGCGATGGGCACGCGTTCATGGGCCAGCGCTAAGACCTATTAGCTCCCGTGGACTAATTAATTCCTGGCCGGAGAGAAAAAGAGGAGGAAGGGAGAGGGAGGCGGAAGAGGGCGAAAGAAAGCGTTGTTGTTATTATTACTGTTATTATTATTATCGAGCGGGGGATAGTAGTCGGAGGAAGGGATGGGACACTTTCGATCATCGGTTAAATTTGCAGCATCGGCCCATTGTTTGGCCACCATTGTTCTAGTATCTCGAGGGCGGCGCTTCCCTTTGTCTCCACCCTTTGTACGTTTCCGTGGCCGGATCTCTCGCCTCCTCGCGCGGGCGCGAGACGGCGTCCAGGGAAGAAGAGGGAAAGAAGAGGAGAGAACGTACGCGAGATAAAGGGATAAACGGGACACCCCGTTTCGGTGCGCGCTCCGTGTATGCGCTCCGGGGATCGAATGAAAAGTTATGCAACCCCTCCCCCGTCTTCCCCCCTCCCCCGCCCCGTCCCTCTAATTCTTTCGCGCCCTTTGTTCCCTCGGTAATACGCGGCGCTAATATGTCGGAGAAACTGTTAATTAAATCGGCGGAATTTTCTGCCCGGTTTCTTCCTCTTCCCCCGTGGAATTTTAATGGCAGATATGATTCACTGGCGATTGTGACCGGCACTGAAAAGTTGAAAAACGATATAACGCACGAGCGAACGTATTCGCCTCTCCCCGATAAATTATTAAGTTCTTGGTACAGTTGAAATTTTGTCATTTTTGTCCTCGCACCTTCCGTTCTTTACTCTCTGATTTTCTGATTATTGCTAAGAATCTTTTTTTTTTTTTAATTATTCCTCGCTCGATATTCGATCGAACTTATTCCTTACGACAAATTCTTGTCAAATTCGCCGTCGCTATTTTTTTCTTTTTCGAAATTCGAACGAACGTTTGGAAAGCATCAAGGGGAGAGAGAAAGGAAAAACGAAAAAGAAGAAACTCATGGATAGTTTCTGTAGCAAGTAAATCCCAGATTGCGTTAATTTGAACTCATCTTCGTCGCGCGTACCATTACTCAATGCTCAATGCTCGAGTTCTCTCGCAACAAACACGGCCTTCTCACGGCCGAGAGTGCACGGCACAAGAGAAAACGCGCGCAGTCGATCGAGTGGTTGAATCGACGCGTGGGAGGGCATTACCATATCCCATTGTCGTGATCCCAGCATCGTGGGATTTGCATCGGATTCGCATTCGGCCAGGAAAGTAGATCGCCGCACTTTGTTCTACGAAGACGAATGGTCCCTTTCCCTTCCCCGGCTCGTAAGGGCGGAAGGCCCTAAGGGGGGATAGGGGGTTAGCCGAGGCTTGCAAGTTTCGTCAGCGGGCGAAGAAGAATCGCAGGATGTAGTGGCGGTATTTATTCGAATCCTTGAGTCGCGAGGAGGTCTGAATTTTTAGTGGTGTTTGTCATGGATCTGGTTAAAGGGGATGGATGGATTTCGTCTTCTCTGGGGTGGAACAATTGTGAAATTTTAAATAAACGTGATCGAAGAGTAAGAAGCAATTACTACTTGATTACTCCGATCTCGATGAATTATTCCTCGCAAAAATAATTTTCAACTTACCGCGAATCACTATATCCTTTCTGAATAAGAAAAATTCTCTCTATAATAAAAATCATTGTATTCACGTACGCGAAAACAATGGATGGAACTCTCGATTACTTTCCAAATAACTTTATATATATATATATATATATACACTTACCTTATAATCTTAATACTCTATCAAAACACCAGCTTCTCCCTGCACCTTAAGCTTCGCATTAAATCAACTCTTCCTCAACAATTTCGTAATTCGACGAGGAGACAAGTCCTTCTACCTCCAACTCGGTAATAGAATCAAACCAATGTCCTGGAACATTATACAGTTATCAGTATATTATGCAGGACCAGTTATACCACCTACGAACACCAACGTATCGGCATCCCCATCGTATCGGTCGTATCACGAACGTGGTCGGCTATATCCGGACGTGGTATAGGATCACGCGGTGATAGAGGGAGGAGGCGTGCAACGGGAGTGGACCTGCATCGAGGAACCGAGGAAGCAAGAAGGCAGTGAAAGCGTCCATGTTTGGGTGAATGTGTGCCGGCCGGATAGAGGCAGGGAGGCACGAGGAAAGGCCGATACAATGCTGCCCTCTCCCGCGAGTCGACTTTCCTTGATACATCGCCATTGAGCCATTGTCCGCCTCCCAATGCCCCAACGAAAGACTCCGAGGACGAAAAATTCAATTCAGCTTTTAAATTATTTCTCCCCCTCCCCCTCCCGCCCCCGTCTCACCCTGTGTCGCCGCCGCCACCCCTATACGCGACCGATCTCTCTTCTTCTCCCCTGCCCGCCACCACTGGGCCTTGTCACTTGGGGGAGGAGGAGGAGGAAGAAGAAGAAGAAGGGAAAAAGAAAAAATAACGTTGGTTACGTCGCTCGTCGTCCATTCTGTTAGAGACGACGATTTTGCTCTCTCTCTCTCTCTTTATCCCTCTCTCTTTCTCGCTCCTCCGCTTTCTCTCCCATCACCGTAATCGTAACGAGATCCATTCGTCTCGCCTCGCGTAATGAGACGTTCCCCGGAGAGAAATGCCACCCCCGGATACTTGACGCGAGGACTCGGCTACCGGGGTTTGGCTTTCAAGATTTTCTGGACACGGTGTTTCTCGCTGATGATCCGCGTCGGATGCACGTGTATCGAGGATGAATGGGGGTGTTGCGTGCGGTTTGTCTTTGGAATATTGATTCTGGTGGAGCGTTGATGGGGGAAAGAGATTGAAAAGAGGTTTTGGAGAGTCGTGCAAGTGTCATAAGAGCGCGATTGTATCGAGATTGTATGATGGGAATCAATGGAATTATCGTAATAGATTTTTATTTCGATCAAATATATTGGACCGCTTGTGAGCCATCCACGTCGCAGGTTTGCATATCCTGGCTGAATTTCAGGGTGTCGAATTTAATCTATTTACGACCTAGATGGTTTCCGCAGTTATATAACGAGATTCATCCATCTCAACGTAATGAGACTTTCCACGAGAGAAATGGCTCGGGAATATAACCTACTCTCGCCTACACTCGAGGGGACGACGAAAAAACCTATCGCATCTACGAAGGCTCGTCGACGAAGATTTCTCGAGATCTTTAATTGTCGCTTCGAAATTATATTAATTCAGAAAAAACTGACTAAACGTTTCGAACGAAAAAGAATTACAACATTTTAAAATTATCCAAATCACAAAAATTCAACAACGAATACCATTTAAAAATAATTACACTTTTATATCCTTCCTTTAATCGAATACGCTTGAAGAAAAATAGACGCTCCGAAACTTAGAAAGAAAGAAGAAAAACTCTCTCCTTAAATCAAAATCGCTCTTCCCCGCCGAAGAAGAACCAGTTCGCATCCACCGCAAATCACCCCCTCGTGTCTCTCAAGATTTTCCACCAGCCAGTTTCAGGCCCGCGGCTGGAGGTTGACCATTGATGCAACCTACATCGTCCTCCTTATCCATCCTCTCCAGCCCGGCCGAGAGGGTCGAAGGTTTAGAGTCGGTGCAAGGGCGTCAATTGATGTCGTCGTGCACGCCGGTGGCACGAGGTAGCACACCGACGGGGGCGTCGGGCGCCACATTGTTTCAGCACAATATCAACCCCCTCTCCGCTGCCCCTCCCGCCTCCCCATCGCCAGTTTCCATCGCCACCTCGATTCGCAAACGCGACTCGCTCGCCCCTCAACCTCCTCCCTCCCCCCCCCACCCCTCGGTGACTAGCAGGGGATCTCTGGAGGACACCCTCACTCGCAGCCTCGTTATTTTAATCATCCCCCATTTTATACCCGTAACACGCGGACTATATAGCAATCCAACCCCCGAACGAAACGCCTATAGAATCGGATCCCGCGGTCGACGTCGTCGTCCTCGTCGTCGTCGTCGCGCGATTTCAGCCCGCTTTTATAGTTGGCCCCGATTTCCATCGAGACGATCGAGAACAGAGTGGCAGGCCGGGGTTGGCTAAGGTGGATCATTAATGGCCGGTAGAGCAGCCGGTGGCTGCCTCTTATCGGCCTTCGACAGGGCGAGGGTTTACCCGACAATTAGACGAGTACTCTAGATTATGATAAGATCGTGTTAAAGTGAAATGATGTGTTGAGAGAGAGTTGTAAAATGTGATATATATATATATATATTTGTTCATTTTCGCAATTATTCGTTTCCACGAATCTCGAGGACGAGCATTTCCAATCGAGGAATAATTAATAAAACTCTGTTTTTCTTTCCCCGCCTTTCGTTCCATCCACCCTCGTTCCAGCAACCCTTTTTCTCTACTTCGGTTATTCTTGCCGAGGACGGACCACTCTCTCGTCTCCTCCTCGTCCATCTCGTTTCGTTTCCTGCCTCTCTCTCTCTCTCCCCCCTCGTTCCTTCTCCCCGCACTGTTCTTGGTGGGTCCTGGCGGGCACCCCGCTCCATTATGACATTATGTTCCCGCCATTGTCTACCGCTGAATGCCTGAACGTTGGCTACATTGTCGCGGCACATTGAAGCCAACCATACAACACTACGAACGCTACTAACTCGTTATCGGGCTGATAGGGAACGTGGGGTAGCAAGCAGCCTCTCCTCTCGTGGCAGAGGACGATGTCTACCATTACTGATATTCCTCACTCCCTTCCACTCTCCCGTGTCCCGTAAACTTATCTTTTATATCGGAACGATCGATCGTGCGAAACTGGTTTATGGAGACAAATCGTCGAGGCTTGTATCATCCGCCTTTTTTTCAGAATCTGATGGTGGTGGAATTAAAATTTAGAACGTCCTTATTCTAATTAGGAAGGAAGTTGAGCGGTAAATTGAACCGGTTGGAAAAGAATATTCTTAGAATCCAATAATAATCCTAATAATAATTCGTGTTATAATTCCGATTCATTAAAATGATCAAATCTCCTTAACTCCGAATCAAAATTCGTGAGGATCTTATTAAATTATAACGTCGAGAAGGAAATTATTGCCTCTTAATTAAAACCTTCTCCTCTTATATCTGCTTCCAATACGAAATGACGAAGGGAGCAACGCCCTGTCGAACGTAGCAACGTCCGCGGCGGGGAAAGAAAAAGCGGAGGCGGAAGTAACTGGTAGAAAATAGGCTGGGTTCGATGAGCAGCCACCGCCCGTTGGCAGGAGAGGGAAGGACGAAGACGGTGGAAAGACAAAGACGGCTTGTTACGCGAGGCAGGACCTTTGTGGATCGGCTTTGTCTTCGCGCTTTATCGTGCGACAATGTCGCGACAATGGCGAGACAATGGCGGCATTACGACGGCTACCAGGCGGCACAGAGAATGGCCCTCTCTCTTTCCGTCTCGTTTTTCGTTCCTCCGCTCGGTGGTGAGGGCAGGAAGGACGCCAGGCGAAAAAATGAGCGTAACAATGGATTTATAATTAGTGGCTTGTACCGCCGCGCTGCCTTCCATTGTTCCACGTCTTTTCTGGCCGTACTGCCTCTCTCTCTCTCCTCTCCTTGTCTACCAGAGGCCTGGAACTTGGTTGAAACGAGCCGAAACTCTTTCGTGCTGCGCCTTTCGTCGCCGCTCCCCCGTTAATTGACACGGGCAAGAAGCCTTTTTCCCTCCCCCTCCTTTGTCCAAAGGTCATTAGATCGCGGATAGACATCCCTTGCTTCCGGGGTGGTAAGCTTCCTTCGCTTCTCCTTCGTTTCTTCTTTTCTCTCCCTTTACGGACGCAAATCTTTTGAGAATATCGAGGATGGAACGAGGATGACCGATGGAATGGAAAAATAATTTGAACGAGTTTTGGAAAAAAAAACAAAGTTTAAAAAATGATATGAAAAGTATTAAAAATTGTCGTTTCGTTCCATCGGGGCATTTATTTTTATTCAAAGTATAAATTGGATGAACGTAAAAGAATCCCTTACGGCGGTTCTGATTTTTCACAAATTAGCCCAGTCCCCTATCCATCAACCTCCTCCTCTTTCCCCCTCGTTTCGTCGAACAATGGCCAGATAATGCCATTACGTCCACGTTAACAGCCATAATATCGGGCGGCAACGATACCAAACGTTGGCGTGTAGCCTCGAATGATAAATGTCAGCGGCCACGAGCCGGAGCTGCTCGTTCTCAGGGCGAGTCAAAGGCGGGAGGGAGCGAGACGGGGTGAGATTTTCAGCTGCAACGCAGATAAGAGGAAGAGAGAGACGGGGTGAGGGGGTGGGTTGGGGAAAAAAATAAATACGAGCCAGTGGACCGAACTAAACGCCACTAAACGGAGGGAAAACTGGGGTAAAACATACGTTTCCGCTTTTCTCCCATAATACGTCATAAGCGTGCGCGAAAACCAGTCCCCATTGTACGGGCCATTGTGCAAGGATAACGAATGGTTGTTCGTGATCCCGCCGAGTGACACCGCCGCCCTTAACGTCCCTCTTCTCGAGTGTGTGTTTTGATCCTGTGATTTTTATGCGTTTCAAAGAGTCCACCCTTCCTTCTCGTCTACCCTCTTGTTCGAAAATTTAATTTCAACATTTTCACCACGATTCGCAGATTAACGGTGCCTATTTAATTTTTTCAATCTCACTCTCTTCTTAAATAGCAGCAGAGAAGAATCGAGACGGATGCATTTAGAAAAGAAGAAAGAAAGAGTAGAAGGATTTAGCCAGAAAACGCTTCACGAAAATATAAAAGTTAAAATAGAGCAACGAAAAGGACACTTACAACAACTGGCCACCGAGTTAAGTAGAATATCCCTTTCAGTCTGACCAGACCAGATCCATTCCCCTCGCAACTCGCTTCGATCGCGACAAATTAAATTACTTTATCGCAATAACTTCTAACTTAAAGAGATCGCTCTTAGAACGGTCGATATTCAGCCGAGAAACTGCGGCCAGACCTGGATTAATCAAACATCTATCCCCACGACTATCCCAAATACCACTCCACTCTAATTACGACACGTCAGAGGGCGAGAAGGGCCAAGTGGACTCGCTCCATTAGACTGTTCTGTACCGTTTCACCAAATAATTTGGCCGGTCGGAGAATGGGGGAGAGGAGGCACGCGTTATCAGAAAGGGATCCGTTTTGTCCGTCGACAAAATCAGCGACATGAAGGAAGGAAGGAAGGAAGGAAGAAAGGAAGGAAGGGACGTGGGTCGAAGGGAAACAGGTATAGGATTGTGGCGCAAAAAGGAATCGAAGCAACGGAGTAACACATTGTGCCCCGTACAATGGCTGTTTACTGTCTCCACTCCGCGATCTACAATGGCCGCTCGTTCCGCCGTCAGTTTTTGTCGATTGTCGTCCGCCGTGTGTATATATATGTATATGTATATATAGATGGATAGAGACAACGAAGGAACAGGGGGAAGGGGGAGGGGATGGAGCTGTGCGGGGAGAGCTTCCGCATAATTTATCAGGTTTGTTTAATCGATCGAGCGAAAAGGAACGTGCTCGTCTACGCGTCTCTTGTTTTTTATCGAGCTTCTTCGTCCCGATTTAATCCGTCATCGTATCGATATTTCACCTCCCACTTTGTTTTGCTCGTACGTTTCGAGACGGTACACGGATTCCTGGAATTAATTGGAATTAAAAGTTCGTTGGAGGAGAGCTTCGATTGAATTAAGTTTTTGATAAAATTAATATCGTGATTTTAAACGTAGACAATTTTTTCGGGAGAACAAACTGTTGGAAGAAATCTAAATATCGTTCTCAAAGTTTTGAGAATTGAAATTGGATCGAAGGAATGAGATAAAATTGACGTTGTTGCTGTAAAATTTGATCGACCAATTAGGAATTAGTTTATTAGTTAGAGGACGATGAGGGGCTCTTAAATGCACGTTACGCATGAAGTGGAGTTGCTGGTATATCAAATCTTCCGTTTCCATTTTCCGGCCTCTCGCAGGCGAGCACGATTTTCGAGCCCGAGGAATATGTATTCCCCTCGTTCCTTTTCGCCGAGGCATCGTCAAGGTAACAGCACGGTTTCCTGCTCACTGATCGCCGACAAAAGTGTACGTCGAGAGAACCCCTTTTCGACAACGATCCGGTAAACGACGAATCGGCTTTCTCGACAATACGCTTGTCACCGGTTTCATGGGATTAACATTTGTTAATATTGCGCGGTTTTTTTCTTCTTTTCTAAAAAATAATAATAATAATAATAATAAAAGTAGAAAAAGAAGGGGAAAAGGAAAAAAGGGAATGGGGAAAGAATGAGAAAAGGAAAACGGAGAAAGCTAGATGGTTCTGTTCCAATAGAACCTCCATTCCCTCGCGAACGTAAGAAATCGGTATAAATACGACCAGATATCTTTGCGCAATCTAATTTTTCGAAGAATGAATTTCTAGAAAGGATTTATTTCAAAAAAAAAAAAGATCCACGAAGCGGAAAAGAAAAAAGAAATTTTATCGCTTGCTTGGGCTCAGATAAATCCTCGAAGGGAAAGGAAAAGCGATGAAAATTCCAATTCCAATTTTTCTTCGACAAAACATAACGATGGTACACCACAGATACACCGTAGATCTGATTCCCAATCAGAATTAGCCTGTACAACATGAATAATCCAGATTGGGAATGACGAATCGCGGCCCGCTCGTTTCCCAACCACGATCCAAGTATAAAGATGTTGCATCCGCATTCTTCACGGCTGCCCCGTGTAATTCATATCGCGATTGTACCCACGAGAGCCGAGATTCTACGCGTGCACGTGTCTAATGTCCCTACTCCGTCCTATATGTATTCCGATTAGCGTTCACGTGTAAAATGGGCGCAGCGTGTCATCCCGCGTGGGTGTGGATTGTAATCACCTGAATACCTCCTCTATCGGAGGATCTCTCCTCGATAGAACGATTGTATATCCTCTTTTCTTATCTTCCAGGCGTATAAATTTTTCTCATCCCCTCTCCGCCCTCTCTTTTTCTCCATTAAGATGATCCAATAACTTCGATCAACCTTCATCGACATCTCCATTATTTTTAAGATAGACGGATACCCGCGGAGGAAAGATTCTATAAAACGGGTTTGGAATGAAAAAAATATTTTCAAGCAACTCTGGCAACGAACACCACATACTCGAACGCTACTCGGCCACGTGGCGACGAGTGACTTCTGGCCCCATTAGCGCGATCGTCTTGCAATGAGCCGCGACGCGCGCCAATACCAGCCACGAGAACGCGCTGTCATCCGTGAAACGTTGGATCGCTGTTAACCTTGGTGAGTGGCGAGGGTGAGCCCCATTGGCGTCCCGGGGAATGGATGGAGGGGGGAACCGGAAGGGTGGACCGGCAATATGATCCCAACTGTCAACGTTCTCTTAACTGCTTAAACGTTATTTCTCTCGTGGCGGATATTTCTCAAAGATTTATTCTTCCCTGTTCTATTTGGAAATCGATATAAAGATGAATTGAGATATCACATATTCGTAGAAATCTTGAAATTTAATCCCAACTTTCTTCTGTCGACACAGTTAAATCAGCTGTTCTAAGAAAATATATAGGTATATAGGTTTAAAAATTATTGTGAAAATTATTGTGAAATAGAACGTCGTAATAGAGACATCCATCCATCCTTTCGAAAAGCTTAAAAATAAGGAGGGAAGGAACGGGCGCGAGAACGACCCCTTTAATTCGATTGATAATAAATGTTTGCATTTAACATGTAGCCGAGTGTGCACACCGGATGCGTGGCATGTGGCAAGGCCAGTATTTGTTCAGGCACGAATGGCAAATACGAGAGGCGCACCGTTCCCCACGGTTTTTTCTCGCGCGCGTATTCGTCCATATTGTATTTTCGTACATCGTGCACATCGTGACGTAAGAACACATAGCGCGTTTCAAAGGGTGGCGAATGCTTCAACATATTTCCTTTGCCTCCAAGTGGTCGGCCACCTCGAGAGCCTATCACGAGCGAAGGGTGACAAGGATACCGTGATTAAGTTTACTTTTTGAATGGTTTACGATGGATGGGCGCTCTTAATGGCGAGTTGATTTTTAGAATCTATTTTCCTTTGGAAACTTGTTTAAACACTTCGATTCCCATGCATAGCACACCCCTCCCATTATTCTCTTTTTCAACTTATCAAATTCTCTCTCAACTAAATGGTATAATATCAAACAACGAAATATTCAACTTCCCCGTATTAACCGTGGTATCTCTACACGAATCACGATGATTCTCCAAGAATCCAAGATATTTTCATCCTCAGGACTAGACCTTCCAAAATTCTTAAACTATCCCCAAATACGAAATTCTCAATTTCGTTCAGGTATCACTTAACATCCCCATAAGCAGCCCTCCTCTCTATCCTGCAAGGTGCAAGCGTTGCATATCGAAGCGTGGGGAGATAGAAGGATATATATATATATATATATATATATATAGAAGCACAGGCTGGAACTCGCGTAAACTCGCCCGAAATGTACTCATTCATTTCTATACATGCCAGCAACACGCGCTCCTCCGTATAATCCGCGTGCCGAGCGCATTCAACGCTCTCGAACGCGTTTCTGTAACTTCTCCACGCGCGCGGCAAGGCCTTCTCGAGATCCTCGAGAAATCCCATAAGATCCCCTAGGAGACAAGACCGAGGCGCGCTTGTGATGTCAACAAAAGCTCGCGGAACCATAGAAACGGCGCGTCCTCTGTTCGAAATGTAACGAAACCTCGAGCTGTTTCCGGTTTCGTCGCGCTTCTGTTTACGCTCGAAACGCATCGAAACATCGTCGCTCGAGGATGATCGTTGGATCTCGGTTTCGTCGATCGGTGATTCGGGATAAGAGGTTGCATCGAGGAGACCTCGATATTCGAACGCAACGAACCGTTCCCTGTTTTAGCAGCAGACTTTAGGACCGCGTTGTTTGGATACAAGGATAGGATTTGCCAATAGCTCCGGGCCTGAATTACCGTCATCCGAATTGTAAATCCAATATTCGCAGCCGATACCCCGTGAGAAATTCTCCGTTTGCAACGGTCGATTCACCGATATTTAACGATTTTACGTTTCTGATTTTCTGTACGACTTAGGCAACTTGATGATCCCATATCTTGTGACGGATAGATATATTTGATGAGGGGAAAAAAGTGAAGCATTGTTGGAAAAATAGAACGAGTATGAGGATCTCGAGAGAAAATGTCCGATCCCAAAGTTCCAAGGATGAAAGGCTTTTCTCGTTTCGTTGATACGCGATTGATGAACCCGCTCTCGTTCTCCACTTCGCATCGGAACTTTATATAACCTAAACGTCGCGAATGCAATGGTCGTTCCGTCTTTATGGATTCAGCGTGTAACGATTCATCAGCAGCTCGAAGGTAAAAGAAAAAGTAAAAACAGCGTTTAAAAAGAGGAGAGGCTTTGCATTACATCCTCACGATTCGAGGACAAAGAGCGCAAACGATATTTATACAGCGTGTCGACAACTCGCGAAAAGACACGTGACTCGTTTCCATCTTTCTCTCCCTTTATTAACTCGATATCTCGCCGCGAGATGTCGTGGTTGAGTACGGAACATTGGCCGCACGCATCAGTGCCGATTTTCGTTTCCGCGAAAAACTGTGCAAGGATAAGAGAGGTGAACACAAAAGCGGGGTGAAGGGCGTGGAAAAGCGGGACACACGCTTTCTGTTCAGTGAAATTAGAAGTGCGCCCCGTCCTCATCTGAAAGCAAATAGCACTCGAGCCACGCTCCTTTTCAGGAACAATGGAAATGTTAAGCTAACAGCGACCGGCAATTGACACAAGTGCCGCCCGCGACTCGCTCTCTTTATCCGTGGAAAACTTTTTCCAGTGCCTGTGTTTTTTTTTCTCCCCCTCTCCCTGCTCTCTCTCTCTTTCTCTCTCTCTCTCTTTCTTCTCGTCCCTCCACCACCCACTCTTCATTTTCCTGCTGCTCTTCCCTCCCCCTCCTTGACAACCCTCTTTCACCTGCAGTCGAGTCTTGCGTTTCCACTCTCTCCCCTCCCTTCCCGGGCTCGCTCGTTCGCCTGCTTCTCTCCTCTGCTTGAATTCTTTTTGTCTTTTGTCTCCCCCTTTTCTTCTCTCTCCATTCACCCTTTGTCTACCCTAGGCCTTCTCGTTCTGTTTCCAGCGTTCCCTGTGTCCCTCTGTGTCTCTCCCGTCCACCTACACACCGCTACGTTTCTCTTGTTCCCGCTTTTTCTTTCTTCCTTTCTTTCTTTCTTTCTCCTTTTTCTTTCTTCTTCTTCTTCTTCTCCTTCTTCTTTTCTTTTTTTTCCCCTCCTTTCTCTCTTTTTCGCCGTCTGTACACGCGAGTTCGATGCACTTTGCGCGCGAAACATTCTCTCCCGCTAGCTGTTATTATCGCAGGTGTGCCTCGTGTCGGTGCCGGTGTCTTTGACCCACCGTCGATACCGATACTAGGAGGCTATTCCTGGAATAGGAACTCGCGGACAGGTGGGTGTATTCCAGTCTATATTTATTGACTCAAGAAGAAGAAGAAACGTGTTGTCGACGTGTCTCCCCGTTCCTGTTGCATAGCTTGACCGAGTCGATAAGTCGATCGAAAATGCAAGAGAGAGAAAGTAATTCGGTATCGTTAATTAGGTATCAATTCTTCGAATCGATTCTTGTGCCAGATATGTGTGTATAAGATTGTAGCAAAATATGTTGGAAACTTTAAGTGAGGATATTCTATAAAATATATAGAAAAGAACGAATAAATGATAAATAATAATAACAGTTCGCGTTGCAAATTACTTTTTGTCAATTTCATCGGCAGAATCCGTTCCTGCAAAATTCCTTGCTCAACGATCCTTCTCTCGAACTACTTTTCCGAACTTCTTTAATTTACAACAGAAGCATGAAACAGAAGTTACATCTCGAGATTTCCAGGCGAGAGTAATAACTACTTACTGAATTAAATCGTTTTTTCCTCTGTGACGAGAAAATGTCACCTGGCGGGAAACAATTTCCTTTTTTTTCTTCTTTTTCTCTTCTTCTTCTTCACGAATCACGCGTCTCGTAATCGTTTCCAAGATCAAAGGGCGCAATCGACTTAATCTCGTAACACCGTTCTCCCCGGCTTCGCAGATCGCAGTTTTTTTATATCCGCAACGCGCATTTCCGGGCTCGAGTCTTTGTCGTGGAAAAACTCGAACAAGTTGGAACGTCGTTAAAAAACTCTTCCTCGAAAAGATCCTTTTCTTCTTCTTGCTCCTCCTCTTCTTCTTCTTCTTCTTCTTCTTCTCGATTCTTCTCTCCTCCTTTTCCCCTCCTCTCCCGTTGTCTTCGAGACTGTTCCTTTATCGCGCGGACCCTTTTCTCGATCGCTTTCTTTACCCGAGATTGCTCCACGTATTGACCGAGGGTTCGCCTCGTGTGTTGTTACTTGTATTGCGAATCGGG
This sequence comes from Apis cerana, assembly GCF_029169275.1. Taxonomy (NCBI): domain Eukaryota; kingdom Metazoa; phylum Arthropoda; class Insecta; order Hymenoptera; family Apidae; genus Apis; species Apis cerana. Next base: position 10,859,239 of record NC_083862.1, on the reverse strand, counting down.
GATGTTAATTAAAGTGTGGTGACTCGAGAATTGAGAACGTTTATAATCTTAATAATTTCATTATTATTATCAATTTCTATGCATGTACGTATTTCTATTTTTATCTCTTCTCTTCTTCTCGATGTGGAAAATGCTTCGTTTTTTTTTTTTTTTTTTAAGAATTCGAGAATTACTTCGAATATACTCGCTTTCATTTCTCGTATCCTTGAATCTGAACGATTCTACTTCGAACTCCACCCCAAAAGATCCGAAACCTGGCCATTTTCGAGGGCACAATGGGCGGCATCTCGTATGACGGCCGCGGGGTGACACTTTAAATTTAATTTGAACGCGGTATTGTGTTCAACCACCGACGCCATCTTCCCCCCGTGATGGTCCCTTCGCGAGATGCACCAATTTTGAGCCCTCTCCTCTCCCCTTTCTCACCCATTGTCGTTTCTCATAACGCTCGGCCCACCCTTCTTCCCTGCTCCTCTTCTTTCTCACCTCCGACTCCGTCGCGGATATCTCTCCCCTCCCCCTCGTTGTGTTTACTTTACGAGCAAGGAGGTGTCGATATACACGATTCTGTTACATAAATATTGGCTCGATTTCGAAGTGCACACCTTTTACCGGGCCCTCTCCTCTCTCGCCTCGAATCTTCCACCAGGCATCCTTGCCACCACGCAACGAGGATCCGTTAAGAGCTGTTTAATATCGGCAAGGGGTAATTCGAAATCGAGAGACGGGAGACGGGAGACGGGACCGGGAGATCTGGAGATTGATTTTTATTTTAAGGGAAGGGCGATTCCCCCCCCTGCGAGTTCTCGAAGATTGGAAAGAGAATTTGCCATCAATTGACTGGGGGATTCGAAATCTCCAGGGAGGGGAAAGCGTTGGAATCGTGAATATTAATTGAGGATTAATAGATTAACAGAGGTTTAGATTATAGATTTTGATATCGAAGATGTTATAAAAATTACTATATTTATCAAATTATCGATTTAATTTAATTCCTACTTTTATTTATTTCATATATATATATATATTATATATTCCGTCTCACGAAAAATTATAATTTCAAAGCGGAAATTCCGTTGAAGAAACATCTCCATCCCGCGTCATCAACACGCTGCTCGCGTTTCCTCCACGCCTCGGAAGGAAGGCGTTTCCTCCTCGACCCCGAACGCATTAATCCTCCTCTTTACCCGCGGCCCTGCGTACAAAAGTGTCTCTCTTTCCCTTCGCATTATCGCAGAATCCACGCACCAACCTGGCCCCACGTATCGTACTCCACAACTGCGTCCCCATATTTATGACAGAGGCGAATAGAGACCTCGCCGTCGAGAAAACGTTCGATTCCGAATAATGATCGAGAGAAGGAGGGGGGTGAGAGAAAAGAAAAAAAAAAATGGAAGAAAGAACTCGTAAATCGCGCCCTCGGACAATAAGATCGAACGCTGTGTCGCTGCACCACCGGCTTGTATCGTGCGTGTGTAGCCTGGCCCATTTTCACCCCGTTTCCTACAAGACTACGGACATCTTTACGACGTGAATTTATAACCCGCGATTGTCTATAGCGTTGTAGCTCTATCACCCCTCGAAAAGAAAGAAAGAGAGAGAGAGAGAGAGAAAAGAAACTCGAAGGATCGATCCGGTTCGATCGTGGAACCGCCCCAAGCGTCACCGGCCGATTTATAGGCCGAACGGAAAAAGGGGTTCGAGGATCTGACTAGAATCGTATGCAAGCTTTATTACCATATTATTGCGTCGCATTAAAGCGTTTGGTACGCGTGTTACCGTGAATAGGGGAGGGGGAGATGCGGCAGCATCTGCTTGGACAGCCTTCCTCTTCCGCTCTTCCTTTCTGAATGATCAACGCGATCCAGATTAGAGGAGACGGTGGAGATTGATGGTAAGAAAAGATGGGAAATAATTCGCAGGGAATTTGTTTCACTTGTTTAACTTGGGAAATGGAAGGAAGATTCAGAGGGAGAATAATCATTGTTTATAACACGATGTAACGTTAAAAAAGAAAAAAGGAAAGGAAAAGGAGGGGAAGCAATTCTCTTTAATTTCGTGTTGCAACGTATAATGATTGAATTGCCCGAGCGAATAAGACGGCGATAATAATTCGTTGGGATGTGAAATATGGTTGGTAACTCGATAATCCGATGATAAGAGGATCCGGTGGCAAATTTTGAAGGATTCGCCCCGTAAACTTGTACGCGAAGGGCTCATCAGTGTCCCCGTTTTCTCGTAAATGCTCGTTAATTAGAATTAGGGGGAGAGAAACGACAGTCGCGCTCTGTAAATCCTCATTAAGCCCGTAATAATTTCCAGAAACTCTGTTCGAAGCAGCTCGCTCCCGATCGCTTTAAGCCACCGCGATTCTTAGGAACAATCGCACCAATCACAGCCACCGCTATCAACCAACCCTTCCCTCGCGCGTCACCCCTCGCCTTTTGTCGCCCTCCTAACAATATTTCTCGGATAATCACATCCACGATTCACTTATGGCCACGTTTACGTCCTTGTAATCAGCCATCAGACCAACCGCAGCCTCTCCCTTTTGCTTTCCTCCACCTCTCTTCTCTCTTCCTTATCTTTTTCCGTTGCATCCAAAGATTCTTTCTTTCTTCGTTTCTTTATCCAATAATCGATATTATTTTAATTTTCTTTCATCGTAACTCGTGTTACGTTAATTTGAAAACTTCTCTTTCGTTCGTAATGATTAATAATCTTTATTTATTCCAGTTGCAACGTCAGTTTTTCATGTGATGAAACTTGAAATAATCGAAATTTTTCAAAATTTGCGTTTACATCGTGATACGTACAAGTAATTGAAGATTTTTTCGTATTAAAAACTTGCTCAAAAAATATATATATTTATCCCGGTACAATTCTCATCTCGCGAAAAATTCCAAATCGAAATTCCGAATCCCTGGAAGCAGAAATGGGCGAACATTTTCATTCGAAAACTTACTCGAAAGAATAATAACACAATTCTTCTTTCACCGAAAAGGAAAAAAAAGAAGGAAAAAATCCAAATTCCAATTCCCCATTTTTATTTCGACGACGACGAAACGAGAATCGCACAGACGGGCCCGATGTTGTTCACGTAACGAGATTATCGCCCGAAGTGGCTGTTTCTCGCACTGGCCAGCATTCATCCGTAATATTGCCCATAATATACTTCCACCCTCTTAAGCGGCCACGGTTAAGGCTACAAAGCGGCTTACCCGCGGCTTTGCCTTTCAGCCAGGAATCTCGAGAGCGCCTACATTCCGGGGATAACCGTGTACCGTTCCACTTTTCAAAAGGGTCCACCACTCGCGTGCTCGGGTCACTGTTTGGTGCACGGACGCTAATCGAGAGCCAGGCCTTTCAAGCTGCTCGTATCACCGATACGAGCCACCTACCCCAGAGGGAAAAATCCGAGGGCAAGAAGAGCCGCGCGCCCTCCACCACGGAATCGTTGCCGTGTTGCAATGTGCAGTGCGCTCTTTTTTCCCCTCCCTCCCAGCGCGTTTATTTTTCCCTCGTTCTGATCATGCTTCCTCGATGAAAAACAACGACGCGTTTCTACGGGATACTCGTCGAAGGGATCCGACTCGAAACTTTGTTCCTTCGTGAAAATGAATAAATTTCTTTTTTCCTTTTTTCTTTTTTTGCAAAAGATGGAAGATTTCCTTAAACCGATTTTCCATTTTATATATATATACATTTTGCAGATATTTGCAAATTCGTGCAAAAAACGAAATTCTACGTTGTTGCTAGTCGGTTTCCGTCAACGTTAAATGGAAGTGGATTTTTGTATTTTTGTGAAAAGGAAATTTTTAAAATGGAAATTCCACGAATGGAAGATTTTCAGGGTTTTGATTCTCAAAAAATAAGTAATGATAATAAATTTTTTCCTTAATTTTTCGAATTTTTCGGAACAGAAACAGTAAGATATATCCTGTAACGTTATTTAAGCGGTAATATTTGATATGTTATAAATTCTTGTAACCGTCCTGTTTAAGGACCGTTTCCACCGGAGATAATGGAACAAGTGTATTATTAGCGATTTATTAACGCTGCGACGCGGTCTTTTAGTCGGTCTTTAGAGGGAAGATGATCAGCTGAGCCAGGTTTATAGCGTAAGTTATAGTCCGTGGCTCAGATGCTGCGACTCAAAGATGATAATTCAGCGTATATGAGCTTTGTCCTCTGTTACTGCCTCGAGCGAATAAGCTACTAATCTTGGATAATGGATCCTGACATCTATAAAAACCCTCGAATTCATTTTCCAAGGATCAACGTTATATCTTGTAATCTCGCGATTCACAATTGATCGATTCTCGCTTTATTCTCAAAAGAAAAAAAAAGAAAATCTTTCATCCCAATTTACAATTCCTCGAAATCAATCCGGCGAAGGGGTCGAAATATAAATACCGATTATCTCGAACTCGAATTATCCCCACACAAATAAATTCAAAAATAAAAAGGAAACGTAACTTGTACATCCAAATAACTTGCTCCCTGAAATAAATCGAATATAAATTAATAACTATTGAATTTATATAACATAAAAATCTACAGAATACACGAGATACAAAGTTTCGATTATTAACAGTTCTCAGGTGAAATTACAGAAAAATAAAATGTCTCCACGAGCCGATCCTTGGTCTCTCCCTTATTAGAAACGATCGGGGCACAATGCAAGGGAGGTTTCAATCCTCTCCCTGTAAGTGGTGAACACGAATTCGCGAAAAAATCGTCCACCGTGTCTAAAAGCCACCCTCTCTGCCTCTCTCCCTCTCTGCATCCACCGAGTATCTCGAATCACGAAGAAGTCGAAACTCAGGGCGGCGCGTGCTGCCCCCGTAATGTGTATATTATGTTAACAAATAAGTGGTCGCGGTAATAAAAGCTCCAAGGGCTGGCTCTCCTTTTCACCCTTCCCTCCTCCTCCCTACGTAATGTATGCGCGGGACAACACAGCGACTTGAACAATATTCCAACGACTCTTCGCCTGATATATATATATATATATGTATATCTATAATGCGGCGTATATAAATAACAACGTCTTTACTCGGCCACCCTCCGCATCCCTCGGCCCAGATTCCCCAGATCTCTCTGTCTTTCTCCCACTGCTCGACGTTTCCTTTGTACGGGATACAAGGAAAGGAGAGAAAAGGGCGAGGATAGGAGGGAAGGGACGGGAGGTTGACAGGGGGTAGGGGGTGGATGCGAGACTGAAATATGTACAAACTTGCGGCTCCTTGTTATGAGCGGTGATAAATTACCGCGTTGGAAGGAAGAGAGAGAGAGGGAGAGAGAGAAAGGGGGTGGGATGGAAGGAGAAAAAGATGGAAAAATGTGGAGGGAAGGGGGATGGTTCTGTTATAAGTACGCGGATATAGCGGTTCCAGGGCGGAAGAATGGGCCGTGTCGCGTGTTTCGGTAATTTTTCACGGACGGTACACAAGCGACGATGATTTTATGCAGATCAAGGATGCCGCGTAATAAAAGCACGATTATTCGTGGAACGAATAAATTGGAGAGGGAGGGGCGGTCGATTGAAACGGCTGTTGGGGAGACAACAGCTTTGATCCTCTTTCTAAAACTGCCTCTATCCCGTAATCCTTGGAGAATACGAAAAAGAAAAGAGAGGAAAAAATTGGAAAATCCTTCGAAACGACTAAATATTTATCCGCGAACGAGAGAGTCGTAAGGAAAGGATCGAGGATCGCGAAGCTGTCGCAAACACGTAATTACCAGCGTCGGTGCGCGGACAATGAGCGCATGTTGGCCTCGTTAATCAGGCGTCGAAGCAGAGAGGCGTAGCTACGATGATTAGATCGATTCAGGGATAAATCGATTCAATGATTCTTTGATGGCGGCATTCCTGGAGGAGTACGCCGAATTCTTCATTAAGCCGGGCCCTTCCATCTCGTCATCGTCTCTTCATCCTATCCTCGCGCGATCGGTTCTGCACGGTCATCCTTCGCCGTTGCTTTTCTATCCGCTCCAACGAGTCGCGTCTTAAATCATATTCTCGTGTCTCCCGCGACACGCTTCGTTGCTTCCAATCAGGAATCCGTGAGAAAGAATGCAGTGGATCGAGGGAGGAGGGAGTGTGAAAGAAGAAGCTCGCTAGAGGATTGAAACTTTTTCTGAAAATTTGTTTTTCGGAAAAACTGCTCGCATCGTGTACGAACTTTATTCGATTCGTTCAGGGATTGTGGAACAATTCTTGAGAAATATTTATAACAGCAATGAGAGTTTCGGGTATCAACTCATTCGAATAAAATTGTTTCGAGTGATTAATTATCATTATCATCTATTCTATAGGTGTTATAGTTGATCCTTTCTTTCTTGTTATTATCACTCTCTGAACAATAAATTATTCAAGTAACTCAAAGAAGTAACTTTCAACTATTGAATTTTCCCGAACAACTCGTTCGACATTTTCAGTTACGACGAGTGGCAATGATTGTCGGACCAAATATCCACAAAAAAAAATACCTTTCTTTCCTCCTCTCACAATTCTCCGAACAAAATCTTTCCTCGTGATCTTTCCAAGAAAATCCATATACTTTTTCCAAACAAAAACCATCCTCCTCCTCCTCCTCCTCCTCTTCTACCCGCTAGTTACTCAACTCTCATATCCTCTCATACGTATCATACCTCTCCTCCTCCGTGTGGTGGATCTACGTGTCGAGATTCGTTTGCTCCTCTCTTTTTCTTTTTTTTCTTTTCGTTCCCGATCTCGCCTTTCTTCCCGTCGCCGAAACTTCGCGATTAATTCGCCTGGGATTCCGCCGCGTGATTATTCCGGACGACACCGGTTTTCGGTTCACGATTGGATGGATGGCCTCTGACCTCGGAGGAATTCCCCGCGGAGGAGCGGGGTTGCGCGAGGAAAAATCGCGGGAGCGGTTGAATGGGGAGAGGGGGGGGGGGCCTTCCTTTTCTCCTCGGCCTCCAGGATTCAATGCGCATTCTGGACGGGCGCAGCATACGTCGAAACGAGGCTGCGGATCATAATGGCAAAGTAGCGGGTTGGAGCGCGGCGGCGAATGCGATATACGGGGAGAGGAGAAATAAAAGGGGGGTGGAGGAAGAGAAAGGAGAGGCGCTCTTCTGTACGTGGTGCGTGCGATACGTGTGCACGTGTATTTTTCTCCTTCCCTTTGTTCGCGAGGGCGCACGCGCGGGAGGATAATATTCGCCAAGGTGAACGGGGCAATAGAGTAATTGAAAGTTACTCCGTTAAAGGCGCTGTCGTCTCCAACGCGAATTAGAATCCCTCGCCCCTTTCTCGTTGCGCGCTCCGTTGTGGATTTTTATCGAGAAGTTTGATGGATTGGATTTCTTACGGAGGGAAAGAGAGAGAGAGAGCAACGTCGATCGTAATTAGAATTAGGAACCGCGAAGTATCGCGTTTTCTAATGAGTTGTAATCGATCGAAGAAGGGAATAAATTTGTTTGTTGAAGAAATTTTTTTCGAAATGAGAGGAAAATTTTACCGCGTATATATATATTGTGTCGAGTGTGAACAGAATAAATACTCCCCTAAAACCGAGCTAGGAGTCGATCAACCGTGAGTATCGATTTGTATCGATACCCATCGAGCCCCCCCTCGCGTCTAGCCAGGTATTAACAATAGCCCGGGCTAATGACTACCGGAGACAAGGGTGACATCGTCCGAAACTCCCCATCTGTTTCAGCCACTAAATCTTCCCATGGTCATACGTGCGCGTCCTAATCGATTATGGGCTTCTGTTTATGGGGTAAGTGTCGGGAATAGGAGTTGAAGTTCTCCCCTTACGTGAGAGGCTGCGCCCGATCGCTTCCTGTTTCCTGTCGAAACATAAAACATTTTACATTTTTTACAGATTGAATCTTCTACCGAGTAACTTTTTTCTCTTAAATTCTTTCGCATTAACGTTGTATCGCCTATATTAATGTATGCGTACAACAACTTAATACAATCGTCTAATAATTCCTATCGACTTTGAAATCGAAATAACGATTATTTTATATCCCATTCCTCGAAGATTCTTGCCACGCGTCATCCAAACACCTTCCCTCCTGTTATTACCGATAATCCAAAACAAAAATCAACGAATTCCACTTCTTCCCGATCTCCCACACCTTCCCCCTCGAACGAGGAGAGTCGTCTCCTCCGGCAGGGAGGAGAAAAGGACCGGCTTGTCTTGGCCGGCTTTGGACAACGGCGGCCGTAATAAGAATAGATGGCTTCCCTCGATTCCTGAATGGCCGACTATTAGCAACGAGCCGTACGGGCGACAATGAGGCCCGACAAACTGATAAATTATACCACGGGCGTATCCGCCGGTGCACCGGCCGCAGGTAAATAGAATTAATCACGCTGTGGAAGCGGACTGCGAGCGCGAACCTACCGGCGCGAGCTACCAGCCAATATAACAACGTGACTACACATTTTCACGTGGCGAGGAGGAGGAGGAGGAGGAGGCTCTTCGTCACCTTTTCGAAAGACAACGAGGGAATAACAACGAGGAAAGTTTGTACTCTTAAATTCTGAGGTAATCTGCGAGGAGTTAATTGGATTTAAAAGGAAGGAGAATCTCGATTGGGGCGAGTTGAATTTTGTGCGATTAATCCAATCGACGAGGTGAGTTTCCACTTCGAAATTTTTTCCCAATCGAATCTAACTTGATATTGATACTGATATTTTTGAAATTATTCCCAATATTGAACGCAGATACCAGTTTTTACGAAGTCAAAGGCCACGACGCGACAGGGAAAGCCGATGAGCCGTGAAAGGTTGTGAACACCTTTGCACAACACGTTGAATGAGGAATAACACCGTGAAAAACAATTTATTAACCATTGTGGGAACAATGTCAATTTGTTGAGGTCTCAGTGATCCCCCTCCTTTCTCGCACGGATGAAAGCGAGAGGAAGAATTCACGGTTATTCGTGCACCGCATTGACCCTGTATCGATCACTTTCGATTCGATTTTATGCGATTAGCCACGGTGACGGTCGGGGAAAACGTCCCTTTTTACCGGTGGCACGGCCGAAACTTTCGGATTCATGACACTTTTTTCTTCCCTTTCTTCACGTCCATCAACTTCGTGCCGCAACACGAAGGGATGATAGAAAAAAGAAACGCACGTTGCGAAGGGAAGATTCTCTCCTTCCTTTCTCCTCTTTTTTTGGTTCGAAGACGGGGTGCAATTCGAGGGTTGTGGAAAATAAGGTACCCCCGAAGGGGGGTTGATATTTACCTGCGTGCGCGTCTCTAATTTGATATTAAATCTCCAAGCTCCCAATATTCTAAAACATAACATAGAACGTGAAAAACACATTCTTTCGCTAATAATTACAAATTACAACTTCAAGAATGTCTAAGAATTCAAGTTAAACTCACCTCTCAGATATTCTCCCTTCTCAGATTTAACATATCACCTTCGCGTTCGATTATCGCAACCCCGAACGATCCCTCGTTCGACTCTAAACAACTCTAAGAATCTTGGACCGGATGATCCGCGTGACGCAGCTTCTCCACTCCCGATTTCCGATCGACGATCCCTCTCTCGATAAGGGCATTCACCCAGAGACGCGCGCGTACAACGAAACGCGAGGAAAGAAGCGAAAGGAGCGTAAGCGCAAGACAGAGCGCTACGGTTACTAATCCGTTGCTTGTAACTCGAGCATTGTGGGTATCGTTGTTTGTACAGCCGCTTGCTGCCGCGAGAGACGACGCGAGAGGAGACGGGGCCAAGGGGAATGAGAGAGAGAGAGAGGAGGAAGACTAGCACGGATCGATGCATTTATGCATGACGCGCGCGCGGATCGAGCAATAATATTTTCATTCTCCTTTCGCGGGCGCACAGCCTCGTGCCAAGGAGCAAGCCGTGGAACCGGGCGACAAAACGCTGCTACAATGGCGGCGTGTACAAATAGAAAGTAAACCGAGCCGAGGAAGATGGGGCACGGTTGCTTTTTGAGCCGGCGCTTCGATATTCTTCCAGGTTTCTCTGTCTAGGATTAGGTTTGGTTCGATGTAAGAGAGACGACGGGTTCCTTTTTGCCTGATTTGGGCGGGACAGGAAGCGTGTAATTGGGAAAAAGGAGTTTACACTTCTCGTTCTGTTCACGGTTCCATCCGTGAGATATGTAAAAGATACAGAGATATAGATACAGTTAATCAATTGAAAAGGAATATGCTCGATATATCTAGAAAGATTTCGAAGAGCAAACAAATTCCTGACTTGGAAAAAACGAACGTAATTAACCCTTAACCCTCTAACTCCTCTCGCATGCTAATCAGAGGGAGGATTCAAGAAACGAGCCTCGGAAGAGAGACGATGATAATGATATAAAACTGGGTAAATAAAATGTTACAAAGGAGCGCGAGAAAGGAGAAAACGGTGCAATAAATTCAGTGGACAGAAGTGGACGAAAAAAAGTGGACGAGACGAGGATGGAAGGGAATAGGAAAGAGGAATCAAGGAGGAGAGGGAGGGACGAAGAAAGAGCGTTTCGCCGAGACACGGCGATAGGGATGCATTAACAGGGCGGGATAAGAAAGAAAAATAGCGGGTCGAGCCTAGGAGCTTTCTGGGAGGAAGACAAAGGGTGAGCAGAGAATTAAAAGTATCGTGGACAAAGCCGCGGGACAAGACGCGGGAGCTCATTTGGTGTCTCCCTGTGAATGGGCGTTCATTATGATGCCTCCTGGACTAACAATCGGGTTCATTTTGTCTCTCCTGCTCGTGGCAACAATGCTGCCCGAGGAGGTGAAGGTTACTCAAGAAGAGGGACAGAGAGAGAGAAGCGCCGCTTCGTCCCAAACCTATATACCACGGGGATCTTGTCCCTCTCTCCAACTCTCGCCATCTTGAGTCCGCCGCGATGTTCTTTTGTCGACTTCTCCTCCGGCCGGGAAAAGAAAAAGATTGTCGGTCGATGAAAAAGGGAGAGAAAGAGAGAGAAACCCGAACCACTGGATTCGAAAATCGTGGAAAAACTGGAGAAGGGGGGAGGAGAGAGGAGCGGCGCGAATGAAAGAAAAAACTGATTATGGAAAGTGGAGAGGAATGTTGGACGATCTACTTACTTATTGGAGTGGACGAAGAATGGAAGATTGGAAGAAGGAAAATGGTGGAATAGAAGGTGGGAAGGGATAGATGAGTTTCAAAGTTGTCCCGATAATAGGCTCGAATTATTCGAACAAGGTTCGAACGGAAGGGATTGTTTGAAAGAATATTTCTCGTTAATTTTACAATTATGGGCGGTCTTTCTCGAATTAGTGGATAACTCGGGAAATGATTGGTAGATAATAAATTTTTCCCCTTAAAAAGGATGTGAAAAAGTATTTCCTATTAGATAAATCTAGTTTTGCCCAAAGCTGGGAAAAAGGTGAACATTGCGCCGCGTATCGACGTTTTCACGCTCGAACGAGCCGACTAACGAGCCTTCAAGCCTTTCTTTCAGGCAACGTCGAAGGCGACTCATAAGAGACCAACATGGCGACCAGCGGCCACGTGCAAGGAGAATCACTTTGGCGCGCGTGGTTCGGCCACGCTGGGCGGTCGGCATCGGCCACTTTTCTTTTTGTTTTCGTCAGCTGCGCCGTCCAATCGCGGAGCCCCGGGTGAAACTGGCCCCTGGAATCGCGTTCCTCACGACCACAGGAATAAAAACGGCCGCTCGTTTGGAACAGAATGGTGGACAACCAACCGACGTCGACGGTGGGAAAAAAACGCGTGGTGCCGCGTCATGTCGGTTTTAATCACGTTACGCTAATTAAGAGCGAGAATTGGACGCGATTCCTGCGGTTCGTCGCTCGAAATCGAACGAAAGCCGCTTCATTCTCTTGTTAGTCGGAAAAGATCACTCGTTATTTTCCCCTCTCTTTCTCTCTCTCTTTTTATTTCCTTCGTATAAGCAATCCGTATTAAGAATTAGAAGATTCGAGTAAGTAAAAAATAAACGAAAATTCGGGCAATCGAAGATCGCGTCGAACAGAAGATACAATAACATTAACGAGAAAAAGGAAAGATATCGAGAGATTCATAAGATTTCGAGTTCCATTATTTCCGAGAAACGTTACCTATGTCATAATCGATAATCGCGTCGAATTAACAAACGCAAACTCGTCGACGAGTTACGCAAAAGAAAAACACCCCCTCCCCTCGATAAAAAACGAAACGAACAAAAGTTCCGTCAGAAATTCTTCAAAATCGAATGAACACGATCGGTCCAACGCCCGATCCAATCTCTATTTTCACAATCACGTCAATCATCCGATACAATGCGCTCGAACTCAAACGCTACCCTCGAAACAATTTCGAATCCACCCCTCTGAAACTATCTATGAATATTTGGCTTACGCGTAGAAAACTTATCGCGAGATTAAATCGTTAAAGATTTACGAGCTCGAGGAGATCCATCATAAGACACAGACGACCAATCGGCCTCTGCCACTTTTTCCCCGGGCATCTGGCCGAGGCGCATCGCCATTTTTCTCCCTTTTCGCCCCGCGGATTGTTCAATGGAGCGACAATGCGCGCGGCCGGTCCGCCGGTGGTCAATTTGTTTGAATGGACAACGACACAGGCCGGCCGCGCACAATGGCCGCGTCGGCTGTCAGGGGCATAAATCAATTTCGAGAAAACGCTCGAAGGTGGCGCGCTGCATTGAAGCGAGAGAAACAGCGGCGCGCCGCGGTTTTCGCAGTTCACGCGCGCTCTCCTCCACCTCCCCGACCCCTTCGACGATTCTTTGAGATTGGACGCAGGGGGAGGGGAGGAGGAAATACGGTTCACACTTCGACAAGTTTCGAAAGAGAATATTTCGAATATTTCGTTGCTAAGAATCGCCTTTTGTCCTTGATGTTGCTTGGATGTTGGGGGGAGAGGGGTTGCTTTTTCGAGGGAAAAATTGTTTCGATGAATTGTTTCGAGTCAAATGTCCACGGTTATTATATCTTGGTATTCATCCGTTACTCGTTGCAGGATAATTTATTATTGTACTTGAAAATTTTGACTCGAGCCGTATAAAATTTCAGTAACGGGGAGGAAGGGAACAAAGTGTCCGTTCAGAGCTCGTCAAAGATATTGCTTCATCGGCGATGTTCGAACGAATAAAAAAAAAGGAGAAAAAAAACAGAAAAAGCGAGAGTGTGAGGACAACGAGCGAATCGAAACGATTGCACCAGCGGCGATCCGTATCCTGGTCACGGTGTTTCGAAATCGGTTTTAATTAGCGGCTGAATCTCGACGGTGAAATCCCGCGGGCGAAACGTTGTTTCGGTCGGAAAAATATTTTCAGAGCAATCTGCGCCGTTTTATAACGGTTGAATTATCTGCGTTTTTTGAATCGTCGCGTCGACAAACGGCCGTGAAACGCTTTTGGCGTGCGTTTCGTGCGTGCGTGCGTGCGTGCGCGCGTGTTGCGCAACCGTGTATAAGCGCGACCCGCTCGGGCGTGCATTTAAATCCGGCGCCGAACGATTGTCCGCCTGGCGTGTAATGAAATTCAATTAATATAACGAGCCAATTAAGCACATCGGCACACTGACACGGTGGTCTGGCCCGTTCGAGCCGGAAGAAAGAAAAATAAAAAAATGTCGACATTCGACTTTCGAGAGACTCCATCATGCAAAACCTTTAATTCGTGCAATTTGTGAAACGCCACTCGGACTCGTTATGCCGTAAATTGAAGCGATTGTGGTATTACAATTAATGCACGGATTATATCACGAGTTTTGATCCTGTTTTTCCTCGATGTACTTGGGGTTTCGATTGTACACTGCTTGTTTCAACGCGGACACGTTTGACTCTTTGGATGATTTGCTTTGAATTTGCAGCACAGCAATTTCTTTTTTTTTTCACGGTAAACGAAAAAACATTTTGATACTTCGAATGGAGTTTTTCGAATTGTTTCGATGGGTGTATTTATTTATTGTGCTGTTGGTTGTTTTTTAAGTGACACGTTGTTGAAAGATAAATTGCGAATTTGAAATAGATTGATTTATATTTCCTTCTATGGATATACCTTATAGGGACATTATTCGTTTCAACTTCTTTGCTCGCTGTTGATAAGTGTAGAATCACTAGGTTTGTCGGTAATATCGACTATTCGTAAAGAGGATTCCTGTAAAAAAGCAACTACCTATAAAAACGAAATCGTTTATACACGATGTCGATAACTTTACGTCCGTCGATATTATAGAAGCTTCAGAATTAACAATATCAATTTTTGTTAAGAAACTACAGAGTATTGATTGTTGAAAAGAAACTTAACATTGCGAAAATACTTTTGAGTAACGAAAGAAAAACAAAGAAAGATCCTACTCTGAAAATACATCAATTATAATAATAGGAAGAAGGAAGGAAATTGATAAGGAATCAACTATAACAATATTTACAAAAATTGATGTACAATCAGCTGTCTTTTATCCTTCTTTTTTTTTTCTTTATATAAAAATAGAGAATTTTTCTTCATATAAAAGAATTTATATAACATTGACAATTTATACCTTGTGACTTGTAAAAATTTTAGTAATAATACCAGTTAAATTGCACGTATAAGGCTCAGGTAATTTCTGAACGTCCGTTATTAGATAGCGGCTCTAATGTTCCGTATCGTATCTACCGATTTGCTTCATTTCCGCATTCGTGTCTGCCGCACGATCCACAGGCAGCATTTATACGCAGCCACTTTCTCTTATTCGATGTGCCAACTTTATCTACCCGCCATACCATCTCAACCCTCGTCTCTTTCTTCGCGCCCTCCCACATCTTCCTCCCTTTTTTTCTTCGTTATTTCCCAAAACCCGATTCAAACGACTTAACAAAATAAAATATGGAAAAACGGCTGAAAATCGTATTTTACTCCAAACGATTGATTTTAAAATCGTTGATTCGGTCGTTTCGAAACATTTTCATCTTCTTCGTTTGGACAAGCGAATTTATTATTTCAAATACCGTTTCAAATATTATTGCATTCTGCATAATTCTTCTTTTACATATAAAAAATCTTATGAAATTTTCAATGTGAATTTCATTGTCGAAAAATTTCCAAGGATTTCAGGATGCAATTATCACGGCCGTAGATTATAATAAGACAGATTCTTCTACTTCAGCTTAAGCATTATCGTAAGTTAAGGTCTCCCGGGGATAACGGGAAATGGAGCTGTCGTAGACGTTCGCTTTCGCGCGTTCTTCGGTAGTTAATTGCGCTCCCGCCTTATTCCGCGGATTGTCGAACGATTCATGAATACCATTTTCATTTTCGAATTCGTGCGGATAAATCCTCGGCCAATAATCCTCGTTATAATTGACTATAAAATCGTCACCGTTCCGCCGTAATCGGGTGGGAAGTCCCGTGTTAAACGCATTTATAATTCCGTCCTGATTAAAATCTGCCTCATCGATTGCTGTAAATTATCGCGCGACATTATACGGTCAACATTAATAAATCCAACTCTGTAAATCGTGTAATAATCGAACGAATATTCTTCTTGTTTTAATTTAAAAAAAAAAATCTTGTCCCTTCTCTCTCTTGATTCATTTTTCTTTTTTCTTTTCTTCTTTAATCACCTTTGAATTATCAACTAGGCGAATCGAACGAGGATTTCAATGGTTTTTTTTTTTTATTTCAGCAAAAATCATAATATAATAACAATCGCAGAAACCTAATTATCGTTCGATCGTCCTCTTAACCAACCTGTGAACCCGTGAATGAACTAAACGGATAAACGGGCAAGTATCTCCTGTTGGAAACGGCCACTTGTACGGCCAGATAATACGATAATCTTCGGAAGAGGCAATTTTCACAGAGAGCCCCAACGGAATATAATGCAATAATATAAAATTGTCTCCGCGTATCGTGGTGAAAGGAAGTGCTGCGGATAACGCGGCCAGCTTACCCCGCCGGGGCAAAGGAACGCGTTATTTCCCGAAGAATGAAAGGCAAAGGGATTTCGATGAGAATCGAGGAAAGAAGATTTACCGAAAGATTTGCCGAATTGACGTGGCGGGGCAGATAGAACGAGAACAAAGTGGGTGGAGAATGGAGAGGAATAATGAAAGCGAATAACGAGGATAAATTTAAGATCTGCTCGATGTTATATCTCGACGGAGGGATATCCGGATCGGACGATTTTATTATTTATTGTTGCTACACGTTGAAAAATTTTTCCTTCGCGAATTCTCTTCGAAATTCTTTTATTCTCTTCGATTAATTCTTTAAAAGATAAATTTAATACATGTGAATATATATATATTTAATCACGATCTCAAATCCTCGAGAGTAAATAACGCGAAAAGCTTAGGAAGAAATGATCACCTTCATTTGCACCCCATCCCTCCATTTTTTATCCCCGTCGCGTAAGAGTTCGCTACTTTCATGTAACTTTCATTTCTCTCGATTGTCGAGACGGACGAAGGATAACGAACGGGATCCCGACTAGAGGAAGGTGGCCACTCTTTTCCATCCCGATCACAGAACTCGATCTCCAACTCTTGGTGGTCGAACTACGTGGTTGTTAGATCGATTGTTTACCCTTCTTCCGCCTCTGCTAACTAATATTAAAGATCCTTCTCGTTTGCGGGCATTCAGTATCCGTTACCTCCGTGGCCCTTGATTAACAATGGCCCTTGACTGACGGATCGAAGAAACCACCTTTCGAATTTGAAACTATTAAATCTAATGATGCGTTACTCGTAATTTAATCCGACTTTATTAATGCGAGAAATTCAAAGTGGCGTGGTAATTCAATTGCACCAATTGTTTCTCGTTTATTTATTTGTCCTCGGCGTATATCGATTATAATTGTGTCCAAAAATTATCCAGCCACCTTTCGTATTTTATATCTCACCGATTTAAAGTTATTCAGAAGAAAATGCAATGGAATCCGTGTATGAAAATTAGTTATTACAATTAATATAATATTTTTTTAAAATTAGAAAATTCCAACTCTCTCTCTCTTTTTCTCTCTTAGAAAATGATTCCCCGTGAAAAACATTCACGGAGTTTAGATAGCGAACGCGATCGAAATAACGTGTTCACGGAAATAACGGCATGGTTGACGACGATCGTCCTTTACCTCGGTTCTTTTTATAAGAAAGAAAGACAAGCTGCTCGACCGTTTATCTTTCCCACAGAAGGACTCGCGATAACGTTTTACTTATCGCCACTTCCGCAAATCGATTACACAAGAGCAAGGCGAAGGGAAGGAATGACGATTACAGAGAGGGGACAGAGAACGCGGACGGAAGAGTTTTCACCAGTTTTCTAGTACGTGACTGGTACGGTATTATTGAATGCTGCGTCGTACAGTTTGAAATTTTTACAGAACAATCGTGTTTATCGAAATGGAAAGCAACCAATTTTTTCAATTTTTCCGCCACGATAGAAGAATTTAAAATTTTTCTGCGGTTGAAGGTAAGGGTGTGATTGCCAATCATCGGCTTTATCGATTTGGAAGATGTTCGAGATGCTCGTCACTTTGAACAGCTGCTCTCGAGTTTGTTCAATGAACACGAATTTTTCTCTTTAGTTTCAATCTCGCGTAAAAATTCGAAGAAGAATTCGATCTATCTAATCCATCTTTCCATTAAATCTATTGAATCTCCCTATCTACGAGATAAAAAACAACATCAACGAAATAAACCGAATCATTCGATAGCTTTTGCGACGTTATGAGTAAAAAAGGAGAAGAAAAAAAAAATAGCAATCGAAACAAATTATAAACACTTGGAAACGTTGGCGAGTCGGATGAAAAGGAACGCGATGGAAAATGAAAAAAGAGAGAAAAAAAGGAAAAGGCCAGTGTTTCGCTCGAAATGCCGAGTTTTTTTTTTCGATTTAATTGGCCATTCAACTGCCCTCCCATTGAATTCCTCGAATCGCGGAAAATGCGTTCCATTTTAAACCGTGGCCGAACAATGTATCACGGGTTTAATTTCGATTTTATTGTGCGGTGGGTAACCAAGGGACGATCCGCGTGAATGTAATGTACATTTTCGGCCATTGTGCATCTTGCTCTCTCTCTCTCTCTCTCTATTTTTTTTTTTTTTTTACACCAGTGCACGAAGTCAGAAAGGAAAGGGCCGATCGAATCGATAATTGGAAAAAGGGCCGTTGTCGCGACAAACCGGTCACAGACAACCACTTCTCGCTGGCACATAATGTGTGTACAGGGTCACGCAGATAAAGGGCTTATTCACACGCCCCGGCAAAAAGATTTGCATCGAACAATCCACGAGCCGCTCTGCTCTCTGTTGTACGTACACGAGCGATGGAGCCAATCAATCGATCAATTTTAAACGAGTATACGTAACATAGTATTAACGAAAACAGATTAATTACAGGTAACGCGAAAAACACTGATTGAATTTCCATCAAATTCCTTCGTCCGCATTATGCTATTATTCTTCATCCCATTCCGTTATCGATTTCTAAAATTCAAAACGAATCCTGTGTCATGCACAACTCTTTGAAAGGAAATTTTATAAAAGAGCAAAAAAAAAAAAAAATACAACGATCCACGAATTATAATAAAAATTGCACCTACCTTCGCTCATCCTTTCAATCACGAATTAAAAATTAACCTTCGCCCTCAATTTCATTCTCGAAATTGATCTCATCCCCGGGAGAGAACGTAATTCAGCAACAAAACGGTGTCTGGTCAGAGACAAGTTCTTTTCCAAGCAAACCTCTTCTCCTGTATCTCGAGCGAAAGGGAGAGGACTGGACGAAAGGAGAGGATGGAGAGATGGCCACGATATTGCAGCTTGTATACCCGAGGCAACAGGGCTCATATCAAGAGCCACGACAATGTCCCCCATAATGCCGACAGTCGGGCATTGTCCGGTATTGGCGCGCGGATATCTTTGCCGGTCGCGTGCAAAACGTTGGCCAATCTCGAGGCCAACGTCTTCGCCGGCTTCGGTGGATATTGATGGACGCAGGACGGACGTTTAATCGTTCCCTCGCCCCGTCGTTTATTTTCCGCTGCTCCTCTTCCTCGCGTTGTCGCTCTCCATCAGGATCACAATGCAGACCCTTCCAAGCGTGCACGCTTCGCCCGAGGAATGGAATCCTTCCACCGCCAACTGGAACCATAAACGAAACGTTATTGGGATTCGTGATTGAGTGAGTTTAGGGAAACAAGTGGATTTTTAATCTTCAGATGGGACAAGAGAAATATTCGTACTTTCGTCGTACGATAAAAACGTAGAGCGTGGTCTTTTGAAATTACTTTGGATTCATTTCTCGAATTTATGCAAGATTTAGGCTTAATGATCGCACATGTAC
Organism: Apis cerana; assembly: GCF_029169275.1. Classification (NCBI taxonomy): domain Eukaryota; kingdom Metazoa; phylum Arthropoda; class Insecta; order Hymenoptera; family Apidae; genus Apis; species Apis cerana. The sequence goes on along the minus strand of NC_083862.1, from coordinate 10,839,946 downwards.
TTTTTTATCGAAGAGGTGAAACTATTATTCGACTTGGGTAAAAGTGTTCTTCGGATGAAAAATTATTCAAGACATTTTCCATTTTCTCTGAGCCGAATTCGCTTCGAAGGGTCATCCTCTCCGTGTCTTCTAACGTCGAAGCTCACCCACTCGAGGCTGATATGCACGCGCATATATATCGCCTGTCGAATCAGCGATCGACGCGGGACCATTCCTCACAATTAGCGGCGATTCAGGTGCCGTTTTACCGGCCCTCCATTCGCCCGACTCTCGCACGAAACTCGTCTGGATAATTATTTTCCGATTATGATTGATAATCCACTACCCACCATTGGTTATCTATCACTCCATCGGTGAATATCGCGGAATATTAGTCAGCGGAGAAACTTCTGGTGTCTTCTCGCAAGGAGATACAATTTTCCCTTTTCTCTCGAACCCGTAAAATCGATTTGAATACAAATAGGTGTGCACCTCTGACGATAAGAAGCGAACTCCTTTCAGAAATGGAACGCGAAACCGTGTCCTTTTCGTAGAATGTACTAGACATAGCGAAGTGGAGGAGAAGCTGATAAAGACTTGACTTTTTGAAAATCCATTCGTTGATATAAAGTTGAAGTAGGCAATGAGACAATTTCCTTGATCAAGCACTAGTGTCGGGAATTTTTCTTTGCGCAACGAAACCTAACCAGCAACGATGATCGGTCAGAAATGATACTCGACCGCGAAATTGGCGAATATCAAAGAGACGAGATCGGTTCTAAACCGATAAACGAGGCGAGATTAGTATACGTGCGCTGAGGAGGTACAAGGGGGTGGCTCACCCCTCCCTCCCTCCGTTCATGATACATTCGAGTCACATACGACGAGGTCGGTTCCCGCCACCGTCGATGTATTCATCGTATGTAACCCGAACGGGACTCCATAAAATACTACCCTTCCACAGGATTTTGTTCGGCCGAATAAGTTATTGTAGCGCGCTCTATTTTGATACGGCGACGCCTGGACCGAGCGGCCGCACGCTGAATACCGAATGCCGCGTGTATATATATATATATATATTCGGCCAAACAAAGTGGAATTCGATTTTACGGGGAGGGGGGGCCTCGAGGAACGCTCGTACCGCGCGATACGGACAATCGAGTCTCGTTTACGGGGAACGCCCCTTCGCGGCTCTCTCTTTTATCTTTTCGATCCTTGCGACACGCTGCCTCCACCAACTGGCCTCGATCTGGCCCCCTTCGTCCGCGAGAAAACGATATCTATCGCAGCGTGAAAGATGTGCTTTGGGATTAATGATCAAGCTCTAGCATTAACCATTTGGAATTACGAATAGAAATTTGTGGTAAATTCTACTTCGCCTGTGTGATTTTAGATGTTTGATCATTCGCAATGAAGATGTTGTTAAAATAGATCTTTTCGACGAAGGTTTGTTCTAAAGGAACGATTTGGAAATTGGGGTAATAGGTTTAAAAGAGGACTTAAAAAGGTTGATGGTGAATTAAAAGGTGGTTTGAGAAAGATTTATATGGCGGTATGTGAAGACATTCTCTTCGATAAAGGTTTAATATTTCACATATAATATCATCTCGATCCCCAATCCATCTCCTTTAACTTTTCTTCCCGCTCCAATTTCAAGAAGCGACGCGTTATTTTATTAAAAAAATTCGACGAATTTTCCTCGAATTCCACGAAACACCCCTCAATCCTATCCATCTAGATCGCGTTATTCGTCCACTTCCGATTTCGAGAATAAATATTAACATATCATATTCGTTCGATCCTCAAATCCGGCTCTTTAACCGTCCTCCTATCGGAAATACAAATAATTTCATGGAGAAAGGGACTCGTCTCGCGTCGTTTCCTTGAATTCCACGATGCACCCCTCTATCCAGCCGGGTGCAGCTGGTCGGCGGCAGAACGGCGCGATAAAAGGACAACAAAACGGCACGAGGCGTGGCGATTAACTGAAACAACCGGGCCGACAATGGAGTAATCAGCGAGCTTTTCGACGCACCCATGCCCCCGCCCGCGCGCCCCACCGTCGCTCTTACGCGGGCCACCGTTTTTGTTGTCGCTTCAGCAATCGCAGCGATGATGCCCTCCACGAGATCCACGTCCTCCACGGGCATTCCCTTCGAGCCAATAATCGGAGCCTCAGAACGACATATTCCTGCAAGTTATTCGTGAAAATTAAAGTTAAGATATTCGAAAGGCTTTGTACACGAATAACCGATAAAGTAAACGATATTCCTTTTTCTGTGTATTCTAGATTATCTTAGCCTCCCGATAAGCCATTTTGGAACTTCCAACAACTTCTATCTATTTTCATTATCTTCCCTAAGAATTGATAAGATGCTCCCTTTCGAGCAGGCCTTTCTTTTACGATCAATTATTTACTGTGTCGCCTGTTGTAGAAGAATAAAAAATAATTTCGAAACTAGCTGTCTGCACCACGATCGAAAAAGATTCGCAAACGACTTGAAAAACTGAGAATCGGAAATCAGTCCACCGATCGAAGAAGGAGGAGGAGGAGGAGGAGGAGCGGAGGAACGTTTGACGATATCTCGGAATTAAGGAGCCGTCGGCGACGGGCCGGCGGGGAGGTTGGATTGTTTCATTGATGAGGGGGCATTCAGGGCCGTAGCAGTCTGCGGGGCCGAAGTGGGCACACGGTGGAAGAGGGGGAGGAGGGGGCGAGGGGACGACGTTTACGAGTCCGCTTGCAACCCTCTTTCGGACCACGGTGCGCGATGAATGGTATAATCAGTGGTCGCGTGCCACCCCACAGCGCGGAAGAGCGAGACGATAGCGGAAGGTGAGACGGATGGAGAGAGAGAAAGAGAGAAATTCCCTCCCCCTTCTGATCGTCCTCGTGCCTTCGCTATCATCGAAATCGAGACAGAAGCGGGCGCGCAAAAAGTCACTTAACATCCCCCTCTCTTGAGACTCCCCTCCCCCTTCCCTGCCTACAGAAATCTCTGGGGACCGGAGGATTCTTGCGGGGCAAGGATTTTTCTAGGTAAGTGATGTTATCTATCTCTATGGGCCATCTAATGAATCGAGTCATTGATGATGAAAGATTTGGCTCGTCGAGAATGGTTGTCGATATTATTTAGGCGTTTGAGATATATATATATTTCGATGTAGAATTTTATTTGCAACTTATCGCATTGGTAAATTCAATGATATCGGTAATATCAGAAAACGAACAATTCCACGCTTTAAAAATTTGTTGAATATATATATATATATCTGGTGTCACACAATACGGGTGAATTTCCTAGTTCCGTGAAGAGATATTCCGCAAAAAAAAGGGAAAAAAAAGATATTTACCAGCGATACGGACTAATTGAAAGTGTCAGTGTAGAGATAAGGGTTTCGTACAACGTCGAGTATGAAAAGGGAGCACGGTTCCCCTTTTCGAGGTTCCTTTCTTCTCGTCGATGACCGATAAAAATCGCGTTCACGCCCCGCGAATGACGAAGGATGTGTAACGAGGGGTGGTGATAAAGGAACGAGGCGGCAGAATGACAGCCGAGCGTGCCGATTCATTCATTCATCGTGTAGCGAATTTATGATCGAGTTAATAACAGAACAAACAGTTGATTGCCTTCGATAATTCCAACCCTCGTTCCTTCCCCGCTGCGCGTCCCCCAATAAACCCCTGAATTTCTTTCCAACCCCCGAAACCCGTTCTTGCGAAATCGTTGTAGAAACGATTTCGCAAAAAGAGAGGAAAAAAAGAAATATAAGAGAAAGAGATTATTAAGAAAAGTCGTGTAGAATATCGACCTCTCTCCCATTTTTATTCATTATTTCATTTTCTCCCGGCTGACACAGATACCCACCTCCTCCTGACAGATGAATATTTCGGGGAAGAACCTCCCGGAAATTCGATGGCACCGACCTTACCGAGCCGTTTTCTTTACAGAAGTTGGAATTCGCCGAGATGTTGCCACTAACACACAGCCCTCTTGTCTCGTTTTATACCACCTCTCTTTATCGCCTTATCACTGGAGAGACGTCTTCAGCCCCGTAGCCCTCCCCCTCACCGTTTTCTTCCCGCAAGACATTGCAGCCACTGATAACATTTATTTCGAGAAATGGCCCGCTCACGCTTCTCGCCCAAGCGAACAAAGAGAGAGAGAGAAAAATTCTCTCCGTTTCCACGGCGCAGAGAGAAACGATCTTTTTCGAAGATGCGAATGTGTACTCGGAGAAATAATATCTTCCACTCGATTTGGATAAAAATTCAATCGATTTCGTTCATAATCATTCAACAAACATTTCTTTCTTTTCGTATAATCATACCACGATCATACTGTAACTAAATAATCGAATTCCATCTCCTGCGGAATTCCAGGACACGTCCGCCCCGTGGCAGACCTGTTCCACTTACCATCCGTCCACGGAGAGAATCGATTCCGGCCCCGATTGTCTCGAGAGCAAAGCGTCGATGTCGGCCGGACGCGAGTTGACCATCGAGCAAAAGAGGCGACAGTTACGATAATCTGCGCGACAGACGCACGACAGTCTGTGAGCGCGCGAGAGGGAGAGGGAGAGAAAGAGAGGGGGAGACGGCCGTGGTGGAAAAGGGACGGGGAGACAGCACACCTCCACCTGTTGAACGCGGCTGTATCCACCGTCCGCCATGTCGACGGGGGAGCCAATCGTGGGTGTCCATTAGCCGTGGGACGTGGTGGGAGAGGAGAAACATCCCTGGTTGGCCGATCCCTGTCTCCCCGCGTCTCCCGCGGGACTCCCGATTCCTCCCTGCCTCGTCCCAGACTCGACGTCAGAGAGGGTCCTGACGGATCCTTGCCAGTCCTCGTCACGGTATCAATCACACAGCTTCTCACCGCGGGTATCGCTCCTGTGCCCTTCGTCCGCGCTTCGTTTCCATCCGTCAGTGTGTTGCACCGCCACCGGCTGGAACTGAGAATTCTCCCGGAATCGGAGAATGGAAGAGGGCAAGAAGAAGGAGATTCCGTTGGGGAAGGGCTCCAAGGACGCGGAGAATTGACGTTGAAGGATGATGGATGACTGTGAGTGAGGTTGACGGGGGATGAGGAGGATAATCGGAAGATTAATAATATACTTCGTGTGAGTTTTGAAGGGAAGGGGTGAGTGAATTTTTCCAAGAGAATTTCGACGAGAAGGAGGGGAGAGGAAAGTTGAACGAGAATTGGAAACTCTTCGCGAATCGTTTGTTCGTTCCCAAGATTGAGAAGGATCGTGGAGGGAGGGGGGATCGTTGTGGCGTGTGCAAATTGTTGACTTTGACCGGCCACGTGATCGAACGTTGCACGGAGGGGGATGGAAGAAGAAGATGCGTCGAGCGGTACTCGTCGGGATACATGATCGACTGGACGAAGATACGATGACGATGCACGAGCACGAAATGAGAAATTGTTCGAAACGATGCGAAACGATGACACCGATGAAAGATAGTAATTAGATATAGGTAAGAGGGGTCGATTAAGGGATCGTAGAAGATTGGAAGAGTAGCGGTCGAGATGTCGTCGAAAACGCTGCATAACGAGCATATAAAGCGCCCCATGAACGCGTTCATGGTGTGGTCACGAGGGCAGCGACGGAAAATGGCCCAGGAAAATCCCAAGATGCATAATTCCGAGATTTCCAAGAGGCTCGGCGCCGAATGGAAACTGCTCAGCGAGAGCGAGAAGCGGCCTTTCATCGACGAGGCTAAAAGATTAAGGTAAGAGTTAAAAAAAATCTAAACTAAAAAAAGAAAAATAACTCGATCGATTTCTCGTTAGATAAAAAGATATTGAAAATTATTCGATACGAGTTCTTTAAGTTCAGAGAGAAAATAGAATCGAAAATTTCGTATCGTTTTCGATCAATGCCAAGGATTTTTCTCTCCCGCGTGCTAATTGCTCTTTAGTCACGAGTGGCCGAAAGAAATTATCGCATCGAGGCGTATCTGCAATAACCGTGAAGGGGGAGATGAAAAACGTGGAAGGGGGAGGGGAGGGGGAGAGGAGGAGCCCGTAGTTCATAATACGGTACATTGTTGCTAAAGCTAAGGGCGTGCTGCGCTAAGCCAAGGGGTGGAATAGGGTGAACGAAGTGGTATTTATGGAGGTGGAGGGGACAGCCTCTTTATTACCGACCCTGAATATTTAATCATTGTTATGAGTTTATTTAGCCCGCGCTGTAACGATGAACAGGTCTCGAGAGAAACTTCACGATCGAAATACGATATTTTTATCGTATTTGTTTCATTCTTCGAGGAGATTAACGAGGAAATGATTGCTACTTTAAATTTAATATCCTAGCCGAGATTTACTCTAAACATCTTGAATATTTTATACTACAAAACTACTTTAGACGATAAATTAAACATCGGTTAAAAGAAAAAAAAAATGATATATAATAATTTGGAATGATAAATTTGGAATTTTTCATTCTTTGATAGTAAAAATATGGTAGTAAAAATAGGAGTGTAAATTAATTACACGTAATAATATAAAATCTTATTAAAATTGCCATGATTTGAATACATTTGAATTTAAAATAAAAAGAATATTTTAATAATTTAAACACCGCTAACGAGAAACTAAAAGGCAAAAATTATAAAAGTATCACGGTATAATTTAGAAGCTAAGCGTTTTAAAAAAAATATATATATTCCTTTAAATTCTCGCATATAAATTTCTAGCATTAACGAAGGTATTAAGCTTGGGGAAAACAATAAAGAACGAGAGAGATAAAAGCGATTCAGTTTAAAAAAAAAAAACAATAAAGGTGAAATACAAGGGAGGCGGGGGAACACGTTGAAAGGAGGATTAATTTAAAAGTACGATGGGCGAATTGTTGATGGCAGAATCGAGCTCTATCACGGTTTTTCAAAGCAAAAATTGTCGGAATAGCGAATTGATAGGAGGCGGCAGCCGGGGTTGAATATAAACTCGCGAAATCGGCCGCGGCGGCGATGAAGCTCGTAAAATAAATAATAGAATAATAAAATCGCTTCTCTCGTTCTCTCTCTTCGTTTCTCATTCCCTTTCAATCGTCAAGTATCCGCGTATTCTATCTTCTCCTTTTTTCCGACCGCTTTAGATCGGTTTCGAAAAAAAAGGCGAGGAAGAGGAGGGGAGGGAAAGAGTTAGATAAAATATAGAAAAAGTGGACGAAAGAAGGATCGATCGGGTCCCGATCGGTGAACTTCATCGACGGAATGTAACACAGAATCCTCTTTTCTCTCCGTGGTCGTGATCGAATCGAAAAGGAATTACGAAGTTTCGCAGTGGCGCAAGGTCCGTCCGTGTCACCAGGTGATTCGATTCCTCTTTTTTCCTTTTTTTTTCGAGTATTGCTTTTTTCGATCGCCAGATGAAAAATATTGTCCCGTCTGAGCATACATTGTTCAAATATTTTTTCCAAAAATGGGACGATATTGTTCCCCTTGCTCCTATTAATAATTATTCCCGATTGTTCCTCCTCGGAACGGATCCATCTATGAATTCGAAAAAAAAAAAAAGGAAAAAGAAAAGAAGAAAAAAAAATTAAGAAACGAAAATACTCGGCAATCTTATCCATCTCGGTGTACAAACGAATCTTCTTAATCTCACGACACGTCCCCTTTTCCCCGAAAGAAACCATTCTTCCGTCCCGAATATATAACAATAATAATAATAATAATAATAATAAAAAGCGGTGAAAAAAGAAATTCAAAAACCGACGTCAAGCCTCGATACTCGTCCCATCCCCGAGCAAACTGTATCCTCGAGGAGGGGACAGAGGGAAATGGAGGGAGGGGGAGGGAAATTTCGGGGAAGAGACGTGTAACGGCGAATCCGCTTTTCTGGCGGATGGCAGCGTAGCTGACGACTCTGGTAACTGGTCCGGGAGGTGGAAACGGTCGTAAAATAAAGGGGAGTGGGCCCGATAAAAGTCGCCCCCCTTCGAGCCACGCTCCTGCTAGGAACGGGTTCCCTTCGAGCCAAGCCGTCACTGGCCCGACGTAATCTGTCCGTTCGTTCACGGCGACTCACAATGTGGCCCCCGAGATAACAAATAAAGCCCCATTGTCGCAATTGTGTGGATTTAAAAGGATTTGCGCGGCTCCTCTGCCGGCCCCTACCCCCTGCCTCACCCCCTCGCCTGTTCGTTGGCTGTGCCGCTGCCACTGCTGCTCCCTGTCCTGCCGACTCCCTCCTCCTCGACCCTCTTTTCCTCCCGTCAATTTCCTACTCCCCACTCCGTGGAAACCAAAGGAAAACTAGGAGGGAAAGGAAGGTGTAGAAAATGCCAATGCATCGCAAGGGTGGCCGAAAAAGTTACAGGAATCAATCTGGTGCGGTGTAGTAAGGCGAGGAGAGGCAAAAAGTTGCGAGGGGGCAAAGTTTGGGCGAAGGTAGAATGGTTTCAGGATATTTGCGCGTAATTGGCGAGTTATTAGAATTGATTAAGACTTTATCGAGGCTAATTATTGGGAGATTGTTGAGAAGGACGAGAAAAACTTGATTCAAATTATTCGGAAAACACGATTCAACTTTTCAACACGCACGAAAGTGAAAACGGAAACCACTATTCGAGTTTTCTTGTAAAAATCGGATTTTGCGTTCTAAAAATTCGCGTCCCGCTCGACGATAACTAACCACCACGATCTAATTAAGAATCGACAACGAAATACGCAATATTTCGACCCCGATACCGTTAACGAACTCACCTTCTTGACGAAAATTTTTTAACCACAACACAACACGTACACACACGCACAGAATCTCGCAATTGTCCGTGTTGATAAAAAACACGTGTGCAAGAATCCCGAACAATGATCGATCAGATCGTTTATTAACAAATATTCGGTTACACCGATCGGGAAGACCGACATCGAGAAAGTGTCGTCGTTCGCGGAGCACAATCACATTTATGACGAATCGTTTACATTAACGACATTCTCGCGTACCCACCGGCAGACAATCGTGACTAATTGTTATTGTTTCTTGTTTGCGGCCGCGTGCTCGACTACCGCGCGGCTTATGTTCACCGATATGATATAACGCGTTGTTTATCGCGCCGTTGGAAGTGGTTGGCGCTGAAACGCGTTTGTAACCGAACGCGGCCCGTGTTCGTGTGCACGGCCGCTGATTGTGGTGGTGGAGGGCTCCCAGCGAATTGTAAAGATTACGCCCGATGTTTATGCATTTATGCTGAATTATTGTCGGCGGGGCTTTACCGATGTTTATGCTGATTTACGCTTTGTGCTATCTGCCGGGACACATTGTCCCGGAATTATTATTCCGCTGCGTCACTCTCGCCGCGAGCAACCGAAATTTTGGATTTCGTTCGAGCCGAGCTGGAAAATTCTCCCTCTTCCCTCCTCCCTTCGCCGAGTTTCGAATCGACGATTTTCTCCGTGCGCGCGCCGTTACACGCCAAATTTTTACGCGCCGTTCCTTTCATTCGAGAATCCAGAATTACCTCGAAAGACGGAATGAGATGATGATTTCTTTTTTTTTGAGCTTATTACGTTGTAATATTTTTTTGTATTTTTATACGTCTGATATACAATTAAATATCCGATGAATTAATTTCTTATTTTTATATCTATTGAAATAACATTATTTTCGTTTCGTACGTGCAATTTGCTTATTCTAAAAATTATTATATATTATATATAAAAATATAAAGATAATAAAGTTTTGTAGGAAAAAGAATTACAACACAAGAAAGCCTAGAAAAAAAATATCCGCCATTGTATTTAACGTAGCATTCACGCGTATTTACCATACGTTCGAAATGCACCTAAATCTAATACTTTCGCATTAATTCAACATCGATACCCTCGATCTCGTGAAATAACACTTCAACCCCTAATCGCGTGCACGGTTAACGAGCATCACGCAGCTACAGCCCCGCTACCCACCCCGAAACCGACTATTATTAATCGAGCGGGCGCATAGAAATCGAAGGGAAAATAATCCCTTGGACGAGGTCTAAGTAATTCGAGCATTGCGCCGTGGTATCCCGGTCGCGAAACGCGCGGGGCGCGCACTTTCAGAAAAAGTCGGTTTCCCGCCCGTGAAACACCTATCTCGCCCGCTTTTCTTTTATCTCCACGAGGCGAAGCATAAATAAGGACTGCGTTTGTGCGCCTCTTGGGTACATAATGGAGTATTATGCGACGAAGATACCGACGAGCCTCTGACTCTCTCTTCCCTTCCCCTCCCTCGCTTTTTACTCGAGCCTCTCCCCCTCTCTCCTCCTCGCCCCCCTCGACACAAAACGCGTCGACCGCGCCTCGAGCCGGGGGGTGTATGTGTGTACAAGATATTTACCACAAATACCCATGGTGCCCCGTATCGTGTATCCCAGTGCCACGATAATACGTCCCTTTGTGCTGGATAACGGTGTCGAGAGCAAAGTTTACCGAATTCTCCACTGTCTCGTCCCGTCTCGCGCGATTCTTCGCGCGATAACGAGACACGTTGGATTATCGAAGGTAGATAGGGCGCGGGATCATTGTCTAAGTATGTCCAAGGATAACTTTTCCCTACTCCTCGATGGAAGAGAAATCGGTTTAACGCGGGCGATTTCAAATTGTTGGATTAGGAATGGTTTGTTTGATCATTCGATCGAAGGAAAATGGCGAGAATCGGGAGAATTGATCGAAGTGATTACGTCTTCCTCCCCTATTGCGTATTCTGCATGCCAAAACTATTCAATTAGGCCACCCCTGAATCGCTCGAAGACGAGTGTCCCCCTTCTGACAACGGCAACAGCCATTAGATTTAGATCGAGCTATCGAGCGAGTACGAATATCGAAATTTCGCTCGAAGAGAAAAAAGAAGATTAAAAAGAAATAAATATTCTGCTTTCAGAGCCCTCCACATGAAGGAGCATCCAGATTACAAGTACAGGCCCCGCAGGAAGCCGAAATCCTTAGTGAAAAAGGAGAACAAATTCGGTTTCTCGATATCGCCGTTGATGTCCTCGGGTGAATCCCTGGGCAACATATCGAGAAGCCTCCTGCCACCTCTGGCCCCCCCATCGCATCACACGTTGATGAGCCACGAGGATCTCAAGATCCCCCGTTTCTTCCCGCCATTTCCATATCCCCTCTACCCAATTCAACACAAATTGGGAGAAGAATTCAACGGCGGGAAACTGGCCGCGGATCTCGCTCTCCAAGCTCTCTACGGCGGTGGCACCTTCTACTCCAGCCATCAGACCATGTCCTGGCCCGGTTTATCAACGGCGACCTGTCTCCAGCCCAACTGCGGATGCCCAAGTCCCCCCAAAGACCCGAAGAGGCCTTACTTGCCCGCCAAATTAGACGAAAGGCCGTTCCCAAGCCCGGGCAAACCGGAGGACGACGGATTCCCCTCGGACAGGGATTCCAGCAGGGAGGAGCCGCGATACAGAAAACTGGAGGAGGAGAATTTCTCGTCGTCGGTGGACAGGCATCAGGAGGACAGATCGCAGGATCGATTCTCCTCGTCTTCCTCCTCCTCCCTCGTTGATCAAAACGAGAAGGTAGGCAATACCGCGCCGACCACGACTACGTCGTCAGCGACTACGAAAGTGGAGAGCGCGTTCTCGGTCCAAAATTTGACATCGTCCAGCTCGAATTTAGGCAGCCATCGTGGCGGCCACGTCATATGAAGACCGCTTCCGGTTCTCCCGGACTTAAACTTCCGGGGGAACCTGGTACCACCCGGATGGCCCAGCACCGACTGGTGGAGGGTACCACCGATGCTCTCGCCGATCCCCCAGGCAACCGTCACCAATCTGAACGCGCCAGCCAAAGAGGACGAGGTCCAGTTCCAGGAGGAGCAGCAGAGGAATGGGGCGATGGCCAGATCGAGGAGCATCCACATTGGAAATGTGCAGTGATCGTCTCAAAGTTGAAAGAAAATTTAACTCGAGATCGTAGTCGTAGAGACGGATGTTGGGTGGACATTTCGTGTACATAACGCGAACGAAATTCAATCGTGAATGATAAGTGAACTAATTACTGAGTTATTACAAGTTTTAGAAGAATCCGAAGATTGACCAGGAATGACCAGGAATACCAGCGTCGGTCCTCGATCATTCGTAACCTGTTGCGTTGTGTGATAATTCGAGCAGCCTATTTCTTAGCGCGCCACGTTTTTTACGATTGTACATAATATTAACGAGGAGAAGGAATCGCAAAAGCGAGCTCGAAGAGTCAAAACTCGGTCCCCGGTGAACCTTCCATCGTGGAAGCGATCCTGATCTTGCTCTCGATACCCTTTCTCTCGGCTTTCTCTCGGCGGAATACGGTTTCCAAAAAACGGTGTCGAAGAACGAAAAGTTCGAAGGAAAATTCCACGTAACCACGTATCCGGCGGTGGATACCGCAAAGCCGAATCGATAACTCGCCACGGCCGGAATCCCACAAAGAGAGAGAAAGAGAAGGAGAGAGAATGAGCGAGCGGCGAAAGGGTCTTTTCCGGCAAAGCGTGTACAGGGATGCAAGAGAAGAGTCCAATTTTGATGAGATAACCAACCCTCTCCGTGGCACATATTACCGCGCACGCGAGCCAAAGCGAGCCACAGGGAGGACAGAAAAGAGCCCCGTACGAGAGGTAGGAGAAAGAGAGAGAGAGAGAGAAAAAGAAATAAAAATAAAACCCCTCTTCGAGTGGAGGCAAATCTCTTCTTTGGGGCGCGGCCATGCGAAATAAGCCAACCGTTTCTGAATGCTAACGTAGATGCGGGCCTGTATACGCGTTATACCACCCCCTCGCGAGATGATTTTATTGCGTCGCGCATCGATACTGCAACTCTCTCCACGATATTTCAACTCAGTTCTCTTTCTTTTTTTTCTCCTTTCTTTTTTTTCTTTTTTTTTACAGATTTCCCTTTGTCGCTTGTTTTTCGTTACATACACGCGCGCTTGTCTTTTGTTACATCGCGTTTTGATTGATGGATCGCGCGACGATTGTGAGGGAGAGAGAGAGAGAGAGAGAGTGGTGAGAGTGAATACGATGAATCATCATCGTGTTCGATTATTTTTTCGTGCTTTCGCGAAGAAATCTTGAAATCTTGTGATATCTGGTTAGAAGCTTTTTCCTGCGTTGTTCATGATTTTGTTGTTGTTGTTGTTTTTTTTCTTTCGTTCCTTTTTTCGTACAGGGAAATTGATACTGTGGAACTCTTTTCAACGAAATTGTTACGAATTCTAATCGAGATCGTCGTATCATTTGGAATAACAATCGGCTGAATATTTTTATAACGTGACGTAGTTAAAAAAAATGTATTTCGTATTATTTGTTCGCGAAACGATTACTTAATTTTTTTAATTATAATCATATTATTGGCGGGAAGAAGATTTATTATTCGAATAGATTCGTTTCGAAAGAAGTTCTACCGTACAACAAATTTTGTTAGATAATATTTTATTAAACGTAACGTAAAATTTTATTTTAACTCCAACTCTTAAAATCTATCGTCGAAACAAATTTCACGATAGCCTTTAAGGGTGTAGCCTTTGAAATCTTGTTTAGAAAAGAAATATTATCAATTATAACTTGTCGTTTAACATCTCTTTCATGATCTTATATAGGAAAAAAAAAAAAAAAATACGCGGCAAAATGAAAAATAGAATGCAAGATTTTTTTTTGTTCGGATAGTAGAGAAATATGCGAATCTGTAATTTGTTACTGTGAAGCTTTAAACGATTGGCCGGTAATAATAAAACGTTCAATTCGAGCAAATTGTTTGCAGACGCGCCATTCTGTCCACGGATTGTTGAATTCGTTCGCACTCCCCCTCCCCTCCACCTCCCTTCCCCCCTTCCCCACCCTCTCCCTCGCAGTTTTATTGCAGCTGATTTTTCGCAATCGACGCGCAACCGTATATTCGAAATTTTATACACTTGTTTTGCCGCGCGAGGCACGTATTTTTCGTGGGCAAAATTTTTCGATATCAACCGGCGACGATCGAGCCTCACTACCGATCAGAATGGAAACTAATTCTCCCTCCCTGGCATACTTTTCACCTCCCGTATCTAGAAATTGTATACAGTTTAAAAAAAAAAAAAAAAAAAAAGGAAAAAAAAGAAAAAAAAAGAAATATCGTAACGATTGTAGAACGAGTGGACGATGAAAAAAAATAAAAAAAAAAAAAGAAATATAATGTAAAGCGTATCTAAACGGATAGAAAAAAAACGTATCTTCTTCGATATTATACGTATGTTCCTCGGCTACCACACACGTTTTATTTCCAACGTTCCAAACGAGAGAAAAAGGAAACGAAGTGTATAGCGACTCGTATAGCTCGACTCGAGTTTTCCATTAATCATGTCGCTGAAAAAAACGACGACGTAATCATTGTTAATTATTTGCTGTAACATAACGCGTTTGTAAATAAATTGAATCTTAATCGATGTTTCATCCGTCATTTATGAAAATGTTTTTCCAACATCGTTTTAAAAATATTTGGCAAATAACATCGTTTTTACTCGTAATATACATAAATGATCTCCATATGTTCTCAAACCAGTATCATATTTAATTTTTCTCACGAGTAAAAATCAGAAATTTTTTTCAGATCCTTTAAGTTACTTTATATATATATATATATCATATCTTTACTTTGTTTTTCGAATTACAACGGCGAAATTCGTGCATCACAGATATTCGTACGTGTCCTTATGAGCTGGTCCTTGACACAGAAGCACGAGAGTAGCCAGGATCGATCAAGGACCCCATCTCCACCACGTATCTCCTCCACGTATTCGTACAACTAATCGGAGGTTACACGAAGGAGAAGGAATCGTAGGGGAAAATCTGAGAAGGAGTAACCTCCACGCCTCCCCTTCGACCCTCGATCCACCCCTCCGTTGCGTCGTGTTTTATTTCTGATAGCGACGCCTCCACCGTCGCCGCGAGGACATTATCGCCACCGCGAAGGACCCTTTCTTCCCCCATAAAGGCAATCACGCTTTCTTCGTGGCAAGATAACAGGAGAATGGAGAGCCAGAGACGTTCTCTGTTCGCGCCAGCGAATTCCACCACTATTCCATAATTCTTCGCTTGCCCCTGGTACGGAGGAGAAACGATCCTTTTCACTTTCCACCTCCTTCGTTCCTTGAATAGAATTTTATCCAAAGTTATTATCGGCATATTGTTTCTGTTCGTTTATAATTAAATATTGCAACTTATTTCACCCAAGCTTTCTGACGCAGCTGACAATATTTTAGAATAATATTGTAAAATATTAACGACTATTGTAAAAATATAAAGAAACTTATTTTATATATTTTTTTCTTTTTCTTTACGGTTACTGTCTTTCTTACACGATTGAACAAACTTTACACGCTCGAATTTAAATTTCTTAATAAAGTGTAATACGAGTCAAAGACTTGAAGGAATTACCACACCAATTCGTTGGCGTGATAAAATTTTCCTAAATTATTCTTTCCTTTATGGGAACGATGCTCGAAGAAATGCGTAATAATTCGAAAAATATAAAGAAGGGAATAATTTCTGGTGAAATGGTGGACTGTTAAAGTCCGAAGAGGAGCACGAGGAACGACCGGAAGCCTCGAAGAACCGACGTAGATTCGAAATGCGCGGTGGGTGTTCCGATTCGAAAGTGATTACATTTGACTTGGATTCGTGCCTCCTTACGGCAAAGGCAGCCTCTGCCTGTACAGAGCCTCGGCAACGAGGACATTCTTCCCCGACAATACCTCCCACAATCGAGCGAGCAGCACTTCCGCGCATACTAATGGAGAGGCGCCTAGACTCCTTTGGCCAGCCAGTAGTCGACGCCCCAATCCACCCTCTTCCACCCTTTGCACGACACCGTGGAAAACTTCTACTCTAGCACACTGGAAGACGACCATCCGTGTAGTTTCTACAAAAGAAACACCAAGAGGGGTTAGATAGATTTTTCTCGTGTGAAGTCGATTCTACGCTACTCTTCTTTGAAATAGTAGAAACGGTATGGAATGAATTGGAGTAGTATGGACGAGGTAGTTTTAGAAAAATTGTGTAATTCGTGATTAACTTTAATTTAATTTTTCAAAAGATCTGATTAGAAAGTTTATTGTTCTTCTTAAAAAAAATAAGATAAAAGAGTCTGAGGAAGTAAATTGAAACGTTTACTTTCCAACCCTTGTACTTTATACCTTCTTCTTACTCGTCTTATTACATCGAAACGAACTCTAGAAGAACTCTCTTTAATAACTCAAAAACTTTCCTTATTTTCTATCTAAGAATCGGTATACGATATAATAAACTTACATGCAGAAAATATCAGAAATTTTTAATAATAAAAATTTCCCTGTGTCGCCAGACTAAACTATCCCTCAAACTCGTCGTCCCCCACGCGTTGCAAATAAAATTTTCTCCAAGGAATTCTTCTTACGCTTTCGTTCGATCCGCGAAAGGGAAAGTAGTTGGAGAAGGAGGAGGCGAGGAAGACACGCAACGTCGATAGATAGACTTTTAATTGCGTCGGTGCGCAATTATATAAGCGCTTTTGTAGGAGAGCCGCGCGAGAGGGTGCACGGGCGCATCGCACGAATCGTTTGATTGCGGAAAATGACGGGCGGCGATGGCGCGAGTGGAAGTTTTGAGTGGGCGTCGGTCCTGGCAGACAATGAGGCATTCAGGGATGGCATTGTCGAACCGACAACTGCGTTACCGTAGACAAACCCGAAATCACCGGCGCTATCGCCGTACCAGATCCGATTATGCGAATAATAAAATGCAATGAAACAGAGGGTGATGGAGAGAGAGAAAGAGAGAGAGAGAGAGGAGGGATGCGGAACGTGGCGGAAGAGGGTGAGAAGTTTGTTAATAGCGTCAGTGTCTTTTTCTTCGTCCCCTTTTTCCTATCTCTTTCTCTCTCTCTCTCTCTTTTTACGAAACTATGATAATCCGATGAATTCCGTATACACAAAGGATGGTTTGTCGTATACTTATGCACAGATAGAGACATGTGCCTGTTTCTGAAATACTTCTCAATATCGTTCTTGCTCTCGGTTCGAACAAATTCGAAATTAATTGAACGATAATTCGTCGGTGAAAAATAAATATTCCAATTCAGAAAGAGGCAGAGTGGATCGAAGTAGGCCGCAGCGTCTAATTCCTCTGGGAACTGGGTGACAGGGGCTGATAGATCTTAAACGGGCCGAGAACGGTCTGTGGAGAACGATATTAGACTAGGTGCAATAATTATGCGTCGGGGGTTGGCCAAATCCGGCCCAAGTTGGTGAACTTGGTTAATTAGGGACGGTAGTGAGACGCCGGCTGGGTATTGTCCGGCACTGTTGACTTCCGGCCTCTTCTCGGAAAGCCTCGCGGAGAGGCGGGTTGATTGTTTCATTGTTTCCGACCCCACTGTCAAATGCCACCACGGTGAATGGGGTTATTGTTATTTCAGGCCGTGGCGCAGACAATCCAAGGGTTTTCGGGCTTCACCCTCCCCCTCCCCCTCACCACTTGGTTTAATGTCGAGGTATGTCGACTTGGAGTTGCGATCGCGTTCTTCCAACTGTTCTTGAAACTTTGCCAGGGAAGATGAACAAGTGTTTGATAAATATATTTCTTTTCTTTTTTTCTTTTTTTAGTTCCGTGTGAGGGTAGAGAAGTGTGAAGAAATTTCAACAACTAAGGTGTAAAGAATCGAATATTTTTCCTATACTCTGTTTTAAATAAAATATCTTTGCAAATTTAATACCTCCATTCTTTGAAACGATATATTTCGTCGAACTCGAGTGTTGAATTATTATTCCAAGAGATCTTCGACTGCTCTTCGATTTCGTATTATTAAAAAAATCTCGTGGATTCTTGTTCGCGGAGAAGAAATATTCGACAACGCTTCTGTCACGATCTCCGCAGGCAATCAATTCATCGATTTTTTACCCGCGAGGATCACGGGACCCTCGGTGATCGTGTTGACCGGAAGTCCGCCCCGGCCACGGGTGCCGCCTTCTCTCGGTTTTTCAATTTCGCATAATGTCCGAGCATGGTCTATCGGCGTGTTGGAAAAGCGCGGCCGTGATAAGATAGCCCACGGCCCAATACCAGGGGAATTTACGCTCGGCATAAGTTTGCCTTATATATGAGCGTCCACGGGAAATGCGACGATCCTATCGGGTCCCGGGTCATGGAGATCCATCCGTGAAATGTTGTCCCCGGCTAGTATTTTACCAGTTTCTCCGGGGACGTGACGTGTTGGAAAAGCGGCCACGTTTCGGCCACGAAACGCGGTGATAAACTGGTCGCCGTAACCGTGCCTCGAAAACGGTGCCTTTTAAAATGTAATCTGTTTCCATAAAGATGGTCGATGATCGAACGACTCGGTTCTCGCGCATAGAGCGAAAAAATCGAGAGAGGCGAGAATCGCGTTTTGGAAATCGTGTCGATATTATTACCTTCGAATTTTTTCTTTCCGCGACACTAATTCTATCTTCTGAAAATTTAATTCTCCTACCTTCGAATTGAAAAATTGTCGAAAAACGAGCTACAATTCGACTATGACCCGCTCGAAAGGATAAATCAAAGAGAGATCATTTTCCGTCCCGTTTCGAAAAAGAATCGCGTATGAGCGTCGAAGGAAGGAAGGGAGAGGAGGGGGGAAGGGAAAAAAGAAAAAAGGTCGGCAGAGAGGGCAATTTCGTGGACACTTCATCACGATTTAACGCCATAAAAGTCGAATAAGGCCGATGCCGGGTGATGCCCCGACACCTTCTACCTTCGGATTGGAAACAAAATGTCGTAAAATATCGGGTGGAAAGGTTTCGGCAACGATTCTTCCATCCTTTTCCCACCCAGCCCCGGTCTCCTCCCATCCTCGATGGCTTTCCCTGTCGTTTCCGCGCCCTGTGCACCGTTGACCCGCAGAACGACGGTATATATAAAATCGCGGCTGGTCGGGGATGGCAGCTCGCGCGGCGGTAAATATAAATAAAAATGGAAAGCCGACCATAATGGCCGGTGGAAAGTATGACGCATACCTATACCCCTCCGTGCCTGTTTCAAATTGATATTTCGAAAGTGCCAACCCCCCAAATACCACACTCTTTCCCCTTTCTGTCTTCTTCGACCCTTGCTCCACTTGGTTTTCATTCTTTTCATTCGTTAATCATGTCGCAGCACTTTGACGAACGGTAATAATATCCGTGATAATAATGTTCAAACGAAAACGATGTTTCTCTTCGAACAATCGCGTACAACAGCGGGAAAAACAGTGGACGATTGGAAGGAACGGCTCGTGAATAAGCATAAATATGCTCGGCAGCAAGAATAGCATTACATCAATCGACGAGGCGAACGCGTACACAGCCGGTCCTCGTAATGGGCTAAAAGCTTTACAAAGCGAATACGAATAGACAGGTGAAGGAGGGGGGTTGCGGAAACGGGAGGGGGAGGCAGGGAAGGGGGAGGGGCACGGGTAAGGTTTTGTCGGCGGCGGAGCTTCGCTTCGCGACAAATCCTTCCTTTGTTGGATACGGGGAAATAGAAGAGCGGAGAGAAGAGAGAAGCGAACGTTGCATTATATTTTGCCTCCGTTGCATATCCATTGGTGCATGGATTCCTGAGCCTCTATCGGGGACGGCTGCCACCCGGTGAAAAATAATTTGCGCGACGCGTCTACGTACCCGCGAGTACTTTTTCCTTCCTCTTTTTTTCCTTTTTCTCCCTTCCCTTCCTTCCATCCCATCATCTTCGTCCCCCGATTTCCTTCATCCCTCTGAAAGTTTCTCCTGTCTTTTTCTTTCTTTTTTTTTTTTTTCGGTAATCTTACATCGTACATTCGTACATTCTTTGTCGTCGGCGAGAATTCGAACGATATTTTTTGAGAAATTTAAATTTTTGATATGTTCATATGTTTGAGGGTACGTTTGTTCATCGGGGGATTTGGAGAGATCATTAGAATCGAATAATTTTTGATCGTTTTCAAGAAATTTCGTCGAGGAGAGTAGTTGCGGGTAGCTGTGATTGGCGCTGCTTTGCCATTTGCATATCTATGATTGAATTATTTAAAGTGAATCGTTGGAGAAACGATAATGATTGGCGAGCGTGAGCCGGTTTACGTATTTATTAACCAATTTATTCGCGTTATTGGCGCTTTGCGCTCGATGTCAGGCATCGTATGGATAAGTTCAAGACGTTATTGCCTTTCGAAATCGATTAGAACTACCGTTTAGAGCTACTTTCCATATTATAGCTATTTTATTCGAAACGAAACGAATACGAGGCACGCACTCGTCAATCTTATTTTATACTTCTAAGAATCTTGATCTCTTCATGAATTTTAAAATTTTAAAATTCACGAGAGATCTCGAGCGAACACTTTTGAATTTTTCCCGTTTAAAATAAGAAGAAATCCTTTCGAAAGATCCTTCGTACAATTTACATTTACACCGATCAATTAATTTGATACTTAATTAGAACATCTATCATCAAATTATAAAAAAAAAAGAATAAATCAGATGTTAAAGATCGATATATTTACGTGTCTCGATGAAAAGATAGAAATCCAGAGAAATAAAAGGAATCTGAAATTTCAACGGACGCTATATGAAGTACCTATACTACTAACATTCGATCCCTACTTAAAAATATAGTTTCGCGTATCACGAAATCTTTTAAAAGTAAAATGTAAAATTCCCAGATATTGTGAAAAACTCTGTTTCAGAAATCAAGAATGGTCACAGGTAAAATTTATTCGATGAAAATAAATATTCTCTAACGGTGTCTAATACCATCGACGACGGATATAATTTCTGTTTTTAAATCTCGGCCCACCTTTCCTCTCCTCTCCCCCCTCCCCTTGCCCTCCCTTCTTCAACCCTGCACGGTAATTGAATTCTTGGCCGAGATTACTTTAGCTTTCGCCATTTACTTCAGCTGGAGCATCTTGCAACGAAGCTCGAGCTCGATGGAGAGAGAAGCTCCTTCAACCCCGCAGGTTATTTAAGATAGATTATTATTCTCCGAGCCATGGCGGCAAGGCATCAGCGAAAATGAAAACGCTATCATTTACAGGCGGATTAATTGCCGCGAATCACTTTATCCAACATCCCTCTCTGTCGTCCTTTTCTCTTCAGCCGCTTCTCCCCTCCCTCCCCCCAAGAACATTTAATAGAATCCTGTCGTTGAGCCGCGTTGTTGTTGTTGTTGTTGTTGTTGTTGTTGCTGCTGCTGCTGTTGCTGCTGCAGCGATTGTCAGAATACAGTGGACGACGAGTGAAATTGGAAGCATTGTGGAAGGAATTATTTGTAATCGCGTTTAACGAGTTATAAAAGGGGGCGGAGGGGGAGGGTACGAATTGTGAAATCGTTAATTTGCAATTGAATATTCATAGAGGAAATTAATATATTCTTCAGATAAATTAACGTAGAAATCTCGCGTATCGTTTTTGTCCAATTATTTCGTTTCTTCTTCAAATATCGTTGAAAAGAATATTTAACATCTTCAAGTACTCCAAGAGCGATTCGTCCTCGTTAATTATTCCCCAGTTTCCTTAAAAATCGTCATGACGGATCGAAACGAAATCTAAAATTCGAAAAATCGCCACGTACAAAGGCGAAATCGATGCACACCGATCACGAGCGAGACCGTCCCGCAGCCATGAGTTTACCATAAGTTTGATTCTCGATCCTCGATCGTGGAACGGCATCCAGAGAGGGGTTCGAGGCCTGGATTGGAATAGGATCGGAGCGAAGCGTGAAGAGGCCGTTATTGTGGGCGCTGGCGCGCGTCATTTGATCGCGCACAGTTGAAGCCAAGGCCTCTCTGTGTGCACCATTTCCCTCCTGCTCGTCGCCTGATCCCTCCACTACTCCCCCCTCTCTCTCGTTCACAGTGGTGGCCTGTCGTTTCGCCCCGCGCCGCCGTCGAAGTTGCGCAACCCAGCCCGCAGGAAGGGTGGGTGGGCCTGCGAGGGTGGAATTTAGCCCGCAGGCCGGCCAACCTAATGGAAACAAGAAATTGCGGCAAACAGCGTTACCCACGCCTCAACGCCCCGTAAATATCGTGGCCGAGAGAGAGAGAGAGAGCGTGGCCGAAAGCTGCGCCCACAACAGCGGCGTACACTGTCAAAGGATCTTCTGTGGATCGGCTACCCTTCAACGGAAAAGCGGTCCAACCAGTGGCCAAGCGACGTACTATATCTCTATCTATGAATCTATCTTTCCGTTTGTTAGGGATACAAATACGAAAGAGTAGGAAAATTATATCGTAAGAGAATTCGTATTATTCGCGTATTAAATCCTATCAAAAGATTTAGAATTTTCGTCATCGAAATTCGTTGAGAAAATAGAGGAAACCGTGCCGTTCAGATCACTTTTTCGTTCATCCCGATATCTCAATCGATTGCCGAGACACAAGGATTCAAAGTTGCCGTGATACTTGAGACAATGCAAGAGGTGTGAATGGGCACGCGGCCTATTTTTTCTTGGAAATGTGCACTACTTCCAGGAATCGCGTCTGTCGCTTGTCTGCAGTTTGAGATAGGTCGGTGCGAGCGAGAGGTCCGAATAAGCGACAAAGACGGGGATAGTAAAGGACTAAAAATTACCTTTGTCTTCACACGACGATATCTCGCGAACCGGAAATCGTATCGGGATAAATAAAAAAGCGTCTTAAAGAGCAAGGTTCCGCGCTTCTAATGGTCTTTCATTTGTTGGCAGGAAACTATTATCTTTTAATCGGAAAGAGTTAATCGGATTTAAGGTAAACGATTAAAAATTACCATTGTCTTTAAACGACGTATCGGGATAAATGAAACGCTTCTACCAGTCTTTTATTTTTCGACTAGAAATCGTTACCTTCGAAATTACAACCGTTTGAATTTTCGTGTAAATATAAGTTAGAAAATTGTAGGAAAAAATTGACACGTATTGATCGAATCTAAAGAGAATGCGATAATTGTAATTTTAACGAGAAAAATGACGTTAACAATAGAAACGGAAACGATGGACAGCCTCGTGATACAGCTTCCTGGCTATTCTACGTGCGCTCGAGTGGACGACGAGTCGTTCCTGGTAAAAGCGCATTGGCCACCATCTATTTATCCGGGTCTCCGATAATCGAGTTATCGCTGCTTTCTTTTCATTCGATTCAACCGACACCTCGAGATATCCTCGACACTTTGGAGAGATCGACCACGTTTCGAGTGCAATTTATTAGAGAAACTCTCTCGCGTTCCGATGATTTCACCCCCACCTCCAAACTCGCAACCCCCCGTGTTTGCCGAGAACGTTTGTTCTCCAAGCACGACTTTAGATTTTCCCTCTCCGACCATGTGTCAATTTTTACAACACCGTTCAGTTTCATTTCTCTCGGAAAACATCGATTAAACTTAATCGTCATTGATTCTTCTTCGATTCGAATTAATATAAAATTCGGAATATCCTTACGTTAGATCTTATTCAATCTTATTCCATCGTCCGCATAATTAAATATCATCGTATCACGAAACAAACGTGGACAAAATTCGCGATTCGATCCTGGGAATAATTGACAAGGAGATGGCGCGAAGGATATAGTGTGGACTAGTTGGAAAAAGGCGAGAACGTGGCGGAAAAGGGGGTAAGCTGAATGTCGAGTTTTCAATCTGCCATTCTATCATTGACAATTTCGCGCAAATGGGATCGCGGTGCAAGGGCGTTGAAGCGTGCTCTCGGCGCACATTGGCGTTAAATAAGAGTAACCCAGCCAGCGCGCCGCCACGGCATAATTGCCTGTGAAATCACTAGATGGATTTTGCCTCCTTGTTCTGCATTTCCATCCTGTATTTTTGCAACGCCAAACTCCTCCCCCCGACCGTGCCTGCCCACGTAATTCCGGGATCGAAACGCAGCCGCGCCAAATTGTTTCGTATCGTCGTCGACCGCGAATGTGATTCGTCTGCGCATTCGACGGCCACCTTCCATGGCGAAATTCTGAAAATCTTTCC
This sequence comes from Apis cerana, assembly GCF_029169275.1. Taxonomy (NCBI): domain Eukaryota; kingdom Metazoa; phylum Arthropoda; class Insecta; order Hymenoptera; family Apidae; genus Apis; species Apis cerana. The sequence goes on along the minus strand of NC_083862.1, from coordinate 10,816,026 downwards.
TGGATGGATTCCTTTAAGTTTTGAAATTTTACCGAAGTTTCGTATGGAAAATGGAATTTCATACGAATGAAGAGAATTGTAATAGTATAATGCGATTACTTGGAATTTTTATTTTTATTTTAAAGATCGTTACGGTTGTTGTCGATTATAATTAAAATAAAAATTGAGATAATATCGAAAGTTAAAAATTTTATTTGCAGCTCACTTAATTATGACTTTTTTCGTTATTTAATATCAGATATGGAAATATAGAATCAATCTTTCGCCCAAATTAACTATTCTGAGACTATTATTCCATAGTCTGAAAACGATGGCATCATCATCTGGCGCATTTTTATGAAATTCGTTCCTGCATTTGGATTCATATCCGTTTAATTTCGCTTTGTCGAACAATCGCGATTGTTCGAGCATCCTTCGTCGCGATTCCCGGCACAAAGGTGGGCTGCTGATACTTTGACCAGAGAAATGTATTTCCACGATTCGGTAATCGCCTTACCACAGACCGCCGTTACCCCCTTATCGTGTACCGGCCGCGAGATAGAGAGAAAGGGAGCCGATGGTGTAAAAGAAGGAGCACGCGAATCGAAACGTACGATTTTAAAAGCGATTCTACGAAATAAAGTCGAAAGTTTGTGAATTTTGTAAAAGAACGACTCAATCAGAGGTTATCGAAAAGATATTGAAGATCCTTTGCCATTTTTCCCGCCCTATAAAGAACCTCGAATCAATGAAAAATGATTTAGAAGAAATTAAATTTGAATTACGGCAGAGTCTAAATTTAAAATTATTGAAAAATTGCGATATATATATATCTTTCGTAAAAATTTCAACTCGAAGAGACAAACTCTCTCGGAGAAGACAAAACCGGGGACGATCAATCGGAGGTAAGAGAGGCTAGAAGAAAAGCGTAAACGAGAATGGGAGGTAGCGTAACAGCTGCGGGTCTGCTTAGCATAAAAATGGCCAATTATCCGGCTAACAAGCCGGCCGAGCGACGAAAACCTCGTGGAAACGCGGGGCTGGCTGGCTCCTAACTCCGTTAGCGCCTCCTCGCCTCCTGAAGGAGATTAGTTAGCGTAAATGCCGTCGGTCGTAGCATTTTTATTCCTGATTACCGTTTCTCGTCGTGCTAATCTCGTTACCTTGACATTCGAAAACTTGACTCTCCGTCCCTCTCTTCCATCACCCCCTACGCCATCCATCGCCACTTTTCTTCGACGTCGAGGGCGTCTTGAAGAAGAAGAAGAAGAAGAAGAAGAAGAAGAAGAAGAAGAAAACGTCACGACGACGACGACAACGACGAAGAAGAAGAAGAAGAAGAAGAAACGTAGAGGCTTTCGAAAGGACACGGCGACAATGCCAACATGATTTCCAACAGGAATGAATGCCATCCTAATTCTTCCCCGAATAATCGCGAGTGCAAGTTTGTTTGCCTCCGCGTTCACCGGCTCTCTGTGTCGCGTAATGGCTTCTGATGAATGCCATGGGGAACTAGCAATGGAAACGTCTTTCACTTGGACTTTAACCGAGACGCTCAATTTTTTGTCGCAGCAACGAAAGACGAATTGTTCGTATTTCTATTTTTCTAATATCGTCTAACAGAATGCAATGTTAAATTTCACGCAACCTAAATCCGAAACATTAATCCTTCACGAGTGAACTAACTTCAACCATTTTCGTCGAATTTCACGAGACGCGCAAACGGACAAATATTTTCCCAAAGGTCGATTCGATTTTTGAAAAGAAAAAAAAAAAGATCAATATTCTCGCGTCTCGCCTATCGACCGCCTATCCAAAAATCGAAAACCTCGAGCGTTATATTATTTCAAAACGAGCGCGTAATTTCTTCGGAATCCGCTTATCCGCAGGCCTCGAAAACTATAAACCAGAAACACATGTCGACGCGGCGAGGGTGGTCGAGCGGGAGGGGGAGGGGGCGGTTAACCAGGCTGAAGCGGGAGGCAGCCGAAAGCTAGAGGCGGATGTCGCGCCGGGGCAAAGTTAAATTAAATCACGGGCGAAGGCAGCTAATATTGTAGTTTATCTGGCGGGACATTAGCGCGGTGAAATATGCGCCTCCTTCGCCTGGAACTTAAAATCAAGATCCACCGAAGTTCTCTCCGTTCTCTCTCTCTTTCTCTCTCGTCTCTCTCGCCACCACCTCGCCCCTTTCACCGTGCCTCGTTCCCCGCCTCGCATGCGGCCACGTCCTTCCTGCTAAGTCGCGCATGAAAATACTAATTATTATACCGATTATTAATACGAAAAGTTCCGTGCCGCTGTTAAGCTTCCAGCATGGCGTGCAACGACCAGGAGGCTGCGAGTTTCTTGAGAGGCGAAGAAGGCATCCGGATTACGCTTATGCACGGTTATAACGAGGAAAACTCGCGGAACCCCTCCATCCCATCCATGTTCGCTCCGCGGATCTCAAGTCTCGCGTATATGTGTTATATATACGTGCGATAAAAGAAAAGTTAGGGGCGCCACGGGTCTTTCACGAGATCTGAAGGCATTCTGGGTTTCAACGATCGTGGAGAATTTGATAATTTATCAATTTCGCAAATCGTTTTCGATTTCGATGGATAGATTCGATAGATAGATAATCCATGTGTTGTTATTATTTGAGGTTGTGTCTGGAAAATATTAAGATATTGAGTAAGTTTGTGTACGTTGTTAAAGTTGAACGGGGAAAGGAAGAAATAATTTGTATCTCTGTTTTATGAACGATGGGTGAGATGTCGTAAATGATATAATTTGTTTATATGTCTAAGAATTGTGGAATATTGTTTAGGATTTTGATTCTTCGAAGGGATCTGAAAAGAGTTTTCTTGTTAGGAAAAGTTTGAAACAGAATATAATAAAAGAATAAAGTAAATGGTAAGAATTAATTCCAAAGATTTTTGTTTATAAAAATTTTACATAATTAGGTATTCAATTTATCAAAATTATTACCAATGAAAAAATATTGAAACTTCATTTGTCGAGGATTTATTTTGAACAATAAGATTGTACTTCTTTGGAATCTTTTGTACTTATCAGTGTACATGGATAAAAAAATTTTTACCAATAAAATAATTACAGAGACATACATCCTTCCCGAACATCGATCTTTTGAGATTCGTTCTCCATAAATGAAACATAAATCTCACCATTCATGCCAAAGTAGCCTTCTGATTCTTCGTTATATCTTCCATAAAATTGTCATTCTTCGCAAATTTGGCGTAACTAAATTATGAAATTGTGACAAAGTTATTGAAAATCTCATTGAAAAATAATTATCTTTCGCGAGGAAGACGATACTTACATCCTTCTGTACTTCTCTTTTTCGGCACGAGGCAAAGAGGGATGGGTAGAGTTGATGGAATCGATTAAATGCGTCTGAGAAATCTTAATGTCCTCTGCCTCGATCTTTCCGTTCTGGAACCAAGGTGAGAAGACAAGGCCATTAATTGGTAGGTTAAGCGAGAAACAGGCTGTAAGTCTGCCTATAGGCGTTATCGCTTATCAGTGAGACGCGTTCCTCTCGAAACGCGTCGCGCTCAGGAAACTCGCTCGCTAATTAGACGTACAGTTTGGATATTCGTGTTCTTCCGGTAGGCAAGTGCCGGTAGGTAACTTCGTTTTCTCCCTAGGAAGTTAATTAATGACTCTAATCCCTTCGCCTTCCTATCACGCACTCGATACTCGCACCCGTTAAGACGATTGTCGAAAATATGGATATCGAACGATTTCAGCTTTTTACATTGAATGCAATATAAAAAAGTCTACTATTTTTTTTATCGCTTCAAAAATGATCTCCCATTAATCCCATATCAATCCAAATCCATAACTTCATTTTATTCCGTCGAATCCCCAACGACAGAAAATAACATCTATAACGTAGATTAATTAAAAAAATTTTTCCCCGATTAAATTCTGTGAAAAAGAATATATTGTATATTTACGACTGAGAGGAATCGTTCGATCGCGTGATCCAAACACCAGGGTGGCAACCCGGGAAGGGAAGGTCGGGTGTCTGCCTTTCGATTTTACAGGACCGCTGCAGGCCCTAAACCGTGTATCATTATAACGCATAAGATAATAACACCCTCGACGTTCAGCGAGGCGTAGGGCAGGATGAAGTGGAGCGAGATGGGGGATGGCTGGTGCTCTCGGCAGCGTGCGCTAATAAACCTGGTCTACGTTTCCTCAGTTATATCGCACCACACCTATCAACCTAGCTGGCTCGACACTCTATATACATACATAGGACAGAGGGTGGGAGAGTAAGTGTATACACCTAACGATATTATCATCATTACGCACTATCTTACTTCGGAAGCTCCCTTACAAATGATTCTCGACCGGAGTCGCGCCAAAATGCTTTTCATTATTTACAGAAGAGAGATACAAAACGGGCGATCGTTACGAACAGTGGAACCGTTCTTTCGCCTTCACGTTTTCTTTCACGAGAATTTGAATATAATAGATTTTACAAAAGGAGAGGAATATGTCACACGCTGTAAACGTTTCGACAGAGAATAATTTTACTTACGGAAACGTTCGCAATCGCGTTCTCTAAGGCTGATAATCTGGCTTGGGTCAGCACGGCATTCAAATCCGCGCCGGTGAAGCCTGAAGTGAGAATGGCCAGTTCTTTTAAATCCAATCCTGTCGTGTCTACTTTCTGTTTTTTGCAGAGAGCGGTCAAAATTTCCTCTCTGTCCGCCTGATTTGATTCGATAATTAATTTTAAGTGATCGAAACTCGCAGTTCTTTTATACGAGTTTTCATATAGAAAAAGTTACATGCCTCGTCCGGAAGAGGACAATACAACGCTTTGTCGAGACGTCCAGGTCTCAACAGGGCTGGATCCAATAAATCTGGCCTCGAAGAGGCTGCCACAACCGCAACACCTTCTCTATCCTCGACTCCGTCCATTTGGGTTAATAATTGGTTCACCACTCTGTCGGTGACACCGGTACTATCGTGGCCTCGCCTGGAATAAATTTATTTGTTAAATATACGATCGATGCAATTTATTTCCTCATCGTCAGAACGATGCTTACCTTGGAGCGAGACTGTCGAATTCGTCGAAAAACAAGACGCACGGTTTGGCACGAAGAGCTCTGCAAATTTCATCATAAATTTCAAATGTATATTTATATTTTCATATTTATCGTCGTTTCCCTCACCTCTCGAATACGTTTCTAACAGACTCCTCGCTAACACCGATATATTTTGACAATAATTCCGGGCCCTAGATATTTATAATTAATTGATTTATAATTATATAATTATATATTTAAAATTATAGAGTTGATTAAAAATAAAAAAAATTCGTTCGTACTTTAATACTGATCAAATTAACACCGCATTCGTTGGCAATCGCTTTGGCCAGCATTGTTTTCCCTGTTCCCGGCATGCCATATAATAAAATGCCATTTTGCAGTTTGATAGGAGCATTCTTGAATATCTCAGGATATTTCAACGGCCACTGTAAAATCTCTACCAGAGATCTTTTCACGTCGGTCAGACCACCAATATCTGACCAAACGTGGCCCGTGCCTTTGTACAATTGCACATCTTGTAGAGACATCGGCGTGTAATTCTTCAGGGCGACCTCCATGTCCTCTTCTTCGATCACGATGGGAGGCTTAGAGGAATCTTACGTATAAAAAATATTTAATATTAAAAATTTTTAAAAATTACATCATTGAAGAAAAAAGTTAATAAGGAAAAAGTATACAATCCAAGAAGATATGTATTTTTTATTTGTTTACAATAAATCTTATTTATAATTTCTTTGTGTTTGAAGCATATATTGTAAAAGAAAAAGTATCAAAAACACTTTTGCAAACATTTTCTTTTTATAATTTCATGGCTCGCTGTATAATGGAGCATTGAAATTTAATCCATGTAATTATAGTAGATTTTATTACCGTGACGCTTCCAAGCAGCGAACGTAGCTTTCTTAGCCATATCCACGAGGTCTTGAAACACCCACCCTTCGGTCTTGTTTCCATAGTAATCCCAATTCACGTCTCCAGGCGTGTACAACTTATCTCCGAGCATTAATTGCAAAATATTGATTCTATCCGCCTAATTCAATAATACACAATTGTTATAATTGTTATATTAAAAACAATCTGATTTATTAAATTCAATGATTTTCCAATAAATCTAATTTTTTCACAAAAAATTATGGATAAAAAAAGCAATCGATCAAATACCTTTTCTAAATTAGGAATAGATAAAACAGTCCTAAAAAAATGACAACCCCTAGCCGGCCTTAATTTCTGACCTATCCTGTTAATACTTGTACACGTTGCAATTAATGACACTTGATATGATTCTTGATATTGCATCACCGTGTTATTTAACATATCTGTTATCCTAACAATAAGAAATTTCTATTGATTTTTTTAACTTTATCTAAAAAATAAAAAAAAGAAAGGAAGGAAGAAAAATACCTGGCAGCATTTAAAGCATCAGGTGTGTTCTCTTCATCGTTCATCGATGCATTCGTTATGGCTTCTATATCATCCAGAAATATTATCGAAGGTTGATAATAGACACATTCGGACAGAGCAGCCATAATAATTTTTTGTAACATTTCTACTTTCTTCCCTATGAAAAATTAACATAAACATTTAACATATTCTTTATAAAAATCATTTGCGATTTTGCGTTAAATAATTTACCTTTTAACGATCTACAATCAATCGTATGAGTATGCACGAAATACGGTGGACTTCGCATAATGTCCTCGATTATTTTACAAATGGCAGTTTTGCCCGAACCAACCACGCCAGAAATTAAAATATTTTCAGGATTGTATTCAAAAGGTAATTGTGTTTGTAAGCCTAGACTGAGATCTAACGCTAATCGACATTCCGTTAAAACTGTCGTCAAGTGACTGAAACAAAAAAAAATAATATTTCTATCAGAAGTAAATACAAAAAATATTAAAATAGAAAAAAATCTAGAATTTAAACTTTTAAATGGAAAGTATAGTTAAAATAACTCGTATAATTACACTTTTCTTTGCACAATATTCATAATCGTACTTTTTTATTGTTGCATATGATCGTAATAATTATCGTAATAATTCTTTGCCCTAAAACTTTATTATTTTCGCTAATCAGTTTTATAACTTTGTCATTTCAAAAATTATTTATTATTTATTATATCATCTCTGATCAAACACTTTTCAAATTTCATCTCTTTTTATTAAACGATCTCTCCTTGTTGACAATTTTCTATTGATAAAATCATTACTACTTAAAATCTATCATGGAACAAGACACAAGAAGAAAGAAAATTACCTCGTATACGTTTTTTCTAAACGAGAATATTCTTGATCCAACTTGTCAAACACTCGAAACTGATCCTTTTCCTCCACTGACCTCATACGCACTCTCGTATCCCTTAAAGTGGCCTCGTCGATCACGGCAAACTTGCAATCCTCCGATGAAATTTTCACTATACAAGAACTCCCGTTATCCATTACAATAACAGCACAAGAGTTAATCAACAATTTATTATGAAGGGAATACTTTTTAACGTAATCCTCGAAATCTTTCACCGATACCGAATCTCTCCACGAAAATAATTCAAGGGAGGACGGTACAGATATTTCAGTTCTATCCATCAACGTTAAGCTCACCTTTGCACCTACTTTTAACTTCAAACTGATTCTCAAACTGTCCGACACGTACACGCTCTTGTGACGTAAATTAATATTAAAATGTTCTTCGTTCAACGTGCTGGTTTTCTCTAACAAATCCTCCAAAGTGTATACCCTCACTATCAATTCTGTAAAAAGATTTGGAACAGGAGACTCGTCTTTTACAAGAAAATTCGTGTTGGTTATGTTCACGTATTGCTTGTCCTCTGGAAGTTTTTTTATGCGAGCTATCCCAAAATTTTCCAAGAATTCTGATGCTTGATCACTCGGAACGAACACGTGATAAGGACAACGTGCAATCTCGTCGAACATATTTCCTTCGATCGTATCCATTTTAGGCATTGGATGGACACGGCATATCGTGGGTAATTTTCTGTTGCTAAAACTATGCAACAGCTCGTAATTTCTGATCGCTTCATCTTTCCTTTTGATCGAATTTCGATCATTTGTAATTGGTAAAAATTTATTGAATGCCGAAAGCAAATTGTTCGCGATATGGGATGTTTTCTTGCCGTTTTCATTCGAATCGTCATCCTTTTTATTCACTGCCGTATCGGCAACGTGTATTTCCGAAAATTGTTCGAGTTTGCCATATTTCACTGGTGGTTCCAGTGATTCTGTAAAGAGGAAACGATGGTATTCGATTTTTTTTTTGAAATAGAAAAAAAAATGAAGAAAATAATGTAACAAATCTTAATATAACAACTTGCCTACGATTAAGGTTACGTAAGAAAATCTTGAAACCCAAGCTACGATCGGTTGACCTTCTACTACCACTCGTATTTGACTAAGCAATGTAGATTGTACTTTTTCTATTTGTAATTCCTGATAAAAAAATATCCTGATTTTATTGTACACGATTATCAATATCGAAAAGTAAAATTTTGTTTCAATATTTTTTAAAACCTACCAAAATTTCTCTATCGTTCGCGGTGAGAGGTGCGACATTTATTTTTATTAAAATTGGAACATTCTTCACGAACGATACAATTACTTCGTCACCTTCTTCGATGTTCAAACTTCTTGCAAAAGTTGTACCAATGCACAAACTTTCATTAAGATTTGGCCTTACGTTACATGACATATAATGCGTTTTATCTTTGTGAATTATTTTGATTACATTCTCCTGTAAAAAAAAAATTTAGAAGATTTTTCAATAAACGAATAAAACATTTTTGTTACAATGTCAGATTTTTTTTCTTATATTTTCCAACTTCTTTCTCTTCTTTTAACGTGAATTGCTTATAATTTAATAAAGCTTTAATATCAACTTTTGTTTTAACTTTTTGTTCTAGCTTTTCGAAGAAAATTGAAAAATATCTCAATATATTAACATATCTTATATATACATACCTTGTATTATGTATGAGATGTACATATACATATAATTGTGACATATAAAAAGTGGATCGTATAAATTCACATAGGATTTAAAAAAACAATAAAATTAATAAAAAGGAAAGAAAATAGTAAGAGAAGGATAAAGATATGGTAAAAATATTAAAATTAGTACTATCTTCAAAGAACCGCAAAAGAAATATCTAAAGAAAAGATAAAAAATATTAGAAGAAAAATAGAAAAAGAATAAGAACGGACTATTAGCGTTATCTTTTAAATGCTAAAGATAATTCTTCAAAAGTAAGAAAAGTTCAATAGAAGAATTAAAAATCATCGCCATCTTTTGAATATCTTTAAAAAAAAAATATCTATGGTTCTCAAAAGATGGTGCTGACGGTTTATTCTTATTCTATTTTTATCTTCTTCCTATTATTTTTTATCCATTTTTTATATATTTCATTTGCGGTACTCTAAAGATGACATTGATTTTAATACTTTTGCCATATCTTTGTTTTTTTTTCACTATTTCCTTTCCTTATCTAATTATTCTGAAAAATATATATGTTCAAAAGGTGGCTCCAATATATGATTAACTTTTTATCATCTTTTCTCTAATTTATTAATTAAAAATGTTAAAAATAACTTTAAAATAATAAGATTTGCATCTTAATGTAAAAAAAATACATTGAATATTAAGTTTATTCTGTTCATAATATACGCAATCAATCCTCTTTTTTCTATTATCATAAAATGATAATAGAAACAATAGATAAAATTATCTTTATGAAATTAACAATGTACTTTTTAATTATAATTTATAATAAAGTAACAATATTATTATTAAAAACTATATAAATATAATTATACAATTATTGAAATCTACGAGATCTTCTTTATCAACTTAACTGAAGAAAAAATTAATCTCGACATCTAGTGACGTAATAAAATATCTAAAATCCAACGAGTTCCAAGTTCCAATTAACGTATTAAATTTTCTATCATTACATGTATAATCAGTGTAATATATGTGTTACGATAGACAGTTTTTGATTGATTATAAGAACAAAGCACCAACCTTAGTTTCCAATTTACGTAGCCAAGTATCCGGTAAATAGGCAAAACAATTGTTCACTGTTATAAACTTAACAATAAAACGTTCACTTTGCATTCTTATTCATAAAATTCACAAACCAATGAGACTAAAATCCAGAATATACGAGAAGATATACACGTATAAAGAAAATATATGATAAATATTCGGTATGTAACAAAATTTCACAATATCAAAACAAAAATCATATTCAGTTAGGTTATTGAACATAGAGTATGAAATACTTTTTGCGATACTTTTATGATTACACAATTAATTTAGATTTCTAGCTGAAGTTTTAAGCATGCTAATGTTTGGTTTAAAGTAAACGACTTAATATAGGTCAAAGGTTAATTTTAATTCTTTATTAAAAATATTAAATTCGATATATTTACCGATTCTTCATACTAAAAATATATTATTTAACATTGTAAATAATAAAAATTATTTATATATCCTATATATGTTTATTTATTAATAAATTGATATATGTATTGTATAATCTTATTGCAAATCAAGAATGTAAATAATTAATAAAATAATACTATTTTTTATTTAAAATTATGTAAAATGTAATTTGTAATTAAGCATGCTCTATAATAAAAATTTGTTAAAATTCTTATAATAATCATTAATTGCACAAAATATAAAAAACTTATATGGTTTAAACAATCGAAACTATATTCAATGATGTAAGTATGTACTTATTTTGCCGATAGGTGGTGTTCATTATTTCTACATTCCTGATTGGTTGTCATGAATCAGAGCACAACCAATCAGAGAAAGTACTAACAATAACTGTGATATTTTGAACGGCGTCAACTTCAGTTGCTCTGACGACATACAAATGAGCTGTACAGTAACGTATCGGTGGCAAAAGAATTTTATAAATGAGAAACATCCTTGAACCAGAGCACATCAAATTATAATTCTTCCAGTAGCTTCCAAGTAAATCAGAATATCTCATTTACTATCTGGAAATAATTTTCTATATAAAAACTTTAAACTTTCGTTTCGTATAAATTAGTGAAATTTTGGACCACTTTCTTCGTGATCGCGTGTGTTTATGGCAGTTGCAACGAATCAATCACTTCTATGTATTTTGTTATTTTCTTTTGTGCTATTATATTTTCAAAATCTGTGTTAATGATTTTGAATAACAGTGAAATCATGTCCTCGAATTTAGTTTAACGGTATATTCTTGCTGTATATTCCCGCCTTTTTTAACCACAAACACATTTCTTAAATTTGAGAATCAAAATTTGTGCAGAAAGAATGTAGATAAATTTCTTTTAATTTCTCACAGAAAGTGTCTTTAATTTTTAAGAAAATTAATAAAACATTTGTTAAAATATTATAAAATTATATCAATTAGCAAATCAAGTAATAAATTTATTAAATTATTAAATTTAAAATATAATTTTCTTTATAATTCTATAAAGAATATGTAATATTCGATATATTACTAATAAAATTATATGTTTTATTGTTAGATTTTTTTTAAAAAGATTAAAATTGAAATATTGTTCTAATAAATACATAATGAAATGTGATAATTTCAAAATAATTTTACATATTTTTCTGTCTTTTAATAAAAATAATAAAAATTAATTTTTAATTAAAATTATTTTTTATATTTATTATTTTAAGCACAATATCATTAATTTTTAATAAGAAATGGTCAAACATTTTCACTAATATTTATAAAATTTTTTTGTTGATAATGAAACAGTTATTAATTGCATTTTTTATAATATAATGAAATAAATTAAATCTAATTTATTAAATTTTTTCTTTTTTAGAAGGAAAAAATCAAATTTTTTAATTTCAAGAATTTATAAGAATGGCACCATCAAAAATTTTAAATGTGCAGAATAAACAAAGTAGTACTAATGTAATAAGAAAAGGAATAACTACAAGAAGTCAGAATTCTGCATTAAATAATGTTTTACTTAAAGCACCTGCTAATGGTAAAGAATCTCGTGTGAAAAGGAAAGCAGAAGCATCACCACCAAAGGAAAAAACAACAAAAAGATCTGCATTAGGAAATATTACCAATGTTTGTCATTTTTTTTATTTTTTATTTTAATTTTTTCATTTTTTATGATATTAAATAATAATACATATAAAATAATAGGCAATTGGAAAAACATTGGGCACACATCAAACACAAGAACCAAAGAAAGCAGTAAAAAAAACAACAGTTACTCAAATAAAATCTTTCACTCAGACAAGTTCCATTAGAACGCTTGAAAAAGGTGTAATTAAACCAGAGGTAATACCTCAGAAACCAAAGCCAGTGCCCCGTGTAAAACCGATAAAAAAGGACGAAGAAAAAACTGAAATACCTAGTAAAATTTTAAATGTTAGACGTAGTTTAGATTTAGAAAAGTCAGAGGACAGTTCTTTGTATGTAAGTGCATTAGAAGAAATAACAGATGATAGTACAAAGAAGTCCAGAAGAAGTAATATTCAGGTGAATATTAAATATAAAATTTTAAATATTATAATATTTTTTTAAATTATGTAATTTTTTTCATTTTTTAATTTTTAAATATTTAAATAGCCTGAGGAACCTGAAAAAACAGAAGTAGAAAATGAATCAAATGAGCCTCAAGTACCTGCAAAAACTCAAGAAAGGTCAGCAGCTCAATTAGATGCTGCTCCTGAGCAAATATTGCCAGAAGGAGTTCAGTGGGATTTTGATGCAGAAAATTGGTTAGATCCATTTCAAGTCTCTCATTATGCCATGGACATTTTCAATTACTTAAAAAGTAGAGAACATTTATTTCCTATTGGAGATTATATGGAAAGACAAGTATGTCTTTCACCATGGATGAGAGCTTTACTAGTTGATTGGATGGTAGAAGTTCAAGAATCTTTTGAACTCAATCATGAAACTTTATATTTGGCTGTGAAATTAGTTGATCTATATTTGACAAAAGTAACTGTTGTAAAAGAAACATTACAATTATTAGGTGCTGCGAGTCTTTTCATAGCAAGTAAATATGATGTTAGTATTCAAAATTAAATATAATTTTTCTAAAAAAGATTAAATTTTTCCGAGATTTCTTTTTTATTTAATTATGCGATGATTTTTATAGGAAAGAATTCCTCCAATGGTGGAAGATTTTTTGTATATATGTGATGGTGCTTATAAGCAAAGAGCATTAATTAGAATGGAAATGAGTATATTAAAAGTAGTTGATTTTGATCTTGGCATACCTCTCTCTTATCGATTTCTTAGACGATATGCTAGGGTAAATTATATAAATAATATATTTTTCTTAATATTATAATATAATTTTATATTACAATATAATTAATATTCAAATTATTTTTAAACAGTGTGCAAAAGTTTCAATGCCAACTTTAACTTTAGCTCGATATATTTTGGAGTATTCATTAATGGATTACTCGACGATAAGGATTAGTGATAGTAAAATAGCTGCAGCTGCACTTTTACTTGCATTACGAATGAAAGATTTAGGAGGATGGACTTCAACTCTAGAATATTATAGTGGATATAAAGTTGATGACATACGAGATATCGTACATCTTTTAAACCAAGGATTACATCGAAAAGAAACTCTTACTACTGTACGTAACAAGTACAGTCATAAGTAAGTATATAAATACTTTGTTTAATATTTACATAATTATACAACAAAATAATATTTCAAATAATATCAAAACTTACAAATAATTTTTATTTTAGGATATTTTTTGAAGTAGCAAAGCTGCCATTAAAAGATACTTTAGATATATAAATAATTTAAGTAAGGAAATATAGTTGACAGTATGCAAGATTGCCTAATCATTGATAGGTAATCTGTAATAAAATTTGTGAAGAATTAAAATGATCACTGAGCATTAATTTATAAATCAAGATAACTGTTAATTTATGTCATAATGAAATCATAATAAGTAAATCTTTAAATTATCTATTATCTATGCACCACAAAAAATCAAACGACTGTGAAGCTCAGTTTGAATTTAATATATATCCAAGAGGACCGAAAAATATTATAATTTTTTTTCTCTTTTTTCTTTTTTCTTTTTTTTTCTTTTTTTAATTATTTATACAACATTAGTAATCTCTATCTACAACAGTATTTGTAAGTTAATTTTTTTTTTTTTTTGTTGAAAATTTATTTTAGCGTCACATTTTTATATTCTATAAAAATTCTCATAAAAAAAATTAATATCGTCAAAATAGTTTTATGCATGTAAAGATTAAAAATGAATCTTTTACTTATAATTTTTTACTTATATATAATGCTATTATATGATGCCTTTGATTCAATGAATACGTACATACAAATATCAATAAATGAAATTAATGAATTATGCGGCGCTCATATTTTAATGAGTCGTATAGGTTGTGGCGTATTGTTATGCATTGTTATTGCATTTTATAGACTGATAAATTGTATGCTCCTAAGGATAGTTACATACCGATGAATATAATACGTTTTTGCTCATTACACAGTATAAAATTAATAATATTAAAAAAAGATTATTTCTTTCTTATAAAAATTAAACAAATTTAAATATTTTATCAACAAATTGCATGAAATTAATAAGTTTAAATATATAAATATATATATGTAATTTATAGAAGAATTAATTTTTCATTATATGTCATTATATATGACATCATATTTATTCATTATCTTAATTAGTTGCATACAATACAAGTATAATGAAGTGATCTATTTTTTTGAACTTTACTCGTGTCATAGTAACTACTTGTGCCTATTAATAAATGGCATTTTTTTTATATATATATATATATATACATAAATATACATATATATATATATATACAAAATACCACCTGTGATATAAATATATTCAAATATTTGGTATAATCAAACTCGTCAAAATTTTCTCATAAACAATATTTATACAAGTTACATTACCTAGCAATTAGAAAAGGATTATTATCTAGAACTTTTCTTAGAAAAATATGTTATGTCAAGAGAGTAATTGTACATATAGATCACAATTATCGATGTGTACATATTTTTAACAATTATTAGGTCAAATTTAAAGTGATTCCTTTACAATAAAAATTTATCATATAGAAATATTGTACGGTTCTAGGACTTATTGAAATTAGGTGGTGTACATAATATCATTATATTTTTGTACCAGCAATAAATGTATTATTATCTATTATTTTGTAAGATGTGTGTATGTGAACCATTGTAAACAAAATGTAATTTAATAAAATCAAAAAAGATTTTTAATTTCTTGTATATTCTTTTTTATTATATTGCTATAGTACCCAATATAAAATGTAATATCCGAAAAAGACATATCAAAAATATTTTTAGAAAATAAAACAATATCAAATTTTGATATTTTATTATAAACTTCGACTGTATTAACATTTATAAATAAACAATGCATACTTTCAATCATGACGGGAACCAGGTACAGCATTTATGACTATTATATTTTTCCAGTACAAAGGTAACATTTTTATAAATCATTATACTTAAAATATTATTGCCATTTTACAATTATTATTTGTAACATGCAATAAATTATTTAAATTATTTTTAATTTTATTAAATTATCTTAAAAGTTTAAATAATTAAGATTCATAATTAAAAAATAAAAGCAAAATATAAATATTTCAAATAACAGTACATATTTACATTATTTTTTAACAATGAAATAATTTATATTATTTAAATTAAAAATTTTATAAATAAGTCATAAATTATCTCTATTTTTCCGATAACAAAATACGTAATAATTGATGGATAAATAATATATGAAATACGTAAAATAATAGATAAATTTAAAAATAAAATTACAATTATTTTAAATATCACATTTTTTCTTCAGTCTTTACTATATTTGCCGTATATTAAATAAATTTTTGTATAAAATACTATACTTCCAAATTTCAAGCAATATTTTTTCTATATTTTATATATAATTAATAACATAATGCTTGATAAATAATTTGATAATTTTGTAATTCAAATTTACTTATCATTTAACAATTTAATTATATATTAAATATGATAAATAAAAACCAAATTTGGGAATATCTGATTTTTTATAAACTTTTTATATCTGATTTAAATAAATTTTAAATTATACATTCGATACTCATAGGTAAAGATATGACGCAAAACAATTTTGCTATATGTCAAAATTGTTCTCTAGATATTCGTCTAGCACGTAAACGAATACAGCGCGGACAATCTATCTTATTAAAATTTTGCTTACATTCGTTATGAAAACATGCACCGCACATTTCACATCTATTAACTTTTGAGAATTCCCATGGAAATATGACATCTTTGGAATAACATAATTCGCATACAAATCCCCTAGCTTGGCATAACTAAAAGATTAATTCTTATTAAAGATATGCATATCTAATTTAAATTAATTTTAATATTACCTCACAGCCCATAATATGCATATTACACATTTGAACTAATTCTTGTAGTCTCATTGGTAAAATACCATACTTAACATGCATCAAATCTTGAATAGAATATATATGAGGTTCACTTATTATATAATTTGGTTCTTTTTTTAATATATCTTGAACACTAAAAAAAAATAATAAATTTATTAAATAAAATTATTTTATAAAATAATTAAAAAATAAAACAAATAAAAAAATAACAAATACCTTGTTGCAAATCGACAGGTAAATAGAAAATCTTTAAAGAAAAATAATTGTGAACGTAATAGTCTTGTCTTGGCTAATTGTTTTATGCGTCTATATAACAATGGATTTAAGTCATTTATTTGAAATAATGGATCTGATGTCATTTGATCCAATAATCTATATGAAAAATTTGATACAGGATATCTAAATGGAAAAACAATTAACAATTATAATATATAATATAATTTTATATAAATATGTAAATAACATTAGTTTCTTACCTATTAAAATCCCATTTAGATAAAATCTTTCCTGGTATTAATGCTACTTGATTGGTATGAC
This sequence comes from Apis cerana, assembly GCF_029169275.1. Lineage (NCBI taxonomy): Eukaryota > Metazoa > Arthropoda > Insecta > Hymenoptera > Apidae > Apis > Apis cerana. The sequence goes on along the minus strand of NC_083862.1, from coordinate 10,798,941 downwards.
ATCCAGTACAGAAATATCTACCTAAATACTCACAATAACGAAATTTATTTGCATATTTTATCGCAACTTTCATTCCACATCCTGCACATTTATAATTCTGTTTAGCTATAAGAGTGCGTCGTCTATAAGAAATATCAAATTTAATTAAAAAATTATGCAATATATTTTAATTTTATATATATTTTAAACTCATAAACTTACACTGGTGGAGGATGTGATGTAAAAATAATTTGAGGCCTTGGTGGAGCCCAATCTGTAGTTCCGCGCAAAGGAATTGATTGTGAATTTTCTGCATCATCTGGATTAATTGGCCAACTTTTTGGTAACGGTAATAATCTTTGTGGTACATCTATTTCAGAAACCAACCATTGTAATTCGCTTGCTCTCGGTAATTGTTTTTCACTAAATTTGCTAAGAAGTGATAAAGCTACTCCTTCTGCAGACATGCTACTTTCTGTTAATGTTGATTCCGTTTCATGAGCAGGGGATGATTGATATAAATCTGCATCAGAATATAAGGATGCCATAGATATGGAAATCCCAGCATTCTTAAGTTTTATTGCATTTCGCTCGTCATCTACTTCTAAATCCTCTATGTCATCAGTGGATATATTTTCTGATGGAGTATCAGATGAGGTTGATAATGGACTAACACTTTGATCAGTAGTAGTTGTATCAGTTTTGCCATCGCTCAATAACTCACGGTTCCACGTCCTTCTTTTACATCGCTCTTCTTGTCGCTGACGGCGTCTTAATCGTATTCTTTGTTTTAAGCTATTTATTTCTTCGTCACTTTCTTCAATTGCTTCTTCCATAAGACGCCATTGTCTATTACATTTTACTTGTTCAATGGCAGCTATCATGGCCTCAGAAATACTGAAATGTGCGTTTTCTCTATCCAATTCAGCATTTGCTCTGGAAAATTGTGCAGATGCTAAGAAATTTGTTAAACTTTGACCTTCTATTGGACATGGAAAATATCCTATTGCCATAGGTTGAACACTGCTTCCACCATCTTCCATGAAAGTTTTCTTTGGTGTTCTTATATCTTTTTGTCCTTCAATTTCTAAATTCCACGGATTAATGAATTCAGGTGCTGATCCTGGTAAAAAGGAAGTTTTTCTTCTTGGTTTTTGTGATATTTCTATTTCAGGAGAATTTGTATTATATATATTTGAACTCGTTTCATTTGGTATAAGAGATGGAATTCTATATTCCTTTACTGTATTTATTGATACATCTTCATTATTTAATGCATCAGAATCTTCATTAGATTTTTTTATATATTGAGTTTCTTTCATTTTAGTTTTATTTTTCATTTTCCTTATGGGAGTCCTTGGTTTTATAAGTAATTTATTATCTATAACTGTTGATGTTGAATGTTTTAATTCAGCATAATTTACATTAATTATTTTTGATAATTCAACAGAAGATGTTTGAGAATCATGATTTTTATGTGAACTATTATTTGCCATATATGATGAAGATATAGAAACATTTTTTTCTAGAGTTATACAATTTTTAGTTAATGCTGAGAGACTACTCCAACTTTTTAAAGGTATATCATTAATTTCTTTAGGATCTGATATTTTATCTTGAATTTTTTCATCAGATCTAACATCATGTTGCATATTATTATCTGAAGCTATCTTTAATGATTCTAATTGACATTTTTCAACATGTACAGTTTTATCTCTTGCATTAAAATTTATAGTTGAAAAATTGATTGGATATGAAGAAGATCTACGATGTTTTTTTTGATTTATTTTAGGAGCAATCCAAGAAGGTAAAAACTAAAAAAAAAAATATATATATATTAAGTAAAAAAATAATCAAAATATAAAAATCATATAAAGACAAAAAAATATACAATAGACAAAATTTGTTTTACTTACCAAAGATGGATCAATTTCTGTAAGTAATGTAGGTTGATTTCTTTCAACTGCTCTTAGACATAATAATGTAGCTTCAGCTAAATTTTCTTGACATAAAAATGCCCATGGTTCAAAACAAGAAAATAAATGTTCCTTATCAGACAAAAGCCATGAAAGTTTGTGTGACAAAGAATGATTTTCCAAACTATATTATAATAATTAAATTATATTATATTATAAATTATATTAAATTATATAAATTATATTATATTATAATAATTATTAAGTTATGTATAAATTTATAATATGAATAATTCAATAATTTATTTTAGCATATTAAATGAAAATATATTATAAAACATTAAAAAATTCAAATATTTTTTACAATTACCTTTTATACAACCATAACATATCTTTATGTGCTGTGATTCGAGTTGGTAAATTTGAGAGATAATCTTCTGTATCAGAAACAACAGGTGACAATGCAACAGAAGGCTGCAGCCAATTTAATCCTTGAATAAAAATCCAACAATCTGGTTCTCCCTAATATATTTTATTAATTTTTATTTTTTTTTGATACTAATATTACATATTTATTATTTTATGTACAAATAAAAATACATTAAAAATAAATAAAAACATCAAGATTATACTATAAGAGATATAAATAATGAAACATTTTCAACAACAAAAAAATTAGTGTCATAATCAATGTAAACAAACAATTATAACAGAGAATAGAATTATATTACCCTTTTAAAAAAAGATTCTATTTTGTGAAATACAGAGAAAAAAATAAAATATAATTAAATATAATTACAAATATAAATAAATTATAGAATTTTAAAAGCGAAAACAATGTAAAGAAAATATCTTACATTTCGATTAAATATTCGACAGCCATGTTTGAATATCCGTTCCATTACATTGTGAAGACGATTTAAACCACCATAAACATTCCATACGTTTAAAACACCATCAACTAATAAACCTTCTACAATAGATCGAAGACTTTGTAAAAGTTGCCATTGCTCTTTGATGTGGGCGTCTCCACACATAGTGACTATTAGAAATCATTCACTTTATATTTTAACTAGTTCTTTAATGAATTATTTTTTGTTATGTCATAAAATATTTTGAACAAGTCAATAATTATTATATACAAACATTATATACAGGTATTAGAAAACATTGCTTATGCTATTGTTGATATTTTTCGAATCTTCTATTAATTTCAAAAGACATTATTTGAAAGTTATATCATTATAGTAAAGCTGTTATATATTTATACGTTATCTTTTAACGTAGATAAAATCACGTAACTTCATTTTTTTATTTGATCTTACTAATAATTCATAAATGATTTAGAAAGCATTCGAAAGTATACTATATAAATATTATACTACATGAACATAGAATAACACAAATGACATTGATATTAGGTTAGAAATTAGTGTACGCGCAGTGTGTAAACCGTTAAATCTAAATTGCTAGAAACATCGAAATCTTGTGGCGGTCTCTAACGGCGCCTTATAAAAACTATCAAGAATATAATAAAATCAATTGAAAAAAATACAGTTGTTATTCAATCTATTAAATCATACGAATTTTTCAAACTATACAATAGAAACAAAATTTTTATATTCACAATGTTTATCGCATTTTTAATACTTAATTTTGACTATTATATTATATTATTAAAAAGGGTTCCAAAAATACTACATTATAATTACATATATGTATTTCAGAAGTGTACCCACAATTTTGAATTCTTCACAGATAAGATATAAACTCATACAATGGAAAGTCAAATATTTAATTGTAATTTCATTCGCAAATTAAGGTCTTTAGCAGCAAAGACTGCTGGTCTTAAAACAAGAAAAAATATTAAAAGTAATCTATTTAATTTAATAATTGATAATTTTTTTAATTTGATAAAGCTGAGTTTTTTAAAGCTGAGATCTTATAAATGACAATGCCAGTATATACAATAGAATAAAAACTGAATATTTTAAAAGATTAAAATCACACTAAGTGTACAATGCAATCTGTGAATGGTAAATATATTTTCAGTGACTTTTAACTCTAATAATAATTATTAATAGATAAGTCTTGAACGAAATACATTTTTCTTTCCATTTTTTTTGCAATCAGAAAAAATTATGGAAAGTAAAAATATTTAGCAAAACTTCCATCGATTTCCGCATTCATTGCATAACACAAAAGTAGTCATAGGTTCATCAGCTGAGCGCGTTTGCACTTGATTGTAAGTACAATTTCGTTTTTTGCACTTTCCACATTTTAATAGATCAGTTTTCGTTCCTTGCACTGTAGCAAGTTGTGCATCATTGATTGCCTCCTTTTTAAACTGTTCTCTTAATTGTTTTATTTCATCGCTTGCCATTTCTTCTGCAGTCATAACAGCAAGCCTAGCAGGTGTAATAGCACCAGCAATAAAATTCGTTCGAAGATTAGGATTTTTTATATCACGTAAATTAGCAACTCTACTTCGTACCTAGATAATAAAAGCATATGATTAAATTATATTTATAATAAAGTATAAAAATATATTGAAAAAAATAAAAGTTTACCCTATTTTTATATCTATTATCAGTATTTTTAAATTCTGCATAAATTGCTTCTTCCAATTCTTCTGCTAATTCTTCTGGAGTAGCACAGCCTTCAATTGTGTTTCCATCTACTCTTAGAGCTGCTGCCAGCAATTCCCTACATTTAAGTCTTACAGCATCTGTTGTTGTAGGAGCAGGAAATGTTGACTGTTTTCTCTGATTATCTTTATGAGGCTTTTCTTCTTTCATTTTGACATCACTTCCATCTGCATTATCTTTATCTTTTTTTTGATCTCCATCATCTTTATTTTTCTCTGATTTATCATCTTTTTTCTTTGAACTACTTGAAGAAGTAGAATCTTTTTCTTTATTAGATCCTATAAAAAAAAGTTATAATATATAATTTTATTTCACACAAATATCTATTAAAATTTACTATACTTATAATATTTTTATATAGATTTATTTTTTTACCAGATAAGAATTTTTTCCAATTTTTAATAAGTGTTTTAGATAATGATATAACTTCTTCATCTCTACTTGATTTTCTTAATGCATTTACTGTCATTCCAATTCGCGTCTTTGTCAATAGTTCTAAATCAACTGGTAATTTTTGTAATATTTTAAGTAATTCCAATGCTTGTTCTTGTCCCTGTAATGAAAAAACTTTTTTTTGATATAAAAAAACACAAAATACATATAATTCATTCGTATATTTTTCACAATATATAATCATAATGTATAATCATTTTTCATAATTATAATTGCATGTAAGTATATTATATTTAAATAATTTTTCGAACTTACAATACTAGTATAATTAATTTAAATTCAAAATATTATATTTTATCATATTTTTATCATTTTTTATATAATGAATATATTACAATTATATCTTCATCATTAAAACATGTATAAACAACTTCATTCAATGATGTAAGTTATAATTTTTTAAAATGATATTTAGCATAAACAATCGAATTATAAAATATTTTATTTATATTGAATTAATGTAATTAAAGATTTTAATTACATATTCAATGCTCATGTAAATAAAAAGATTTATATATACACATATTTTGATAAACTTTTATAATATGATCTAAATAAAACTTTTATAATATGATAAAAATGATCCAACTTTGGCAATGTTATATGAACGCATTAAAATTAGTATACCAGATATTAAAGCTCTACAATACATTGTAAAGCTACAGTTAATATCGTATGTTTGTGTCAATAAAATATTCATACGAATAAACATTTATTTTTTCAAAAAAAAATTCGAATGATAACAGATTCATATTTATTTACATTTACACATTACAATATAATCGTACTTTATAATATTGGAAAAGAGCTTTATTAAGCCTCCAATATGCCGAGCGGGATACACAACTATATTTTACTCACTTACTCACCGTCCCGTCACCGCTCGACATCTTGTTCAATTTCTTTTGGATTCGTAAGACTTCTTCTTCAGCACTCATTATGAAAATTTTGTAGTTTTTACACAGAAAACCAATATAAACACATATAACACACTAAGCGAACGAACAACAAACCCGGAGTACGTTTGTAACCGAAACTTGCGATGCAGAGTTCGATACTGGATAGGTAACTCGTAACCACAATATACTAAGGTTACAGTTATTGTATGTTATTACAGTGACATCTTTTGAAAATAAAATGATATACAAAGTGTGGGAATATTTAAATATTTTATAAGAAATATTACTTTTTTGTAATGAAAATGTATTAATGTATATAACATTACGTAATACATTATAATAATACATAAATATATAATGATGTAATGATATATAATAAAAATTTTTAAATAATATTCTTTTTTTTTTTTTTTATTTCATACTAATATTATATATATTAGTATATCAAAATAATGAAATTTTAAATTTTTAAAAATTTTTATCATTGCTATAAAAATATTAGCAATTTTGAAAAGTTATATTAAAAATAATACATCTAAATTATTTATTAAAAAAATATTTTTAAATTATTTATAATTATTTAAATTATTTATAAAATTATTTAAAAAATTAAATTATTAAAATATTTTTGTAAATTTATTTTAAATAAATAAAAAGTTTTTCTTGAAAACACACTGTTAGAAATCCTATATCATAGAATCTTATATTATTTTTTACAATTACAAATTCAAAATTTACTACGTAAAAATTTTATTATTTGAAATTATTATGAAATATTCATAAAAAATATTTGTTTCTTTGTGACCCGATTACAAATATTGTTCTATAATTCAAAATAAGATTTGAAAAAAATTTAAACGTCAATCGAAAGTTTTATCTACATTGCACTTTTTTAAATAATACTGTAGTATAGAAAATTACGTAATAAATAGCTGCATATAATGATGACTTATGATGGGAAACAAAAATATGGCGTTACATTTACTTCGTCAATCATGACAACTATCCTCATTAAAAATATATAAAATTTTTTAAAATTTTATAACACTATATTCACTTTAACTTTATAAAGAACAATTTTTATAAACCATTCTTAGTAGATCAGTATTAGATAAACATTACAACTATACATTTTTTGTCAATTCAAATTTATAGTTAAAAAAGTCTAATAGTATGAAATCAATTCAATATATATCTTATTATTTTATTTTATAATATAAAATTTGTAATTACGAATATAATACGAATATAATAAAATTAAATTATAAGGAAAATAAGTATTTCATTAGAAACTTATATTATTTCTATATTAAAATTAACAATAATAAAACAATAATAATAAAATAGAATTAATATCATTTTAGAAATTATTATATAATAATTTTGAAATAAAAATAATTTTTATGAAATTGTAAAAAAAATATTGTGTTATTTATTCAATTAATAATAACTTTATATATCTATATATAATATATTATATATAGATCTATATATATATATTATATATAGATCTATATATATATATATATATATTGTCTATATATTACATATATTATTTAGTGTTCCAGAAAAATGGAAAATACAAAAGCACTGTGTTTGATATTTCTTATTATAAAACTTTTAAAAAATATCTAAAGTTCTTGGGACAGTATCCAAATCAATCACGATGGAACAAGGAATTTAATACAAATATGATGATATGCAGTTTAATAAGTTTTTTAATTCCAGGGGTAAGTGAAAAGATTGTAATTGCTTAAATATACATATAAAAATTTCTATGAAATAGATAAAAACATGTTATGAATATAATTTAATTTAACTGAATAATATCATAATATAATAAAAACTTTCTATTCGATAGCTGTCACGAGTTTATATATCAATTGTAGAAAAGAACTTGAATGCTTTAATGGAAATTATACCCATAGTGTTTGCAACAATAAGTTGTGCAATAAAATTACTAAATCATAGAGTTAATAAGAAAAATGTATTTATTTATTTAACTTCATGAAAAATTCTACGGTGAAAACAAAAATCATAGAATATAAATATATTTTTCAGTTTGATAAACTGTTCGATCTTATGTCAGAAGAATGGGAAATGAAAAATGATAGAAATCAAGCGTGTATTCTTGATGAATTTACTAAACAGGGAAATAAATTTGCCGAAATATATAAAAGTAATTATGATAGATCATCTTTAAATAAATTTTGTACATCCTATATATTATGATATTTCTTATATATTAACTATCTTAAATAATAATTTTTTGATTGTTATTAATATTACTTTTAGATGTTTTATTGTCAGCTTTGCTACTATTTTTATTACTTCCATTGTTTCCTTCGTTTTTGGATATTGTTTTCCCGCTCAATGAAACACGCCAACAATTACAAATATTTAAAATGAAATACTTTGTAAACGAAGATGAATACTTTTATCCTATTTATTTCCATTCAGTTTGGGGTTCATTTGTAATTATAATGATTACTGTCACTATAGATTCATTATATATTCTTATCATACATCACGCTTCCGGTTTATTTGCTATGTGTGGGTAAGTAAAATAATACAGGAGAAATACTTTTTGTGAATATTATATTGTACAAAATAATTTCATAAGATTCTAATTTGGTATATTATCTGTAAAAATTTTTATATAATTAAATTAATTTGGTATATTATCTGTAAAAAATAGTGAAAAAGATTTTTTTTTTAATTATCTCCATTGATTAAATTTATTTTAATATAAAATATTTATGAAATATAAAAAACTGTTAAAATATAAACTATAAAAATATATATAGGTATCAGATTGCGAAAGCGACAGAATGCAATAATATAGATATAAATGAAAATGAACTGTTTAGACAATGTGTGATTACGCATAACAAGGCCTACAAGTTAGTAAAATAATTAATTATATAAAATTAATTTCATTTCATTCATTTTTTTTTTTTGTTACATTTCAAGATTTTTCGAGATAATGAATAAAAGCAGTCGTAATAGTTATTTCCTTCAACTATTATTAACTATAATCGGCATAAGCATAACAGCTGTACAAGTAAGGATTATTAATTATTTTATTATAATGTTTATTGCAAAATAAACATTAATACATGGAACATTAAATATTTTATAATTTTTTAACATTTTTTATTAGATCGTTATGTATCTGCATAAACCTGAAGAAGCTTTCAGAATTAGTTTATTTCTTATAGCTGCACAATTTCATTTATTTATTATTACTCTTACTGGGCAGGTGATTGCGGATCAAAGTTCAAACTTAGCCAATAATATGTATGTTAAAAAATATATTTTAATTATTTTAAAAAATTAAATTTGATAATTAATTAATATTTTTATTAATATTTATATTAATTTTTATATAGTATTAATATTTATATTAATTATATTAATATTTTATAATAGATATTGTACAACATGGTATCGAATGCCTCCAAATATTCAAAAAATATTTCATATGATACAAATAAAATCTAGTAAACCATGTAAATTAACTGCAGGAGGAATATTGGAATTGAATATCGAGAATTTTGGAATAGTACGTAATAATGTATAAAATACTGATATATAATTATTTCATTACATAATATAAATAATCTGTACTCGATATTCTTTAATATTTTAAGGCATTGAAAACATGTATGTCGTACTTTACGATTTTCCTATCTTTACAAGACTGATTCGTTATTAAAATGATTTTCTCTTGCTGATTCTGATTTTTAATGAAAAGGCATTGAATTAAAAATCAATTATTTATATGGATGTGATAATGCATATTTACTTTATATTATATTATAATATTAAATATATATGGGTTAAAATATGATACATCGAATAAATTTTCACGTAAATAAAGCATATATACAATAAATATATAAATCTTATGTCTTTGATACTATTATTATTAAAACATGAAAATAATATTAATTATACTTACTTTTATTATTTGTATAGAAATTTTTCCTCTGAATTATCGCAAAATTTTAAATTCATTTTTAAATTTGATTCCTTAAATCCTTTGAATCTTGTGCTTTGAATATTATACTTCTATTAAACAAATGCGACCATCTGTAAATATTTAAATTTAATTATTTCATCACCAATATCACATTTTTATTTTGAATACATTTAATTTAAAGATTGATCGACTTTTATAATAAATATAATTGACATAAATTTCAAATTTTTTAATTTCATTGATAATACATAAAAAGAGAAGAGCTATCACTTTTTCAAAATATAAAAATACAAAATATTTTTCTTAAGAAGATTTTTGTGTAAAAGTAAGAGTAGATTAAATTGTCACTCTACAAATAATAACTTCTGATAATTAAAGCTCGGGTAAGTGAAATATTATTTTTTTTTTATTCAAAAGATTTTATTGATTAATTGTTTATTAATCATTGAATTTTTCAACAAACTAGAATATCGATTTAAGAAAGAAAAGTAACAACTTTCACATTTTGAATTACTAGATCTGAAAATTCTAAGCAATGATAATTTATCACTTTTCATGATTTTTATCTCTACACATCACATAAATTTCTGATATGCACAATAATATATTGTCCAGAGAGGACAACGACAGCTATTATTGATTTTTGATATAATGATATAATGATATATATTTGTCCAGAAAGGACAATTATCGTTTGTTACAATAATCGAATAACACTACTATAGAACGAAAAAGACCTATAAACTTTCTCTATCAATTTACCATGCATTATTTTCTATCCTAACTTTATAAAGAATTCTTTTTTATTTTTCTCGACAGTCTTGTTAAAACGTATGTTGCTATATGTACGCTAAATTTGCTTATACCTTTTTATTCGACAAATTTGAAAATATGGATAGTAAGATAAAAAGATGCAAATTATCGAGATATATTTAAACTTTATTTTAATATTAACATAATTATAATTAATATTTATATAGTATTTAAAATAGTTGATCAAAAAATAATTTTTTCGTGGAATTAATTTAAATTTAAAGTGTTTCAGAAAACGGGAAGAGAATATTCTAATATATTCGACATTCCTTATTATAAAGTTCTCAAGAAATATTTACAATTTTTGGGACAAGATCCATATCAAGAATGTAAATATAGAAATATTATTACTATTATTATGTTGATTAGCATGATAACAATATTTATACCAACGGTAAGGAAAACATGAACGTTATAACAAATAGTGGTATACATTATAAAATAAAAAAAAAGAATATAACAAATTAAAACGCGTAAAACAAAGTAAATAATTAGGTAATATTGTTAAACAATCGGAATATGTTAGATATTTGAAATATATGTATCGATACATGATAAGAATACGGATGCAGTAATGGAATGTTTGCCGAATTTATGCGCAAGTATGAGCAGTGTTGTTAAAATATTGAATGTACATTTCAATAGAGAAAATGTATGTGAATATATTACTATGTAATAAATATTTTCTTTTTTTTTTATATACAAAGTTTAAAAAAAATATATTTGTACTTATAGTTTAATAAACTATTAAAATTTGTGGTGAAAGAATGGGAGGAGCTGAAATTAAATGAATTGCATATTCTAGAAGAAATCACTAATCAGGGTAGTAAAATAGCGCACTTATATCGCAGTAAGCTATCGTGTTTTAATTTTAGAGAATTTTGTACATAAATTCTTATTATTTTCCATTTGCATTTAACTATATTCTTTCCAGATACTTTATTGTCTTTTTTGATATTGTTTTTATCTGTTCCTATGTACTTTCCTATTCTGGATATGATAGATGCATTAAATCAAACTCGATCACGACAACAACTACTTAGAGTCAATTACATGGTTTTTAACGCTGATGATTACTTTTTCTATGTGTATTTGCAATTAGCTTGGGGTGCAATTGTTATCGTGATGATCGTAGTTACCATAGATTCTTTATATATAATTATAATTCATCATATATGTGGATTGTTCGCAGTGTGTAGGTAAATATCATGATATAAAAGAAACGCACAATTAAATCGTGATTATTTTTTCTAGCTATTTCTAATTCTTGATTATAAATTCAGTTACGAAATTCAAAAAACAATAAAAGATTTGACAGTATTTGCTAATATTGAAAAATGCTCATATAAAGAATTAGAAAATTGCGTGATAAAGCACAAGAAAGCAATCGAGTTAGTATTTATCGAATAATCGATAATATATAATATATAATCCAATTGTAAAAAATTATCAAATAATTAATAAATATTATTAATTTTTTATTTTTAGGTTTTATAATATTCTAAATAATAGTAGTCAACTGAGTTATTTGCTTCAGATTGGAATAAATATAATGGGTATAAGCACGACAGCTTTTCAAGTAAAGACAATTCTAAAATTCAGAAAACAAAAACACAACAAAATTAGAAAAATTTCAATCGGAAATAATTTTATATTTTCAGTTAGCCGTGAATTTAGATACCAGACCACAAGAGGCAATCAGAAACGCTGTATTTTGTGGAGCCAATCAATTTCATTTATTTGTGCTTAGCTTACCTGGACAGATACTTCTCGATCATTGTACCGAACTTTCCAATACAATGTATGTATACATAATATAAAATCCTACAAAACATATTATAAAAATAATATATTATAAATTATATATAAAAAGATAATGACATTTCATTGACATTTCAACAGATATTGTTCTATGTGGTATAAATTACCAGTAAAAATTCAAAAAATATTTAACATAATGTTAATGAGAAGTAAAAAATCATGCGCGTTAACAGTATACGGATTGTACGAATTGAATATGGAAAACTTTGGAATAGTATGTAATATAACAGTCATATATATATATCATAACTATTATTCATTAAATTTAATTTTTATAATTTTTTCATTCCAAGACTTTCAAAGCTTGTATATCGTACTTTACTATGATGCTGTCGCTAAAATAACACAATGTTAAATAATTCATATCAAGAGTTTCATCACATAATGTTTTACTTGATGTTAAGTAATTTATATCAAACGTGCAAATAAAATTAGTATAATCATTACCAATTATGATCTCCATTTTTTATTCCACTGGATTTTCTAGCATTCTCACGAATATTTATGTTTATTCTGTACTAATTCATAACATAATTCGTTATGAATTAATTCGCAAAGAAAGCTGAAACAGAAAAAAATATTTTAATTAATGATGATGAATTATTTTTATTTTTAATGTCCATATTATATAACAAACACTTTTCTTTTTCGATTAATTATTATTATTATTTAATCTATTTGTAATATATTAATTAAGAGATTTTTAATATTTTCTTTTTTATTAAAACAATGATCTAAATAACTCATCTATGATCATTTATACATATAGATTATTATTATATTGAGAGTTCTGCTTATCGTGATTTCTTGCAATTGGGATAAACTTATCAAATAATTCAAACGAAATGAAGAAATTATTAATGTTAGAAAACATTATTGGAAACGATATCTTTTTTATAATTTTTTTTAATAAGAATATAAAAGAATTAAAAAAATTATTTGAAAATTTATTGTTTACCATTATTCAATGAATAATATTTGTATGTGATTAATATTTCAAGATAATCATAGACCTTTCTAAATTAAATAACGTTTTCATATGGATATTTATATTTACAATATATTCCTCAATATCATCAAATGATATTTTAATATATATCTTCATGACTTAAAATTGTACTTGATAACTGAAATTAGATATTTAGTTTCAAAAATTTCGAAAATTTCAAAATTCAAAATTCAAAATAGTTTCGAAAATTTAGTTTCGTGGTTGAAAACCAAACAATTCTAACTACTAAAATACTAGAGATAGAAATACAAAGATATTTTTAGAATTTATAAGAATTCAATAGAGTGATATGATAATCTTCGATTTATTATCGAATACCTTATTGAAACTACTAAATACAAATCAATATTTCACGGCAATCATCTACCTTTAATTTTATTGCATAAGCGGATATGCCGTAAAGTTATTGGAAAAAGAATTTTCTTATGTACGATACAATTGTTCTCTCGTTTTGAAAATTATACTTTAATCTATATGTGTCAAATAAGTGAATGATTCGTAGTCACTTTCAGTAACATCAAAGATCGTGTTGAATTCCATTCGTCAGATTGATTTTTACAGTTTTAGAAAGAAAAATATGCATAGATTTAGACCATATAGATTCATTTAAAGACGTTTACTTCATACTGATCATATAAGTTGCAACGTTGGTGTTTTAGAATCATGGATAGTAAGAAAAAATCATATTAAAGATTAAAAAGAAGCTTATCTTATTTTGAATATTGTAACATTAATGTTATATTAATTATTTTCATATATATTTGGAACAATTTAATGATAAATAATATTTTAAATTTATCTTCAGGATTTTCAGTATTTCAGAAAATTGAAAAACAACGTAATGAAATATATGATATTCCTCAGTATAAAATGATAGAGAAATACATACGATTTTTGGGACAAGATCCACGTCAAAAAAGCGAATCTAGAACTATTATTGTATTTACATTGATAATTAGTATCGCAAGTATTGTCATTCCAACGGTAAGAAAATTATATTTTAAATAACATTTTAGAAAAAAGAATGAGATGAAACTAAATGGAATAAATTCTATGAGATAAAATAAATAATCAGATAACGTTGAATTATTAGATACTTGAATTATATATATCGTTACGTAATAAGGATATGGACGGTGTGATTGAATGTATGCCGCATTTTATCGCATCTTCGATTAGTGCCATTAAACTATTAAATTTACATTTCAACAGACAAAATGTAGGTGAATTTATTATTTTTCAACAAATTTGAAATATGAAATAAATAATTGTAAATATTATTCGTATTATTTCATAGTATAACATATTGCTTCATTTTGTAATAAAAAAATTGCAACAACTAAAATCAACATATGAATTGAATGCTCTTGATGAAACAATCATGCAAGGCAAAAGAATGGCACAATTATATCGAAGTAAGTATTATTATCTTTATCTCTAAACTTAATTATTTTCGTTCAAATTTTACAAAAATAAACTTGTCTTTTTTCAGATACTTTATTTTCTTTTCTAATTTTGTTTTTACTGGTCCCACTAGTTTCTCCTATTTTGGATATTGTTCATCCATTAAATCAAACCCGATCTCGACAACAACTACTTAGAGTTAATTACATTATTTTCGACATTGATGACTATTTTTTTTACGTTTATTTACAATTAGCTTGGGGATCAATTATTGTCGTATTAACTATAATCGCTGCTGATTGGTTCTACATTCTTATAATTCATTTTAACAGCGGATTGTTTGCGGTGTGTGGGTATATATCGTAATCCAAATAAACATAAAATATTTGAAATAGTACAAATTTTCTTATGATAAATCTCATAATTTTCGCTGCCAATTTTTTGACAAATACAGAGTTCAAGTTTTAGAAGCAACAATGAATTCGAATTTAGTTTCTAAAGATGCGTTTTCTAAGAATTCGTCGTATGAAAAATTTAGAACTTGTGTAATCATGCATAACGAAGTTATAGAGTACGTATTCATTAATTAATATTAAATTAAGATATACTAGCAAATAATTATCATATTAAATTACTTTTTTCATTGCACTTCGAGGTTTTATAATATTTTGAATGAAAATTGTCAGTATAGTTACTTAATTCAGGTTGGATTAAATATGCTGGGTATGAGTACAACAGCCGTTCAAGTAAATATAATTATTCGAATAACATATAAACTGTTGAAAACTTTATTTAACTAATTATTTTATCTTTCAGACAGTCATAAATTTAGATAGACTGGATGTAGCAATTAGAAGTGCTGTATTTTTTGGTGCCGATCAGTTTCATTTGTTTTTGCTCAGTTTACCTGGACAAATACTTTTGGATCATTGTGCTGATTTTGCAAATGCTATGTATGTATTTATTGTATATGTACTAAATAATCATAAAAATATTATAATTTATAATTTAACTCGAATTTAATATTTGATTAATATTAAAACAGATATGGTTCCACGTGGTATGGAACATCATTGGAAACTCAAAAAATGCTTTATATGATGCAAATAAGAAGTAAAAAACTATGTGCCTTAACTGCAGGTGGATTGTATGATATGAATATCGAAAACTTCGGAATAGTATGTAGTATATGATAAAGATATTATAATAATAGATATTTTGTTAATTATTATTTAATTTTATTTCAAGACTTTTAAAACGTGTATGTCATACTTCACAATGATAATGTCGTTTAAATGATTCTACGATATTCGTAAAAAGTATACAGCCAAATCTATTATATTTCTTATCCAAATTAATTAAGGATACGAATAATAGTAGAAATAATTAATATGTATTGTTAATGTTAAATAGTAAAACATGGTAACAAATTTTGTCAAACACACAAATAAAACGAAATATTGTAATATTGTAATGTATAAAAAATATTATAAATCTTACCAAAATAACGAATTGATTAACATTTCATAGCGTCATTCCAGTTTCAATAAATTACAAGAAGAATTTTTTTATTTTTGCGAATTAAAATGATATAAAGTGAATGTTGATTTACAAAATTTTATAAAATTATATATATTATCCATATATCGCAAATAACAATTTTTCACTGACTCTGAAAAAGAGAATTCATAGTTGAAAATCCAAGGAATTAATATTATTAAACACAGAAATACGATTTTTTTAATAATTTTCAATAATTTGAAAATTATTCTTCTGTCTATCACTGACCGTTTAGTAAACACCATATTGCAAGTAATCAATATTTCAAGATAATCATGGATCTTCGATTTTAACCATAAATGGCAGGCGCCAATATAACTGTTTTGTACAGTCATTTTCTTATCTACGAAACAATTGTTGCATAAGTTAATTCAATAAGTGTGCAATAATACATATATGTCTTACAAGAAAATGATTCGCAATTATTCGTAATACCTACTGTTGTTACACATATCGAATATTATCGTACATTGAATGTAACTGCATTTATCAGATTGATTTCTTCCTTTCTAAAAAGAAAGACATTCAAGAAGATATTGGTTTTGGAACAAGTGTTTCTATAATTTTACAATATTGCAAATGTGCATAGTAAGAAAAAATGTTAAATTACATTTAATGTTATTTATATTTTTATATTATTTCAATATATATTTATATATAATATATATATACATATTATAAGAAATGACTTTTGGAAAAATAATCTGAATTTACAGCATTTAGTATTTCAGATATATAAAGAACAGTGTCTTGATATATTTGAGATCCCTTATTACAAATCATTGAAGAAATGGTTAACATTATCAGGATTATATCCACCTAAAAATATTATCATAATTTTAGTGGCGATTTCCATTATAAGCGTTACCCTGCCATTGGTAAGAAAACAATATTGAATATTTTAGAAAAAATAAAAAAAATGAATTCGAAAAAATGCATATAATAAAATAATAAAGTAATTTTAAATAATCGAAATGAAATTCATTAGATGTTCGCAATATACACATCATTACACGCAAAGAATATAGATACTATGCTCGAATGCTTACCGTCCTTAGGTGTATGTGTAGTTGCTATGTTTAAACTGCAAAATATATATAACAACAGTAAAAACGTATGTGAATATCTAATTATATAAAAAAATATCGTATTTAGTACAAAATATTATATTTTATAGTTCAAAAAATTATTTACATTTGTGGCAAAACAATGGCATCAGTTGAAATTAAACAATGAAATACGAATCCTAGAAGAAATCATTATGCAAGGCAATAAAATGGCACAAATATACCGAAGTACGATATCATTTTTGTAATCCGAATATATTTATCTATTTAAAATATTTTCATTTTTTATTTTTATTTTTATTTTTTAAATATAATCTATATAATAATAAAGTATATTATGTATACTTTTCAGATACATTATTGGTCTCTATGACAATTTTTTTTTTCGTACCATTAATTTTTCCTATTTTGGATATTGTTTATCCTTTAAATGAAACTCGACCAAGACAACAACTATATAGAGTTAATTACTTGATCTTTAACCACGAAGATTATTTTTTTTACGTATATTTTCAATTAGTTTGGAGTTCATTTGTTTGTGTGATAATCGTAATTATTTTTGATTGGTTATATATTCTTATAATTCATCATAATAGTGGAATGTTTGCAGTATGTGGGTAAATATTATTATAAGAAATACATTATTAATTTTTTCGTATTTAATATACAAATTTTAATCATTTCCTTTCTTATTAGGTACCAAATTCAAAAAATATTCACTGAAAAAGTTTTTTCGAATATACATATATACGAACAATTTAAAAATTGTTTAATCGTTCACAGTGAAACTATTCAGTTCGTATTTATCAAATAATTGAGAATAATAAGTTATAAATTAATTATTGAATACGCCTAATTTACTTTTTCATAATATTTTTAGATTTTTCGATATTTTGGACGAGAGTAGTCGAAATACTTATTTCTTTTTAGTTGGAACAAATATAATAGCAACAAGTGTATCAGCTGTACAAGTAGAGATCAATCTGAAAAATCAAAAAGAGATAAGAAAAGATTTGATAATGAATACTTTTACTTTTCAGATAGTTTTAAATTTAGATAAATTGGAAGTAGCAATTAAAAGCGCTGTATTTCTTATAGCTGCCCAATTTCATTTATTTATTCTTAGTATACCTGGACAAATACTTTTGAATCACTATTCCAATCTAAAAAATAATATGTATGTATTGCATGCTGTTATATAAAATATAAATGATTAAAAGCACAAATATAACTTTGCTGATATTATGGCAGATTTATGTCCGCATGGTATAATATGCCAATAGAAATTCAAAAAATGTTTTATGTGATGCAAATAAGATGTAAAAAGCCATGTTCATTAACGGCATGTGGATTATACGAAATGAATATGGAAAACTTTGGAACAGTATGTATTGCAATATATAAAGTTCTTAATAATATATATTAACAAATATTAATAATTATTTATATTTATTTCGAGGCTCTAAAAACATGCATGTCATACATCACTATGATATTGTCGCTGAAATAATGTTATCCGTAAAACATCAAATCATATGCAGATATAACAAAAAATTTTAGAACAAAATAAATATGATTGTATATTGCTAGTATGAATGTATGTATTGAATAATTTAAATTATATTATTGAATATAAGAAAATTATCAAATTACATTTGTTATATGGTATTTAAACAAATATTAAATGTTTTATCAAAATTTCACTTCGTGTCGTAAATATATTCACTGTTTCAATTAAGATGAAAGAATAAGCACTAAAATCGTTAAGTAGATCAAGTCAAACAATTATCATTTTTGTAAAGTTACAATAAATATTTATATTTTTTATTTATAAATAATTATCTTGCATTCTTTCTTTAATTAAAAAAATTAGTAGTTAAAAATATAATTGTATATTGTTACTACAAAGTGCTACAAAGTACTACAAATATATATACAAAGATATTTTTAGAATTTATAAGAAATCAATAGACTGATATGATAATCTTCGATCTATTATCGAATACCTTATTGAAACTAAATAGAAATCAATATTTCAAGGCAATCATATACCTTTAATTTTATTGCTTAAGTGGATGCCATTAAGTTATTGGAAAAAGAATTTTCTTATGTACGATACAATTGTTCCCTATCTTGAAAATTATATTTTAATCTATAGGTGTCAAATAAGTGAATGATTCGTAGTTATTTTCAGTAATATCAAGTATCGTGTTCAATTGCATTTGTCAGATTAATTTTTACAGTTTTAGAAAGAAAAATATACATAGATTTAGACCACATAGATTCACTTAAAGACATTTACTTCATATTGGTCGTACAAGTTGCAACGTTGCTGTCATGGATAGTAAGAAAAATTCACATTGAAGATTAAAATTAAAAAAAAAACTTATCTTGCTTTGAATATTGTAACATTAATGTTATATTAATCATTTATATATATATTTGGAACAATTTAATGATAAATAATATTTTAAATTTATCTTCAGGACTTTCAGTATTTCAGAAAACTAAAAAACAACATAATGAAATATATGATATTCCTTATTATAAAATGATGGAGAAATACATACGATTTTTAGGACAAGATCCACGTCAAAAAAACGAATTTAGAAATATTATCGTATTTACATTGGTAATTGGTATCGCAAGTATTCTCATTCCAACGGTAAGAAAAATACACTAATATTTTAGAAAAAAATATCACGAAATTAAATAGAATAAATTCCACGAAATAAAATAAATAATCAGGTAATGTTATTAAATAATTCAATTATTAGACGTTTGAATTATATATATCGTTACGTAACAAGGATATGGACGGTGTGATTGAATGTATGCCGCATTTTATCGCATCTTCGATTAGTGCCGTTAAATTATTAAATTTACATTTCAACAGACAAAATGTAGGTGAATTTATTATTTTCCAACAATTTGAAATATGAAATAAATAATTATAAATATTATTCGTATTATTTCATAGTATAACATATTGCTTCATTTTGTGACAAAAAAATGGCAACAACTAAAATCAACATATGAATTGAATGCTCTTGATAAAACAATCATGCAAGGCAAAAAAATGGCACAATTGTATCGAAGTAAATATTATTATCTTTATTTCTGAATTTAATTATTTTCGTTCAAATTTTACAAAAATAAATCTGTCTTTTTTTCAGATACATTATTTTCTTTTCTAATTTTGTTCTTGCTGGTCCCATTAGTTTCTCCTATTCTGGACATTGTTCATCCATTAAATCAAACCCGATCTCGACAACAACTACTTAGAGTTAATTACATCATTTTCGATATTGATGATTACTTTTTTTACATATACTTACAGTTAGCTTGGGGATCAATTATTGTCGTACTGACTATAATCGCTGCTGATTGGTTCTACATTCTTATAATTCACTTTAACAGCGGGTTGTTTGCGGTGTGTGGGTATATATCATAATGCAAATAAACATAAAATATTTGAAATAGTACAAATTTTCTTATGATAAATCTCATAATTTTCGCTGCCAATTTTTTGACAAATACAGAGTTCAAGTAGAAGCAACAATGAATTCGAATTTAGTTTCTAAAGATGCGTTTTCTGAGAATTCGTCGTATGAAAAATTTAGAACTTGTGTAATCATGCATAACGAAGTTATAGAGTGCGTATTCATTAATTAATATTAAGTTATGATATATTAGCAAATAATTATCGCATTAAATTGCTTTTTTCATTGCACTTCGAGGTTTTATAATATTTTGAATGAAAACTGTCAGTATAGTTACTTAATTCAGGTTGGATTAAATATGCTGGGTATGAGTACGACAGCCGTTCAAGTAAATATAATTATTCGAATAATATAGAAACTGTTGAAAATTTTATTTAATTAATTATTTTATCTTTCAGACAGTTATAAATTTAGATAGACCGGATGTAGCAATTAGAAGTGCTGTATTTTTTGGAGCTAATCAATTTCATTTATTTTTGCTCAGTCTACCTGGACAAATACTTTTGGATCATTGTGCTGATTTTGCAAATGCTATGTATGTATTTAGTATAAATAATTATAATAATCGGTAACTCGAATTTAATATTTGATTAATATTAAAACAGATATGATTCCACGTGGTACGGAACATCATTGGAAATTCAAAAAATGCTTTATATGATGCAAATAAGAAGTAAAAAATTATGTGCATTAACTGCAGGTGGATTATATGATATGAATATCGAAAACTTCGGAATAGTATGTAGTATATGATAAAGATATTATAATAATAGATATTTTGTTAATTATTATTTAATTTTATTTCAAGACTTTTAAAACGTGTATGTCATACTTCACGATGATAATGTCGTTGAAATAATGATTCTACGATGTTTATAGAAAATATACAACTAAATCTATTATATTCTCTGTTCAAATTAACTGAGGATACGAATAGTAGTAGAAATAATTAATATGTACATTATTAATATTAAATATATAATAAATAGTACATAAAACTTTCAGAAAAACATGTTGCAAATGAATAAAATGTTGTAATAGTAATGTATAAAAAATATTACAGATCTTACGAAAATAACGAATTGATTAATATTTCATAGCGTCATTCCACTTTCAATAAACTACAAAAAAAATTTTTTTATTTTAGCAAATGAAAATGATATAAAGTAGATATATAAATGATATATAATAAATTGATCCATAAATTTTAAATATATATATATAACCAATATTTTTTTTTTTTTGGATATTTTGCATTTTATTCAATGTATATTTTGAATTTCTACAATAAAGTTTTAAATGTTTCAAAGTTATTGCTCTTAATCTTTGTTTTAAATTATTGTAATTAAAAATATCAAATCGAAAAAGCTTCATCAAAATCAAATTCATCGATTGACGAAGTTATTTCGACAACGAAGCCATACAGTTCGGAAAATAATAAAATACATTATCATTTAGTTATTAATAACTAATATTATTTCGTTCCATTTTGAGGTTCTGCAATATTATAAATGACAAAAGTAATTACCTGATTGAGATTGAATTAATTATATTCGACATAAGTTCAACAGCTGTTCAAATAAAGACGATTCTATAAATGATAACCGAACTTGAAAAAAGAAACTTCTATAATCAATTTCTTGATTTTTCAGCTAACAGTTTATTATCATATTAGAATTTAAATGGACCTGGAACAGCAATATAGAATTTTTTATTTTATTTAGCTATCAATTCTATTTATTTCTATTTAGCTTACCTGGATAGATACTTTTAGATCATTCTACTGAATTTACAAATAATATGTATGTATTTAATATATTTCAAAAACTTTGTCACATATATATATTATGAAACAATATTTTTCATTTAATTATCATGTATTAATTTTAATTTTATATAAGTTTTATCAGAATTATGATTGAATTTTTATTTATTGAGATTAGATATTATAAAAATATATTATAATTAATAATTTTAATCTGAAAGAATAAAATTTATATACATTTTCTTCGAAACGAAATGAGAATCATTGGCAATAGATATTGTTATTGAAAACACCGAGAACGAATACATACTGCGAATAAATTTACTTTTTAAGAATTCGTTCGTCAAATTTAAGTGGAAAATTGTTGGAAAATCTTTTGTCATTGTACGCTTAGTAAACTCCATACTGCAACAAGCTTAATCAATATTTTAGTATAATCATAGATCTTCTTTCTTCAAAGTTAACTGCCGGATATCAATTATCAAGCAATTTTCTTGTCTCTACAATACAAAACCTGTAGACAATATCATAGTTTAAAAATTGTTCTATAATATAAATTGATAAGTGATTGATTTGCAGTTAGTTATATCCTATAATACTATGGAAACATAATTTTACAGATTTACATTCAGATTGACTTACAGAAAAAAAATAATATTCAGTTTTTCAGATTAGTTTCAAGTTATGAACTTAGAAATATGAATAGTAAGAAAAAGAAAAACAAGAGCAGAATGTAACAAAATAATTTTTTGTTTCTTTTTTAGTTTTATAATTATTGTTTTAAATAACGTTATTAATTTCATATTAATTATATTTCTGATATTTATTTAAAATGACTCAATTACGAATTATAGTGAAATTAATTTAAATTTAAGACATTTAGTATTTCAGAAAACCGGAAGACAGTGTCCCGATATATTTGACATTCCTTACTATAAAATGGTCGAGAAATATTTTCAACTTTTGGGACAAGATCCGCGTTTAAAGAATGAGTTCAGAAATTTTATAGTAACAATGGTGGTGATTAGTATTTCAGGCAATATCGTTCCAACGGTAAGGAAATCACGTTGAACATTTTATAAAAATGAGGAAAGTGAATCGAGTGAATTCTATGTAATAAAATAAAGATAATGTTAAACAATTGAAACTTGTAATCATCAGTCAATAGAATTATATACGTCGTTATGTGACAAGAATATGGATGCAGTGATCGAGGGTCTACCACATTTTATCGCAGCTACCATTAGTGCTGTTAAAGTATTAAATATATATTTCTATAGAGAAAATGTAAGTAATTTTTTAATTATACAAAAGAATTTTTATAGAATAATATTTTCAAAAAATATATTATTTTCCAGTTTGACAAATTATTTCAATTTGTAACAAATGAGTGGGACAAGCTGAAATTAAATAATGAATTGCATATTATCGATAAAACTGTTATACGAGGAAACAAAACAGCATACTTATATCGCAGTATATTATAATTTTTTAGATTTTTAATTTGTGAATTGTACCAGAAGCAAAATTGATCGTAGATTTTATCAAGTTTAATTATTTAATTTCTGATAAGTTGTTTTGAAAAAATTAGATATATGTTTGATACTGAATTAAAATTAATTAATGATTTTTAATTTAAAGTTTTGATCAATTTTGCTTTTAACTAGCATAATTATTGAATAATATCATTTTTATTAATATTTTGCAAATTTTGTAAATTATTAAGTATACACTTTTTAGGTGCACTGTTGATAGCTTTGGTATTGTTCTTATTGATTCCATTAATTTCTCCTATATTAGACGTATTTCTTCCATTAAATGAAACTCGACCACGACAACAACTGCTCAAAGTTAATTATTTGGTTTTTAATGATGACGATTATTTTTTCTATGTATATTTGCAACTTGCTTGGGGATCAATTATAGTTGTGGTCACCTCAGTTGCCGTAGATTCATTGTTGATTCTTATAATTCATCACTGCAGCGGATTATTTACAGTTTGCGGGTAAATATGATCATGCTACAAAAAACATATAAGTATATATAAGTATATAATGTTATATTTCTTTTTATAAATATTTCTTTTTTTATAAACATTTTTCATCATAAATACAGGTACCAAGTACAAAAAGTGATAAGGAATGCGAAATCATTTAACGGAACTGTTTTAAATAATACTTACGAACAAATCAAGAATTGCGTGATCATGCATGATGAAGCTATCCAGTTTGTATTTATCAAATAACAATAAATTTCAAATAATTATGTGAAAATAACTAATTCATTTATGCGTTTTTGAGGTTTTATAATATTCTGAATGAAAGTAATCGAAATAGTTATCTTATTCAAGTTGGGTTAAATATGTTGGCCATAAGTGCGACGGCTGTCCAAGTAAAAATCAATTCAATCAATAAAATCAAACAATTAAATTGAAAAGTTGAAAATATCATCAACATACGTACAATATTTTACAGGCAGTCGTAAATTTGGATAGACCAGAGGAAGCAATTAGAAGCGCTGTATTTTGCGGGGCTAATCAATTCCATTTATTCGTACTCAGTTTACCTGGACAAGTACTCTTGGATCATTGCTCCGATTTTTCAAATAATATGTATGTGTTCATTCTATGCAAATATAAATAATAAATTATTCTAACGAGTACTAATGTAATGATATTATAATAGATACAGTTCCATATGGTATAGAGCACCTGTGCGAATTCAAAAAGTACTCTACGTAATGCAAATAAGGAGTAAGAAATTATGTACATTGTCGGCAGGTGGATTATATGAAATGAACATAGAAAATTTCGGAATGGTACGTATGAATATAAAGCTAATATAATTGTATTATATCAATTATTACTTACAATTGTTTTCTTTTCAAGACCTTTAAAACGTGCATGTCATATTTCACAATGATAATGTCGCTGAAATAATGAGTCTACATTATCTATATCGAAAATATATTATGACAAAATATATTATATTTTCTATCTATAAAATAAATAAGGATGTGAATAATAGTAATAACATAGTTATTATATTTATTATTAAATAATATAAATGACTTTATCAAACATATAAATAAAACAAAATGCTATTATATAATATTTTTAATAATGTGTAAAAGAGATTATATATTACCATAAGAAAATCATATCAAAATAACGAATTAACCAACATTTCATAGAATTAATTTCACTTATGATGAACTAAAAATAGAATTTTTAAATTTTAGCGAGGAGAAATGATAGTTTTAGAAATACTTTTGTAAAGTTATTTATACTATCCACATTTTGCAAATAACAATATTCGACTGAATCCAATAAGGAGAATATTCATATTTGGAAGTCGGAGAAATTAGTCTTATTGGAATACTACTATTTAGAGATAATTTTTTTAGAATTTAATAATTTTCAATAATTTGACACAGTAATTTGAAAATCTTTTGTCTATCACCGAATGTTTAGCGAATGCCATATTGTAGCCATAGCAATCAATATTTCAGGATAATCATAGATGTTCGATTTTCAACATAAGTGGCAGGTGTCAATACAGCCGTAGAATTATCTATAATACAATTGTCACACAATGTCGATTAATTTAAGTATGCAATGATGTATACCTGTCGTATAAAGAAACGAATCAAAGTTATACTTAAAAATTATATATTCGGTTAGATACATAGAGTATCATCAAATGTCGAGTTTAATTGCACTTATCAGATTGATTTCTTCCATTCTGGAAGGAAGAAGATTCAAACGACGATCGTTGCCACAATAGTTACAATACTGGAAATATGGATAGTAAGAGGAACAGACATAATTTATATCACGATTGAAATTTAATTTTTTACAAATTAAAAATACATTGATATTATGTTAATCATTTTTTCTCGTTATATTTAAAATAGTTCGGCAAAGAGTAATTTTTATGATATGAATTTAAATTTAAGTAAGTTTAAGTAAGTTTCAGTATTTCAGAAAACCGAAAGACATCCGGAAATATTTGATATTCCTTACTATAAAATGGTCGAGAAATACTTTCAATTTTTGGGACAAGATCCACGTCAAAAGAGTAAATTCAGAAATACTATAGTAACAGTGGTGGTGATTAGTATTTCAAGCAATATCGTTCCAACGGTAAGGAAATCTTTTATAAAAATAAGGAAAGCGAGTGAATTCTACGTAATAAAATAAAGGTAACGTTAAACAATTGAAACTTGTAATCATTAGTCAATAGAGTTATATACATCGTTATGTGACAAGAATATGGATGCAGTGATCGAGGGTCTACCACATTTTATCGCAGCTACCATTAGTGCCGTTAAAATATTGAATATATATTTCTATAGAGAAAATGTAAGTAATTTTTTAATTATAGAAAAGAATTTTTTTTAGATTAATATATTTTTTCTAGTTTGACAAATTATTTCAATTTGTGGCAAGTGAATGGGACAAGCTGAAATTAAATAATGAATTACATATTCTTGATAATACTATTATACAAGGAAACAAAATGGCGCAATTATACCGAAGTATATTATAGTTTTTTAGATTTTTAATTCGTCAATTGTGCCAGAATCAAATCTATTAAGATTAATTATTTAATTTGTGAAAAATTAGATACTTTTGATTTCGAGATTAAGAATTTCTTATAATGTTGATCAATTTAGCTTCTGACTAGCATAATTATTAAATAATTGTAATAATCATCAAGTATATTTTTTTAGGTGCATTATTGACAGCTTTGGTATTGTTCCTACTGATTCCATTACTTTCTCCCATATTGGACATCGTTCTTCCATTAAATGAAACTCGATCACGACAACAACTGCTCAAAGTTAATTATTTATTTTTTAACGATGATAATTATTTTTTCTACGTATATTTGCAACTTGCTTGGGGATCAATCATGGTTGTAGTCACCATAGTTGCCGTAGATTCATTGTTGATTCTTATAATTCATCATTGCAGCGGATTATTTACAGTTTGCGGGTAAATATGATCGAGCTGTAACAAAATATACAAATACATAAATAATCTAATATTTCTCATTATAATTATACATCAATTAATACATTATTGGTCTATTTTTATAAAGATACCAAGTACAAAAAGTAACAGAAAATACAAAATCACTGAATGAAATTGTTTCAAATAATTACACATACGAACAAATCAGGAATTGTGTGATCATGCACGATGAAGCTATCCAGTTTGTATTTATCAAATAACAATAAATTTCAAATAATTATGTGAAAATAATTAATTCATTTATGCGTTTTTGAGGTTTTATAATATTCTGAATGAAAGTAATCGAAATAGTTATCTTATTCAAGTTGGGTTAAATATGTTGGCCATAAGTGCGACGGCTGTCCAAGTAAAAATCAATTTAATCAATAAAATCAAACAATTAAATTGAAAAGTTGAAAATATCATCAATATATATCCAATATTTTACAGGCAGTCGTAAATTTGGATAGACCAGAAGAAGCAATTAGAAGCGCTGTATTTTGTGGAGCTAATCAATTCCATTTATTCGTACTTAGTTTACCTGGACAAGTACTCTTGGATCATTGCTCTGACTTTTCAAATAATATGTACGTGTTCGTTCTATGCAAATATAAATAGTAAATTATTCTAATAAGTACTAATGTAACGATATTATAACAGATATAGTTCCATATGGTATAGAGCACCTGTGCAAATCCAAAAAGTACTCTACCTAATGCAAATAAGGAGTAAGAAATTATGTACGTTGTCGGCAGGTGGATTGTATGAAATGAACATAGAAAATTTCGGAATGGTACGTATGAATATAAAGCTAATATAATTGTATTATATCAATTATTACTTATAATTGTTTTCTTTTCAAGACCTTTAAAACGTGCATGTCGTATTTCACAATGATAATGTCGTTGAAATAATGATTATCCATATCGAAAATATATTATGATATAAATATATTATATTTTCTATCCAAATTAAATAAGGATGTGAATAGTAATAAATATAATTAATAATATTGTTGCAAAGAAAAATGTTGCTTGAAATTACCTCAAGAATCTCCAATCTTCAAATTTTTGGGATAGCATGTTGATCTTACCAAAATAATTATTATTCCAGAAAATTTTTTTATTCCACTAATAAAATTGTAAAATTTTAACAAGAAAAAGTGAAAAGAACGTGAATGCGGATAAATATATTTTACAAATATTTTTGTAAAACTGCCTATATTATCCATATTTCGCAAATAACAATGTTCCACTGATTTTAACAAAGAGAGTCCACACTTGGAAGTAGAAAAAATTAATATTATTGGAACACACTGCAAGCAGAGATAGAATGATTTTTCTTTTTTTTTTTTTAGAATTTAATAATTTCACTACATAGTAATTTGAAAATCTTTTTGTCTGTTACCAAATTGTTTAACGAATGCCATATTGTGTAGCACAGTCATAGCAATCAATATTTCAGGATAATCATAGATGTTCGATTTTCAGTATAAGTGGCAGGCGTCAATATAACCGTAGAGAACTATCATTTTCTTATCTACGATACAATTATACAGAATGTCAATTAATTTAAATGGGTAATGATACATACTTGTCGTATAAAATTCGAAATTATGCTTAATAACTACGGTTACACACATCGAGTCATACATCATCAAATGTCTAGTATAATTGCATTCATCAAATTGATTTCTTCTATTTCGAAAAGAAGGACATTCATCCTCTTGATACGACTACCGCTTCTATATCGGTTACATACCTGGAAATATGGATAGTAAGAGAAAAAGATAAAATTTATATCTAGAAAAGATTAAAATATTTAATTTTTTATAAATTAAAACTTTTACCTTTATATTAATATTCTATCTATCATTTTTTTACATTTGAAATATGTCAACAAACCAAATAACTTTTAAAGATTTATTTAAATTTAAGTTATTCAGTATTCCAGGAGACCAGAAACAAATATATCAATATATTTGATATTCCTTATTATAAATTGCTCGAGAAATATATGAAATTTTTGGGACAAGATCCACGCCAAAGAGATGATTTCAGAAATATTATTGTAATTGCAATAGTGACTAGTATTTCTGGTATTCTTATTCCAACGGTAAGAATGTTATATTGAATATTTTAGAAATATTTCTTAGGTGAAATGTAAAAATTGAATGAATTCTATGAAATGAAGTAAGTAATTAGGTAATGTTGTTAAACGATCGGGACCTGGAATTCATTAGTTATTAGAATTATACACGTCATTATGTGATAAAAATATGGATGCAGTGATCGAGTGTCTGCCCCATTTGATCACGGGTGTAACGAGTATTGTTAAACTTTTGAATATTCATTTCAACAGAGAAAATGTACGTGAAATTAATATTATTCAACTTAATTTTTTTTAAATATAAATATACAAAATCCATATCTTAACTGGACAAACATCTATTGTGTTATAGTTTAAAAAATTGTTTGAATTTATAACAAAAGAATGGGAGAAGTTTGAGTTAAATAATCAATTTCATGTTCTTGAAGAAATTACCGTAAAAGGTAGTAAAATGGCACAGTTATATCGAAGTAAGTTTTTGCATCTTAATATTTTCCTCTCTTGATTCTTAATTATTTATGTAATTTAAAAAAAAATTAGCAAATAAATGAATCAATCTTTTATCTTTTCAGATACATTGTTATCCTTCACGGTATTATTTTTACTCGTACCACTGGTTTTCCCTTTTCTGGATATTGTTCATCCATTAAACGAAACTCGACCGAGACAGCAATTATTTAGAGTTAATTATTTGATCTTTAACCATAATGACTATTTTTTTTATATATATTTGCAGTTAGCTTGGGGATCTATCATTGTTGTAATGATCATAGTTACTATAGATTCGTTGTATATGATTATAATTCATCACAGCAGCGGAATGTTTGCGATGTGTGGGTAAATATCGTAATATTTTATAATATATAATTAATTTCTATTTAAATTTATATTTACTTTTTCTAAATTTTATTGTACACATACAGATATAAAGTTCAAGAAGCGACCAAATATACGAATCTATTCAATGACAGAATTATTTCTGAAAATTACACGTATGAACAGCTTAAAAATTGCATAACCATTCACGATAAAGCCCTTCAGTTTGTATTCCTCAAATTTTACATAATTCATATTAATTAATATATTGTCAAACACTTTTTCTTGGACTAATTAGTTTTTTTTTGTCATATTTTGAGGTTTTACAATATTTTGAACGAAAGCAGTCGAAATAGTTATTTAATTCAAGTTGGATTAAATATGATGGATATAAGCGTGACAGCTGTCCAAGTAAAGAAAAAATCTAAAGAGAACGAAAAGAGATCAAAGAATAAGAAAAAAATCTTATCTAATGAATAGTTTTATTTTTCAGACAGTCGTAAATTTAGATAGACCGGAAGAAGCGATTAGAACTGCTGTATTTCTTGGAGCTGAGCAATTTCATTTGTTCGTAATCAGCTTACCTGGACAGGTACTTCTGGATCATTGTACAGAAATGGCAGATAATATGTATGTATTTAACGTGTGTATATGTACAATTGTAGACTCCTATTTGCATAATCTTCTTTTTTTTTTTTTGATATCATATAACAGATATAGTTCTACATGGTACGAA
Organism: Apis cerana; assembly: GCF_029169275.1. Lineage (NCBI taxonomy): Eukaryota > Metazoa > Arthropoda > Insecta > Hymenoptera > Apidae > Apis > Apis cerana. The sequence goes on along the minus strand of NC_083862.1, from coordinate 10,767,441 downwards.
ATACCAGTAAAAATTCAGAAAGTACTCCATATGATGCAAATAAGGAGTAAAAAGCCATGTTCATTGACAGCGGGCGGATTGTATGAAATGAACATGGAAAATTTTGGAATAGTATGTAATAATTATAGAATTATTTATAATTCTTATTTATTAACATTTATACGGTCATTTTTATTTTAAGACTTTTAAAATTTGCATGTCATATTTCACGATGTTAATGTCACTAAAGAAATAAGTATACGTCAAAAATATTTAGTTCATGACTTCATTGTTTTATGTCCAGATTGATCAAGAATAATAGAAAAAATATATATATATATATATTGTTGAAAAATTTAAGTGATTTTATTAAGGTTATTTAATCATATTTTCCATACGATGTATGGATAGTATGTATTTTAATAATAAATTATAATAAATTGTATTAGAAAACTTACCCAAATATGTATGTTAAATGAATATAATTTAATTAAAATCATTATATAATTATTCTTACAAGATAATAACATTCTTCTTTTATTTTCTTTTTTTCAAAAGAAAGAAATTTTAAAATTAAAAAAATTGAAAAAATTATTGTATACAGATATACAATACTTTATATTTCGTATTATTTTTCTCAATAAGTACAATTTTTATTTGATATATTTTTCACATCCTTGAAAAATTTTTTTGAAGGATTTTTTGAAATTTTTTTATTCTCTTCCTCAAATATTATTTGAATTTTTGACAACATTGATTTGTAATTATCAATTATTTGTATAATCTTCTATTTTTGTATCTTATTATTGTTATAATAGTTTAGTTTGAACAATGTATAACGCGAATATCTACAACACAGTAAATGAAATTTACCTTGGATGAAAACGTATTACAGTTTTTGTTTAAAAATTCAAAAGACTTCAAAGATTTCGATTGAATGAAAAATTTTCACTAACATTATATTTCAATTATCGAGATCAATATTTCAGAGTAATCAAAGTCATTGATTTCTAACATGATTGATGCCTTAGACACTGCTATTATTTTCTTATCTACGAAATAATAATATCATACTTTAAAAACGATATCTTAATACATACCTGTATGATGAAAATTGCACATTTGTAAAATGTAGAATATTGAGTTAATTATCCCTATTTTCTATGGTTCTATAAAAAAGAGTTTAGACGATGTTTATCGAAACAGTTTTATGAACAGTGTGCTACCACATTGATTGCAATAGATTTTTTGAATAGTTTTCCCGTTTCAAAAATTCGTAAATCTAAATAGTAAGAGAAAATGAGTAGTATATCATAATTTTTATGGTATAACTTTATCACAATAATTCTATCTATTCGATATTCGTTATAAACATTTTATTTGTTCGAGAAATTGCATTGGAATTGAGTTGAAATATTTTATTTTATTATGATATATAATTTTTCCCAATATTTAATAGTTATCTTTTTTTGTAAATAATTAGATAAAATTTTTAATTTAAACGACAATGTTCAGTGTTACAGAAGAGCAACGAACAAGAATATAACGCATTCGATATTGCATATTATAAAACGCTCAAATTATATTTAACGATCTGTGGGATAAATCCGTATCAAAATAATAGTATTAGTATAATTATAATAATCATGATAATCTCCGTTTGCATGAGCTTTCTTTGTCCAACGGTAAGAAGAGCATATTATGTCATTTTTTAATAATTATTAATCGATGAATAAAAAAATAAAAAAAAATAATGTGAGAAAATATCTCGCAATTGACAATCTTTAAATAAAGCAAATAATCAGGTAATATTGTTACACAATATTGGAATTCACAATTTGATAGTCTATACAATTATGGGAGGCCATAAGTAACAAAGATTTCGATAATATCATTCAGAATATACCTCAAGTAATTACAGTAATTATCAGCATGATAAAGATATTAAATATCTATTCTAACAAAATACAGGTACTGAAAAAAATCATTTTATAGACACAAATTTGCAATTATATACATATAATAATTAAATATATTGTAGTTTAAAAAATTATTTAACTCTTTGGTACAAGATTGGAAATCATTAGAATCAAAGGAAGAATTAATCATGCTAAACAAATTTACTCAATATGGTAGTAAACTTGCACTCCTGTACAGGAGTAAGTGATCATAGAAATAATTTCTCATACATATTTTATGCAATATTAATTCAATATACAATAATAAAAATATTTCTTCCAGGAACTTTATTAACATTTCTTGTAATATTTCTCTCTCTTCCTTTATGTAATCCCATTCTAGATGTTATTTTACCATTAAATGAAACTCGACCACGACAAAATATATTTAATGTTAATTATATAATCTTAGACAATTATGAATATTTTTATATCGTATATATGCATTTATCTTGTTCTGCGGCTATTATTGTGATAATAATAATTTCAGTAGATTCGTTATATATTTCTATTATTTATCATGCTTGCGGATTGTTTGCAGCATGTGGGTAAATATTCAACGTGATATTAAATAATGTATAATCAAAAAACAAATATATCTTAAAATATATTTTAAAAAACAATACTTAACTTATATCTCTTTTATAACTTGAATATATCTTTTACCATTTATTATTAATATTAATATTAGATATTATTAATGTTAATAATTTTAAATAATAATGTTTATTATAAATACATATAGGTATCAGATTCAAAAATTAACAAAAGTTCATGCTATTGAAAAAAATGGACCTAACATAAGCAACATTGATTACGAAGAATTCAAACAATGTGTGATAATGCATTATAAATGTCTTCAGTCTGTACCAATTATTTAAAATTAATAATTAATAACAAATAATTTAATTCAAACTAAAAGTTTTATTTGTCTCATTTTAAGACTTTACGATGTACTCGAGAAGTGTTGTAGAAATTTATATTTGATCCAGATGGGATTAAATATAATGATTATCAGCGTGACGTGTGTTGAAGTAAGAATACATATATTATATTTATTTATTTTACAATAAGAGATTTTTCAAATTTATATTTTGCAATAAAATTATTTGAATGAATAAAAAATGATTAATAAACATATTAGTATCTTTATTTTTTAGGTAGTTGTATTTTTAGATCGACCAGAAGAGGCCATCAGGGCTGTTATTTATGTTATCGCTCAACAATTTCATTTATACGCTATTAGTTTGCCTGGAGAAACATTACTCAATCAAAGCTCAAAATTAGCTGATAAAATGTAAGTTTTTTTATATTATATTTATATAATAAAGAAAATTGAAAATAGTCTAAATTTATGAATTTCACAATAGATATGATTCTGAATGGTACAAAATACCAATGAAAGTTCAAAAAGTGCTTCATATAATGCAAATTAGATCCAACAAACCATGTATATTAACAGCAGCGGGATTATACGAAATGAAAATTGAAAGTTTCGGAATAGTACGTAAAATTAATATGTAAAAATGTGTTACTATAATAATAATATAAACAAGAGCTAATAACTTATAATTTTTTAATTTCAAGACAATTAAAACATGTATGTCATATTTCATGATGTTTTTATCATTAAGAGAATAATTTATTTTCGTTACTATACGAAAATATGTATTCATACATTCTAATCTTATGATTTATCAACAATTTAATATTTCGCTTTCTAATTGTAAAAGCGATTATGTGCAAATGAAATTCTTCTTCAAAAAAATTATTTAATCGATATCAATTATATTTATACCATATGTATTAATATTAATTTCGTGCACATTATTTAAGTTATTTATGTATTATCAATAAATAAATGTTATTCTAATTAAAAAGTGATATGTTATAAAAAATATAGAATATAGAATATGATATATTATTATTAGAAATTCATATACATATAAATATTTTTAGATAAAATTAATGGTAGATAAAATATTCGTAAAAAAATTAAAATATAAAATAAGTATTTATTGTTTAACATACAATAAATTTCGCAAAAAATATTGGTATAATTGATAAGTCAACTTATTAAAAGTTAGTAATAAAAATTAAAAAAATATAAAACAGACATAATCAGAGAATATTTAATAAATGTTTCTATTTATATAAAATTTCATTCATTAATTAAAATGTTTTTTTGTATACAGTTGATAAATTGTTTTACTAATTGCTGATCCTATAAGACGTTTTCTATTACCAAATTGAATATTTGCTAATAACAATTCTCCATTACAGTCAGATGTATGTAAAGCATCAATTAGCAATCGTGGAGTTGGATAATGTTCTACAATTGCTAAAGCTTTATCTACAGACATTCCTTTTAATTGTAATAGTTGACGGATAAACATTTCATTTACTTTAAACACCTAAAAAATTTATCAATATAATTACCAGAGAAATATATATTGTATAAATTTGATATGCAATTATATACCTTGCATTTAGATGCTGCTTTATTAAATTCCTCAAATTCCATGAGATTATAAATATTATTTGAAATATTTGAAGGAAGTAATTTAACATTTGTTTCTTTAATAATTTCTTTTTTGCAACCTATTAAATTCTTGTCCTAGAAAAATTTTTTTTTGAGATAATTAAAATTAAATTAATAAATAAATTAAAATATCAGAATTGTAAAAGAAATATTACTTTAAAAGTTTTAATCAAAATTCTAGTTAATGATGATAAATAAAACATAGAATCTTTATGGCTCTTGGTGTATTTTAGAGAAAAATCATCTTGTATCAGAGTATTAATAGAAGCTTGCATCAAAGATGAATATGGTATTGTCAATTTTTGATTCTTCTCATGATCCTCTATTATATAGATGAGATTTGTAATTCCAGATTGTTTTAGTCTGTACTATATAAGATAAAATTCTATTTAATTATAAATAATATAAAAATATGTAAATATAAATTAATTTCATTATAATATTACTTTCTGTTCATGAAATCTTCCATCTATAATACTTGCATTCAAATCATCTATTCGTTTTCTTTCCACTATATAAGGTAAAATTAACTCAATTTTTTTTCTTTTACATCTAGCAATCCATGCAAAATCACCAACTTTTAAATGACGTATTTCAAATAATACATCAAGTTTTGTTAGTTCCTTTATAGTATCATCATGTTGAGGTTTTGTTTTACCACTATATTAAAATTATTAAAATCACATTTTTAAATTTTTTATATTAGAATTCAATAAAATGAAACATACCCAGAAATTTCTTGTGTATCTACTAATAATATTATATCAAATTTGCTTGATTCTAAATAAATATTTTTTTGAAAATTATCAATAGATGTTTTATTTTCTAAATTATCCACATGATTTTTATCTTGTAAATTTTTTGTTTTTTCTTGCACATTTTCAATAAGATCATCATTTTGTTTAGATATTTGCTTTTCAAAATTCTCATCAAATTTTTCTCTATGATTTTTTATAATAATACATTCTGCAGATTTGGATTTATATATTTTTGAAAAATTATTTGAATCTTTATCCGGTATACTCTTAGAACATTCTTTTTGTATTTTAGTATTATCGATATTCAATTTATTTGTTGGAAGTTCTAAATTTAAATTTTTATTTTGTATATCTTTAGAACAATCTTTTTTATTATTTTCGTTCAAATTATTTGTTGGAACTTGTAAATTTTCTATAATCAATGTCTCCAAAAATGTTTGAATTTTACTTAATATTTCAAAAGAATTTATTGATTTCGCATCAATATTTGTAACTTCACATATCTTTCTTGAAATATTTATACCATGTTCTGTAAGATTATACCTAAACAAATTATATTGTTTTTAATAGTTAATATATTTTTAATAGTTAATTTATGTTATATATAAATTCAATAATCATCATTACCTAATTGATTCATGATCAGATATCATGGAAATTAAATTTTTTTCAAATAAATTTAAAATTGAAGTCTTTGTTGCAAAACCACATAATTCTTCTATTTCAGATAATAAATCTACTTCAGTAACATATTCTAACAAATTTTAACATTAAATAAAATATAAGTATTATTTATAAATAAAAAATTATTTATGCAAAAATTAAAAGTATTCTTTAGAATATACCTGAATAATAAAAATCCTGAAATTTCTTATATAAAATCAATAAAACAGCATAATTTTCTATATTCCATGACAATAAATTTATATCATTAAAAGTTATTAATTCTGTCTTAAAATAAAAGATGAATTAAATTATTATATTATAAATTTATTTAATTATATTTACATTTAAAATATACATTAAAAAATATATTTACTCTTTGATGTACAAAATCTTCATTTGTAGTTGTTTGAACTTTACTTTTTCTTTTAACTATATTTTGTTCATTGTGGCTGCAATATTCACAAGTATAATCATTCGCATTTATTAAATCTGAATTTTGAGCTTTGTATTCCTCGAGTTTTCTATCTAACATCGAGCATAATTTTTTTCCAAAATGTTGTAATATTATACAATCTTTTCCAGACTTTAATGGTAGGGGATATTTTTTCAGCGCAGCGAGTGCTTTCGAAAAATGATATTGCAAATCGGAATTTCTGGATGCAGCTTCTTTTCTCCATTCTTCTAACCAACATTCAAATAATGGATTTGGATTTTTTAACTTTAATTTTATTCTTTTCATGATATTTTTATATAATAATATACATATATCTATATATTACTAAATAATAAAAATGATTCATCATAATATTATCACTTCAATGAAACAAATATCTACACACATGACTTTTCAGTATGAAACTTTAGAATTCACAAACTTTAGAATTAACAAGTTGTATACATCTTCTCTTTTACCTAACCTAACCTATTTTTTATCTTATATTCAAAATTGTTTTTATTAATAAAAATAAATAAAAAATCATATTAAACATGATTAAATATTACTTAAAATATTATATATCTTATAAATATATACTAAAATTTGAATTTTCAATCTTTTCTTTTTTTAAAAATATTTCAATGTTTTTTTAATCAATAAAAATATGATATATAAAACAAATTAAATATTTATATATGGAATATAAATATTTTTATTCTTTTTAAATTAAAATTTATAACTTTATATATAAATTTATATTTTTTTGTGAAATAAAATTAACAACATATAAAAATACAAAAATATATATGTATCTATAATATGTATCTATAATATGTAAAAAATTGAATTAGATAGACTTTGGTAAGATTTTTAATCAATAGATTAGATAAAAAAATAATAAAATTATCTTTCGCTTATATAAATTTTATACAATAAATATAAATAAAAAAAATAAATAATGAACAAAAACAGATATAGTGTAAAAATTAAGAAATTAGCGTTATCTCTAGAATGTAAATGAAATTCAAATATATATAAGAAAAGAAAATAATAATAGAGTAAGAATTGATAATTAACGCTATCTCTTGAATGTCAAAGATACTTTTTTAAAAGTAAAAATAAAATGGAGTAAGAATTAAAAATTACCGCCATCTTGAGTATTTTTAAAAAAATGATTATTTGAAAAGATATAAAAAGATATAAAAGATGGAGTTGATAGTCAATTCTTATCTTATCTTTATCCTTCTTTTCCTATTTGCTCTCTTTGTTTATATTTTACTTTCATTTACTCCAGAGATGGCGCTGATATCCGAAATTTTACCTTATTTCTCTCCTTTTTCCACTATTTATTTTTCTTGTCTATTTTACTCTGCAAAATTGATATACTTAAGAAACAAATTTGATATTTAATCAATTTTATGTTTTTTTTGCCTATTGATAAAAATCTTTACAAATCATATTTGATTAAATCATTTTATTTAATAAAATAGTTATTCTATTTTTTATTTATAATTTTATAACTTAGTTTTATTTTCAATTATTATTAATGTTATACTATCTTATTTTGAATCGAATCGGTAATGTCGGTAATAGAATGACATAAAATGTAAAAGAGCTTAGTGTCCCTGAAGCATGAGATAAAAAAATACATTGAAGTTAAAACTATTTTGTATCTCGTTTGTGTCCATAGATTAGTTCAGTCGGTGATAAAGGAAATTTCATAGTTAAATTATCGGTAATTTATGTTTAGCGTAATAGAATTTTGTAAGGTAGTAAATATATCTTCTATCTTTGGTAGAGCAAGAAATGCTAACCAATACGTATTTATTTTAATATTTTTAAATTTATATAGTGATTAAAAGATTTTTATGAAATAATCAGTAAAATGTATACATAATCAGTAAAATATTGCATTGTACACATATGATTTCAGTAATCGTTTGCAAGATATGATCTCATTTCCTGGTAAATCATACGTACAGTAATAAAAATTTTTTTTATTTACAATTAATCAAATATTTTAATTATTCATATTTAATTAAACTTTTACAAATATATTTTAATTTAAGTTTGATATAAAATAATGTTATCTATATTATTTATATTATGTAATAATTATTGTCAAATTGCTATCATTTTAAAGTATTAAAAAAATAAAAGATTATAAATAACAAAAATATATAATATAATATATTTACATTTTATAATTGAAAAGATATATTGATTTCAGTTTTAACTTTGAATAAAGATTACATGCATACATATGCTTGAAACATTTCAAATAATTCTTTCTATATTTAATTATAACAAATTAAGAAAATTAAAAACTGAATAGTTTATATAATATCTAAAATATTTATGTTATAGTTATAATGTATACATATATGTATAGAATTTAGAAATGGCAACTGGAGGTAGTAGTTTTATAAGTAAACCAGCTAGAGGATGGTTACATCCTGATCATTTAGTGAGTAAAGAAGGAATTACTTATACTGTTAAAGTAAGTTTTCATTTTTGTATAATAAATATGTTTTATAATGAATAATTCTATAACTAATTTTATAAATGATAAATATTATTATGTTACATAATTTTCAGTATATAGGATGTCTAGAAGTATATACATCTATGAAAAGTTTAGATTTTGAAACAAGATCTTGTGTTGCCAAGTAAGTTTTTAAAATATTTTTAAATTATATTTATATAGAAAAATTTTATATGTAAATCATATATTATATTAAAATTTTTTTAGAGAATGTATAAATAGAGTTTGTGAAGCAGCTGGTTTAAAATCTGCAGATAAAAAAAGAAGGGTATCTATATTAATTTTATTATTAAAATTATTTTTCAATTATAATTTAAAACTTTTAATAATTTAAATTTAAAGGTGGATAGGAAAGTATTAAGAGCAATAGCAGATAAACCTCGCATGGAACATACAGGTGCTACAATAAATTTAACTATTAGTAGCTGCAGTTTAGCTTTGACTAACATAGAAAATGGACATATTATTGCTAAACATGAAATGCCACGTATATCTTTTGCTTCAGGTGGAGATACGGTAAATTATATATAATACAGTATTAATTTTTTATTTATTTTAACAATTATTAATTATTAATTATATTATAATTACAAAGTATAAGTTAATTATTATATTTCTTAATAGGAAATATTGGATTTTGTTGCATATGTTGCTAAAAACATGCAAGAATGGCGTGCTTGTTATGTATTAGAATGTGGTGGAGGATTAGCACAAGATGTTATATCCACTATTGGACAAGCTTTTGAATTACGATTTAAAGAATTTCTTACAAAACCAGCTTCATTACAGTAATTATGAATAATAAATAATTGTTAAAAAATTAATCTTTTATAATTTATTTAATATATTCTTTTTTTATGATATAGTCCTATATTAAATGGCATACGAGAAGCAGACAGAGATTATTATAATGATCTGCCAGGTAAAGTACCACCAGATATTGGTCCTCCACCAGTTCCACCTTTACCAACTTCAGCATCAACTTTACCCAATTTGAAACATCATCATTCTGTTCAAAATCATATATCACGAAGCAATGTACAAAATTCTGGTTTACATGATACATTTTCTATCAGCTCTGATAGACATCATCAACAATGGGCAGGTAATATTTATTTTTCTATATTTTATTATAATTTATAATATAATTTATTATAATTATGATTCATGATATAATTGTAGAAACTGGTAATTTAATTGATCTGAATTCTGATGGAACTTCAACAAATTTCAATATTCCTCCTGAACATAATTATGTAAATGATAGTGTTATAGCAGCTACCAGAGAAAATCAACGTGATCAAACATCACTTTTTGATGTGTTTGATATGCGTAAGTAATTTAAAATATAACATGTTTATCTATTTAAATATATAGTATAAATTTATATTATATAGAATATTATTTTATAGAGCCATTCAGTTCTGCAATATCAGATATGAATAAATTAAGTCCACATTCTCAAAAGCAACAATTAAAACAAGAGATATGGTTTCATGGTAGCGTTAGTCGTGCTGAAGCAGAATCAATGCTAACAAGAGTAAATATCAAAATAAAATTTTTTGAATTAATATTTATATTTATATTATATTGTTATAATATTATTATATTATAAAATATTACAATAATATGTAATATTCTTTCATATTTATTTGATAGGATGGTGACTTTTTAGTTAGAGAATCTCAAGGTTCGCCTGGACAATACGTTCTTACTGGTATGAATAATAGTACACCAAAACATTTATTACTAATTGATCCAGAAGGCGTAGTAAGCATTTCGAAAATTAATATTATGAAAAATTTTATATATATTTATAAAGAAATAAGAATATATATAATTTATTTCAATTCCAGGTTCGCACAAAAGATCGCGTTTTCGATAGTGTTAGTCATTTAGTAAATCATCATTGTGACAATGTATTACCAATTATATCAGCAGATAGTGTTTTAGTACTTCGGTATCCAATTCCTAGACGTACGAATAATTGATTTTTATATTATAATATTGCACAATAAGTAAGGTTCACATTTGATATCGATCAATATTGGATATAAAATATCGATATCGAATATGGTGCCTTCTATAACAAAAATTTTATGTCATGAATACCTTGTTTTAAAAAGTAAGAAGCAAAATAGAAAAGAGTTTATTTCATCTTATTTTCGTTTCTATATTAGGAAGAGGAATTATTAATATCAAAAATTCATTTGTGATTAATAATATTACAATAGACAGAAAACTATATTCAAAATTTAAAAAATTACTATTAAATATTAAATTATAATATTCAATCAACTTTTTAATTAAGGTATTTTTATGTAACAATTTTTTTTGTAACAAAAAAAAAAATATCTATAAAAAATAAGAATATTTACAATATGTTTTTATTTAATTTATTGATTTAAATTTTTTATAAAATTTTTAATATAATTACATAAAATCTTAACATAACACATATGTATATTTAAATATTTGCAAATATTTTCAAATTTAAAAATTGTGACAATATATGAATGAATTTCATATTAAACTTAATATACCATTTAAAATATTTCAATGCTACATTTGTCAAATATTAACAAGAAATTTGCTAATTATGATCAAAATCAATTATTCAATATAATGCAATATAAAACCAAATATAATTCTTTTCTATTTACTCTAATTCAATTAACTTTTATATAATCAAAATGAAGTATATTCGTCACTACTACTATTATTATTATACTTCGAAATGTGCCACAATTTAATTTTCTGATTCGGTACTTACTGAATAAAATAAAACTATATTTCAAGTTTTGTAATTTTATCATATAGATCGTAACTTTCATAAAAAATGTTTTTGTAATTTCATTTTATAATGCTCATAAAATAATAATATCTATAAAATATATATACATATATTTTTACGAATTTTGTAACGTCCCGATAGTATGATGTTTTGATCTGATATTTATGAAATAATCTTCATTTTTAATCTCAATTTTAATAAAGAGAATTATATATTTATATTCTACTTAAAATATAACAACCAAACTGAATTTTATATTCTGCATATTTAATATATATATGAATCGAATCTCTAAAAAATATCACATTTGCATTTTTATATTATGCGCTTGAATATGATCCATTGTAACGTTGTAATTTTTAGTATTAAAATATATAAATAATAATATTTAATATTTTTAATGATTTTTATGATTTCAATTGTAGAATATAATAAATGATATAATATTTATAAATGTAAAATTATTATAAACTTTAAAATTAAGAAAAAACACTAATGTAATGTATAAATCATTATACATTATATTTAAAATTATATCTTACAATTCATTATTTATGTAATTACTTCAGAAATAATATTTTATGTATATGATAAAATTGAATATCAATATATACCAATTTTTATACTTTTTACTTCTATAAATTGCGTAAAAAAAATATATATATTGTTATCTAATTTAATTATATTGTTATCTAATTTTTTTTTAGAAATAACAATTACATATGTAAGATAAATATTAAAAATTTGTATAATTGTGAAAAATTTAATTCATAAATTATTTCAAATAAATAAATTTTAATAAAAAATAAATTTGCACTAGTGAACAATTAATTACTATGATTTCAGAAAACACTATGGAAACATACAGATAAGAAACATAACTAGCAAAAAATATAACTTTAGATATTTTTCTTCATTCGTCTGAAGGTAAATATAAAATATGAAAGTGACATTAATATAATCGTTATAATTTAAATTAATTAATATTATTATTTAGTATATTATATGGAATATATGCAATATTTGCGTATGTAATTTTGTATATATAATTGTACATGTAATATAATTTAACGTAATTTTTTGATTTATAAAAATATTTTATTTTATATACAATAGTCGAAACTACAAAATTATTAATAAGCCTAAATTACATTTAAATAAAAAAAACGCAAAAATGTCAGAATATGATAAAGTGAGATCTGGAAAACTTATTTTGAAAGGTGAAAAAAAAAGGTATAAATAAATATCATACTTAACCTATTTGTTTCAATATTTACAAAATAATTTTTTATAGAACAAAAAAACGAAAATTAAAAAAACAAGAGAAAGAATATGTTATTACTTCAGAAGATAAAGATACTATAATTCATGGTATTTATTATAATATTATATATATATATATTTTTAAATCAATTATCAAACTAACATATAAATGTTATAGGTGGTTGGTGGAAAACTACACAAGTGTCAGAAGTCACAGGAACTATAGCAATTGAATTTGGAAATCATATCTACATGAAAGCTTTAGATAATGGATTATTTACTTTAGGTGCACCTCATAATGAAGGTGAAGGACCTTCACCAGAAGAGATTTTAACAGCTTTTCCAATAGGTGAAACTAAAGTTGCATTGAAATCTGGTTATGGAAAATATTTAGGTGTTGATAAAAAAGGTATTGTTGTTGGAAGAAGTGATGCAGTAGGTATGATTGAACAATGGGAACCAATATTTCAGGTAATTATTCAATGCAAATATTTGTCACAATATAATAAAATACATATTGATTTTTTTCTATAAAATGTTATTAAAAATAAAGTAAATTTAAATTAATAAATTTTTTATATGTATGTATAGATATCATAACTATTTAATATATATAAATATTATATATATATTATTAAAAGTATTAATTTATATAATTTATATATTTCTTTAATTTAATTTGATTTATTTCATAATTTAATTTGTTTAAAACTACTAAAATACTTACTAAAATAAAAATATAATTTTTACATATTTTATAAAAAAATATGATTTTTTTAGGATAACAAACTTGCTATTTTGAATAGCAACAATTGTTTCATGTCAGTTACAGATGAAGATGATATTATTTGTCAAAGTAAGACTGCTGGACCTTCTGAGTTTTGTACTGTAAGAAGTATAACACAAAAGATACATGATCCAAACAAAGATATTCCAAAAGAGGAACAAGGTTCTCTTCATGATGTTGAAGTGAATTATGTGTAAGTTATACAACAACAAAAAAATATAAGAATTTATTTTTAACAAGTATTAAAATAAAAAATAATATTGATAATATTTTAGAAAGAAGTTTCAGAAGTTCCAAGACAAAAAATTAAAAATAAGTAAAGAGGATAATTCTAAATTAGAAAAAGCAAAACGAGAAGGAAATTTGCATGAAGCTTTATTAGATAGAAGAAGCAAAATGAAAGCAGATCGATATTGTAAATAAGTTTTTTTTTTTATATATTATTATTATATTATGTATGGTAACATGTATCTTATAGTTAATTATCATAAAATGTATATTTATTAAAAATATAAAAAAATGATTATAAGCTATAAACAAAAAAATTTTTATTACAAATTATTATGTACATTCATCATTTTTTATAATTTAATGCATTTTTATTTATTTATTTTTTTTTAAATATACTTTATTTTATATATTTTTAAATTAATTCTTCATTATAAATAATAAATCATAATTTAAAAAAATTTATATATTGTATTTATACGAGAAATAAAATATGAATACTTGATATAAAAGTTTTTCATAGTTTATATATAATTAATTGATTTTATATTACGAATTAGTTTATATATAGGGTTAAATCGGAAATAAAGTGAAACTGATTTGTCTCTATTACATTACCGTTGCACTTGTTTCATTTTATTTAATGCAAATAATTCAATTGCTTATAAATTAACAAATAAGTTAACCGACATTTTTGTATATCAACTTTTGTATTTATTTTAACCTCTAAACCTTTCTAAAGTCTTATGAAGATATTACACACTGTATACAATTATTATTTATATTAAACTGTAAACTTTTAAATTAAAGACATGCGCAATAATTTCAATTTAATACATTCGCTTGAGTAAGTTTCATATTAGTGGGAACTGTGCCAGAGTGAAGTACGAAACGAATGTTGTTTTTTGTACAAATTTGTTTACAAACATTATTTTATTTTATAAAATTTTAATATTTTTGAACAAATGGCAGAACAGTTAATAAGTGAATTAGAAAAGGCTGCACAAATAATTTTGGTAAGTATATATTCAATAAAAATAATTCTTTTAAAGGTTATAAATAAATGTATTCATTAAATTTTTAAAAAATTATATGTACAAATATTATATTTAAATCTTAAAAAATATTTAATGCAACTGTATAGTGTTTAATATAAAATTTGACACATAAGCATAACATACTTAATTAAATATTATTGTTAATTATAATTCTCATAATTAACTTTATTATTGCGAAATTTTATTAATATATTTTTATATATTATATAATGTAAATATATGTATTTTATATGTATAATTTATATTATATGTAAATAAAATGAATTATATAAATAATACAAAATGTTTTCATACATATTTTAATAAATAATATAATTTAACAATATAATTTTAAATATAACTTTATTTGAATTTAAAATTATTAAAAAATGCTTATTTATATCTTTCATTATGTTTAGGAAAATATACATATATTTTTATTTAAAACATTTTATTTACTTTAATAATTATTTTTTTAGGCACCACCAAATTTAATTTCAACAGAACAACGTCATTCTGCAGAGGAAGTTTTTTTAAATTTTAGAAAACTTAAATCTCCTTATGAACTTTGTAATCAAATTTTGGAATCTAATACAAATGATTATATTATATTTGAAGCAGTTGGTTTAATAAAGATAGCATTAATACGAGAATGGCCTTCATTATCACAAACAAATATTTCTTCAGTAAGAGATTATCTATTAAATTATGTTATAAGCAAACCAAACTTGCCTCCATATGTCAAAGGATGTATCTTACAAGTTATTGCAATTATAATTAAAAGAGGTAGTGTAAATGACTCTGGACAAGCACGACAAACCATATTAGGACAAGTTGAAAATTTAATAATGACTGGTGATTTACCAAGAGTAAATAAAATCAGTTAAATTTATATTCTTTTATAGTATTATATGTTGTATTATTTATTAATATTTTTAGAAACTTTTGGGATGCAACCTTATTTCTGCTATAATTCAAGAATATATAATCAATTTCAAGTCTACAAATATAGGTTTAACATGGGAAACACATTTCATTGAAAAAAAAATATTTCAAACTGGTGATTTGAAAAGAATATTTAAGTTTTGTATTGGAGTAGTTGATGAATTAATAAAAAAAGATTTACAAGAAGATAGTATAACATTTTTAAAACAATTACTCCCAATTTTGGAAAGTATATTTACATGGACATTTGTTCAGTTAAAATATACAAATATCCTTTTCATAAAAAAACTTATATTTATATATTTTTTAAAACATTTTTAGATTATTTCCTTTATTATTATTTTTAATTTTATTGTAATTCCTTAATTCCATTGCACAAGATGTGCTAGAAGATGTTCGTGAATCATTAAATTGTGTACCTTTAGAAATAGATAAAGATTGGCAAGATGTAATGTTAGTTCCTGCTGTATTAGATTTAATGTTTACATTATATTGGAAAATACGAGAAAATCCACAATTAGCTCATCATGTAAGAACTTGTTTAATTCAAATGGCAAATTTGAGTAGTTCAGAAATGCAATTTAAAGAAATAGAAATGCAATATTTTACTAATTATATGGAAAGGTTTTTAAAATTTATTACAAGCATTAATATTATTGATGAAGAAGCAAATGGAATTGCTAATATTATCAAAAAACTTTTTACATCTTTTCGAAAAAAATTTTGTTCTTTACCTAGTGATATGTTGAAAACATTTTTGGAACAAATGTCGCGATTGACTTATATGTTTTTAGAAAATGCAGCACAAGAAGAATCAGTAAGTAAATATTTTTTATTACTATAAAAAAATAAAAGATTATTAAACAATTACTAATAAAATTGTTTTATTTGTTATAGTTAAGTATTGGTGAATGCTTATATACTGAAGCTTTGGATGCTTTGTTTGATGCATGGTTATATATCTTATCAGAGAAAGATTTATTCTCTTCAGAATTTTTTAAACAAACTTTTATTCAAATATTTAGTATATATCTTCGATGTCATTTATCACCTCCAGAAGGTATAAGAACTATTGAAGATAAAGATCTTGAGAAAGAAGAATTGGATAATGAAATTGCTGATAAAGACAAATTTAAAGAACATTTACAAATAATTGGTAAATTTTTACATGTGTGTACCTATGCATGCATATACAAATATATACATATTTATATACATATATTTTATAAAATATATATTTGATTTTAGGAATTTTTGGTAGACAGATTCCAAATTATACTCTTCCATTATTGGCACAATTAATTGAAGATCGTATTTTTAAATTACGTGAAAACTTAAATAAATTAGTGGAACAGGTTGAATCATTTAATACAATGAAAAATGATTCTTTACCTAGATTATATGAAGATATACATTGGCTAGTACTTATGATAGGTAATATACTTTGTATGGAATCTGATGGTGAACTTGCTTTAATACCTACTGAAATAATGACATATGATATGGAACAGGTGTGTAAATAAAATGAGAAGAATAGAATATAATAGAACATATACATAAAGTGAAATTTCGTTTTATAATAATTATATGATATGGTTAATATTTTTTATTTAACATAATAACATATTTGTATAAAAATAACATATGATTATTTTGTAGGTGCAGCAAGGAAAAGTCGATATGAATCTTACACTACAATTTTTAGCATCATCAGAAAATATTTCGTCACCTATCGATATTTCTATAGAATCAGTAGATCATGTAATTCGTTTAGTCGCAAGTATTTTTCGTTTATGTGCCATAGAAAAAACTGCAATGTCTGTTTTATCAAACAGTATATTAAGTCCAGAATTAAGTTGTACCATAATCTGGTTTCTGAATAAATGGTCTTTGCATTATCTTTTATCAATAGAATATCATTATCTTGAAATATCTCTTACATTTTTACATACTTTTGGAGACAATACTCCTGGTGCATTATGGGCTACGAATTTTCTTTTAGAAAAAATAGAATTTAATATTAATGCTTTTAAAAGTGAACCAGCAGTAATGGATGAAACTATAAAGCTCTTGATATCACTCGTTAGTGGCCCAAAAAAGTAATGTCATGTTTGATAAAAAAAAAACTATGTTTTGTACATATTATTTTATAATACACATATACGCACATATATATATATATATTTTAGAGCCAATTATGTATTGAAGTCTGAACGATTTGGACATATTATAAATTTAGCTACAAAAGGACAACATGACTTTCCACAAGTAGTCAAAAGAGGTTTAATGCAAGCAATAATTCAAGTTGCTATTACTGTCCAGAATAAAATTGATCAATCTTATTGGATACAGACTTTGCAACCATTATTAAACAAATTCAAACAAATTACCTCTAATGAAAATTTTTTACAGTGTTATCATCAAGAAGAAATTAAAATTCAAGTTATAGATATTCTAGAATATTTTATTGGTAAATTTTAATTAATATTATAATTTAATATTTAATGTTTAATATTTTAAAATATAAAAAGATTATACAATATTATACATATATACATTATGTATTCTTACAATATAAATTTTAATATTATAGGAGTATCACAAGGTGCACGAGGATCTGAAATAGGATTACTTTATCAATATATGCAATCTATATTACGCGAATTACCAAATTTAATATCTTTATATCATAATTATCAAGATATAGTACAATTAATTTTGGAATTACTTTTTGAATGTACAAATGGACCGGAACCAGTTCTTCGTGGACTTACTGAAGTAAGATCATTTTCAATCTAAATATTTTATTTTAATAATTCATGTAAAATAGTATTTATTGCTATTATAATTTTAAATATATTTATTTGTCCAGACTGAAGCTACTCAAGTATCTGAAATATATTTAAGTGCAATACAAAATTATGCGCGTTGTAACATCAATCGTTTAACTATAGATTCAACTGCAGAAGAAGACAGTTATCAGGATATTTTGTTATTAATGAAGCTTTTAACTAATCTTTTATGTGAAAATATATTGCAGGATAAAACAGTGTTTTTGCATGGTTTGACTATAATTATGCCTATGATGACTACAGATTTATTAAAATTTCCATGTTTATGTTTATAGTAAGTTATATATAGTCATTATTACTGTTTTAAAAAATTCTTGTATTATTAAAATTATTATTTTAAATCAAAATTTCTTGTAGCTATTTTCAAATGATAATGTCTCTTTGTAAACATGGTCCTCAAAAAGTAATTGATTTATCATCTGAACTATTGCAACCACTTTTAGCATCAGTAGAATTAGGTTTATTTTCATTTGGTCAAGAAGTGTCAATGTTATGTTGCAATATAATTGAAATATTAACAAAACGAATTTTTCAAAATATTCAAGATAATCGTCCAAAAAGTCAAATAATGGCACCATTTTTAAATGTAAGATAATAAGATTCTTAAATGTTTTTGAAATAATATTAGAATTAAATATCATATGATTTTATTATAATTAATACTTTTTTTTTACAGTTACTAATTACTGTTATATTAACACATCATATTGATTCGAATTTTATATCAAATGTATGTACATCGCTTTATTATTTGATACGTTGTTATCCGGACGAATATAATCGAATTGTACAAAATATCTTATCTACTCAATCAGATCAACAAGTTGTACAGAGATTAGCTGATGCCTTTACAAAATTAACCGAAAATATGAATTTTCATTCGAAACATGATTATAGAGATAAAAAAAGATTTAGGAATTATTTTGATGAATTCATTTGTAATGTACAGGGTTTTTTAATGATTAAATAAAATTAATCAAAAATATTAATTTATTTTTTATTTTCCACAAAGGAAATTTTACTTTTAATATTTTAATTAATATTTTAATATTTTAATTAATATTAAATTTAAAACAGGAATACATCATGAAAGAAATTTTTTAAGCATGTAAGCTTTTTATTGACCGATTTATTACACGTTACCACTTACAGTGAGCCTAGCGAAAATCGAATAATTATAATAATAATAATAAATACAAGTTACAGCATCGATGCATGTTTTTGTCATAGCAAACGATCGAAAACGGAAACGTTTTTGTAATTGAGTTTTTAGTTATCTTATAAACAAGTACATGAACTTACATACTTGGTACAGATCAAATCATCGTTAGCTTTTTTCATATGCCTTCAGATGATCTTCGACATTTGACAAAATGTTTATGTTAATATTAAATTTATTTATATATTTATATAATATACTTTATCTGTATAAGGTATATGTATAAGCAAACATATTCTTTCGCGCTATCCTTTCGCACTCACTCTCTCTTTCTCTCTCTCGTGCGCGCTTCATTCTCTCCTTTTTAATTCCTCCTTTTCTCTTTAATTCTGTATTTTGACTTTTAATAACAACAATGATTATTAATCTTATTGATGCGTTTTGCATGTTTATTTGCAACGTTCATCATTTTTCTTTTTTCACTTTCGATTTCTTTTTTTCGACCATTTTTTTATAATTCGTCTCTTTTATATTTAATATTCATTTCTTCTCTCTTTTGTAATAATAATTATGATTTTAACCCCCTGAAGCAATATTTTTTTTTTTTTTGCTTCATTTTACTTACATGGTTGTCATATATAGTATAATAAATAAATTATACATAAATAACATGCTAAAATATAAATGCTACATATATTGTAAGTAATATTTATAAATATATTATGCGTACATATAAGTATTATGTTCTTGTATAATTCATAGATTTTTCTTACAAGTTAAAAAAAAGTGAATAAATATCTTAATTATGCATGGCTTATTTTTGTTTTGTTGTGAAAAAGCACATTTTGTAAATCTTTTATTTTAATCCTAAATCTGTGTTAAAGTACAGTTATTCTTTAAATATATAATGGATATCTTAGAAAATAGTAATACATAGTTCACCTTCAATTTAGATTTTTAATATGCTTACTTTGCCAAGAGAGTTATATTACGAATATTACATCTTTTGTATTTATCTTTTACATTTATGATACATAGATACCTTTTATTATTCCTATTTTAAACAGAATTTGGTATCTCTTTGATGTATTATCAGACATAAATAACAATTTAATAATACTAAATGTTATTTTTTGATTTGACAAAAGAAGAATTTAATTAAAAAATTTAAATATTGCACATTGTTTTTCATAATTTAAAAAATGAAAAATAATTTTAAAAATTAATCAACATTGCACTTCTAGAAATAATAAAATATATTCACTTAATAAAGTCATTTTAATATTTAAAATTATCGAATTGAAATTTTTTTTAATGAAATAAATATATATTAAATTTAATTTTAGGGGTGTTCTGAAACGAAAAAACATACAAACAAACAATAGTATCATATATTAACCTGTTTATTTTAGTAATAGTTATATAATTTAATTAAATTAACATTTTTTTCTAATAAATAAATAATTACAGTCAATGAATAATTACCACCCCTAATAATACAGTGCTAAATAATTATTATATTGTGAGTTATTTTGTAACTATGTATGAAAAAATTTTCGATTGTGAAATATACATGTATATTTGGCAATGTTAATTAAATGCACTTTCATATTAAAAATTATAAGTAATCAGCCTGTCTCTTGAATTATAATTTAATGATTAATTATTATTATTAATAATATAAATTAAAATGAATAAATTATATTTATAAATATAAATAAGCAATAAAATTCATATATTCAAAAAAAAATAATAATTAATGATATTCATTATTAATTCATTTATCTAAATTTTTGCTTCAAAGGGTTAAAAGCGCCGAATGCATATGATATATTAAAGTATGGCTTTTTTTCTTTATCAATAGATAATTATAAATGACGTGATTAACAAAATAAAACTATGATTTTACAACAGTTAGTAATCAAAAACGGTAACAGAAGCAGAGCTCACTTTTTTGTAAGCCACTGCATACAAACGATCGAGAAAATAATCCGCTTCGAGATTTACAAACTTTTCACTTTATTTAACAGAATATGCTAATAATCGTTTTTGAGATCTCGCTTGAATAGTAGAAAAATTGGAATGCAGTTGAAATCGTTTAAGAAATTTTTCTTGAACGATAATGGGGATTATGTCGGCAATTAATACTGACATAAAAATTTTTAATAGATATTTGTACTGAATTAAAAGTATATTTGACTTATCATTTTGTCTAAATAATACTGCAAATCATTCGTATTATTGTTACTTAAGAACTTTCTCTGTTGAAACAGAAAAAAGTTTTCTTCGATTCCTATGCTCGAATACTAGTCTATATATAATAAGAATAAAAATTTGAATTTGCAAAACTCGTTTCGGTTTCAGTATCTTATTTTAAGTTAAATATTTATTAATCGAGGCGTAAAATGTAAATATTGACAACACGAAACAAGAGGAAAAAGGATTATTTCGATAACGATCGTAATAGACAAACATAATTACATAAACGAATTACTAACAATTTATTATTCAACGATTACTGTTTAGAATTCGTTCGAAATAATCCACACCCTTCCTCATCTCTTTTTCTTTCTTTTCCTTCTTTTTCTTTCTTCATTTCTTTTTTTCAGTCATGAACACGCAGAAATTCTTGTTATATCGCTCTTCTTTTTCTTCTCGTTCTCTCCCTCTCTTTCTTGCTTCCTCTCGCGCCACATCTTCTCTTTAATGAATATACCTACAATGTGTATCTGTTGCCTCATTTTCTATGATCGTCTTAGGAATTTTTTATTTAGGCATAAATATGTTACTCTTCATTGTATGCGTTCCACACTTAAAAGAGAATCGCTTCGTATGACCGACTAATATCGAAAAATTCGAATATATTGTAAGATAAATATCGCAAGCTCGTACAGTCTCATCAACGTTATATACATTTCTAAGTAATTCAAAATGAACGGAGAGACTATGGAAAAAGAGTTTGCGATTCCGAAAGTAATAATTTCAATATAATTCGAACACGTATAATCGTTTTTTTTTTCTTTGTTTTTTTTTTTATCGAAAGACAAACATGCCTTTATATGTTCGAGGATCTTTTTTATTTTCATTTTTCTATTCGATCGTCAGGAGTAAAAGGACTGACGAGTAAAGTTAAATTAGATGTCATGAGATATTAATCGGCGCTATCGAAGCTGGTAGTCAATCGTTAGTACGCATTTTCGAAACGATTTAATAATCGAAGACTACCGAAAATCGAAAGCTACAGAGATCATGGGACTCGAAGGCCGAGTGTGACCAGCAGAGCATCTTTTCAGAAGCTTTCGCAATGACGCTCGTTACCTCGGCCAACGTGTCGCCCACTCACTTATTTTGGTTCGATTGTTGATCTATTGGCGGAATTAGACCAACAGGTGAAGCATTATTCAAATTTGTAGCTGCCGGACCTTTGCGCGCTAGTTTTGACCTATGAAATTTGTTAGATAAATTTTGTTAATAATAATTTTTTTTCTTTAGAATAACAAACTATTTTTAATGCTAATATGATTTAAAATTATAAGCCTACCTGATTTGACCAGCAAGAAGAGGATTAATAGCATATAGCCAGTCATAAACCTCTTTGTCTCCTAATGTTTGTAATAAATATCCTCGATGTTTTGTGACTACACTATAAAAAGATAATACTAATGTGATAATGAGTTTTTGTATCTAATATAAATTACATCTAAAAATAATTTTATAATTAATAATTTACCTGAAAGTATTTGGTACTTTTACCATAGCTAATTGATCTTCAGAATATTCAACTTGAGCAGTAGCTAAATTAATAAGAGCTCTCTCCACTGGATCCTTTTCTTCTCGAAAGATTAAAACATATGGTCGTCGCACAGCCTAACAAACGATAATATTTTTAATATTATATATATAATATTATAATGATTAATTCGAGAAATAAATAAATATATATAATTTATTTAAAATTTACATACCACCCAGCGTTTCTTCCAACCATTAGTCTTGTGTTCGAGAACATTCAAATATCCTTTCCTAGCAATAACTGGACTGATACGTATTTCTTCGACTTCTGGAACGTAGAGAACTAAATTCTCCTTTGATGGAGAAGATGAACCCAACGGAGCCGGCGCAATAGTACATGATTGGCTAGCAGATTCACTGGCTAATATACTTTCCTGCAATTCCTGCAGTCTAGCTCTTTCTGGTGAACTTAACCTAAGGATGCACGACTTAGACTTGCTCCATACTATTATACCAGCGGCCTGCAAGTAACACTCCAGCATCACCTTGACCGTGTGTCCAATTGTACTGGCGGTTGTCTTAGACTCAAAAATTTCGAGTCGACGTTTATCAATATGTTTCAAAGTGGACAAAAAGCGATTCTTAAAAGCTAATTGCGCTAGAAGCGCGACTTTCACTCAGCAAAGCTACTCTGAACTTGCGACAAACGATTATTGATCACTCTCAAAAGCGAACGTGAATTAAATTTTGATTTTGAAGACAAATTGAGAATTAAAACTCATATATAGAAGATCAAAATCAATTTTTCAAATTGAATCGAATCCTCGCTATCTTCACTCGTCATTTTTAGAATATATCTCAAATTCTTTTTTATGTTGAACTATTAATATTTAATTTAACATTTTTAATTCACTAGCATTAAATTTTACGTTATATAATTCGATTATAATGTGAATGAAGAAAGAGAGTATCGTTTTTTTTTTTTTGAGTTTCGAAAAGTAAATATCTATTTTTTGCCATCAAGGTACGATGATGCGACGAAGCGTGGACAACCGCTACTAGCAGGAGCACTCAGGCATGCGGGGAGGGTTACCTGCTCTAAGTAATCACTAGCTCTCTCGTATACTGACTCTTGAGACGAAGATGATATCACCGAAGACATCATAGATGTCGACATATCAGCCATATCTTCTCCAGGTGAAACATCTGACAATAAAATAGGTTCTTTGTTTGGAATTCGACCTTGAATAAGTTTGATACATTTCAAAGCTAATTCTTTTTCTCTCTCGGACATTTCCCAAGGTTCATAAATGTCTTTACTTGTTGAACGCTTCAATTTTACCGGACTAGCATGCGTTTCGTTTGTTGCCTTCGCCATCATGTTACAAACGTCCTGCATATAATAAATAAAATTCCGTTTGATCTTTAATTCAAATTCTTAAATAATTATTTAATAAAGATTAAAATTGAAAGAATCATAAAACAATTTTACCTTTTCACTTTTGGTGAAATCATGTGATATTTTATTGCAGAATGATACTTTATCAATACCAAGTTTTTCTCGTAATAGTAATGTGTGTCTTACTTTCCCCACTTCTTCTAATCTCGTCAATTTTTCTAATTCCCATTGATGATCGAATATTAAACTATCTCCTCGAGGTCTCCATCCATGAAGATTTTCTTCTCCTCTAACATATGTAGAACTGGTGTCTAATACACGACGTTGTCGCCTCTGAACACCTAAAAAATAATTGCAAAAGTGGGGTAGGTGCTGAATGAAAGAAAAGTAAAATATTAAAAAAAAAATGAATGTTTCATTTTGGTCGATTTTGAAAATTTTCTTTGTTTTTTCAAAAATTTAAATTTAAATAATAATAAAGAAAACTGCCAATTTGTTAATATGATATAATAGTCATTGCGAGTATCATAATTAATGATTAAATAATTATGTACTGTAGCAATTTTTAAAATGAAATATTTTCAAAAATACGACTATTATATCAGAAGGAGGGAAAGGTTCAAGAGGGGTCTACGCTAAGGGTAGCAAGACAAACCTGGGCTACCTGCTTCCGAAGAACGACGTAGGACCAACTCGTAAACACCACTGAGCCTATTCGCTTCCTGATTGCGATAACTTCCGCTGAACAGATGCTTCAGAGAACGTGGTCCTACTCTAGCGTCTCTGCCATAAATAATCATGCTTAAGTCTTTTGTGATGATCGCCGGCCTTCCACAATTTTCCAACTATAAGAAATAATATAATAGTAATAAATTAGAAAATAAATTTTTTAAGTTATGAATATATTCAATTAAAAATTAAACATACTTCGAGATATGCAGAAATGGTCATAAAGATTTGTTCTCCATATGCTGTGACTCTATTCAGCAAAGCTGAATTATGAAGAGAACTATCCCATGCTGCTTCAAATCTGAACATGCATCTATCATCACCGGGTACTTCTAAATATTCACCAGGAAATAGACCTAATGAGAGCACGGATGAATCATTGTCTTCTTCTTCTGGTTCTGGAGTGTTTCTAATACGACCTACAACCAATTCTCTAACATCTTTCCATCGCAATTCAGATGCTGGTTCGTGAACAATAGTAATTCGAATACGACGTTGAATTCCCTGATGCAGCAAAAATAATCCACGGCATGGTAGATCATCACTATGATCGACCACGGAGGGTACATATTCACCATTTGGCGCTAATTCACAAATTTCGAACCAAACTAATACATCGTATTTTGCATGTACGTGTGATGTACTGGGAGATGGTAAAACGCTACCAAATTTCGGTGAACGTACAGGTTGACTGATTGGTATGGATGGTGGAAGCATTCTCTTTGGTGGTTGTCTCACACTATAAAATGAGTTTATTTGGTGATTTACGTATGAAATAAAAATGATAGTAATTTGAAATTGATATATATATTTAATAAGATTTATTTTATACTTACTATTCAAGTTTGGCATCTTTATGCAAAGGATGTTGTTGATAATGTCCAAAAACTTCGAAGACAATCGGCTGAGTTTTTAGATATTCCAAAAATGACTTTGTTACTGTTACCGTAATCTAAATGATAAATATTAAAAGAAAAAGAGATATAATACAATTAAAATATCCTATATTAAATATTTTTCAATTTAAATTTAACTTACATTTTGTACATGATAAAATCCAGGAGAATTACCCTTTCCTGTATTTTTAACCGGTTCCGTTGAAAATGCTTCATCATGTCGATGCAAGAAACTGTATGTGAAATATTATATTTATATATCAACTATCTATTATGAATTTATTTAAAATATCTTTATTAATATATTATAAAGTTAAACATACTTAAATTGGCAAAAAATATCAGCATATTCGGTAGAAATACCCATTGCTTGCAACACAGTAACTCTGAATGTGAATTCGGAACCGAGTTGTAAGTGGTCTGGCAAATCTTCTTCCTTCATATCACTAGAAACTGAACTGTCGCCTCTACCGCTGTCTGCATCACCAATATCATCCTCATCTTTAATTTCCTTTTGCTCGTTATGACCTTCTACAACACGTTCTTCATGCAACAAGATCTGTCGATTCTTCTCAAGAGTCTGAGTCAATAGAATGTTGCGTTTATTCTGCTTTTGATTATTGCCAAATAGATCATCTTCGAAGGAAATTCTAGCTGATTGTCTGACGCCACTTGAATATTCATTGTTTTCCTCTTCTAGAACAAGCGTTCGTTACGAAAATCCTACGCCAAAATCTTTTTTTTTTAATTATAATATACATACTAAAAGTATTTTCCTGTCTCAATGATACAAAAAAATAAATAATTTTCTTCATCAGAGAAAATAAAGAAATTTGAGAATTAAATAAACTTGAGATAAGAATTAATAAGAAAAAGATATATAGACACTGATTACGTACCAACGACAGCTTGCACAGTCACACGCAAGTAGCCTTTTACATCTCCTTTTTCGTTTACTATTGCAACTTTGTGAATTAGTGGTACAGGATACATAAGATTGCTTAGATATATAAAGGACCTATGACGACAAACAGTAATTTTATTAATTTTTTAATCTGATTTTAGGAACAAAATTTGAAATCTATATTGATATTTCTTTCTATAAAAAAAAAGATCCACAAAGATATAAATTTTATTTGCATTAATTAAATAAATTTTTTTCTCAAAGAATTATTAAAATATAATTTTTCCAAATAATAATAATTTTTTT
The DNA here is from genome assembly GCF_029169275.1 of Apis cerana. Taxonomy (NCBI): domain Eukaryota; kingdom Metazoa; phylum Arthropoda; class Insecta; order Hymenoptera; family Apidae; genus Apis; species Apis cerana. Next base: position 10,739,526 of record NC_083862.1, on the reverse strand, counting down.
AAAAAAATAAAAATTCCAGATAATTTTGAAAAAATTTTCACACGAACCTGCCAACCATTCGGAACCAAGGAAAACGATCGTAGAATGGATCACCTCCGGTTATGGATTCAATATTGAAATCTGGAGATGTTGGAGATAATTCTGCTTCATTGTGGTACATTTCACGCATCAATTCCAGTTTTTGTCTATACAAAAATAAAAATATCGAATCTTTGTTGTTAATTCTTTTGTTTATTTTTTTAATTATAGATATAATTGTCAAACATTGTCGAGAAGCACAGTGAAGGACACTCCGTATATAATTCTACACTGTATGAATCGTGTGCATTTGAATGTATTCGTATGACAAACTTTTAAGATGTTTAAATAAAAGTACATATATGAGAATTTTTATATCTCATTTTTATTATCATGAAAATATCATGAAAATGCAAATCTAGTTAATATAAAAAATAATGTTGAAATATCAATAACAATATTTTATAAATTCCTAATGTATTTATGTTTTCATAGAGCATCCAGATTATAAAAATATATGTTCAAATAACTAAAATTTTTTATGTGATATTGTCAAAATTATTCAACTATGATACTTTGTGTAATTCGTAGTGATATGTGCACAATGAAGTTACGAAGCGAGAATGTGAAAATATTTCAGCCGCGAGGAGCGCACGTGTTCAGCGAGACACAAAACGTATACAGGAGTTAAACCCTTCAATTAGATTTCTACTTCAATGTTTATTATTTTAATAAAAATCGTAATAAAAATTTTTCAATTAATATGTATTATACAAATTATATCTTTAATTTCAATTAATAAGATCAATAAAATTTAAATTATTTAAAAGAGTTAAACCAAACTTAATTAAAAGAAAAAAAAAAAGAGAAAATATAATACAAATAAAACTGAACTAAAAAAAAAATTATTCCATTTTAAAATTTTGCAAGATGGAAGGGTTAATTCCGTTTCACTCATCAATATTAAACAAACTAAACACGCTTGATCATGCAGTTTCTTAATCGATATTATATTTTTGTTGAATCCAGCACAGCAGAATATATTTGCAAAAGCAGAATATATTTTGTTCAGAGGAAAAAAGAAAATCAAAGAGAGTCAGAAAAGGGGGAAGAAAGAGAGAAATTGTTTAAATCAATAGATAGTGTACTGAGATAGAAGAGATCCGGTGATAAAGACGAAATTAAGACCAACATTTTACAAATATCTGCATATTTGACAGTAATAGAGGATGGGCGAGAAGCGTGTGACGATAAAGAGGAAAGAGTCTCACGCGTTCGAGCACCAACCTCGAAGGCAAAAGATTTGCGAGTGAGAACTTCGGATTAGAGTAGGCCGTTAGACATTGGAAAATATCCTCTTTGGCCTCCGGAGTGCTGGAGCTCGAGTCCTCGTTGTACACGTGTCGCATCAACTCCAAGCGCTGTCTACAAGTTAACACGTATTATTTGCGTGAGTGTCCCTATGCGCTTTCATCTAAGCACGCGTCTGATTAAAAGCGATGTTATCTTGATCCGCAATTCCGCACCCTTATCGGTCTTTTAATCGACCACCTTTGTTTTCTACATAAATGTTTAAAATGGTTTGAACATACCTATATTCTGATTGCGAAATCGAGAATAAAGACACCGATAAAGGAACTAACATTTTATTTTTAGCGCATTCAAATATTAGAAAAAAGAAAATGAGATTATGAAAACAATTATCATTTTTAGTACCTGGTGGTTTATTTAAAATAAAATGTGTAATTACAAACCTAAGTTTATCGAGTGTCCAATAATGTGTTGCGCCATTCTTTGTATCTTGAACCTCTACAGCGACTATAGTACGTGGGAACGGTCTTTCCTCTTCTTCCAAAACATCATCCACAACGGGCAAAAGATCCGGTGGAAGTGGTGAATAAAGCGTATCCGTGAGTAAAGTAAACTGGAATTGTACCTATGAAGAACACATGACACATAAAATATAAATTAAAAAAATTTTTATTATCTGAAATAAATTTAAGAATATATATGAAAAAAAATAAGCAATGAAATGATAACTTATATACTATTAAATTATTGCAAAATGAATAACAATGAAACTCAATTAAAAAAAATCAATAATGAATACAAATAAAATTATGAATTTAAAAACTAGATCAACAAAAGATAAAGAAACGTAGACAGTACATAATTATTTACAAAATAATCTTTCTTTGATTTTTAGAACATCAAAAAGGGGGTACGCAAAAGAGCATCAAGAGTCAAATTTTAAAAAATAAAAATTTTGAAAATTTTAATGATCTAATTCAATATTATTGTGAATGTTCGATTAAAGAATTTATTTTAAACAATTTATTTCTTAATATTTTATAAATCTTTCTTTTTACGAAATTGATTGAGTAAATGCTCGTAATTTCTTTCAAAAAAATAAATACGATGCAAAAGATATGATGCAAAATATGAATATTGATGATTTATGATCAAAGAAGAATCATATAAAAGGATTTTCATTAATGCATCAGAGAATGAATCACTAATGTACCTTCTTTTTGAGTTCGACAGAAATAGCGTTAGCTTCTTTGAGGAATATAGCGTTGCCCCAGAGATCGTCTCGAAGACTTGTGAATTGATGATATTTCCATTTGCGAAAGGCCCAAGCGGCCAGCTGGAATTCTCTCTCGGTCCAGTTGCTCTCTGCGTCAAACAAGGGGTTGACTGAAATGCAAGCCATTACGAGGCAAAACAGTCAGAGAAGCCAAGCATTTCGTGGATATCGGTTCCTTCGTTAAAAGAAACCACTGGCGTTCTGTCCACGATCAGATGATACACCATTTCTATTTTATTTTGCAATAAGCGATTTTTCTAAAAACATATCTCGAAATTATAAACAATTCGATTTTTTTCAATAAAAAGAAAAAAATAAAAATTTTAAGAACGGTAAAATTAAAAAAAATATAGTGATATTATATCGGTTAACTACATGCGTGCATCGCAAGTTAATCAAAAAATAAAATCGAATAATGAATGTACATTCAGAAAATATATTATATTAAATAACAATTCGTTACGTACCATCATCTGATCGTCTCATACAGATCCGTACAATGATAGAATTTGTAATGGAATGAAGCTGAAATTATTATGGGAATCTGTGTTCCCTTTAATCGGATTTGTCTAAAAAAATTTAGAATATAAAATTTAGGTAAACCCATTACAAATTCAAATTTTTTAACGAAAGATCTATAATTATTTATAATCGTTACTAATTCGTACATAGAATTATGAAAAATGTTCAGTTAAAGATCATTATAATTTGAAATTATAACATTTCAACAATAATCTTTAACTTTATGTAATATTGTTACGTTAGTTTTAATAATCATAAGAAAATAAAGGAAAAAAATATATCTTTTATCATAACTTTAGATATCATTCAATATATTTACTTACCGAAAATATCTTCTTCAATGTTATTGAAATCTTCAGGTGTATAACTGCTGTACATGGACATTGTCATGCTTTGTTCCTCCACTTGTCTTTGTAGTGCATCTATTCGAGCTTCATAACTCTATGTAAAAATTAAAATACAAATACTTATATAGAATATCTGCTAATTTATAGAATATTAATAATTATACTTACTTTTCTTTGTTCTTCGAACAATTGATCTGCTTCTTCCTTCTCTTTACGGAATTGTTCTTCCAGAACTAATAGTCTTTTCTCCATTTCAGCCTTTAAATCGATTCCTTGCTTTTCTAACAATTCGATCTGTGCAAAGTTCCAGTCAACTGTCTCTCCATTTCCAGGAGTTTCAACGGGAGATCCTTTTTCTCTTCGTTCGCGAACTATAAAATCAATAAAATAATTATTTTTTTAAAGTTAACAAAAATTATTATAAAATATTAAGATCAATATTTGTCCATTTGTGGTTGCTACAGAAAATCAAATATGAATATCAATACGAATGCTATTGACTGAAAGAGATTAAAATATAGAATTATTATACATACCTTGATCAGGATGATTGAATCTGAATACATGATTCTTTCCTAAAATGACACGAGATCCGGTTTTCAAAATAACTGGCTCAGTGACTTCGCGTCCATTTACATAAATTAAAGCTCCTTTTTTGGGCATTAGAGTAATAATACCCTCGTGATTCTCAAAAACACAGTGTTCACTTAATATATGAGGTCCACATAGCTGAATATCTTGTGGTATGTTAGCTTCGGCACTACCGATACGCGTGAAGCCATCCTTGATGTAATAAATTAAACATTCAGACATCATAGGATCCTCGTTCAGATTCACCAAGTGAGGAGTCTTTTTTGGAGAGAACACACCAACAGTAACACCGTCCTCTTTCACAGCAACTCCCATTTCAGCGAACACTGCCTCACGTTGCAAACGAATTAGCTCGGTTCGTTTCAATTTCTCTTCCCATGTTTCATTCAATTCTATTAGAAAGAAAATAGATATTTTTGTTTTTAATTCTTATTATTTATTTTAATGCAAAAAAAAATGATATTTTATTTACCAGCTATAAGTTTTTCCGAAGCTTGCAATTGATCTACTGCTTCTTCAGCGATAGTCGATGTAGTGTGTGACGGGATTCTAGGTCGAGTTTCCTTCACATCGTCCTCACGTTTGACTACTCGGACAATTTCGTCTCCTGTGAAGAATACAAAATCGCATAAGAAATTAGGAATATGATAATAAAAATCAAAATGACGAGTCAGCCAGAAATGTAACACGCGTCTCGGAAACATCAAAAGCCATAACTAAAGCAGTGGCGTAAGTGAAAGAGAAAATTTTTCAAGAACGTTTCACGGCGAAAAATATTTTTTAGAGAAAAAAGGAAGTAGAACATGTAATTTGGATTTTTTCCTTCATAAATAAAAGCTGTTATTAATATCGCATAGCAATCAAGCCACATTTAAAATATATAAAATTGTTATAAATCTTGTTTTTTCTCTTAAATATCAAGATTTAATTTCACAAAGAAGTTGAAAAATCTGTCTTCTCAAATTCATCTTTTGGTTAACATATAAAATGAAGAAAAAATTAGAAATGGAGTTCAATATAAAAGTTCTAATAATAAAATTGAATATTCTTTCACATCTGAATCTACATGTGAAAAATATTTTTTTCAATATATATATATTGTAAAAACAATAAATATAAACGAAAATCTGTATATTTATGCAAGTCAAACGCAACACTCAGTCAAATATTATTATTTAATTTTTATGATATTGTTAAACTTGTTCGATATGTCGTAATAAACGGTGCTCGTATCACTGCATCCGAGATGCGTTCAAATTGTCCATTGTCGAGTGCCATGCAATTTCTTTGGGCTAATTCGGAAATAAAGTGATGGATCTAAGTGGATAATAAGCGAGGCAAATAACACATGTTTACTGAAGAGAAATTTTGACAATGGAAACTATAAAATCTAACTTCGTATGTGGACGCTCGACGCGGAATAAATATATATATATATATATATATTTTTTAAAATTATCTCGAGACGCTAATAAGATTTCTCTAAATATACGATGATAATAAATCGATCTTGATCTCAAATTATTCGATTAATTATTTTTTAAGGATTTTTTTCTTAGATTTTATCTGAAAAAAAAATAATAATAATTTTTGAACAAATTTTCAATCAAAATCGATTTTTTTCTAACTCTGAATAATTCGTTTTTTCTATAATCTAAAATAATAATAATATAATAAATAATTAATTATAACAAGATATTTGCTGCATATTGAAAGAAAAATATCCATTAATGATTCGATTATACTTTGTTAATGTTGGATTTGAAAAGAATGTTTTTATCATATCTCGATGTATCCTTTCTTTTCTATTCATTTTTTTTTTTTTAATTTTTTCATGAGAAACATTGCATTTAATTCTAAAAGCCGCTAATTATGCCGCCTACAAAAGACAAAAAACAATGAATAATTATTAGGCTGGTTATCACAGGGTTGAATACATATGTCAAAGGAAAAAATAGAATGCGTTTCGCGAAGCAAATATAAAAAGAGAATTTTGTTGGAAATCGATAAAAACACAGAGAGATAGATATAGATAGATAGATGATACGCATTATGCACTTGGCCGTGAATTAAGCGAACGTTCAAAAAATAGGCGTAGAAGTGATCGATTGTCTGGCTTTTATAAGATTTTTCGCTGTGTGGATTGTCGGTAATTTTACTTACTAGATTCTTTCTTTTCATATGTGACTTTACCATCTGGCCCTACGTCAAGCACAGGGGAAACAAAGAAAAAAAAATGTACTATGTAAATAGTGGCTTTTCTACCGCGCACTACTTTTTTTACAATTTGCTTTTTCCTTTCCATTCTTTTTTGTTTCTTTCTATTTTTTCTTTCAAATTTCGTTAATCATTATTTCTTCTTATATTAGGGTATATATAATATGTCTTTCTTCCTTCGTATAAATAATTTTGCTAAGATATTTACAATATAGGAAAGAATTGTTCTTATGATTATTGTATATTATTTTATTAAATTATAGTTTTTTTATTTTTTTCTTTTTCTTTATACAGAAAAAAGTTAATGATAATTAATTAAAACTATTATTAGAAAAAAGATAATTTTTTTGTAATTTATATTAATCATTATTTAAATATTATTATTTATTTTCTTTTTAATAAATTGTCTATTTTTTATAAAAATATCAATACAAAATATAATATTTTTACTATAGAAATGTTAGAAAATATAAAAAAATATAAACAACTTTCAAATTAACTTGATTATTAATATTAATAACTGTTATTGTATAAAATCTATGTATCATATAGTATCTATCATAGAATATCATACACACACACATATATATAGGAAAAAAGAATGTCATTCTTTGATACTTAATTTTTATTATATTTATATTTAAGGTAATTAAAATTATCTCACCTTCTTGTACATCAATACCCTCTTGTTTCAGCAATTCTCGTAGCTTCTGAATCTCTTCTTTAAGTTCCCTGATAAGTTTCGCGTTTGCATCTTCATTAACGACAGCCTTGCAAACTATTTGTTTCGCTCTGTCTGCGTATCTGTAGTTTATCAAAATAATAATAATAAAAGTAATTATTTAAATAGAATTAATAATAGAAATAAATATAAAAATAAAAATAGTTATAAATATAATTTTTTAAAATCTAATCAATAAAAAAAATGAATTTATTCATATTCACGAAAAAAACAATATTTTAAAAAAATTTTAAATTATAAACAATTTCATTTCACTTATATAATAGATTATTATAATAATTTTTAATAATTTAATAAAAATAAAAAATTAAAAGAGTAATTAATAATTATACCGTAAAGTAGAAAGAGTTTCATCGTAATTGATATCTGCTGGACTCACTGCCGCAATCATCGCTGTTTTAGAATTACCTCCTAGATTTTCTCTCAATAGCCATGTTAGAACAGAATCTCTATAAGGGATAAAATCAGCCTTCTTTTTCTTTTTAGTCGCCTAGAAGGACAAAAAATCAATACTTTACAATTTATTGTTTTTTTTATAAAAAAAATGTTAATTAATATTCACTATTTAAAAATATAAATAAGTAATAAATATTATGTAATTATTACTATTAAAAATATATGCTTACAATTTAATATTTAAATGGAATAAAATCGATCATAGATATGTAAACTTACCGCCTATGAATCCATAGCAAAAGTAATTGAATAAACAGAAGACATGAATTTCGTTAATGTGAAGTTTATATAATATTTAAGCAACTTTGAAAGAATAAAATCGTATAATTTTCATATGATATAACATATTATCCAATATGAATGCAATGCTTATTAATCACGGAAATATAACATTCACTTCTCTCTTTTCCTTCCCCCATTCTTAGATTATATTTTAGTTAATAATTTATATTTTAATATAAATTATATTTTATAGATAAAATTTAGAAAGAAAGATATATAGTATAGATATAGATTAGAGATAGATTATAAAAAATAAAAGATAAAAATATATGCTTACAATTTCAGCTAGAGCACTGATGACTTTTCCAAGGGTTGTTAAGCTTTTATTAATATTAGCACCTTCTTTTAATCTTGTACCTTTTGCACCAGTAGAATCAGCCCTTTCAGAACCTGCTAAATCGACGAGTGAAATTTTGCTAACTTTTTCTGTCACTAATCCAGTCGCAGAATCTTGTTTTTGTTGTGTAAAGAATATCGTAAATACAGCGTGAGATCTGCTAGATGTTTCATTCATATTTGTAGCTGCTACCGTTCTGAAACAAAAAAAAAAAATAAATAAAATTAGAGAATAACTATAATATATTATATTCATTAAAATTATAAGATATTAATTTTGTATTAATTTTATTACTTTTATATACGTACCTTGCTTTATTGCCTTCATCGATAAGATCATGAATATCTTGATAGGACATCACCGCCAATTTCGATAAATCCTCAACATACGGTCCAAGTAGAGGGTGTTCTCTTACCCGAAGATTTCCCTTGTTCTTAGGATTCAAGAGATCCCGTACTCTTTCGCAGTATATTTCCATGTAACTGACTTCTACAGAATATTTCAGGCACTCGTTTGAATTACGACTGATTTTTCTAAAAAGATCCTTGCAAATTTGAGGTATTATTCCCTCTTGACCCTCTTCTTGTTTGCCCATCATAGTATACGATTTACCTGCGCCAGTTTGTCCATATGCGAATATACAGACATTATAACCTATGTGCAAATAAAATTATTTCAAATTAAAAATGAAATTCTTTTTCGTTCAAAAGTTAAATATTCTTGTTTATTTATTTATATGTAAAATGTTTAAATTTATTAAGACACTTCATATATTTTTGCTCATACGTGCTTTTAAATTTTGAATGTTGCAAAATAATAATATAATAAAATTTTTATTTCAATTATCATTTTCTAAAAGAAATACAAAATAATATAAATTATAAAATAATATGCTCAACCCTTTGTAGGATAACATATATAACTCATCATAACTCGTAAATATGTGTCAAGAATGTGTGAGAATTCGAACAACTAATTCCTATCTCAATGGCATGCAAACATATGTGTCAGTTCCTAGACATAAATTCCTCGGTATGCGACAATTTGGATATACAATGTCTAAAGTATTTGAGAAATTGCTTGATTAATCTTCGCAGATAATCAGAAATCTTTCATGCTCACCTTCGAAGGCATGTTCCAACATCTCTTCACCGATATCCTTATAGACCATAAGTTGTGAAGAATAATTTGCGTCATTTGGCTATAATAGAAAAAGCAGTCTATTCATATGTTTTTATTATTAATTTTAATTTTATTAAAAATTAAACTGATATCATTGAAAATAGCAATAATTGTTTTCAAAAATAATAATTAATTATTGATGAATAATATTAACTAATGTATTATTTAATTTTAATTAATATTATATAATTAATATTTGTATAAATATATATATATATATATATAAATAATTAAATAGAAATATAAATTAAATTTGTTTTTAAAGTAATTTCTAATCTTATTGATTATTACTTTAACTAATTGTAAGAAATTTATCAAATAATCGATCTTGTTAATTGTGAACTGTATTCATATTTTTTCTTAAAGCAATAAAATAAAACAAATGGTAATATAAGTAGTTTAAATAGTAGATAATATAAGATTTTTTTATCGATATTCAATAAAAGAATATTGCTTGATAAAAGGTACTTACATCCATGGAAAAATAGGAATAATCGTAATTGAAGCTCTTGACCGAATCTTTGCTGCCCGGTGGTGCTTTGGGATTTAATATCGCTGTAACACGCAAAACAGAAAATTGCTAATACAAATAAATAAGCTACAATATTGGTTCTTCTTTTATTTTCAAGTCCTTAGACTATATAAAGTAATATCAATAGATTTAATTCTTAATCAACAAAAAATAAAAACATCTACAAAAAATAATAATAGTAAAAATTAACAAAAAATAGAATTATTCCTATTTCAATCTATTTACATTTTAAACTTAAAGAACTAAAATTCCTCATTCAATTTGTGATATAACAATTCAATTAAATTTATATGAAAAATTATGTATTAAATATCGAATAAAAAAGTTTTACAATTAAGAATTAAGAATTTTCGCCTCAATATTTCTGCCAAATTAATTTTCTCTCTGACAAATATATATTATAAATTTCAAACATATATGAGAAACTTACATTAAATATGCACAATTACGATGATTGGACAACGAATCAAACAACGAACAAATAAGTACAAATTTATTTTATTAAATAATATATATTAATAATTCTTGTTATAGAAGAAAAAAAGAAAAAATCAAAAACAACCAGAGAATGATATCAAGATCGAGAAAAGAAAGAATTTGAATGAACATCGACATAAAAAGATAACAATAGACAAGGATTTATTATACTTACAAGTAGTGCTGCCGGACATTTCGATGATGCATTGTGCCTCGCGCGAGATTTCTCGATTATTGAAGGGTCGTACCCTCACCGCCACCTTTACCGACGACATTTTCCTTATGTTTTTAATTCAACGTCGGGTTACGACGGCGGCGGTGCTGGCGATTGACTTTTTCCTCGTTTCTCTCTGTGAAAATATAAAGAGACATCGTTAGCGAGACTGGCAACGCGGAAGAAGAATAACACAAGAGTAGGTTCCATTCACTAGTAGCCGCACGCTTGTTGGTTAATTATAACAATTATTCTCTCGAAATAATATTATTCGATAATACATCTATACTAAATAGAACAAAATGAAAAAAATTTTAAAACACTTATTCAAATATCTATTGTCAGTAGATATTATAATATATAGTTAAAATTTTTTTATTTATAGAATAACTAGTAAGCGCAACAATAATTTGAATTATTGCATCGAAAAATTAATATAATGCATTTGAAATAAAAAAATTGAAATTGTTCTCGAGTATCATGCTTTCTTTTATAATTTAATATTATAAAATGATAGATACAATTAGCATCATCAAATGTATTATTGCTACTCGACGCGGTATCAAAGATACTTATGATCTTTCTAAAAAAGAAAGAGAAAGATCGATAAATAGATAGATAGGTAAACAGATAAATAGATAGATAGATAGATAGATAGATAGATAGATAGATATAGATAGATGGATAGATGGATGGATGGATGGATGGATAGACAGAGAGAGAGAGAGAGAGAGAGAGAGAGAGAGAGAGAGAGAGAGAGAGAGAGAGACATCGTTATGAATGAATTAAAAAAAAAACGAAAGAAAATGGTAAAATTGATAATTATTAATGAATATCATGATCCATTTTTAAAATATCGTCTTTGAATAATTGGGTTGCTTCAAACCAAGATATTTACTGTTTAAAATATAAAATAAGCTAATCTATTTACAATCGTAAAACATATATTCTCAAAAATGATCTTTAAATATACTTAAAAATTTATTTTAATTTTTTTACATTATTTAATTTCAATAAATATATTTTAAATATTTTATATATATTAATAATTTTTTATATTTTTCCTAAGAATTAATTTTTTAATAATAGTAAAATAAAATAAAGAAAACTCATTTAATATATTTTTTCATTTAATTATTAATAAATTCATAATATATAAAAGTATAAATAGTAAAAATTTTTTTTCAAAAGGATTCTTCAATAACTTTTTGAAAATGAATTTTGATGGAAATTTTTCTGCCATAATTATCTCATGAAAAGAATAAATGAAAGTGAATAAATGATATTTCAATCGAAAAAAAAGTCAATTTAAAATAATTCTATTTAAAATTAGATTATGTCAATGATTGCAAAAGTAATAAATTTTTTTCATAAAAAAAATTACATTTTTGAGTTCATTAAAACAAATTCGTATTTAATTATAAAAATATTTTTATAATCTTTTATAATCTTTTAATTAAAAATAAAACAAAAAAAACTATAAATTTTTATTATCAATTTTTAATTTTAACCTAAAAATTAAAAAAAATTAATTAAAAAATTTTATACTTAAATTTTAACTTTTAACAAATTTTAAAAACTTTCAAACTTTCATGATACATTTTAATTTCAATAAATTGCATTATTTTCAAACAAAAGCAAATGGTATAATAGTTCGAATAGCTATTTCGCTGTAAAAATAAAGAAAACGAATTGTTAAGAATATATATAATTTAATGGACAAAGTATCTAATAATATATATTTAATATAAGAATAAAAAATATCATTTTTATCAATAGTCACGGTCAAGTATTGAAAAGACTGTAATTATTGTCTGACTATTCATTGATACAAATCACTTGAAGTGTCTCCATAAGTATTGCACTGATTCACTTGATTTTATAATTTACGATTTAAATCGCTGTAATTATTATACCTATAAATTTTTTTTTGAATTTAATATTTTGTTTTCTAATTGAATTTAATTATTTGATAAGAAATTTAAAAAAAATAGAAATTTTTATAAAAATTATGAATAGGTTACACATTTGACTTTTTGAAAGATGAATCCAAATTTTTGAAAGATATTAATGCATAATATCATGAATATATATTTAATTTTTTAATAATTCAAAAGATACAATGAATATTGTGAATAAATATTTTTAAATGTATAAAATTAGCTTTCATAATTAATTAATTAAAATATACAGTTATTATTATTATTTAGAATTAATATTATTAAATACAAAATATTAATTTTGTATGTACTATTTTTATTCTTATATATATTTATTGAAAACTCAAATTATTTGAATAAATAATAATTGTTTTGAATAATATATAAAAATATCTAAAAATCATCTATTGAAAATTTTGAATATTTTTTTTTTGTTGTAGTATGCAATAAACTAGAATTCTTTGTTAAAAAAAATATCAATACTATATCAAAATATTTACATATTTTAAATCGCATATTTTAAAAACATAATTTTGAAACAATTATAATATTTTCTAAAAATTACTGAAAAATAGCGAGAAAATTTCAATTTCGTTTGTATAATGAAACGCAATAATTAGGTTAGTAATTAACATTAAACTTCTTTACTCAGTTATCGATTGACGTTACATGACGAAAATAGAGCTAAATCTATATTACTACAATTAAACTAAATTTAGATTAAACATTAATAAACAAAAGAATCAAAGATAAAGAAAATAATTATTTTAAACTAACATTAAATAATAAGTTTAAATAATATTTAAAATTAATAATTTATTAATTCCATTTTTGGCATTAATCATTTGATTTTTGTTTCAATTTTCAAATTATACATATCTTATACATATATATTATAAAAAAATTTATTATAATATATTATCGAAAAATCTTTTTTTTATATAACTATTTAATTTATAATTTTATTACACAGAAATTGAAAAAGAAGAATTGAAAAAATTGAAAAAAATATAAGTATTAACGTTAGAAATAGAGAAATACATAATGCAATTTCAAGAAAGTGTATACTACTAAAACCATATTCTTGAGATGAACGTAAAAACATAACCACCGCGCAATCAATAACACCGAGTTCATGTTATACAGAAACTTTGTTCGAAATTTCAGTTTTCTATTAATTCCAATACTCGAATCTATTATAATTCGTTCATCTGAGATTGATTTGAATTTGATTGACGTTATAATATCCATTTCGATTTTCAATTAGATTAACGTCGTTTCCCCACCTAACGTAACCTCAAATTTCGTAATAGAAGTATAAATCTTCTTCTTTTTATTCCTGCTTTTAATTAAAATTGATGTCTCGATATTTATCGAATTCTCATTTTATCGATATTCATATATTTATCTAATACTTCAACATATATCGATTTCTATTATAATTATCGATTTCTCAACTTTCCGTACTCGATTCGAGTTCATAATTATTGTACATGCAATATTTATACAGAAATTTAGATTTAAACATATAAAATGCATATATGCTCTAAAGTGAAGAGAAGTAAGCAATGTATAAAATGTCGTCATAATTGTTAATGATATTTGTATAGTGAAAATAATTTATTAATAAATATTTCTAATATATTTCGTATACAAATAATTCTTAACATATAAATAAAAACTAATCATTGATTCAAAAGTACCACAAAAACTCAGGACGTATAAAAGAACATCTATCGCATATATATATATATATATATATATATAAATTTTCACGATCGATCGTTGTGATGAAAAACTTTCTGTAGTTCTTACCTGTAGTTTTCTGTTAGAAATAACCGTAAACTGTTGATTTTTTTTTAAATCTTCGAATGTTCACTGTTGATTCAAATAATTGGCAAAACGATGACAATCGCAATAGCAGACGCGATATTTAATATGAAACTTCGAATCAATGGAAAAGATCAAGACACTCACGAGTCTCACGAATCGACGGTCACTATTTCAATGGTTAATGAATTAAATATATTTTGATGATCCTCGAAATTTTTAATGGATATGTACGCGGACATTATAATGCATTCATCCACACGGTTGTATTGCTCACGGCTGAGCATGAACGCGCGCGCACCCATACACACATACACTCACTTTACTGTCGAACCACCCTGCTGCTCGAGAACGACTCACTGCGACACCTCCGGTCGGCGGTCGGTCGTCGAGTGACGAACAAATCCGAAGCGCTTGCGCACTTACCCCTATAGCATCCATTAGCCGATGGCCGACTTATCGCGTCGGCGCCATGTGTCGGTCACCTGATAATTACGATACCCCTACCATTGGGTATCCTTTGAGCCCTTCGGGTTGTCCCGATTCTAATTTATTCCTTTTGGCTAACTTCTTTGAATCTTACTCTTTTTTCCGGGGCAGTGGCTCGAATTTTAAATCGTTCTATTTAATAAAATAACTTTTACAAGAAAAGTTTTAGAGATTTCCTAAAAAAAAGACTCCAAATAATAATATTTTGTAAAAACGAATATTCCAATTTCATTATCCTTTTCTTTTTTAATATATGCAAATTATACATGATTCAGATACTGCGATTTTCTTTGAATATAAAAAATAGATTAAAAAAAAAAACTGAATTGTGATGTTTATTTTTCGTATGTTTTTATATCTGTTTTTTCATAATTGCAATATAACTGCAATTATGTAAGTACAATTATGATTTACTTCCATGATACTTTATTAAGACCATAAAATTTTATTCAAATCAACATTCATTGTTACAAATCATCTTCCATTTATTATCATCTTCCATTATTCTAAAAAAATTCTTACCAATGTTTATATAATATTTTTATTGATTTTTTTCTATATGCTTTTTTCTATTTGAATTGTCAATGAATTGATATTTTTTATGACTTTGTATAAGAAGGAAGGGTTAAAAATTTAGCTTTTCCATAGATGTGCGTGGGATGTTTAGAATGCAACTAGAGACTTTGTTGACGTAAAATTGCAATTCCCTTAACTGAATGCGATTTCTAAATTGGAAATAAGACCTTGTTAACGCAGTCTAAACTTGTTAGTATCTAAGGATTAAAGAGATTCATTAAAATTAGCTCTTCTAATTTGCTTTTATCATTAAACCGCGTGCAATTCGTTGTTAATTAATACTTTTAATTTAATTTGACTTTTATGATTAAAGTAATATTTTTTTTTATCAAAATATAAGAATTTAATTCTTTTTTCTTTTTATATTTTTGAATAAAAAGAAATTTGAAAAATATATATTCTATAAATTAATTTTTGTTTTCATTTCTGTTTCATGAAATAATATTGTATTTCCAGCTATGTATGTATCGTAATATATAATTCAATAGCATAATAGAAATTTATAAAACATAACACTTTATAGACGTAGTCATTGAATAACATTAAGAAAATATTATCGATCATTTGTACAAGAGTGTTCTCAGGAGAATTTTTTACGCGACTTCAGGTTTATTTGAGTACTCTGAAATAAAAAATTATAGATAGGTTGTAAATGTAAAATGAATGAAATTCTTTCGATGTAAATATATCATTTTACATTACGAATAATCATTACATTATAAATAATCGATATATTTTTAATTGCTACTATTTTTATAATTTATTGTATAATTAAATAATTTGATGGATTATATTTTATTAAGTAAAAGGATGACAAGCAATTCAAACTAAAATAAACCGAAAATATCATTTCAATTAACATAAAATATTTAATTATATTTATATTATAATATTCTTAAATTTAATAGATAATTAAAATTGTAATATTCTTACAAAATAGTTAATTAAATACTTAAAAATACTGTTTTTTGAAAACACTTTTTAAATGTCTTCAAATCATATATTCCATTATTATAATTAAAATTAAAAAAAAACTAAATTATAAATTATAAATAAAATTTCATTATTATTTGAGAAAGAGACAATTGCATTATTTTAACTTTATAATTTAATAACTTTTTTAATAGATATTAAAAATAAAACACAAGTCACATGAAAAATACAAAAGTCATATATTCTTCTCTCATTATAAAATCTTTATTTATTTATGTACTCCAGATTATAGAAATAAAGATTAATAAATTAGAATCTATCGATATTTTCTAATAAAATTTATTTTCAATAAAATGCAATCATTACTATTTTATATTTGAATTATACTAATATCTTCTTATTTATCTTCTTTGTTTACATCAAAAATTTGATGTATTAAAATTATTTTTAAGCATGTAATTAATCTTCCAATAATGCAATATTATAATATGAAAGATACTATATATAACGATGGAAATGTTTTCATGAAACGAAGGTCTTCGCCAAATGAGTTTTGCACATCAATGATATTAGAATATATATGTAGTCTAACCACGTTTTCATAAACTACATATCAAATTTCTGCTTATTTGGCATTGAAATGATACTCGATATTATATAGTTTTTCCTTAAGAATTTTAAAGATTTTTTTAAAAAGAATATAATTAGAAAAAATGTTGTACAAAATGTTATTTTTCATTTAAATTATAAATTATATTCAAAATGTAAACAATTCAGAAGAATATTATATTTGTAAAAAATTATAATCAATCCTAAACAAAAAAATTAAGGAAATTTTATTATCTATTTCTAAAGAATAAAATAGAAAAATTGAAGAAAGAAATTATCTATTATTTAATCGATGCCATTCTAAAAAAATTCCTTATCAAAAAAAACATTCAATAAAATACAATTTCGGAAACAAGAAATTGCTATAAAATCTATTTCTGTGCAGCTTATATCAAATATTTCATATTACTACATTTATATATGTGAAATTATTTTCAATGTAAAAAATATAATGTTTGAGTCTATCTAATTCTATCGAATCTATCAAATCTTTTGATTAGACATTCATAAAACGATGAAATGGCAAAAGCATCTACGATTAAAAATATTTGAATGATCGATCTGAAGTCAACGAAGGTATGCGCATATGGTTGCTCGATAGGAATTCGCCCTCGAAAAGTGGACTAGAATTGAAACCGGTAATACAGTGGTAGGTGGTTGAAAGTAATATGGCGGCTATGCGCGCGCCGATCGACATCGTGCTCCAGGGTCGTATATGTTCGCTTTCTCCGTTTATGGACCAATCACATCGCGTCTAGAGGAGAAAATCAATAGGTACGGACAGTGACGTCAACGCCGACGCGACGATCGACCGATGCGACGCGGGCGGCGCCGGCCAATTTCTACAGAGCAATCAATAAGTAAAGATATCCACAATGTCGGCAATAGCACCCACGTATTTTTATTTCAAACTTTATCGCAAATTTCTCGCTATCTGTTATTATCTGATCGAGTTTGTTACAATTGCACTTTCTATTCACGAAAGTCATTTCCGAAAATATATTTTTATAGATATAATAGCTGAACTACTATGATCGAGAAAATTTAAAAATATAGATATGCAATATATCTATTATATATTTATTATTTTTATTATTGTATAATTTTTAAAAATTAAAAATTTAAATCTATATTATATTATTGATTTAAATGTTTTGATAAAGAAAAATCTTATTTTGGTTAATAAGTTTTTTTTAATCAAAAATATTATTTTATATTTATATGTTATATTAAAATAAATATTTTAATATTATTTCGAAATTATCTCATAAAATTGTTTTTTATATAATATTATTTCATGAAGTTCTTGAAATGTGATTATTTTATTAAAATTTTATAATTTATTGTTATTTATATAATTATAATCCAAATTTTCATTACTTGTTATTTATCATGTTTTTTGTTTTTTTTTATTTCACCAAAAAGTGAGTGATTTAATATCTTGTGTATTATGAATGTAATATCTTTAATATAACAAAATAGATTCTATAAATTTCAAATTGTTTGATATCAATTTTAACGAATATATAATACATATTCCATTTTTAATATTCAATATCATAATTTTATGTCTCAGTATTCTTATTAATTTCGTTATAAATCGTTACAATTTCATTATATCAAATTATTTTTAATTAATGCATATTAATTAATGCATATTAAATTATAATAAAAAGAAATCATATTTTTATTTACATATGCACAATCACTACATATACATATATACTATATGTACATAATAATTAACAATCTATATATAAAATGTGCATATCAATCAAAGATTTAAAGATATATATATAAGTAAATATTGAAAAAAAATAATTTTACTTTTATATATGTATTATGATATTAATATGATAGTAAATTAAATAATAGTATTTTTAAATAGAGATCTTAATACTTTTATCCATACCATTCTTAATAAAATCATTATTAATTGAAGAAAATAACTTTTCTTATCTTTATTAAATTTATTAAATTGTTTTTTTAATCAAAAAGTAAAAACATCAAATTCTATACATAAGAGAATAATTTCTTTATTTTCTTCCTTTTCCAATATTAAATATATTATTTTGAAGTATATATTTTTAAATGCTAAAAAAGAAAATTTAAGAAAAATATAGAAAGATAAAAAATGTTTAAAAAATTTATTAGATATTTTAACTTTTTCATGATTAGATCTCTGAAAACCAATATAATATTCATATTTCGAAATCCATCATTTATTAATATATATTTCTAATTAATTTCTATTATACATATCTATAATGAATTTATTCAGCAGAAAGATTTAATTTATATTTCATTATCTTTTCAATATCAATTTTCTACAAAATATAATTTAATTTTGAAAATAACTTATTTTAGAAATACTTATTTTAGAAATTTTTTTATATCAATACGATATATTTATATAAAAATTTAATATATGATGACTTTGTGTTTTATGAATAAAAAATCTTGTGATAGAAACAAATCGTGTTGATTTTGGCGAAAGCGCCATCTTCGATTAATATTTCTAGTAATGCACTAACATTGTGTTGTAAACGTATTTCTTGATTCACTTCTCAATTTAGTTTTGAAATAAATTATATAAAATTATACTTATATACTACATATCAATCTTTATATAATATTCACAAAAGTATTTTAAAAATAAATAGAAATATTTTTTTTTACATTATTATTACATTATTAATATTTTTTTTTCATTAATGTGATAGAAAAATGTATTATAAAAATAATGAAAAAATTTTGAATTTCTCATAAAAATTTCATGTCAAAATTTTTATATAATGAAATATTTATAAGAAATTTTATTTTAAATATATATATATATATTAAGGAATTTTAAGTTTATTTTAATTTTATTCTACTAATAGATGATCAAAATTATTACAAAATTTTTCAGACAATTTCTCATATGATATATTTTCGAACTAACACGATATAAAATAAAATTAATGTTAACAAGAAGTTATTAAATAAACTAAAAGAATACAATATTGGAAACATTTAAAAAATAGCTGTCTGACTAATATTACACATAACTACTGTATACTCTAAATAACAAAGCACATAGAAACTAAAGAATTAATTTGTGGCAAAGATAATGTCAAGGATTCGCAATACATAATATATTGCAACAAGTTTATAATGACTATAATGATAATACCATGTTTATGTGTTCATAATGAATGAGCTATTAGTATGAATGCTTAAAATGACAAGAATGTTTTTAACTCACTAGATATGTAAGCAGTGACGTGAAAACAGCTGAGGTCCTCCGGCCATACTGGTTCTAGTTCCGTGATGTTCCTTGATACATAGTGTAAAACGTTGCGACGCGAAGTGATGCGATTCGATTTGAACCAATCGATTATTAAAGGCGCGAGTTAAACATCTTTTCTTCTTTCTTATCATTGGCTTGTACAACTAATTATGTGGTACTGATATCTTTTAAATAAAATAACATAATAGTTCATGATTTTCAATGCGTATTGTTTATTGATATTATATCAAATAAAAACAAATCTCATCACAATACGATAGTTATCGATATATGATAATTTAAATAATTCGATTTAAGCGCGAAAATTTTTCAATTTAATATTGATTATTATTGGTTTTTATTAATTGTAAAGTTATTATTATTTTTTATATATAAAAATAATTTTTTAAAATAATTAAATTAAAATATATTAAGGATATCTTTTTTGTTTACCATTTATTAAAATATTTCTTAAGTTCTTAAAAAAAATTTAATTACTTTTTATTCTATTTTAAAACAACAATAAAAAATATTTTAGCATATTTTATTACTATTTATAATTACATATGTGTATAATATAAACAATACATGTACAAAATCACAAATGTCTTTTTAAGACAAATGCAAACATAGAAAATATGGAATTAATTTTTCAAAAACATTCACATACTAGATAAAAATCACTTTTGATGCTATAATATTCATTCTCTAAGATCCAATAGCTTTCTTATAACGAGAATTCACATCATTCCAATTCACGACATCAAAGATAGCTTTTACGTAATCGGGTCGAACATTTTTATATTGTAAATAATATGCATGTTCCCAAACATCAATACCAAAAAGTGGTATTAAACCAGTTGTAGCTTGCAAAGGATCTTGATTAGCACAAGTAGCTATCCTTAAAGATTTTGATTTTTGACAATATCCAAGCCAACCCCAACCAGAACCTTGAATGGCAACGGTATTTTCAGATAACTGTTTTTTCATTTCTTCTAGGCTACCAAAATCTTTTTTAATTTGATTAAGGAGTGCAGCTATAATAAAATGCGTTTTATAAAATTGATCATATTAAAAAATATTATAATATAATAATTTTTAATCTTATCCAAATAATTTATTTACCATCTGGTTTACCACCATTTGGGGAAAGATTGCACCAAAAAATTGAATGATTCAAATGACCACCACCATTGAATTTAATAGCAGGACTCAATGCAACTTGTGTATTGACATCACCTTTAGCAACAGCTTCTTTCATTTTTTCTTCAGCAACATTTAAATTATTCACATAAGTCGCATGGTGCTTTGAATGATGAAGTTGCATAATTTCGGCAGAAATAATAGGTTCCAAAGCTTTGTAGTCATATGGTAAATCAGGAAGTGTATGTTTTGTTCTTACAAATATATCTTTACTAAAAATAAAAAATAAATATTAGAACTATTTTTAACAAAAAACAAACAAAAAATTTTTTTAATAACGATAATTAATATTAAATAAAAGAAATAAAATATACAAATTTTGTCATATTTAGTTTAAAAAATATTACATCCATAAAACATTAATTTTGGTTTTATTATTAATATAAATGTTTCTTCATTATATTACTTATTTTTTATTTTTTAACTTGTATAATTTTTGTATTTTTTATATTAAAAAACAATTAATAGTTGTTTTATTGTATGTAAACATATATATGATTCTCAAAAATACTGATATTCAAATGTCATATTAACAAAGTACTTATCTAATATATCTATATGCTAAAGGTCAAACTAAATTTATATTGATTTTCTTATAATCACAATTAATTTAAGTAATTTAAGAATATGATTGAATACTATTCAATAATATGTATAAAAAATTGCAATTTTTTATACATAATTCGATATTGTCAAATTTGACAGATGCAACATATATTTTGAATATCATTAATAAATTTTTGATTAACAATTATTATTATATAAATAACACCTTGAATTCAATATAAATGATCATAAATTAAATTATACATATATATATTATATTAAATGATCAGAAACAAATTTATACCATTATACGTTCAAAATTTTAATTTCATTATTACATTTTCAAATATATATATTAATCTTCTAATATAATTATATAATATTTATGATTGTATTAAGCACAATTATCATATGAATAAAAATTTTAATATCAATGACAAAAAAAAACGAATGATAGGTTAGAAATTATATAATATCAAATATATGATAATTATAAATGAAAAATAATGTGAACTTACACTGT
This sequence comes from Apis cerana, assembly GCF_029169275.1. Lineage (NCBI taxonomy): Eukaryota > Metazoa > Arthropoda > Insecta > Hymenoptera > Apidae > Apis > Apis cerana. The sequence continues at coordinate 10,717,102 of NC_083862.1, read as the reverse complement.
ATTGGAAAATAGGATACGTCTTACTGCAAACATTGTTAAAATGCGAATAAATTAAGTTATTCTTATATATTAATATCACAAAATCGTAAAATGTAAGAGCAATATGCAATTACAGATATACTTTACACCTTCGCGAAAGTATTAATGCGAATGCGAGTAAGCCGAAAAATAGTTTGGCTACTAACTACATATATACAAATATCAGTTATTACGTCAGTTTCTTCTATTGGGGCTAAAACAAATACTAAAATAATATTTTTTTAATTAATATCTCTACATATTTATTGAGATATTCTTATAATTAAAAAAAAAACTGAATATAATAATAAATTTAATAACTATTATTTTTTTGTAGTTCAATTAATAAATTAAAGATATTTTACATAACATTACAGAAATAATTTTATTTTTAATTTAATAATCTTCAGATATATTAATTTTTATAATCGTAAAAACTGGTGAATTAAAACTATTTATTATATTAGTGTATTGTCATTTTTTTCTAGGTTAGAAAATAATCTTTAATTAATAAATTGTACATTATATAATAATAATAATAAATTTTTATGTAGACATATCAAATTGAATTACACAAATTATATTTTAATCATGAATAGTTTTTTAAAAATTTTATCCTAAATAGAATATACATATACTCATTGAATGTTACATACTAAAATTATAAATGGATTAAAATGAAAAATTAATTTTTACAAAGAAATTAATTAAAAATGTTTTTATATAAATAATATAAAATAATAATGTAAATATTTTATATTTATCTTTGAAAAAAAAATATAATTGTGATATTCTGTAATCTAAAAGATTAATCTACAAGTTTTACTGAAATTAATGTTGTTTTATATTTCATATAATTTACAGGTATTTAATAAATCTAACAAATAGACCTCAATTTTATTATACATAATTAAAAGCACATTTTATGTAATAACGAATTTTGACACGCATGTCACAATGAAAAAAATAGTACATACATACAAATTATTGCGCACATAATCATATATAAATCTATGTATGTGCGTCGTCGTGTACCAGATATTAACATTTGTGTATTTACATAATAAAGAAAAGGCATAGCCCTAATTATTACTTTATTGTTATTTATATTTCTTATAATTGTTTCAAAAAATCTAACAAGATGAGCTACTATCAATGTTTCAACGAATTTACAAAAAAAGCCATTAAAAACATTGAAGCATTTTTTTAACGAATACTTATTGAAGAATTTAATGCGATTTCATTGCAAGAAAAAAGAAATATAGTTTTAACTATCTACCCCTTTATTCCAACGCCACATTATTTTGTGAACATATTATCATATGTAATCAAGTGCAATTTTTTCGGCATTAACGTGACTTCAAAATATTCAAATATGAAATATATTTACAAATTTATATTACGAAAAATTATATAAAATTATTAGAAATATTTATCGTGATGTGAGTGTATTATAACTTTTAAATATGAAATATTATATTCAACTTATGTTGTATATTAAGTCACGTTAACCCTTATTTGTATATAACAAGTGTTTGTGTATAAAATTGTTCTAGAAAATTGTTCATTCTGGATCGCTTTGAAGTGTCTCACCATTAGTTAAAACTAACGCATCATCATCAGCTTCATTATAATCAAGAGAAAGAATACTCTCTCTTCTCTTTTTTTTATGTGTCCTTTCATCATCACTACCTGGTGCACTTTTGTCCCTTTTGGTCCTATCCCTACCCCTAGTTATTCTAGTTAGCATCTCTTCCCCATTAGTTTTATTGTTATTTCTATTATGACTTTTGCTTCGTAATATCCTTTTATTATTTCGATTTTCTTCATGTTCTTCTTCCCTATCACTTAATTCCTCATTCTCAACTTTGATTATCAAAGCAGCTGAATCACTTGAGCTTTCATCATTATGATCCGCTTGATTGATTGCTTTTCGTTCAATCCGTTCTGTTCTTTCAGTATTTGAAAACTCACACGGCGATCGTTGCGATGACAACGGTGGAGTCCTAGCACCTTTGCACACATCACTATCTTCTAAAGATTTTAAAGTCTTTGTTTCTGGAATTGAATTTTCCTCTGATTCCTCTTTTTTAATTGGTGGTGTATGAGGAGACAAACCATTTGTTAAATTATTTTCACTTGAATTTGCTTTCAATGCTGCATTTTCTTGTTGTAATAATGTTACTGATTCACGAGCTTTACGTAATTCTTGTTGTAAGAAATAAATTGTGCTCTGCATTCCTTCAACATCTTCGTCTAAATCTTGTAAAAATTCATCCAATTCTGTAAAAAAAATACCATAAAAAATATTAATTTAAACGTAACATATTTAATATATGAATAAAAAAATATAAAAACCTGATTGTGATTTTTTCATTTCTTCACTAAAACTTCTTTGAAGTGCAAGATCTCCTTCTAATTTAGCAATTCGTCCACTAGCAATCATACGACCTAATTCTTCATTTTCTTGATACAACAATCTACATTTTGCCATTAATCTTTTACCTGTATTGCTATAAACAAAATTAATATATAAAAATATTACAAATCTCAATTTATTATTTATTTCTATTAGAAAATGTAAATTATTATTTACCTATCAGGTGTAAATTTCCAGGCACTAAGTTCATTTTGAGTGTCCTCTAATTTAGCTTTAGTTGTAACAAGTTCTTGTCTTAATTTCTGAATTAAAATATTAACAGCAGGATCTAGTAGAGCAGATCTTAATGCCACAGCGGACGGAGCATGAGCAGCTTTCATTTCGGCAATTTGATTCTAAAAAAAAAAAATTATATATTAAAATTTCCAATTTCATCTATTAAATTTTATCTATAAAAAACTATAAAATTTACGTACAATATATTCTTGTAATTCTTGTTCTTTAGAAGCAAGTCTCCTAACTAAAATCTTCTCTCTATGAGATGCTTCTGCATGTTGTTGCCTGTATTTGCTTTCAGATTCTCTCAATGAAGATAGGTCACCTAAAAAAATAGTTATATCATTTTCTTTTTTAATTGAAACTTTATTGTTTAAAGCTATCTATGTGTTTCATTAATTTGTTTTATATTTATTCTAATCATTATTAGTATAAAATTAAATTGTACATAAATATATGTATAATTTAACCATAATGAATAGATATAAAAATATATAATAAAAATATGTTGACATATGAAAATCGAAAAAAAAATTATTGATTTATTATTCGAATTTAAAGAAGATGTATCTGTTTAATTTAATATAATTTTAATTTAAAATATTTTTATAATTTTATTTTTTATAACTTTATCAGTTTATGAAATTAATGATATTTAATAAAAAATTTTAATTATATTTTTATAACTAGTTACTAATTTAAATTTCTTTTATATTATTTTTTTTATAATATATCTTTCATTTTTAATAATTTATTTAATTAGTAGCAAAATATGTAAATTTATGAGACACATAGAGAGCTTGAAACCTTAAAATATATGTACATTTAGAATAATAGTACAGACTATTCTGTACAGCTTTCTTTTTTTTTAATACTTCACAATTGTATATTCTTGGTGAAATAAAGCATAGTGGTGAAAATCTACTACATACTGTTTTGCCCTAAGTGCGCATAAATAAAATATGTTCTTATATGTATGTGACATTGATTGCCTGACAACTGACATTTTTAATTAGCGCATACTTTGAGTTTGGAGTCGTTGCATCGTGCCATTTGTGAGATTCTCTGTGCTTCCACCGAGACCAAGAGTGGACGTTATTTTTCTTCCATGAAAATAGATAGACTATTTGTTGCAGACACAGATGTTGTCACAAGATGACCTCCTGGCCTTATTTGATCAGGTTTGTATTTTTTTCAGATTGGACATCAGGAAGTTATGGTGCAGGTACAAATGCATGCATGAATTGCGTTCATAATGGGAATAAACAGGGATGGTTTGTCTAGGAACATAATTAAAATTGTTCAATTTTATCAGATATATCTATATATATAAAATGATATTAAAGATTGTAGATTGGGATAAGAATTGTTAGGATTGGAAAAAGCAGCTGGAATTTCAGATCATAACTGCATCAATTAAAGGTTTCGTACTTCACCAAGACTTAGATTCACGCACCCCTGGCACAGAGTTTTGTGGGCCAAAGGATGACATAGGACCTCTGTTTTTACTCTTCTGAGTGGTATATTCAAAGCCAGCAAGGATGTTGTATTTCATTCAATCCTCGCAAAGTGGAAACTCGATATCCAATGTACACACAAACACACACGCACTGTCCTGCATCTGGCAGTGTGTTTTACTACACTGTAGAATTATACGTGGCACACTGCACGGTCACTTAAGAGGTCATATCAACAGTAAGCTGTGTGTGTTTAGAGTAAAAGAAATGATTTATATATATTTATAGTGAACACATTCAGAAAATTGTCATCTCTTCTTGTCACACAATATCACTTTTTTTCAATATGCACTTTGCTTTTAGCATTAAGTGATTTTTAATATCAATAATAGCGCAACTTAACACCAAATAATAAAATTATGCATTACTTGCATAATATTATATTAAATTTTTTGTATATGCAGTGTATATGACCGCACATCACTTCTGCTCACCAAAAAAATTTCAAACACTGTACATATTGGCATTAATTTAATTGCCCACACTACACATCACAAATGTAGTTTTCAAAATATTACAATATTACTATATCACTAGCCTTTATCTAAAGTCTATTACCAAAGTGATCTATTCAATGCTTTATATATAGCATGTTACTTTATATATACATAAATTTTCTACAACTATAATTTATTTATAGATATCATAAAAAATATTTTTAAAAAATTTCATCTATATTATTATATTACTTATTTAGTGAAAAATTTTCAATTTTAGAACTTATAAAAAACTTATTTTTATTATTATTATTATTATATAATTATTATTAATTATTAATTGTTATTATTATCCTAAACACAGTACTAATAATATGCTTAATCCCTAATCTTAACGTCCCTATAAGAGTCTTGTTTCATACAAGAGACCGTTGTGTTCTGGCATTCATAAATTCGCTTAAGAAATGTGGTGAGTGAGATGGTCTCACTCAAGTGATCTCAGTACCTTCCTGGGCTGCCGCTTGCGCCTCTAGACACTCCACATATAAGTCCTGTTCATGCCACTTGGCTGCTAGCTCGTCCTTTGTCATGCTGTCCAATTGCTGTTGTGTTAGCTTCACACGCCTTGGCTGTCTAGGTGAATGAGGACTGCTTTTTCCTCCTGTACTATTATTTTGTGGACTTCTTGGTGAAGATGGACCAGCAGATTTAACATCATTGCACTCCTCTGCCATTTTATGTCAGATGTAATAGAATTACACCCAGGGTCTTAAGTAAGTTTTGAAGCTTACTTCTTCTTTAATTCTTTAACTGCAACAGGTGCGTTGATAATATGCTATTAATGCTAGCATACATTTGCCTGAAAAAAAAACTTTTTTTAGTATAACATATAATACACTGATAATATAAATAAATTAAATAACAATATACTATTAAAAATGTAATATTATTAGTAAAGTTATTTTTTAAAATATATAATTGGAAATAAAATAATAATTTGAATTAAATTATTATAATCATAATATTATCATTATCATGAACATATTTATTTTTATATTCAATAATTTTTATATAATATATATAAATGTAATTATTTTATAACAAATATAATAATAATACTTATATAATATTCTTATAGTTAAGGTTATATAATATAAGTTATAATATATATTAGTATTATATATATTATAATATTAAAATATATTATATATATTATAATATTAAAATATATTATATATATTATAATACTAAAAATAATAATATTAAAAAATATATTATAGTATATTATAATATATATAATATTAAAATATATTACTGTGAATGATAAATCATTTATAAAATTATATTTATAAATTCCTACACATAATTTTATATTTAATTCAAAATGATATATTAATATTTGATATTTTATCACAAAAGTGAATATAAATATAAAGTTACTATTGTTGTATCTAATATTGTAAACGTGAAGTATAACATTACTATATGCATTATTTACAAATATTTTATCTTCAGATTATTCTTCCACTTGTCATATATTGAAATAAAACTTTTACAAGGCGCAGGTTCAAATCCGGCTTTTAGAACATACCGCGTGATTGAAGAAGGTCACGTGGCACGTTTAATGTTTTATTGCGACATGCAAGGTAGGGAATGTAAGATCCAGTTATCTATAGTCGAAGAGAGCATTGACGCCATTATGTCGACTTGCTGCCATGAACGAAAATTTCGCGATATAAGATTAAAATGTATTGTCTTATTTAAATCATTAAAATCACTAATATATATAAATTCTAAAATAGATTTAAAAACATCATACAAAATAATGCACCTGTAATCATACAACTATCCAGATGTTTGATTTAGTTGTAATAATTATAACTCTTTCCTAACATAAATCGTAGTATACTTATTACAATGTAATATCATCTAACAATGTAATATTATTTTTGTTCACTTTACATACCTGATATACTGACACGCCTATCATTCTTGAAAAATATTTGGATCCAGTATTGGGTATAACGTGAAACGATGAAACACGATACCATGTATGTATATACACATGCACAAATATATGTGTATGTATATATATATGATATATATGTATACAAATGTAATTTCGTAGTGTCTTATAAGCAAGTAGAAGCTTTTGTTAGCAAGTTCTTCGATTGATCAATCAAAAAGAGAATAAATGTTATGTATAAAGTTTGTCTCGATATCCCGCGCATTTAAATATAACATCAATACGCGCACACGATACATATATCACGAAATCTCTTGAAAACCATGCCACTACAATCTTACACAGTAATGTAACTAATCATGAACAATGATTACTGCCGACCTCACGTTCAGAGCTAAAGAAACGAATATCAGCGCATGCTCCAATCACAATTGTCCAACTACAGTGCTGACATAGAAATATACCAAATATTTTTCGATTAACACAATATAGAGAATATTCAAATAAAAAAACAAAGTTTCAAAAAATCACTATCGATCAGAATGATTTCTTTATATGTTTTTTGTAATTATTTGTTATTAATTTTTGTTTATAAATTTATATGTTAAATGCATCACGTGAAAATTCTAATATATATGTATATTTCAAATGCCGAATCAAACTTCTGAATTAACTAGTATATAATTGTGACATTCTAAATAATCTAAAATATTTCAAAATGGCATGTTTAAGCCCGCCATTTTTAAAATACTTAATATAAACTTTAGATAATAATTACTTTGTATAAAAAAATTTCTTTTTAAAAAATAAAATACTTGAATTATTTGAAACAATATATATTTTTAGATATTATAAAGTAATTAAATATTCTAAAGTAATAAAATATCTGAATAAATCTTCGTTTAAAATGATGTAAATATAAAATTAAACTTGTCTATTGATTAAATAATATAAATGAAAAAAAAAGAATTTATTTTTTCATAAGACTAACTCTTGATTTTTTTTAATTTTATTTTTTTATAGTTCCTGAATTTATGTTTGTCGATTTTATTGATTTTACTTTAATAGGTGTTGTTTTCATTTTAATAGGTGTTGTTTTCGAAATTTTTGTAGGTGGTTTAATCATCGAAATACGACTATTTGTATTGAATGTTTCCAAATTTGATGAAGCACTATTTTTTTGCTCGGGAGATGTAAATTTTTTTGTTCTTATTAAATTTCTGCAATTTAAAAAATAGGATATACGGTTTAATTTAAACTATCATAAATTAATTTTCATATAAATAAATAACATTATTTATACCTATTAGATAGATCAGAATTAATTGTAAGATTTATTTTACTCATGCTGTATCTTCCGCTTTCTAAAAATTTTTTTCCTGTGTCTGAAGGTTTTAGCAATGAAGTATTAGAATTAGCAGGTGAGGGAATATAAAAACTATTACGGCGAACCTTGGATTTTGAATTCTCTTGTTCAAGTTTTAAATTTCTTCGGGTAAGAGGTTTAGAAAGCGTTGGTTGAATTTTTGGGATTTGTAAATTTCCCGAAATTATTTTTTGCTCATGGCTTAATTTTGACAAAGATTTGATATTTGAATTTGGTCGAGTTGATTTGTAAGGACTAATAATAGCAGCTGTATTTGCCGGTGCTGATTTTACAGATGCAGCATCATTATCTAATATAAAGATAAACAAATCTATTAATAATTATCTAGAAAGAATCTAAAAAGAGTTTTCAAATTATATTTATTCAATATATTATAATCACCTTGAAAAGGCGATAAATCGAACGATGTCTTCGGTTTATTGATTAATAAAACATTAAGAGCTTTTTCTAAGTTTTGTTGTGCTCTTAAAATATATTCAGTCACATTTTTAGGATTCTCAATTTCACTCTGTAAGGAAATTTGACCTAAAGATTTAGATAATTCAGTAAGTATAGCAGGAGAACTCGTGAGTTTTGGTGGCGATGGACGTGGTTCTCCATCTAAACTTCCGGTTTCGATATCCCATGTTTTTTGACGTTGAAGAGTAGATCCTTTTTGAGAAGTGTGACTTACAGATGATTCGAGATTTGTATTCTTACTTTGATCCTCAGAAATACTCTAATATTGCAAAATTATTAGTAAAAAAAAATTTTAATGTTACAAATGAAATATTTACATTTAAATTGATATTGTTTGTACGAAAACATATTTCCGGTTGTGTATGACTTCGTGTAACATTTTTTTTTGAAGTATCCTGTGTAATTCTTCGTTCGCAAAATATATTACTTGTGCGTGAATTATTTAAATTTATATCTGTATTACGATTAACATCTGGCTCGTATACGATTGTATCAAATAATTTATATGATACATCACGCAAAACTCGTGTAACGTCTTTTGATAAACGAGGTAATAGATTACTACCAGTTTCTTCCACTTTTTGTGCAATATTATCCTGAAAAAAATATTAAGATATTTTACAGAATTTTCTAAATTTTAAAATTTGTTTTATTATTATAAATTTATAATTTAATTTCATTAACACTGATTTTCAAATGTGAAATTTTTTTAGATAATAATTAAATTAAATTAAATTAAATCAAAATTATAATAAATATTTTAAAAACATACGATACTTCCAGTAGGTTCGGTACCACTAATTGTCCAAAAAGATGCATCCTTAATATGATCAGAATTAGGACATTGACATGTAATTCCTCCTAATTCTAACACTGCTTTCATGTTTGATATATTACATTCGATTGCAATTTTAAGAATTCCTTGTTCAGGTTCTATTTTCATATTATTTTCATTTTTTTTAAAGATAAGTGGATCATTATACTTTTCAAATGAAAGCAATTTAAATCCGATCGCTTGTAAAAAGGTAGCTAATACTGATACATCCAGTTTCGTAGAATGTCGAATATCGCGCATTTCTTCATCAATATGTGCATGTAGTCCGTTTATCCATTTGAGTACCCATTGGTAAAACTTTCGTTGTGCACTTGTAGATTGTGAAATAACACACGTACCGGTATCCATCTCGAAGAAACATAAACTGAATAGCATAGAAAACAAACTGTTCTTGAGATTCATGTTTAAATTTTTTTTACTGATAACGGAATTATTAGTAAATTCATATTTGTATTGAATATATAACAGTTCTTGTTATTGAATTATAAACATTCAAAATAATACAAGTAAGCAAATTAATATGTGTACAATTTACACATGAAATTAAATTAGAGTTTCATTATTTAATAATTTTTATAATATATTAATGTGAATATAATGTGCATACACTACGTTATTAATATGTTAAAAATATTTATTTAAATATTTTTTGTTTAAATTTGTTGTTTAAATATTTATATAATTATGAAGATACAAATTTTCTTTATAAATTTCATATTTCTAATTTTTATTTATAATTATCAAAAATTAAAATGTAAAATGTAAAATGATATAATTGTTACATCATGATGTAACTGAATTCAAATTGTGCGTATTCGAATTGTTTTACTTGAATTTTATTATACATATTTTATAAAAATTATATTGTAGCTTTTATAGATATTCTATTATTATATCAATTGTTATTTTATATATATTATGTATGTTGTTAAATGTTAAATGTTGTATAAAATTTTACATTATATATATTTAGGTTATATTAAATACAAATAAGATAAAAATTAATTCTAAGGTTTTGTTAATTACAAATTAATTATATATTTCACTTTTTTTTATTTATAAATCAATATTTATTTCATTTTTTTTATTTCAGAATCTGTGAAAGGTTAATTATTTTATAATGAAAATATTTTTAGAAGTTGCTATAGTATCTGCTGCTGTATCTGCACAAACACTTCCACAAATTTGGTTTTTAGATTATTATAGGAAATTTAGAAGTAGATATGAGTAAGTATAAAAAAATATAAAAAAATATTAAGAATTTTATAATATAAAATTATTAATTTTATCAAATTATATAATAGTTTTAATAATAATGAAATACCAGTTCGAAAAGATATTCAACAAAAATTTCAAGAAGTAATAAATGATTTACATATACCAAAATCAACAAGTGAAAAAATTAAACTTTTTAATGTTTATGATATAAATATGTTTCATGCTGGAACAACATATTCAAAATATGGTGCTATAATTGGAATTCCAGTAAATTTTGAATATGATGATATTAAAAATATATCAGAACAAGCTATAACATTTCGAAATATACAAGTTAATTGGAATCCAGAAATTAATAAAGAATTTCAAAGATCTTTAATACTTTCAAAAGATGCCCAAAAATTTTTAATGGCTCGCAAAATTTTAATAGTTACAGAAAATGATTTAATATATAAAATAGTTAATATATTTTTAAATACTATAATAGGAATAATGATATATGAAGTACTGTATTCAGTATTAAAAGTTACCAAGAGACAAAGAAGCAAAAATATTTTTTGTATAAGTGTTGCTACATTTACAAGTGGTTTTCTTTGGTTGTTATCAAAGTGTGCACATAATTATTATAGAGAATTCCAACTCAATGAGAAAATGGCTACACTTAATGATAAATATATTAAAGGTGGTATAGAATATTATGAAAAATTATCAAAAAGAAATAAAGCCTTGAGAGTACTTTTAGGAAAAAAAGGTACATATCTATTTACATCTAATGGAAATGAGAATACTTTTTTTAAAAAGTCAATTCCAATTTCTGACCAAATAGATTATTTTAAAACAAGAATACAAAATATCTAATTAGCATAGTATGTATATAATGTATAATATAGTATATATATTCTAAAAATTCTAAATAAAAATTATAATAATAAAATTAATATTAAATTTATTACTATTAATTTTTAAATTAACTTTATTTATTAATATTTATTAATTACATAATTTATGTACAATATAAGTATTATTTTTAAAGATGTTCTTATTTATAATAAAATTATTTTTTATTTATAATAAAAATGTTTCAAATTAAACTATTTATAAAATATTATATACTTTTGACATGTTTGGATCTTATGTAAAAAATTATAAGAAAAAAAATATTTATAAGTTATGACAACTTTATAACAATAATTTTTTATTCTATTATAAATGGTTATAAAAGTTATAATAAGTAATAGCATGCTTATTAATAAACAATTAATATTTATAATTCTATTTTAATAAAATTTTATATATATATATATAAAATATAATAAGAAGCAAAGTAATTATATTTAATTGTTTTTGCCTGTAAATTGTGTAAAATTTTTTACAATATTTTCCTTTAACATTTATAATATTGATGGAATAGATCTTTTTAAAATATATATTCCATAAATAAATACAAGATACTTACAACCTAATATACAAAAGTACTTACACAATTTTTAAAGATAAATAAAGTATTTTGCACTATGTGAGACCTAGAGAACCAAGCTGAAACATCAAAACATTAGAATTTAAAATAAGAAAACATTACATATAAGATATTTATCAAAGTTTACATCAAATTTCTAGAATTTCTAGTAATTTTCATTAAAATTGATAAAAAAATTTTTAAAAAATTAATTTTATTTAAATATTTATTAAAAATAATTTGTTTTTATTGAATTTAATATATTTTTTCAAAAAATAAATTTTTAGATTAATATTTTTTAAATTGACTTATTTTAAAATTTTTTTACCAATGTCATCTTATCTTCTTCTTTTTTAAGTATTTTTGCTGTTTGTTCTTGATCAAATTTGACAACTGCAGCAATCACTCTAGCAAGCACCATTGTTTCTCTCCCCATCATGTATTCAAATAAAATGTTTCTGAGATATTCAATTTCTGTTGAATCTTCTAATGTATCATGTCTTAACTTCATTAATTTTCGAAGTTCGGCTAATTCTCGTCTTTGAGCTGTTAAAGTTTGTTGAAGTGTGTGGAAAGAACCAGTATTTGATTGTACAGCTGCCATTGCAACTCGTGAAGTGCTCTCTAATTCCTAAATAAAATTTTTAGTTAATTTTTTACTCATTATTTTAATTAAATTATATTAAGAAACAATATAATATCAAAATATTATAATTAATTGAGTTGAATGAAATAAATTGAACAAATAATTTTACCTTATCAACTAAATCGGTTTGTATATCAGGCTGGAAAAAATAAATAAAAGTAAATATAAAAAATATAAATAAAGTTATAGAAAATTAAAAAAATAATATATAAAATTGAAATAAATAACAGAAAACAAAAGAAATTTTAAAATGGATGAAATGTAAAATATAAAATATGATATAAAATTTTATATATTTTTATTATTTTATTTCAACCAACCCTTCTTTCATTTCGCCATTCTCGCGTTAATTCATTAATTTCTTCCTCATGTTTTGCTTCCAATATATTAGTTTTTTGTTGTATAACTGATTTCCATTTTTTTTCTATTTCTTTAATTTCATCTGTATGATCTTTCTTCATTATTGTAATCTTTTCCATTAACTGATTCATATCTTTTGCTTTTTGTGACATCAAATTTTTATTTTCTAAAATTAAATTCTCAATTTGTTCGGATTTGGCTGTCAATTCTATTTGAAAATCTTTTAATTGTTCTTTATATTGTTGTATAAGATTTGATTCATAATTTTGTTGACGATCTAAATAAGAAATATATTATTATTTATATTATTACTTATAATGTAATAAAGTAATGTAATATTTATTTAATTATATAAATTATATAATTTAATAATTATATAATTTATTTACTATTATTATAGATATATAGATATTATTAATCAGATAATTAAAAAAATAATTTTGAATATAAAATAAATTTTTAATTTACCAAATCGTTTTTCTAAGGCAGCATGTAGCTCTTCTTCCTTATCATGCAATTGTGCTTGAAATTCTTTAACCAATTGTTTTAATCTCATACTTTGTTCTTCTTCATTTATTTTTAATTCTTGTTTCAAATTATCTACTTGATTTTTCAATTCATTACTAATAAATTGCATTTCTAGTTCTTTTGCTTGGAATGTTATTAATGCTTCATCTAGTTGTGCTTCTAATTTTTTATTTTCTTCTTCCAATTTATCATTTTTTTGTATGGAAAAATCATCTACAACTTTATTACTATTTATATTTTTTATTTCTTCATTCAATATAATATTTGATTCTCTAAGAACTTTTATTTCATTTTGTAACTCAGTAATTGTTTCTTTTAAATGTTTGACTGTATTTGTCGATTTTTTTGTTTCTGCCATTGTTTCTTCTTCAGTGGTTTTTTTTTCTTCTTCAGTTGAAAATTTTAATCTTTCAATTTCTTTTAATAATTCCATATTTTTTGTATCTAATAATTTTAATTCTGCTACTTTTTCATCTACTGTAACTTTTAATTCATCTATTTCTTTAGTTAATTGTTTCTTTTCTATGTTTTCATTTTGCATTTCAAATAATAATTCTTTATTTGTAGTTTTTAATGTATCAAGTTTATTTTGTAATTCATTATTTTCACATTCTATTTGATTTAAATTGGAAACCTTAGATTCTAAATTATTTACATAAGATTGAAGTTTTGTATTTACATTTTCTAATTCCGTAGTTTTATTTTTCAAAGATAAGTTTTCAATAATTAATTCATTATTTTGAGATTGTATCTCTTCTAAATTAGCTTTTACTATATTTAAATTGTTTATTTCTAAGTTTAAATTATTAATTTCTTCTTCAACAACTTTTAATCTTTTAACTTCTTTGTTTAAAAATTCTAATTTCATTAAAAGTTCTTTATTTTTTTCTTCTATTTCATTATTATTTTTTAAAGCTAAATTTAACTTATATATTTCATTATGTAAATTTTCATTTTCTTTTGTTAAACATTCTTTAGTCTCTTCTATTTTTTTTTTATGTGATGTTAATTCCTTGATTTGGAAATTCAATTTTTCACTGTTACATTGTAATTCCGAATTTAATAATACAATTTGATTTTTTAAATTTTCTATGTGCTGTTTTTGTTCATTTAAGGAAATTTTATATGATTCAATTTCTTTTTCTAATTCTTTATTTTCATTTTGTAATTGTTGATTATATTTTTCATAATTTGTAATTTTTTCTTTTAATTTTTCATTAGATTCACTTAATTCTTGATTATATTTTAAAAATTCGTTTTGTTTATCTTTTAAATCTTTATTTTCTAAATTCATTTCATTTTGAATTAATTTTAATTGTTCTAATTCAAAATTAATAGTTGCATTATTATTTTTTAATATTTCTATTTGGCAGTTTTCAGATTTTAACATATTCATTTCATTTTCTGATGTTTTTACCTGTTCTAATAATTTAATATTTAAAGTTTTTATTTCATTAATTTCTTCATTTAAATTTTGAATTGTAATATCTTGTTGTTGTTTGATAGTTTTTAATTTTTTTAATTGACAAAGTTTGTTTTGTATTGTTTGTTGGATAGTTTTATTTGAATTTGTAAGTTCAATAATTTCTTTTTCATGTTTTTCAATTAATTTTATATGATTTTCATCTTTAATTCTTAAATTAATTAAACAACTTTCTTTATTTTCCAATTCCTCATTTAATGTATTTATTTTTACTTCTTTTTCAAGTAAATTTTCATGTAAAACTTTAATTTCTAATTGTAAAGTATTTATTTTTTCTTCTAATTTATTGCAATTAGAATTTTCAGATTTTAATAATGTAATTGTTTTTGTTGTTTCTATATATTTCTGTTCCAATTCTTCTAATTTTTTTACAGTATTATTTGCTTCCTCAAGTTGATTTTTTAAATCATATATTTCATTTGAAAGTAATTTATTCATAGTATTGACATTATTAAGTTCTTCTTGTAAAGATTTAGATTCTATCATTAATAATTTTACTTGTTCGGGTAAATTTCTTAAATCATATAATTTGAAATTGAGATTATCAATTTCAGCTATAAGTTTGCGATTTTTTAAATCAATTTCGCATTGTTGCGCCATTTTTATGGACATATCATTTAATTGCTTATTATATTTTTCCAAATTTATTTCTAAATTAGATTTTAAACATATAGTATCTTTTAACTCAGCTTGTAATTGATCATATTTTTGTTTAAGTTCTTCAAATTCTTTCAATTTAATTTGAAAATCTATATTATTTTGAATAATATTATTTGTTTTTAAAAAAACATCAAATTCATCTTTTAAGATAGAAATTTCATTATTGATTTCTGTAAAATATTTCATTATATTACTTTTAATATACATATTATCTTCTTTTAATTTTTTAGCAAAAATTTTATAATTTAAAATATTTCTAATTAAATTATTTTTTTCTTCATAAAGTAAACCAATATTAGAACTATTTGTTTGAAGTCTATTGTTAAGATCAGAAATAGTAGATTTACAAGATTGAAGTTCTTTATATATTCCTAATAATTCAGTGTTTTTATTTTCTAATTCATAGTTCAATTTAATTATTTCTGTATTGTCCTGTATTTTTTCTTTAAGAATTTTCATTTCTGCTTCTTGAATTAATAATTTTTCTTTCATTTTTTCCAACATTGTTGTATATTCATGTATTTTAGCATTATAATTTTCACATACTTTATCTCTATCAATTAAAGCATTTCTCATATTTTCTAATTCTTTATCAAGACTTTGTATAGTGGCTTGTAATTTTTCAATTGTTGTTTCTGCTTCTTTTGTTTTTTCTTCAGCAATGATTCTTTGTGCATCTTGTTCATTTTGAAGTTCTGTACATTTTAGTTTGTGATTTGAAAATTCAATATACAAATCTTCTTTATCCATTTGATATTTTTTAGTAAGCTTTTGTAATTCTTCTAATTTATTTTTCATCTCTTGAAGTTCAATTTCTTTTTCATCTAATTTAGATTTTAAATTTTGACATATTTCAGTATCATATACTTTTGTACTTTTTTCTATATTTTCTTTATTACAATCTTCTTCGTGATATTTTAAGCCCATTTTTTCCTCCAAATTAATTAATTTTTGTTGCATTTCTTGTTCTACTGATTTTAAAGCTTCTGATTTTCCATTCGAAATATCTTGTATAATTTCTTTTTTTTCTGAATCTGAATTTTGAATATTATATGACAATTTTAATTTTTCTAATTCAAGTTTATATTTATTAATGATTTCAGTTAAATCTTCTTTGGATTCTGTCATATGTTTCAAATCTAATTGTAGTTTTTTAATTTGTTCTTCTTTATCTTCCAATTCTCTATGTATTGAAAGTTTATTTTCAGCTAAGGATATTACAGATTCTTCTTCACGTTTTTTCAAAATAACCATTTGATCTGTTAAATTTTTAATTTCTGTACATGCATAATTTAATTCTTTATTTTTCTCTGCATATGAAATTTTTAATGTTTCATAGTCAGATTCTAATGTATTTTTTTCTGTTAATACTTCAGTAAATTTTTCTTTATTTCGTTTCAAAGATTCCTTATACTTGAAAACAACATTTTCTAATTTTTTTAATTTATCTTTTAATTGTGTATTTTCGACTAATAAAGTATTGACTGGATCATCAGAAATTGATGATCCACTACTTAGATCAATAAGATTATCCTTTAAATTTGTTTTATGATCAGTATCTGATAATGCTTCTAAATTTGGTCCAGTTGTTTGCAAAAGTTTAATCTGCAATGAATGTAGTATTACAATTTGGCATATAATAATTATTAATTTTTTTTAATACTACCTTTGTATTTAATGTATTAATTATATGATCTTTTTCTTCAATATCATTTCTCAATGCTTCTTCCAAATGAGCTTTTGCTTGTTGTTCTAACTGACATTGTTCTTTTAAATCAGCTATTCTTCTTAATACTTTATCTTGAGTTTCTACTAAAACAGATTCTAATTTGCTTTTTATCCTTTCTAATTCCTTATAATGTGTTGCTAAATCAGTATATCTTCCACGATATTTATGATATTTTGCTTGTACTTTTCGATATGCTGAATATATCTGATCTTTTGTAACTTTATCTAATTGTGAATTTATATTTTCATCTATTTCACTAGCAGATTGATCCATATCAGACTACAAAAAAAATTAATAATTAATTACAATTACATTTAATATACTAAATATTATAATATTAAGTATTAAATATTATAATCATCTTTTAAATTATTACTTTTATGATTAAAGATATTTTACAATACCTGTAAATGATATAAATTAGCAGGACTTTCATAAATTGGAAAAAGAGATGAAGTATCACTAGTGATACTACTAATTGATGATCTTCTTGAGATACCTATGGAATTTGATATAGGTGATATTAAATCCACATTTTGAAAACCATGTTTGACAGGACTATTTTTAGGAGTTTCTGTAAATCAATTAATTTTTATAAAAATTTGTTTAAATTAAAAAAATAAATAAATACATTAAAATTTACCATCTCCTTCTTCTGTTAAACTAAAATTGTCATTAGATGCAGATAATTCTTGTACCGAACTATTGGACAAAGCAGGTGATACAACTGCCTAAATTAAATACATTTGTTAATATGTAAAATATATGCACATATAAATTTTATTTTGATTACATTAATAAAACAATAAATTTTTTTTATATTTTTATAAAAATACATTTTGTATATGTAGTTATTAAAAAACAATTGTTTTTAATAAAAATATACTAATTTAATTTTATAAAGTAAATTTTAAAATATTATAATTTGTTTTAATTTTAAATGAAATGTCAAACCTGTGCTAGTTGTTGCATGCTTGCTTGTAGTCTGGCAGGCGATTGTTTCATTTCTTCTGCGAGTTTATCTTTAAATTTTTTAAACATTTTGACAAAATTTTATGATATCGTATTGTTATTATTGAATTATATAAATTTCCATAGACGTGTTTACGTGGAATAAGATTGGGACTAAACTTAAGAAATGTCAAAAGTTAAATAAAATTAAAAGCATCACTCTATATTGTTTGAAAAAACATCTTTTAAAGATATATGAATCATTGATTATAAAACACAAATATAAAACACTTTAATACTTCAAAATAATACGTTTTTATTACGATATTAAAAATTTTGTATGAGAACTATTATATATATAACGTAGTAGAGTTATTGTCATTGATATTAATGTTAGATAGATAGATAGAACTGTCAGAAATTACTTTTGAATAAATATATTTGAATCAGTTTATTTTATATTCAGTTTATAATTTTTATATTATATAAAATTTTATTTGTTTTTAAATTTAATTAATTTTTTTAAATTAATTAAAATGGAAAAAAATATATAGATATATAAATATAAAAATCATTTTAATCAGACTTAAAATAAAATATATAATAGAGAGTGAACATATAATTTATAAAAATTTTTAATTTTTTTTTTAGTAGTATTTCTATTAGATATTAAAAATATAAATTAAATTAAATTATTGAATTAAAATATATAATTATATAATTACAATATAATTTCATGCAGTAACTTTTAATACATATATGTCAATATTGATAATAATTATATATATATAAATTCAATTTCTTCATGTGTTGTGTTGCATATAAATATATAGTTAGTAAGCATAGTTTACATGTGAAGTAGGATACTGTTGCGTACTTTAATTTATTGTAATTTAAAAAATTACAATAATTCTATTTTCAATGATTTGATTTAAAACGAGAGTACTTTTATTCTTTAAAAAATGGTATGGTATTATTGAACATAAAATAAAAATAATTAATCTTACATATTAAATTATTAACCTTAGTTTTAAAGAAAGAAAATTTATATAAATTAATAATTCATTTATAAACTAAAATTATTATAATTTTGTTGTTTTTAATAAAAACATTTATTAAAGATATAATGATTATAATTTTGAATCTAATAATATATGAAATATTGCTTTTTTTTGTAATTGTAAAGAAAATATTAAAAAAAAAAATGTAAATTTTATAATTTACAATAAAATATATGTATATATATTTTATATATATATATATATATATTTTCAGAAATTTTAAAATTTATTTTAAATGTAACTCATATATATATATTGTAATATCTTACAGGCTTCAAATGACGGTATACCTCCACCTGCTGCAGTACCTGGATTTCCACCAGCAACTCCAAATATTGCTTCTAGTTTTGTACCACCTATTATGCCCACTGCACCTTTTATACCTCCTCCTAGTTTACCACCTGGTCCACCTGGTATAATGCCTCCACAGTTTTCTATACCTCCACCAGGTTTTAGTTTTCCAATTACTGCTGCCCCTCCACCTGAAGCTGGAGTTATAGGTCAATATCTTTAAGAATATTTATCAATTTTTAAAAGCTATATGCTTTATTTCATTATTATTTATATTTTAGCTGCACCTCCTCAAATAACAGCACCAGGAATTCCACCTCCAGCACCTATAACAAGTGAAACATCAAATGTTCAACCTATTACAGCAACAGAAAAAAAGACTGATTGGACTGAACATAAAGCTCCTGATGGAAGAACATATTATTATAACAGTGTTACAAAACAATCTTTGTGGGAAAAACCTGATGAATTAAAAACACCAAGTGAATTACTTTTATCACAGTGTCCTTGGAAAGAATATAAATCAGAGAATGGAAAAGTATATTATCACAATGTAACAACTAAAGAATCTAGATGGACTATTCCTACAGAATTAGAAGAATTAAAAGCAAGAATTGCAGCTGAAGAAGCTGCAGCTGCAGCTGCAGCAGTTGTTGCAAGTGCTACAAATACGTTAGTAAAATTTTTATTTATTTTAATTATTTATTTATTCATAAAATAGTGAAGAAAGTAAAAGCTTGAAATGTAATTATCAACATTCTGTTTTTTTAGTATAGTTCCTGCAGGTATCCAACATTTATCTCCAAATGTCACAATTGCGAATACATCTCAAACTAGTACACCAGAACCAGGAGGAAAGTCTGCAATTGAACAAGCAATGGCAGCAACTCTTGCAGCAATAAACATTCCTACTCCACCTGCAAAACCAGATGAAGATAGCAATTCTGCAAAAGGATCAGCAAATGATAGTCGCACCAGTACTCCAGAACCTAAAATGCAATTTAAAGATAAAAAAGAAGCAATTGAAGCATTTAAAGAATTATTACGAGAAAGAGATGTACCATCAAATGCTACATGGGAACAAGCGGTAAAATTAATTCAAAGTGATCCTAGATATCCACAAATGAAAAAATTAAACGAACGTAAACAAGCATTCAATGCATATAAGACACAGAAACTTAAAGAAGAACGCGAGCAAGAAAGATTAAGGTAAGTAACATTGTAATATTATATGAAGTTAACAATTAAATATATTAAAAAATAAAAAAACAGTGATAATTATTCAATTGTAAAACAGATTGAAAAAAGCTAAGGAAGATTTGGAACAATTTTTGTTAGAAAATGATAGAATGACAAGTATAACAAAATATTACAAATGTGAAGAAATGTTTGGTAATTTAGAAGTGTGGAGAGCTGTAGGCGATTCAGATCGTCGAGACATTTATGAAGATGTTATTTTTAATTTGGCTAAACGTGAAAAAGAGGAAGCAAAACAATTAAAAAAAAGAAATACTAAAAGATTAGCTCAAGTTTTAGATACTATGACTGATGTTACATATAGAACTACTTGGCAAGAAGCGCAAGCATTACTTTTACAACATGCAGCTTTTGCAGAAGATGCAGACTTATTAGAAATGGATAAAGAAGATGCACTACTTGTTTTTGAAAATCATATACGTCAATTAGAAAAAGATGAAGAAGAAGAAAAAGAGCATGAAAAAAAACGTAGAAAACGACAAGAAAGAAAAAATAGAGATGCATTTATAGTAAGTTATATAAAGTTTTGAAATTTTATTTTTTCATTTATAAGTAACTTTTTTCAATACGAATAATTATTTCACAGAGTTTATTAGATGAGCTTCATGAGCAAGGAAAATTAACATCAATGTCATTATGGGTAGAATTGTACCCAATGTTATCAGCTGATTTAAGATTTTCAGCTATGCTTGGACAATCTGGATCAACTCCTTTAGATCTTTTTAAATTTTATGTTGAAGATTTAAAATCTAGATTTCATGATGAAAAAAAAATTATAAGAGAAATTTTAAAAGATAAGAATTTTGAAGTGCAAGTTAATACTACTTTTGAAGAGTTTGCTACTGTTGTATGCGAAGATCGAAAATCCGCAACATTAGATGCAGGCAATGTAAAATTAACATATAATTTGTTACTTGAAAAAGCTGAAGCTCGAGAAAAAGAACGCGTAAAGGAAGAAACTAGGAAATTTAAAAAATTAGAAACTGGTTTCAAAAATTTATTAAAAACTCTCAATGTCGATTATCAAATGATATGGGAAGATATAAGAAATAAAATTGAAGAAGAACCAGATTTCAAAGCAATAACATTAGAAAGCGAAAGAGTTAGAATTTTTAAAGAATATCAACATGAACTTGAAGAAAGTTGTAGTCATCATCACATCAGAAGTAAAAAAAAAAAGACAAAAAAAGTAAAACGAAAATCACGATCGCGATCACACAGTGTAAATATTTATTATATTTATATAATTATAATATAATTATATTATATTATGTTTCTATAATTTGAATATTTATTGTAAAAAATTATGTTCTTGTTTATTAGGAATCTGAAGGTAGTGATAAAGGTTTGAAAAAAAAAAGACATAAGTCACGATCACCAAGTATTCCTAGTAAATCGGATAGTTCTGAATCTGATACTAGAAAATCAAAAAAAAAGAAGAGTAAAAAGAAGAGAGGTCGTAGTCATTCTGTAAGTTTAAATAATTAGTAATATTATTATAATATAATTGTCTTTTAAGTTTAAGATTTGAATTTAATAAAATTATAATTATATAAAAATTAATATAATAGAAAAATATATAAACTTTAATTATTTATAATTTAAAAAATAATCTTAAACTAACATTTTTTTGTATTAATTTTTACATTTGTTTTGGAATCTTAATCTTTCTTCTAGAATTGATTCTCTGAAAAGTAAATAATTATTAAATATCAACATTCTATATTATCTTTTTATATTTAGCGATCACATTCGAGACTTCCATCGTCTGAAGAATCACCGGAAAGAAAACGTAAAGAAGAAAAACATAGAAGAGCTTCTGCTCATAGTGAAGGATCAGTAACGGAAAATGCTGAACACCATGAACTTTCAGAAGATGAATTGGAAAAACAAAGAGCACAATTATTGCGTGAATTACAAATGCAGCAAGAAGATAATTAAAAAGAGTTTATTTGCCGATAATATCTTATGTAATTTTAGATAATTGCAATATTAAATTAATATGATTTGTACAAATTGAATTATTCTTTTATTTTATTAACGATTTCACTAATGATATCTTTATATTAATGGTAATTAAAAAAAAAGATTACGTTAGTTGCGTTTTATAATATATAATAAATCATTTAGTTATAGTTGAATAAATTTTATATATTATATAATTTTATATAATATATTTAAACATTTTGATTGTAAGGATATTTTTATAAGATAATTTTTGCAATACATTATTTTTAATTTTGCAATATATTTTAAAGTTTGTAAAATTTATTTTTGTATAATTTTTTATACAATGATACATTTTATATTTGATAATGTTTAGTACATTAATTGATAATATTTGATAATATTTCATGTATTGATATAATTATTATATTTGAGATATATTATATTTATCACATTTTTTTTTTAAATTTTTGAAAATTTTAAATAATATACGTTAAGTGAGAAAAAAAAAAGAAAAGCAAATAATAAATTTATTTTATTTTTTTAAGTTTTATACTCTATTGCATAAAAATATTTAAATAAACATTTAAAAATAACATCTTTTTGATAAATCAAAATAATTAAATTTTATTTTTTTATATTACTATAATATAATTTGATTTCAACATTATAAAATAATTTTGAATAAAATATTTTACTAATCACTTAACTAATCTATAATTTTAAATCATTTAATTTTGATTTAATTTATAATTTAATCTATAATTATTAATTTATATTTTGATATTTTTTATAGTTTTATTATATTTTTATTTAAAAATTAAATGATGTTCTACTTTCCGGAATTATTATTACGGCCCTGTTTCGAATATAGTCGAATTGTTGGAGGGTGGGGTATACATGGGGGAAGGTTTGGCTTACTATTTGTTCGATGGTTGCCACTGTCGACTTTCGTAGTTTCGACAGGTCAGCATCCTGATCAGTCTATACGGTGATTATAGTGAATAAGTTTTATTGATAGTTTTTCAAAGTTTACACGACGAAGGTGTAAAAGTGTTCATGTAAAAAGTTATCAAGAGATATAAATTAAAAGAAAAAAAACAATGTTGAATCTTTGCCGTCAAGCATTAATAGTTAACAATCAAAAGTGAGTAGCTAAATGTGAAACGATTAGCGAAATATGTATATGTATATATACATAGATGAAACGAAATTTCATAGTTTGTGTTTTTTTTCTTTATTGCATATATTAAATTCTAATATAATATATTGATTATTTTCGCGCATTGACATATACACTATGTAGCACGATCATATAAACGAAGGGGCGCGCTTATATGTAGATGTCAGTTTATTGGTGTGTTATTGGTCCTCCAATTCGTTTTCTTTGTCTAATCTTCTCTGTTCGCATACCTCTTTGTTTATGAAAAGGATAGAGTACTTTACGGGTTCCATTGGAATTTTCCACTATAAAATGGACGTGAAAGGTGTTCTTTGATAGTTCATCCATTAGAATTCTTGACAATATATTTTTATTATCTATTTTTGCAAAGCATTTTTCAATATTTATTTTAATATATTATTTAGTAATTATTTTAAATAAAAGTATATTTTGTTAAGTTTTGATTACATATCATATAATAATTATTAATTATTTTTGATTTTTAATATCAATTATTAGACAATAATATCAATGATTAGACAAATTAACATATTGGAACACATAAATTAAAAAATTATATTTTATTATCAAGCATTTTAATTTCTTTATTTTATCAGCAACATTGTATATATAATGACATATGACATAAGCATTGATTGTAATCATTTTATTGAAAATGATTCTTATAAAATTATTTATAAATATTCATATAAGAACTATATCATATATTAAGTGTATAAAGTAATATTTTTATATTCGTTATACATATATGTGTGTCCTTGAAATATATTTTTACAGACCAATACATATGCATGGAGCAGACAGTACATCTGCTATAACGAATGTATTTTACCGCTTACTTATAAATTTTACAGCGAAATTTTGCGTTGACCAAATACTTGTCAATGATAATTTTCTTAATTTCCTGTTATTTTTATTCATTTTGTTTTAATTTAAAATTTGATATAATTTTTTAAAATAAATTATTTTTTGAAATAATATTTACTGATTTATACAAATAAATATGAAAATAAAACATTTTGTGATATATTAAAAAAATGTTCGTATTATTGAAAACTATACATTTCTACTTTGAAACCTTTGTATGATTAACATGAGCATATCTTTATATTGATTTATTTCATTTCATTTGTTTAATTATTTTATAGTTTTATTAATTTCATTCAATTAGAGATAATTTTTATTATCAAGTTTTCTTCTGCTTAATTAATAATACAGTGATAACTAATAACATGGGTCACTGAGATTGTGTTACATAATATTCTGACTATGGTGTTGACATATAAGCAAGTTAAAAGAATCTTTCCTTCTCTGAAAATAATTTTTATTTTTTTGATTATTTTTGTGGCATATTGTTTATACTTTTTAAATAAACATTTAATAAAGAATAAATTTTTATTATTTTATGTATAGATTAAATTAAAAAATTTTAAATTAAAAAATTATTATTGTTATAATTCATATAAAAATAAATAATTATGATAACAACTAATATTTCTGTATTTATCATTTTTTATTATTTTTATCATTTATTTTTGTTTTATTATTAATTATGATAAATAATGATTTATTATTATTTTTAGAACAAAAGAAAAATGCTTTAAATCTTAATATATTGAAGATAGTATTATAGGTTTAACTCTTACTACAAAGTACATAGATAAATATTTACAAATGATATCAAGTTAAGCATAAAAGCTAATATGTAATTTTCTCTCATAATCTTATTGTATCGGTAAATTTAAACATATATGAACATTTGTAAATATTATGAATATTTAAAAAGATTATATGAAAATAATATGAAAATAATAATTAAAAAAAGTTTTTAATTTTAAAATAAATCCAATTTTCTATTATTATTATTGGAAATTATATTATATATTTAAGAAATATATATTTAATATTTCTATAAACAGAGTTAGTACAAGATGCTTAGGGACAATAATACCAGTATCAAATACTATTGAATTTCCTTTGGAAAATGAACCTATTCTTAGCTATAAGAAAGGTAGTCCAGAGAGGGCTGAGTTAGAGAAGGTTTTGGATAAAATGAGTAATGAATGTGAAGAAGTACCCTTGGTTATTGGAAATGAAGAAATTAAAACAGATTTATGTAAATATCAAGTTATGGTAAGTTTAATATAATAATTACAAAATAATAGACAAAATAATAATAATATAATTAATGATTGTATATTAATGATAATTATGATATATGTTTTAGCCACATAATCATAAAGTAAAAATTGCAAAATATTATTGGGCAACAGCTGATCTAGTCAAAAAAGCAATAGATGTTTCTGTAAAAGCTCAGCGTGAATGGGAAAAATATCCATTTGAGAAACGTTTAGAAATCTGGTTGAGAGCAGCTGATTTGATGGCAACAAAATACAGACAGCAATTAAATGCTGCTACAATGCTTGGGCAGAGCAAAACTGTTATTCAAGCAGAAATAGATAGTGCAGCAGAATTAATTGATTTTTTTAGAATGCATGGATATTTTGCTAAGGAGGCTATGAAATATCAACCAATTTCACCTAATAAAGAAACATTAAATTCAATGAGATATAGAGGGATGGATGGTTTTGTTGCAGCAGTATCACCATTCAACTTTACTGCCATTGGTGGTAATCTTAGCTATACACCTGCTTTAATGGTTTGCATTTTTTTTTAATTATTTCATTTTTATGCATTTTACTAATTTTTATTACATACACACACATACACGCACACACACACACACACACATATATTACAAATTACAACAATATACAAAATACAACAATTACAACAAAAATACAATAATATATGTTTAATAATAAATATATGTAAAAAAATTTTGCATCAAATATTTCTAGGGTAATGCAGTATTATGGAAGCCATCTGATACAGCTTTACTTTCTAATTGGTGGATATTTAAGATATGTAAAGAAGCTGGTGTACCATCAGGTGTAGTCAATTTTATTCCATGTGAAGGTCCTGTTTTTGGAGATACCATAACTTCTTCACCTTATTTATCTGGAATTAATTTTACTGGATCAGTTCCAACATTTAATCGTTTATGGATACAAGTTGGTAAAAATTTAGGAAAGTATAAAAACTATCCTAAATTAATAGGCGAATGTGGTGGCAAAAATTATCATTTTGTGCATGCAAGCGCTGATGTGGAATCAGTTGTTAATGGGACCATAAAAAGCGCTTTTGAATTTAATGGTCAAAAATGTTCAGCTTGCAGTAGAATGTACGTTCCAGAATCATTATGGCCACAGGTAGAAATATCGTATTATTTTAACTTCAATTTCAATTTTTTTAAATAAAATTTTTTAATTTTAAATGTTACTATCTAGATAAAGGAAGGTCTTTTATCGATTCGTGACACGCTTAAAATTGGCGATGTCAGAGATTTTACCGTATTCACCGGAGCTGTTATAGATGCCATCGCATTTAAAAGAATTTCTAGTTATATCGAACATGCTAAAAAATCATCAAATTTAGAAATTATTGGTGGCGGAAAATATGATGATTCGTACGTTTTATTTTTAGTTGTTTTATATATTTTATGAAATATATATCTTTATGTTATTTTTAATTCTTTTTAATTTTTTTCATTAGGATTGGATATTTTATTAATCCAACAATAGTAGTCACAAAAAATCCTAAAGATAAGATAATGACTGAAGAAATATTTGGTCCTGTATTAACAATATACGTTTATAAAGATTCAAATCTCGACGAAACGATGAAATTGGTAGAATCATCAACACCTTATGCTTTAACTGGATCGATATTCTCACAAGACGAGTAAATATTTTAATTTGTTTTAATATATTTATATTATATTTTATTATATTTCATTATTTTTTAGAAAATGGGCGAGAAGAGCTCTTGAGGAATTTAAATATACAGCTGGCAATTTTTATGTTAATGATAAATCGACAGGCTCGGTTGTTGGCCAGCAACCATTTGGTGGTAGTCGAATGTCTGGAACAAATGACAAAGCTGGTGGTCCTCATTATGCTCTTCGTTGGGCATCACCACAGTCAATCAAAGAAACATTCGTTCCTTTGCGTGAACACGATTATGCGTACATGAGGTCTTAGATGTAAGTATCATTGTAATAACAGAAATACATATAGTGATGTTATTACATCACTATATTATACATTACAAACTGAAAAATACAGATTTTTTTGGGTTGTTCAATAAAAAATAATGAAATATCTTTATGCATTCCTTTACGTAAATTCATTGAATTTACGTAAAAGGCGCTAATTGCACTCACAATGCAAGTGATATGGGCTTTGTAGAAATTTCTACTATAAAGCAAACTGCTTAAACACGAAGTAATTCATGATAAAAATAGTCGATTTACAGAAAAAAAGTATTCAATGATTGGTAATATATATACCAATTGAACAGTATTTTTGTTTTTAATAAAATATTTTTGTTTGTCAATTTGGTATTAGATAGCGTACAAGATAAATATATACAAGAAGGAATAATATTTGTAAACTACTTTTAAAGTAGTATCTCAACATACATATAAGTTTAATTTAATATTTGCTGCCAATAGATAAAATTAATATTCTGCAAGTTGCAGCATATAGAGTCTATACTATTAAGATCATGTTTCAGTACAATAATATTTTAATATCTCAGGAATTACTATACGTGGTCGTAAACAGAGGCATTTCTTTTGATCATATATTGCAGTAATACATGAAATTTTATAATACACATTATTCAAGTATGGTAATTGAGACACAACATTGGGGTGTGTTTGAGAATTGTGATGAATGCGTACTAGTTAGAAAAACCATTCGTTGTGTTTTTCTGACCTTACTTTTTTATATTCTTATATAGATCATTTACAATGGCTGATATTATGTTATAAACGCGCAGCGTAAACATTCATTTTACTGTGTAACTTACAAGACAATATGTAGACGCGGGACGAACACAGTAAAATGCAAAAGTTACCTTTAAATTGTGTTGTCAAGCCTGATCGTCGATCGTTTAGGCATGTTATTGTTAACAGTGTGATTGAGACAAAACATCTTGTAAATCGAACAATGAATACTAATTAATTATACAATAATATGTTAGATGTTGTGGCTGATGTTATGATGTAATTTATTTTAAGTGTACCATAGCAATAAAACACCATACAATTAAATATTTATAATATTTATAAATTTCTCAATTAGTAAATGGAATAATTTAATTTTATTTTTCATTGGGATTGATCTCATTTTTTAAAAATATTTTTATAATTGAAATCTTAAAGTTGAAAATAATTCTTTTTAATTTTAATATACTTAATATCACTAAATATTTTATTGATATAAATAATTGCCACAGCAAATAAGTGCTACGTCTACTTTTGTATTGTTAGTTATTCTGTAATGATAATTGCATTCTTAAAAAATGATAATTATTTTTATGAATTGCTATTCGATTTAAATCAAGATGTTCTTTTTATTGCTTGTTACAAATTCCAATTTACATAATATATTAATTTTAATAGTTAAACTGATGTATGTTGAAATATTTACATTCAGGGTTAATTGAAATTTGCTAATATTATTTATTTTCAGTTGGATAAAATTAAGCTGTGAAAAATCATTTAGAAGATGTTTTTTTTAAAATTGTTATTTAATTGTTTCGTTGATATATTTTTGATATTTAGTAAAAACTTTATCAGTTATAAAAAATGTCTTTTATTTTTTCTTATTTTCATTTATTTTTTATTATACCTATATCCTTGTAATATGAATAATATGAATATATATATATATTCAGATTCCATCCAAAAAAACTTTTTGTTCCAATACTTTTATTGATACAATGAATTATAAAACGATCGAAATAACTAAGAAAAAATAAAAAAAGATTTCTATAGGAGATTCTAGTACAAAAATATATTTTGTCTCGTGATTGTCAATCATATTTATTAAGTTACAATTGACAATTCTTGTTATTTCTTGTTAAACATTGGGAGTTAGAATTTTTTTATTTAGAAAAGTATTGATAAAATAAGCATTTCATAGGAGAAGATTAAAACATTGAATGCTGATTGTTATATCTCGGAAGACAATAATAACAGATGAAGTTCAGATTCAATATATTTTTTATCTTTATATCTTTAATGTTATTTTCAATATTACTGATTTGATTCAGAATAAGATATAGACATATTTAAAAAAAAATATAATAAAATAATATTTAATTGATATCCAGTATCTTATCTCTTCAATGTTAAAAATCTTCTGAAAGTAATCGAGAGATGGCGTTGATCTTTAATTCTTATTCTATCTTTTTCTTTTTTCCATTAATTTTTTATATTTCTATGTGTTTCATTTATGACATTTATTTTGGAGATAGCGCTGATTTTAATATTTCTACCTTATTTTTATTTTTTTCTCCTTACTATTTGTTCTCTATTTTAAATTGTCTATATTTTAAAATGTATTCTTTAAAATTTATGTATTCAAAATACATAATACTTTTGATATTTGATTAATTTCATTGTCTTGCATTATATCTTATTATTATATTATATCTTATTAATCTATTATCAATTATATTAATTTATAATTAAAAATCTTAATATTTATTTAAAATATTTAAATTCAATTTTATAAAAAAATCTTATAATATTTTCGAATATAATTTGTAAATAATTCAACTTATACATGAATCTGTCTATGCATCAAATTCAATCCGATATGATAATGCATGAGAATATTTATGAAAAGATATATAAAAAAAAATTGTGTTTTTAAAATTTATTGATTTTAACAATTTTTGTAATTGAATTAAATGTAATTCCTCCAATCATTCTCCCATTAAATATTAGATCTATTTTATGATACTTCGTTTATGGTACAATTACAAGACTATCTCTGATATAGAATAGACTTATCGCTTAAATCATAATTTTTATCGAATATTAAATATACATAATATGTATGTTAAATAAATCAATAAACGATGATATAAATTTTCTATTTTCTGTACATACAATTTCATTTATCAACTCGATTGACTACTTCTTTTCTATATTTTAATCATACCGTTTGCATTCCTTTCATAGTTCCTCATTTCGTTACTTCGTCGGTACTTTCGTCATTTTTATTCCTCCAGTTCCTCTTCATTTTTCTTCTTCCATTCTTTCTTTCTTTTTCACGACACGTCAATGGTGCCGCTTTGACCAGTCCTGAAGGAATGAGTTGACACTGGAAGACACTGACGGAAGAAAGAGGGATTCGATGGCTTAGGAGAAATCATCGTTAATGGCTTTGCCAAAGGATTTTCTCCCGTTCTCTTGGTGCTTTTTTACGAGTTTTCCGGACCGCGCCCGATCTAAAACGTTCACTCAAATCAAGATTTTCACCTTTTCAACGGCAGATGAGGCGGATGGCCACCTTCGTCTTCGCTCGTTGCCGTTTTTCTTCATCCATCTTTCGTCGTTCTCGCCCATCCATGGATCTATCCTTTCTTCGATTAAGCCCTTTCAGGATCTCAGGTTTTTTCGAACCTCGACTAAATGACTTGTTTTTTCTCGAGTTCTGTTTTGGTCATCTTATAGAAAAAGAAAGAAAGTTTTGTCTTCTCAGGATAATCTGAATTTGACGTAACGATGATCGATGCATTAGTAACTGAGAAATTAATCAGTCTTTTCGATATCTTTTATTTTCTATGTCTTTCGTTTGCTCTATTTTCTCATGAATGAAATGAAATGAAAAATTGATAGAATTACGATTAGTAGTTGTAAATAAAACTCGAATTTTCAAAGCTTCAAAGACTGAATCTTGAAGGCAAGCATAATAGCTTAAATTAAATAAATTGTTTAAATAATATTTGAAATGTAAATTAAAGAACTCTTTGATATTTTTAAATAGTACACATTTAAACGTAAAATCGAAAGAATTTGTCTTATAAGAGTTCATTTATTAATAAGTGCGTAAATTCATTTTCGAGATTAATTATTTCGTAATACGCCACGGAACTTGTTATACTGTTGTTATGAGAGAATATTGAACAAGAGACGCACAATGAAACCGAAGATAAAAAAAAAATCCGCTGGAAACTTATTAATTAGCGAGCAACCGATTGGTCTACTGAACTAATGCCTCTGGGATACGCGTATTCAAACTCTGGGATTTTATTGAAGAGATAGAATATTGAGAGAATTTTTTTAAAAAATTCTAATTAATATTTTCAAATTTCTATGGGCCTAAATTTTATATATTTTTCATAAAAAAATATTTAAATCGGGCTAACAATTCTATTTCAATTAAAAATTTATTTTTATGAACTTCATTGATTTTCATTTTCAAAGTAAATTCAGTTTGATAATCGAAATTGAAACGAATTTTTATCTTTTCATTGATTTTAATTTTCGAATCGTAAATTAATTGCGAATTCGTTGCTAACATCAAAATTAAATTTTTATTTTTTCATCAATAAGAGTTTAGATTTGTTAAAAATAATGGAAAGAAATAATTTTAAAATAATGTAACGGTATATAGGCGATCAAAAATAGGGATGATAATTATCTGGATGATATAAGTCCGTTTAGATTGATACGTTTAAATTGAAGAAAAAGCACTTGAGTGTCGGTATCAAGTGGACGATGCTTATACACGGTTCTCACATAATATTAATTCTAGAGGAACAATGTTTAATCGTTTCATTCTACTGTTTTATACATGAAATAGAATTTCTATTTAATTTCCTATTTAATTATCTGCTATCCGAGTAAACAGACACTTTTTTAACGGAACAGTTAAGAAAACTTATTAACCATTTTCTCTTTTTCAGGGAATTTTAAAGATATTACAGTATTATTAAAATTTTTGATGATCTTTGTAAGAACTTATTTGAATCTTAGAAAAAAAATTGTGCAAGAAAGATAAAACAAATTAGATAATATTCGATTTTAAATGGAAATTTTTAGAAATGGAGTTTAAACAGATTCATTTCATCAAATATCATAATGTATATTATATACATATTATGTGCATATCCCAATCTGTGTGCATCACAATCTAAATTTTGATTCTTGTTTACGGATAATTATGCAGAGTATGGAATTTTCAGAAGAAAAAATTAAGATTTTTCAAAATTTCGCTTATATATTTCATATATTTCAAAAAGATCTTTAAATTTTTCCTCCATTCATTAATTGAAAAAGAAACAAAATTTCCAAAAAGAAAGAAAATAAATAACAAAAAAATCAAAGCAATAATAAAAAAAAGCAAAATGTTTCGCAGATATCTAATTCGAAGAAGCCGAAGGAACCGAGGTCTCGTATCACGTCCCCGACGCGACAGTTTCTCGTGTCGATATCCGGATAAAATTCAATGATATCCGAACAATTAAGGGGTGCTCGCGTTGCGTTGCAAGAACACGAGCCCGGCTTCGAGTGCTCGGGGGCAAGAGAAGAGAGAAAAAGGGAGAGGAGGAGAGAAGAGAGAGGATAGAATAAACAGAGACAGAAAGGTGAGCCAAAAGCGATGGTATGGAGCGCTCGAGGTGGGTGGCGGTGGGTTTTAAAGGGTGGGAAGGATACAATATTTCAGAACGGCGACAAGGAGCAAGGCTGCTTGCCACTGGCAAATTAATTAAATTCCTAGAGGCTGGTCGGAAAGGGCAAGTTGGTCGGCCAACCGGGCAAGACTCCTGTGCTCAGCTCGTGGGAATATTGTAATTAAGATATGCACTCTCCACCCTCCATTTTAACCCGTTCTCCAATCCCGGCCAACCCTCGTTCCCGCGCCGTGGTGGATGATTTACGCTTCGAAGGACGCGGTATTGTCTGTTTCGACCGTTTCTAAATTGCATCCTATTATGGGCTGGGCTCCGAGGTTGACGCGCCACCGAGCTTCCACCATCCTCTGCGAGGACCGCTTCAAATTACTCCACTCTGATTGACGCTTAACGCTTCTGTTTATTCTACGTGTATGGAAATAGAAATAACCGTGCAATAAATAGGGGAGGGATAAAGGAAAGAAAACGAGGGACGTGGTGAAATTGATGTCGATGAGATTTATGCTGTTATCGGATTTATAGTCGAATTATGATATGACGGAATATTGTCCGTGCAAGTTCATCAAACAGAATACATCGATAAAAGATGGGAAACGGGGTGTAAAGTCAAATTCCAACTACTTTCAATGTCTTTATATAGCTTATGAAATCGCAATATTCGACTGTTTTTCACGGGAGCGAAGGGGAATGTTTTTTCAAAGTTCGAGCCCACAAAGCAATATTAAAACGTGGCATAGATTAGCATAGAATGTACAAGTACATTTTACGCGAGAAGAAAAAAAAAAATTCTCTCTTCCCTTGCGTATGGAAATGCAATGAAATTTTTCCTCGTGAATCACCGATATCCATCCGTGATCACCGTTTTTCAATATTATCAGAACATCGTTGCTATTTATTCTGTATTTTCATCAAAATTAATACCGTCCACCGTTCTTCCCTCGTATTTCTCGCGTTGTAATATATTCCCTTTTTTCTTCTTGCTCCTCCCTTTCCAAACGTTCATTTGGTTATCGATTTATTTTTTAACGTAAAACGATACTCACCACCACAGATATATATATATATACATATATGTATATACGTACCGTATTAAATTCACAAACGTCAACGAAACGTCCAGAGAGGTTACAAAATTCTTCGTTCTCGATTCGAACGGATTTCCATAAACAAATGACGGTTTTTTCTCGTCTCGTATCGCGTTGTAAAAATCGATCTCGTATCGCGTGGTGTCCGATGGCACCAGGTGTTCCACGGATTTTTGTATAATTAATAGAAAAAAAAAAAGGAAAAAAAAAAGTGCACAACTAACAATGAATTCCATCGACGTTGAAAGCTGTGAAGCGATGAAGACGTGCCGGTTTGAGAAACCGGTCGAGATCTTAGAATTTTCATAGAGAAACGGAAGATTTGTCAGCTTCATCATGGAAAGCATCTGCGCCCTCCTTGCCACTGTAATCCTCATATTTCCTCTCATCATTCAACTCCAAATGTTAATCGTACGTAACTCATGCAGTATACGGTATTCCTTCTTTCTAATTTCCGAGGAAAGTGTAATTCGTAATTCGATTAACTTTTTTGAGGTTATTATCACGCTTATTCACGTTTTTCCTTTTGCTCGTCGTTGTCAGAAATTTTGAAACGATTTAGAAATAGATTTAGAGAGAAGAATTTGTCTAAATAAAATGGAAAATTTATATATATGTAAAATTTTTGCAACAATCGTTAACTTTTCGTTAACTTTCTCCTATACCACATAATTATAAACACGTACGATTCGTCCAACTTAATTAAACGATCAAACTTTCCAATCGGGAAATAAAACGTGAGAAAATAAATAAAATATTCTACGTGTGTATTTATCATGATAAACTTGTGCAGGCAGATCCAAAGAAGCTGTGCACGATCTTCCACTACTACGCCACCACCACCACGTCCGAAGAGTCTGACAAGACCTCATCCCTCAACATGCTGCAACCGTATCCCAAAGACCGGACGGCATTCAACGTCGCCAGCTCCAATTCCAAGATATTGTTGACCAACCTGAGAACCGTTTCGTCCTCCCCGAATCTGATACAGAACGATGCCCTAACGTCGATCCCTTTCGAGATGAAGAACAGGGATTCGAACGAAAGCGACATCGCGGAGCACTCGTCCACGTTCGTGAAAACCGGCCAAGTCCTGCCTATAGTCGACATCACCTGGAATTACAACTCGTTCCGATTCAAAACGTTCGAGGAGTGCCTACGAAATTGTTACGGGGACAAGTATCCACCCGGCGAGGTTGTGCTCAACTCGATGCAGCTGAATCTGTTGGACTCGTATACGAACGTGACGCTGGACATGGCCGGCCTCTTCGATTTCGCCAAGGAGGAGAGCGAGTCCCATTTGGAGGCCGTGGAGACGAAGCAAGAAATCGAGTATCTTGATCCGCTGGATCACTTTGTGACGAAACAGCACTGCAAACCGGCCACCATAGAGAGATTCACGAAAACGGATCACGAGGAGGATCGGCACAGTATGGCGTCGTGGCACGATATGGAGGAGGACGATATCGGGGCTGTGATCACCGGTCGGGAAAAGAATCAGCCGAATCGAAGATCCTTCAGGAAGATCGAGGCTCCTCGCAAATGCTATTTGTCCTCGTCTCGGCGTGTTTGCAGGACGAATGATTCTTGATCGGAGGGGGGAGGGGGGAAGAAAGCCGGGGAACATGGCGGAGAACACGGCTGCTCCGGAGGATCGATTAGGGCAACTGGGCTGATTGGGGTGGAAGGTGGTTGGACGTAATATTTGTCGTGAAATTACGATCTCTTCTTTTTTGATTTTAGCGAACGAAGAAGAGTTTTCCTTGCGTTTTCTTTTTATATTATATATATATATATATATATTATTTTCGCGTCGATTGGTGCTAAAAAGAGGGGATCTCGAGGAACTTGAGATACCTCGGAGATAATACGATTTATTATGTGGAATACATTGACGTTTTCATAGTGTGATTAATATTCGTGTAAAGTTACTTTTTAATTCGTTAATTTTAATTCGTTACTTACTCTTTTTTTGAGGGATATTTTTAGTCTTTAGAAACGGTGAACAAATTTGAAATAAATTTTTGGTCATGCCAAAATGTGATTAATCGTGATCATTGCAAAATTGATATTTTCTGTTTTTTTTTTTTTTCTTAATCCTCATATGTATTTATCGTATTTTTATCGAGCATGTCGCTAACTATATAACCTATTCAATTGATATGATATCATGGTGAAAAGAAAAAAGAAAAAAAAAAATATTGTTCTCCTAAAAATTAAAAATAAAATAAACATTTAATATCCAGCCAAGGCTTAAAAATTACTACGTTTGATTGCGTTTAACTTGATCGCATCTCGTATTTCACGTTCAATTTCTTCACACGCGAGGACGAAGGCCAATTATTACTGATTCCCACCGCTTTTAAATACGGAACTCGCGTTAAACGGAATCGAAATCGGTTGCAGCCGCTCGTGACCCAATAATATTATTTGAAGGTTAATTACACGTTGCCACGAATCTACCGTGATTAAATTACACGGTATCGGGATTCGGTATCGTTTCGTGGTGGAAGGCGAGATTTGTCCGTAGGCGGGATCAACGTCGAACGTGACAATGACATTAGCATTCACTAATGACAGGTACACAAGGGCCACGTGTGCATTTCGGTTGCGAAATGGGGAAGGGGGAGAGGTTTCGTCGAACGTGGTTTTGAATAGAAATCGGTAATGGATAGGAAGGGATTGGATTGGAAGGGAATTCCCGCAGGATATTCCTCTCTAGGAATTGCGTCTATTTATTGATCGACCGTTGCATTCGAATATTCAAACGAACCTTGGCCTCCATCCACTTTTGCCTCCTCCTCGCCTTCCCATTCTGTCTCTCGCCTCTACGTCCTTGAACGCGATTGTCTATCGCGTTTGATAATAACCGATAATTTCGATGATTTCGATAATATCGAAAGGGGAGATAGTGTATCAATTACACTGTATTGTTTCTATTGTTTCGAAATTAATCCAGCCAGGATTAATTGTAATGATATTCGGGGCGTTTCGTTCGGGACGGAAGGGAAATTCTTTATTCGGATAAAAGGATTATTTGAAAATATTGTTTAACGGGTTTAATGCTTCTCAAGTTCTCAGTTTATTTAAAGTTTAATTGTTCGTCTTGATCAAAATTTAAAGTTTGATTCAAGAAAACACAAGTTTTCTCTTAGCCGCGCCACTTTTGAAGCCATTAGCCACCGCGTTCGTTTAAGGACCTTAAAAGAAAATTTGTTTCAATTTTTAAATGACCTTTAAATTATCATATTAGATCCTCAACGTTTCTTTCTTACATTTTAAAAAAACGATAGTTTTCGTATTTTAAAATAGAAAAAAAAATTTGAATGGATTTGAAGAATTAACGAATCAATACATTCTCTCGACGATTATCAAGAAATTATTCTTCAATTATTCTTCAACTTTGGAGCTTCGCCATTTCAAAAATCTCTTCGACTCGTCACATTCAATTTTAAAAATTCTTACGAAATGAATCTCGACGTCGATCAACCTGTCGCATCTCGATGATTTTTCCTCTCCCCCTCACCTCAGAAATCGGTGGATCGAAGATGGGATTAATTGCGCCGGGAGAACGATTATCTGTCAAGGAATCGAGAGGATAGATAGATCAGTTTGTAGGGGAGGGAAACGTAGCTCTCCTGGCTGTGCTATTAGCTCTTAAGCAAAGCCGGAAATTTCAGACCGGAAACCGGCAGTCGCAGCCCGGCCGGATACAGCGAGGCAAAACAAAAAGCTCGAGAAGAGGAAAATGGAGGGAGAGAGAGAGAGTGGAAGATGGAAGGGTGGGTTGCGCGAGGAAAGAAAAGGATTTATTGTGGATCCAGCATCGAACGCGTACTCCCACGTGGCTAGAATGCCGATAGTTTGTTTAACGCCTTCTATGGACTTCCTGGGAAGGATTCAATTAAAGCCAACCTTCATTATTGCCTTCCCGAGGAACCTATCTTCTTCTGCATCGTTGATTACGTTACGATCTTTCCTCTCTCTTCTTTAGGAAGTCCTTCCTTTTTTCTCTTTTCTTTAACGAAGAAAAATAAAACGAAGGAAATTATGGCATACTTTTGTGATACAAATTAAAATGAATTTTTTGTTGATTTAAATTAAACGACGAATGATAGCTTTACTCATAAATATCTGTTAAAATAACATTTATCCATCGTTATTCGTTATATTGAAAAATAAGAATGGAAATCTGTAAACGAGAAAACGATATTTTGACAAATTTTTATTTACGGCTCGTAATGTAATCGTGTTGTGACCATTAAGAGCGTTCTACTTTTCGCTCAAAAAAATAATCTCGAAAAGATAATTTCATCGGCGCTCGTTCCAATTTTCTGAAAATATTCCCGATAACGACTGAACAATTCACAGTGGTACAGAGCATCGATAAAATGTTAAAGGATAAAGGACAGCGAGTTAAAAAATTTTTTATATCCTCGCCCTTTACGAGGCGTGGATATTAAAAGTGATTCTAAACTTTTAAACGATAGTATAATGCTTTTTATTACGCTTTCGCGATAAGGAGTTTCGTGAAGGTAAAACGGTGTATTATTTTTCATTATTTGCAACGCGACAGTTCCTTTTAGTTTTTCCTGGGGACAGGCTCGCGACAGGTTCACAGGAATTTGAATTTTAAAGCGCATTCTTGCGCGATACCCGTGCAACCTGCACAAAGGAAAAAAGTCACGTTCCTTCTTTAACCCTTTTTGCTCGCAGCGTCGTTTCGCACGTCACGCGTTTGCATCGCGTCCCAGACGTGTAACGCAGATTCCACCCTGCACCCCTATGAATTTTCATCACGATATCTCGTGAAAAACCCATTTGGATCTGACATCGGTGTCTAGTTTTTACTCAACTATAAATGGCAACTCAGCCTCGGAGGATCCTCGACTTGTAATTGAAACTTTTAAGTTCAGTGATTATTTAATTCTCTTGTTGAACTTTCGTGTAGTCGTTTATAAATGGAGGTAACCGAGGAAAAATGTTTTAAGAAAAATATACATGTTTATTATGTTGTGTATCTTATTCGTATTAATATTTAATAAATTTATATAAATTAAGCATCAAGTGTTATTAAAATATATAGTTTTCGAAGATTTGAGAACGTTATCTTTGAAATATTCATTATTCTTTACTCAGTCACGGAAATAAAAATATTCAATTGCTTTTTTTTACTCATATGTGCATAGCGAATTTTTATGCACATCTTTTTATATATTTATGAATTAAAATCCTTAAATAGCCACGTAAATTAACCCTAATATTCAATTAAATTTTATTAAAATTACGAAAAACTTTGAATCGCTATAACTCCGAGGATAATAACTTTTGAACAACGAGCGAACGATCATTGGAACCGCGAGGTATCGTCATGTAAAGGAAGAGATAATTTTTAATCATTTACCATCTTCATCCTTGTTATTTATTTCGATCTCTTGCTCGCACTTTCTTCACTGACCTATTCCAAACTCCAAACAAATACCAAACATGATTCTTGCAAAGACATAATACAAATATAATTTCCAGGAAAAGATAGATCAGTAGATCATCAAGCACATTCGTAATCTTTATTGCTGTCTTAATTATTATGGAAACATTGAATGTATATATCTCGGTAAGCGATTGAGTTATCGAGATGATTCTTCGATAGCATTCCTCTTTATTTATTGAGTGCATTAATTCAGATATCGGAATGAAACGAAAAGTTTTCAACGATATGATTTCTCTATTATTTGAACGCAAATCAACGCCATATATGAAACATGTTTTCCACGTAAAAATCCATAATCCACTCGTATATGATTTTTCATGACATTTTCGAACCAATCGTAAAAGTAATATTCTTTATCTTAAATATATCTGTCAATGAATATCAAATATATTTCTATCGTGTATCAAACACGATTAATAAAATCGAATTTCGTGTTATATATGTTCCGAGTAATAATCACGGTGAGTAAAAGCGAATTTGTTGCAGAAAATCCGATTGATCCGGGGCCAAGGATCACGGGGCTAAGCGTCTCGAAAATTTGAGCACGCCGTCGAACGAGGTTTTATCGGGTTTCACGTGGGGGTGGGGGGTAGAAGAAAACGAGAAGAACGCTGGAAACATGCAGGGGGCGGCAATAGGATTTCGTGACAAGTCGATTTGCCGCGGAGCAAAGTTCTCGGATTCGTAGGCGTCCTCGTCTTTTACGCGTGCTTTCACGCTTTCCAACACCACGGGGAAAATTCGCGTCATTCGATCGCCGGAAAATGGAATTGCGGTGTTTCGTTACTTGTCGTTGAATAATGTGCGTTAATATCAGTGAATATTAGATGGGGATCCGATGTCAGCATCCGATAAGAAAATCGATATCGATGTGTACGATGAACTGATCTATTTCTTTTTCTATTGGAAATGTCGTGGAAAATATTTTTTTAAAATTGACTTTCGAAGCAAGAATTTATCACTGGTGTACATATATTGCCTGATCAAAGACACTTTATCAGACACTATCCCCATTATCATAGATACCGAATTCCATCGCGTTTCACCTTCTAGTTACACCTTCACCTATATACCTCCTTTATATTCTTGCTATTTATATCCCGTAAAATACCGCATATACCTTGAGAACCACGTTCATTCGAAAACGTACATCACCGATCAAAAGTTTCAAATTGTTCTCCATTTCTAACGAATTATCCAATAACTTTTCTTTGACGAACACTTAAACCAACACTTTCCTGTGTGAACCTTAACCTGTGTGCTTTCGTTTCTTTTTTAATCCAAATTTTCATTTTCGATCGATCCTCGAATTGACGATACCTTAATCTAGAAATCGTTAATTTTCCCCGTTAAAAAGCTAATTCACAAATTTCCCTTCTCCAACCGTAACCGATCTCTGACTTCTGAAATTCTCATTCGTATTTATAGGATTCGTAGGGGGAAATTAAACGCGAACAGTTTTCGCGTAAACTCGAACGATTTGGAAGGAGGTCGAAGGAACAACTCGTTTCGCAACTTTATGGAGATCGATGGTAAGGGAAATAAAAGGCGAGCTATAACTTCGAGTGGACGTTCGCCAGCGGCCGGAGGAATGGGAGGGGGAGGATTTGCCTATTCCATTATGGGCCCCACCTCCTACTCCGTTTCCGATATCTTCGTTCGAGGTTGGCCAGTACGTGGAAACCTCGATTCCGCAGTCAAACTTGCCGATGAATATAAATGCCAAGGGCGACTCGAGGCCGACTTAATGCCACTGGAACCGGGACGGCCGGAGACTTCCGGCCGAGCCATCAATCTCGCTTCTTGCCGTTTGCCTCCACGCTTCGTATCACGCGGAGATTGTGGTCGTTGAAGGGGAGAGGAGGTGGATAAGTCGATGCTTGGTTTCCATTGTCGGTTGAATCGTATATTTAGGTGTGGTTGTAGAGTGTTTGTTGCGGAGGCGCTCGTTTGCGGAATTGATTTGGATGGGAAGGGTGTCTCGAGGAAGAGAATTGTTGTGTTAAGAATAGATCTTTTTTCTTCTTCTTCTTCTTCTTCTTTAGAGAATAAAAGGAACAAGTAAACAGAGATTCTTTATGACTTTATCCAGGAAAAAATATTTTATTTTAATCGATATAATCGAATATAAGATAATGGTACGATAGATAAAAAAATTTTAAGAATAAAGTATATCTCTATTTACTTTAACAGTTTTATTTATTTATTTATTTTTATATAAATCTGTAGTCTAGTTATATCATTTTACGTTCATTTATTTTCATATGCACATACTGACTGATATTTCCTTGATTTTCAGTGGACGTCGTTCTAAAAGTCGTCTAAAGGTAGAGGCAAGAAAGCGTTAAAGGTAGAACGAGGTGCACGTTTTCTTAACATACAATGTTTAGCAAACTGAATATGAAAAAGGCGTCGAGACGACACGATGTACAAAAGAGAAGAGAGAAAGACGAGAGAAGAGGGAGAGAGAGAGAGAGGGAGACACGTGTTTTCTTGCCGTGGACACGTCGATGGACATGTCGGTAAAGCTATCTTGCCGATGTTGCCTTAGACACGAGGGACATATGGTGATAGGACGATGGGTCTATGTATATGAAGGGATCGATGGCTAACCGAGAACTTGCGGAAATAGCGATTGATGGATGGTCATTTACCAGCGAGTGTGAAAGGTGTTTCATACACTATCTCCAGCTTCATCGAAACAACTTTCCAACCCCTCTCCTCTTTCAACTTCGTAAAAACTTCTCGTATCGGTAAATCAGTTATTTTGAATGCATGGAACGGAACAAGTTAGATTGTTCTTGAATCGAAAAATATTTTACTTACTAAGAAAGATCAATAGCAAATATTTATATAATAATTCTACGATAATCGATTAATTTTTACGGACTCGAATTAATTAAATATTTAAACGTGATCTTCTTTTAATAAAATTATCTAAAATTTTGCGCCG
The DNA here is from genome assembly GCF_029169275.1 of Apis cerana. Taxonomy (NCBI): domain Eukaryota; kingdom Metazoa; phylum Arthropoda; class Insecta; order Hymenoptera; family Apidae; genus Apis; species Apis cerana. The sequence continues at coordinate 10,673,970 of NC_083862.1, read as the reverse complement.
AAAATATTTAAGATTACACGTCGATTGAACAATTAAACAATTCTCTTCAATATTTTTCGATATTAAAACGATTTACCACGAAAAAATACTACTAAAATCATTCGATTCTAAAAATATTAGGTGCTCTATATTCGATTTTACTCTAGAATCAAAGTGCTCCTTTATCTAGTCCTCAAGACTACTTCACTTTGTATGTCTCATAGTCTAATAAAAATTTTAATTTATAGAACGCGAACTTAATAAATGATCTGATCTGTCTTTGGAGTTTATTCCATTGGGTAACATCACACTCTTTACAAAGCATTAAAATTGATGGAGAATGTTGAGGTATTCATCAACTTGTCGCAAAGTATTCCTTTAGCACGAAAAAGCAAGTAAAAGGGAATAGGAATTGAAATGGAAGAGCCAAAGATCGAAAAAGAGACGGCAGTTGACTCGTTCCAAGATACGCTTTCGTCTGGACAATTGACAGAGTCTTTTTCTTTAAAATCGGATGATTCTCAACTGTTTAAACGTATTGAGTGACCAACACGTTGGCACTGATTTCTTCGAGATAGAAAAATTCCGAGTACCTCTTTACATAACATCACTAAAACACTAAAACATATTCACCAATAAAAAATTGAAAATTTTAGCCAGAATCATTGAAAAATTGAATTTTGATAAAAATTTCTTGTGCCATCTTCTCTAAAATTATATTTTCCTAATGAAGTGTCGAAATTTTTAGCCAGAAATTACCAAATCAATAATTACTAAGAATTTCAAAATTTCCACAAATTTGACTTCAATCAAAGAATTTTAAAAATTCCGAGAATTTTCAGGAATTGACGAATTTCTTGGAAAAATTTCTCGAACAACTGCAAGTTACATTCTTTTGATACAAAGCCCAAAATTTAACCAGAATTTTTGAAAAATTGAATTTAAATAAAAATTTCCTGTGTCACCTCATTAGTTATCATATTCTTCTAATAAAAAGTTTCAAAAATTTTAGCCAGAATTTTTGAAAAATTAAATTTTAATTAAAATTCAATATTTCAGAAGTTTTGGCAAAATTTTCGATTTTGCACCAGGAGAATGATAACTGATAAGAAGATAGCACAGGAAATTTTTCCACGGATATTTTAGATGCCAAAGCTGTCATGGACGATGGTTACTCACGCTACAACAATCCAAAAATCTACATAAATTTGCTCAATGGTCACATTTACCTCGTCGTTAATGGTAAGACGAAATAGTTTAATAACAAAATAACATGTTACCAGTAATATTTAGCTCGATTTTCGATATATTAAAAAATGATTCAAATAAAAGTTAAATGGTTTCAAGAGAAATATAATATAATATAATTAGTTTTTTCTTAGGCAAATGCGTATATATGACATGAAAGTTAACTTTCTTTTTTTATATAGAATTATATACTTTTTAATATATAAACAGATGTAATATAACATTCTTTATAAAAATGTGTCACACTATTTATATCAAAAGATAACTAGTTTCAAAGATATGTAATTATTTTTAATTATCCTAGAAACTAATAATTTTTTGATGTATATGGTATAATATTTTTTTATAGAGAATGCTGAAATACATACTCATTTATTAAAAAGCATATAATACCATTTAAAAAAATAAAATTTACCTCCATATGTCTTTTGTGCGACAAGCCACAGAAAAATGAATTATATCGAAATATAATATCCTTGAAACCAACTTCTATTCGAAACATTTTTAATATTATGAAAAATAAGCAAGATATTCAATTAAGACAATCTACATATTCCTATACACATATTCTATCTATTCCTACTATTCTTGTATACTCCAACGCATCCTTAGTCCTTTAGAATTAAGTAAAATGTCAAAAAATGATAATATGGCAGAATAAAAAGGTAAATACATAAAATTTATAAAAATATACCTGTTCTAGAATTATATTCTCCTAATACAAATCGGAAAAATTTGACAAAAATTTTTATCTTGGAATTCTTGAAAAAATATCATGTGCCACCTCTATAGTTATCATACTCCCACAAATAAAATTCGAAAATTTTGCCAAAATTAAAGAAAGACTAAATTTTACGATAAATATTATGTGCCACCTCTTTAGTTATCATATTCTCCTAATAAAAAGTCGAAAATTTTGCCAAAATTACGGAAAGACTGAATTTTACGAAAAATTTTCTGTGCCACCTCTTTAGTTATCATATTCTCCTAGTAAAAAGACGAAAATTTTGCCAAAATTGCAAAAGGTCTGAACGTTATTTTACATCTATCTATATATTAAAAAATATATAATTCTATATAAAAAAAGAAAGTTAACTTTCATGTCATATGTACGCATTTGCCTAAGAAAAGAGTAATTATATTATATTTCTCTTGAAACCATTTAACTTTTATTTGAATCATTTTTTAATATATCGAAAATCGAGCTAGATATTACTGTTATTTTGTTATTAAACTATCTCGTCTTACCATTAACGACGACGTAAATGTGATCATTGAGCAAATTTATGTAGATTTTTGGATTGTTTAGCATGAGTAACCATCGTCCACGACAGCTTTAGCGTCTAAAATATCCGTGGAAGATCGACGATAATGGGAATGGGAAACGAAAATGTGTGTTCTCGGTTTTCTCAAATTGTATCGTGTAATTACTTCAAACAAATAACCAGCTTGGTAAGAGCAACATTTTCGACTTAAATTTTCAACGTCGTAAACTTTAGGGATTAGAAGTTTTAAGCTTCAGATTTTTCCTTCCCTTTAATCTTCGAAGATCGGGGCTTTTAGGTTCGGGCTTTTGCGCTACGAGTCTGCAACTTTATAATTTCAATTTTCCGAAATGATGATTCAATATTAAACACTTTTATAGTCCGCGATCTTTTAATATCCTCTTCTTTATTCTTTGTAAAATCCTACTTTGGCTGAAATTTAAAATTTCGATTCTATATTTATAAGTATTGACTCGAAATATTTAAATTCGATAATTTAACTAATAAAGAGAAGCGTATTGAAAATTTTATACCTTATATTTTTATTCTTCCCTTATATAAACGAAACGACGGAGGATGGTGTCGAGGTTGAAGGGATGGCCGAATTCCGTGCTTGATCGAAGATAATGGCAGCGATGAGTCGGAAGAGAATCGATCACAGAAGTCACTTATCGACCGAAGGAAGTCGTTTAACGCTTCGTTACGAACGGAATTCCTTCTTATTTTATCTATCGCTTCCATCTTTCCGAAGAGAATGACGTTTCGAGGAAACAGGATGAAATTGGCATATTGACATGTCGTTATCATTGTTATTATTGGTATTGCGTCAGTCATTTAATTTTACTTCGATTGTAAATTATCCTATGAATTGGACATCTCATTAACGACTTGCAATTGTATAATAGCGGATGAATAAATTTTTTCTATTGAAATGTTAAATTACGAAAATTACGAAATTCAATTTTTATATCGAACAATGTTGAAGAGATGAAAAACACTTGAACGGATATTTCGTTCATAAGCTTTATTGAAAAAATCCAACAAAAGGGATTTTTTAAATTTTTACTTACACGATTTTTTTTTTAATTCGAATTTCGAAATTTCTACATGAAATCAAATATCGTATTATGAACAATAGCATTAATTTTACGATAAAATTCGATACGGATATTATGTTTGATTAATTTATCCTTTCAATTTATTCGTATCGTGTTCTAGGCGAACAACGTAAACAATTTCGATGATTAAATTTACATAAACCATAAGTGTAATTTGAATCTAATAACACAACGGATTGATTTACAATTAATTTAATGGCTTTCTTCATAGGACATTGATCTTCTCCTTCCTCCCTTGCTCGATCAAAGATTAATCAAACGTCACTTTTCCAGCTTAAACCAATCGTTCAACTTCTTAATCCCCACTGTATCCGCATAAATTTCCTTGAAATTCATCAATCGAATCCATCCACCTTTCACAACGATGCAGATCGTTTCATTCAAAGGCAAAGAAAAAAGGAGAAGTAGAAGAGAAGAGGAATCGAGATAAAGCAAAATGGAGATTCTTCATTTTTCTCGATCTCTTCGTCTTATATTTGTCGTTATCTTATCGATTCACTTTATCGTCTAAATACGCGCCGTACGTGAATAAGAATCGGCCATTGCACCACCGATGTCTGGCCATATAGGCTCGGATGAATGGCATTTTACGACGCCATCACCCTCGTTCCTCTCTCACGTCCCGTACATTTGCCATCCTATGAATAACTGTTTCTCCCAGCAAAGTTTCCATTAATCGCGTTTCAGCCTGGACACGTTGCTGTTTACTGCTATGAAAGTGGACAGAATGTTCCCGATGGAAGTTGGATGTTTGTTCCAGGTTACCAGGAAATCTGTAATTTGAATAATATTATATCAAGATATTTATTTTTCACGTTTTATTTAATATAAAAATCTCGAAGAATTAACCGCGAAATAATTCTGATATCAACGTTTCGAATTGTTGAAAGTAAAATAAATGGAAAATTTGAGAAGAAAAAAACTTATGGCTAATTTTAAACAATCTTTCAACGATATCAAGGAATTGAAAATATTTTATCCTTATCAACAGATTTTATCTGCATACTTTTCATATAACCCTCTCAAAATCACTCGAATAAATGAAAGAAATTTATTAATTTTGTCAAAAAATTCTATGCAAAGGGAAATTCTACGAAAAAGAGTTTCCAAAAAGTTTCACCTTGACTATTGCTCGCTTTAATCGCGGTTGATGCGACGAATTAGACGCCGCCGCTTCGTAAACCCTTTCTTCGTCACGTGGCTCGAAGCGAACGAGGTTTCAAAGAGGGTGGAAAAAGCTTCGGACGCAAGGTGCGAAAGCGTGCTCCAAGCATCGAGAAGGTGATTCGAAGTCGGAGAAAGGGCGAAGGCGTTGGGAGCGGAAGTGGGGGAAGGGAAGAAGGGAGGCGAAAGGGAGATGGACCGGTCGCTGATGGGAGGCGGACCAGAGAGTTTTCTCGAGGAAAAACACATCCTCGTCTATTTCCCGAGCGAGGGGAATTCTTTGTGTTTTTAAATTAAGTTAGCCCACGGAGAAGTCCAACTTTTTCACCCTCGTTTCTTTCTTCCAAACGCTTTTTCACCCTTTCGCTCTTCCACTATCTTTGTTTCGAGTAAAGTAAGCCTATCGCCAATCGCTTCAAGGAACAAATTGTTTCTGTCAAATTTTCGATAAAATTTTTATTTCTATCGTGAATTATTATTATTATTGTTATTATTATTTTTGATCGAATAGAAATAGCAATGGAAGAAGACCGTTCTAATATTTCCTTTTAGTAAAATTCCCCTTTATTATCCACTTACAATTTTTCAACTGTGCATTACATCTCATAATATTAAGTTGATAATTTTATTTCATAGATTAAAAACAACAAATTAAAGATAGATATTGTATTGATTTTAATTATAAGAATTTGAAGTTATCGTATCGCGTTTAATTAAAACGCGCGAGACATTTTGAATTTTAGGAAAAAGACAAGGCAAGAATATTTAGCGCGTGCACTTGACACGGTGCAAATGAAAGAACGTGTGTGATGTGACGATACCAGATTCTAGGCTTTTCGTTTATATTCAAAGGTCCATTAGCGCAGCTGCGTTAATTAATATTTAACTTCCTGTCTGAGGCAAAGGGTATTTATTACGCTTTGTATCGGGTGTCTGTAAACTATACGTACTAAACGGTACGTGGTTATGATAGCTTACTTTGGTTAATTTCCAATGTATGCATAGACATAGTCGATTCCTCCCCCCCTCTTGTTTTTAGCGAGTTACTTCACTTGATTTTCTATCGATAGTTTCGAGAAAACAGGTTCCCTACTATCGCCTATGCTATGGGTCTGGTTGCATTCACAAGCACCTCCCTTTTAACAGCTTTTCGATCGAATTTTCAAAATTTTATATTTAGAAGGGAACAGAAATTGCGAATAGGATCGAGGATTTCTGTAAATTTGCAATTAATTCCAATTCTATCTTCCAATTCTACGTTTCAATTTCTAGGTTTTAAAAATATGCTTTTTCCAATTTTCAATAAAAAAGATATTTTTTTTTCTTTTCTTTTCAACTAAACACAATTACGAGTCTTCAAATTTAATCTTCAATATCGTCGAAAAACCGGGTTGCAATGAAATTTTTGACATTTTCAAATCGTCATTTCTATGTACATCCAATTTCTATATATCAAAAACATCCCCTTCTTCTACAGTTTCCCTAAACTTTTAAATTAAAAATTCCACATCCATTCTATAAGGAATTTAATCTTAAATTTAATTTCACGAAGTGACCCTAACGTTCCGAAATTCACTAGTCAACGAAATTAATTTTTTCTTTTTCCCCCCTCGCAAACAAAGATCCACGTACATGAAAATCCCGATCTCGCATCGCGAAATCGCTTTGAAACCGACCCACGACCAACCAGTTATCCCGGTTAACCCTCTGGATTAATGGTCGAATGAAAATTCTTGTTTATCTAATTAATTAATTTCCGTTAATTAAATACGCGTGTCTCGTTGATGAAAAGGAGTTGAGGTCGCGTTGACTTGGCCCACGAAAGGGCGAATATAATATCGAGGAATAGAAATATACTGCCGATTTTCCACCATCGTTCGATGTCAGATTCTGCTCCGCTTCCAAACTGCGAGTGTCCACTGTCGAGAAAGAGAGTTTGTCCTCCTCTTCCCATACGCGAGAAATGGATGGAGCGCACGAGTTTTGGATACCAGTTGCAGCAATTTCAAGAGATATCAGGGAACAGTCATCGAAACGCGAGATCACGCGGCTTTAAACCATCCTTATAATTACTTCTTCCTCTCGAAGAAGTTTCTAATAACTTTCATCTCTTCCCCTTTGATATTCTTATACCGTATGCATAAAAGGATGGTGGAAAATTAAACGCTGTGGAGCGTGAACAGCAGCCATTTTGGATATGACGTTTACGGGAGTTTATCAAGCGATTATGCTCCCCTTTCGCTTGATACTTTGTAGCTATTTAGTTAATGAAGTTTGAAAATCGTTCTAATGTTTTTCTTTTTTTTTTTTTTAGATTAGATTTTAAAAATCTGTTCTCCAGATTTTTAAAATTCTCGACGCTATATAGGACAGATATGAAGCTTCTTTTTTCTCTGTACAACGCGTACAAATTTTCAACCATAACCTTATTGATATTCCAAGTCTTGGCTGGCCTTAAAAGCAAGTATGGAAGAGATTTCGAATAAATGTGTATTTAGACGCCGCGTCTAGATTCTCGGATACCATCCTCTCTTTCTCGAGATTAAATCTCTCGCGCGCGATGTATACGTTAAAAGATTTCATCCCGGAAGATAAAACTCGATCTCGAACATTCTCTAAAATCGATCATACTTTCGATCCAAGAATTTAAGAAAATAACCGAACCCTTTAAATCCAAGTCACGATACAATTTTAATATCTAGCGAAGAATAGCGTTCACTTTCCTAAATTTGTTCGCTGTCTTGCCTCCTTTTCTCCTTCCTTCCCTCCCCTCTTTCCAAACCCCGAAAATCAATCAATACCATACAAATAGCGAAAAGTTGTATAATAAAATATCAAATGGCCGGAAACGCGCAGCGTTTAGCCGCCGTTTCACCGGCTGGGGTAGGACGGGAGGGTGGTTGGGACGAGTCAACAAAGGGGGTGCATCGCCTTTCCTTTCACAAGGACGGAAGCAGCAATGACCCATGGAAAGCGACGAGACATTCGTACGGCAATCAGGACGAAGCGCGAGGAGCCATTCAACCTGTGGGCTTTCATCGTCGCCTTACAAGTTCCACCACTTTCCGCTCTCACCCCTACGTCTGTTCGCCGCTCTTTTTCCAACCCGTCCCATCCCTTTCGAACTCCTCTTCCCCGACGCCTCTTCTCCTCACCCTCTTTCCATCCCTGTTTGAGCCTTGCCCAACTGTATATAAAGTGGTGCTACTAAATTGGAAACCGCAGCTTTGTCGCTCCTACCAGCTATCGCACCCCCTCCTCCCCCATTTCTCTTCTCCTTTCTTTCCTCCCCATTGAGCCGTGCCTTTTTCCTCTCCTCTCCTCTCCACGATTCTTCTTCCCTTTCCCCTTCTAACCTCGGTTGTCCAGGATGCTCGGGGGACGGATCGGCTGTCATTGAGTTGACATTGGGGGTGGCTGGATTTATTGGCCTGGCCCCGTTTCGCCAAGTTCTCTCTCTCTCCCTCTGGAAGAAGTTGCACTTGACCAGACTTGGGGATCTGATCTTCGGGTGGAAAATTCGTCTGTCCCGACACTGCTTCGATAACTGCTTTTCTCGCGCCTCGTCCAGTCCATGGGGATAACCGTCGCCTCCGGTTTCCCGCGGGTTCTGCGGTTTTCTAATTTCTTCAAGTTCCTCTCTCGCTTGGGTTCACGCGTGTGTCTCTCCTTCTTTCTCCTTTTTTTCCCTCCGCTTTTCTTACCTCCTTTTTCCCCTTCTTTTTTAATATTGTAATGGATGTCGAGAAGAGAGAGAGAGAGAGAGGGAAACGAAGCGAGAACGTTTACGTAGATTTCGCGCAACGTTTGGGATGATAATGGTGGACTTGAGTTCATTAAGGGAAGAGCTCAACTCGAAGTTGAGTAATTGGCATTTAAGGTTGTTTAACGTGAAAATATTGACACCGGAGGAATGGGTTAATCTTTGACCGAGATGGACGAGCTTAAAATTTGGGATATTTTCGTGGGGAAATGTGTAACGATGACCTTTTTTTTCTTTAATGGAAAGTTAACAAAATTCAACTCTGATTGTTCTGGAAGAAGGAAGAACGTTTTCGATTTCTATCATGAATGGTACAGATGTGACATCACGTGGAATTAATTAAGATTATTCTGCAAGTATTGTCGTTTGAAAGTGATAAAAATTTTCTCGATTTCATTGTAATATCGCCAGATTTATTGGATTTCGATTTTTGCTCGGAAACAAAAGTGAAGAAAATTTGAATATTTATATTACGTAAAAATAACATTATCTCGATTTCTTTCTCTAACTCGATCGATCTTCGATAACGATTCTTAAACTGAAAATTTTTACCACCAAGATAAACTAGATTTTGTTAGAAAAAAAAAGGAGGAATACTTTTCGATAACAATACTTAATTTCGAATCTTCGGATCTCGATGACACGTAACAAAATAAGATAAAACTCAAATAATCTAACACCAACATTTCTATTTTCCAATTACCTATATCTCACTGTTTACTCTATCATCCTCTCATCGTGCAATCTCTCTATAAGTTACCACATATTCTTTACTAACATCTCGAAGAGCTCGATTCCAACGAGAACTCTCGGCTCAACTTTCTCTCCTTCTTTCCCTTCGCTGCTCGTCTCTTCCCGCTCGTTGACCTCGACGCATTCGTCGATCGTGCGAAGCGGAATTCCGGGATATTTTTAAAGATCGAAAGAAAAGAAAAAGAAAACGAAAAAAGGCACGTCACACGTCCCAGAGAGATTCCTTGGCGAGTTTCATCCGGCGAGGAACGATATTCTATATAAGTCTCCTCGTGGAAAAGGATGCGTTCTCGAGTCGTTTGGAAGAATAGCGGTATCGACGTCTTCGGATTAAAGTTAATCCGGTTGAATCGGCATTCTCGTGGAAACCACCGACGCGGTGCACTTTAGCTGATTGCTTGATTTAACGTAAACGGAGGCAGGGTTGGAGCGGGAGGCTGGAAGACGAGTCGGAAAATGCGCTTTGCTTTGTTTGCTTCCACGATATCCCCCCTCCCTCTAGCCTTTTCGCTCCCCTCTTCACTTTCGCACGCCACGATTTTCACAGAACATTCGTTTTCGAGGCGTGACGATGATTATTATTATTATCAAATAATTTAATTTTCGCAAATATTTATTTTTTCTCGTGATATTTTTCTTCGCCCCTTCGATACCGTGGCTTTTGTGAGAATAAAAAGAATCTTTGGATTATGGATGACCTGATGGTGAATCTTTATTTTCTTTAATTAGTATTGCGTCATAGTTGCAGTGTCGAGGATTATATTTTTTGCGGGGAAATGAAAAGTGTGAAGTGATTCTCAGCAGTTCTTTTTTTGTATATAAATTTAGAAAATAAATTACAGATAAGAAAAATTCAAAAGAAGGAGAACATTTGAATTTCAAAAATTTAATTTCCAAGAAATTGATCAATCGTTAATTAATAGATTATCTTAAATCCACTTCCATCACCGTTTGATTTTATCCCTCGTATTTTCGAGAGGCAATCTTCGATCAACAATTCCAAACATTAATTATTATTAATCGTTTATCTCTTGAACACCAATTAGAGTTACTAATTTTTGATCATCGAATTTTATCATTATCAAAACAATTACACGATAATTTTTTTTAGATGAATCTTTCCAATTCTTCATTTAAGATTAGCTAAATTTTATTGTCACTATCGATCGAAATATAATATTAATTCCTTGTCCAATTCAGTTTCAATCACCTTCCATTATTATAATCGAATACCGTTTTGTTAAATATTAAAATTCAAATTTTTCTTTTGCGAGAAAAAAGTATCGTTTTCATCCTTTTCGAATCTCCCTCTTCTTTCCGACTCTTCTTCGAACGATATTTATTACGATATTTTTCCCGTGAAAAAACACGATCACACGAATTTTTGCAAGAGGAAAATGGATGATACGTACATAGGGGAAGACGCACACGATTAATTTACGATCGATAAATTGCAATTTAGGTAAATGTTCGGGCCACGGCCATGGAACGGTAACGAAGCGAGACACGGAATAAGTGTTGGCCGCGTTCGTGGCAATCTTCGGGAGTGAAAGGTGTCTCGAGAACGGATACAGAATTTATTCCGTGAAAGTTTCTGCAGGTTGGAAGCCGCGCCACGGGGCCTGCCTCGGTGGAAAAATTTCTTTCCCCCGATAGATTCCGCGCCGTTCATAGAATACTTGAACACGGTTGCTCTCTTTGTAACAAAAGAAGATACAATCAAGAGGTTCCCCGTGCGCGCCTTTGAGAACGCCTTTTCAAATTCCCCACCGACACCATTCCCGCAGTCGAGTCGCGCGCACGTTTTTAAAGGTAAATGAAACCAATTTCACATCTTCGAGATAATAGCGGATATAATAAATTCCATCGTTTCGATTATTAGCGACGGAACGTGTCAGAAAATAAATTTTTCGAAACTCGAACTCGGCTGCTGGTTTATTATCGTTTCGAGGTAACATTATAAGTTGAATATTTAATATTCAATTTTGCGAAGAAAATAAAAACTTAACCAATTCCACGCTTGATTGACAATAAGTTCATCAAAAATTGACTTGAAAATATGAACGATTTAGAACGATTTAGAAATTTGTTACTTGTGTTCGTTCGACACCCCTTTCTTGCGAGAGAAATCGGCATCGGATGGGATAGGAAGCTGGAAGATCGGGACTCGAGAAAAAATTCAGCTGTGGGATTTTTCCTCGTGCACGGTTTTTCGAATCGCGCGAAGAGAATGTCGTCGTGATTGAATATCGATTATGCGTCGAGGTTTCTTCTTGGTGGCGACACAACATCGGGCCCCGAAGATCTATCAACGATTCTGAACGATCCCTTTTCTTTCGATCCACGGTTGCGGATCTCTTAATTTTTCTTTCCGACTATTCTGATCAATTTCCGCTAGATTTTCTCGGTCATCTCTTGAAGAAAGGATCTTTCGTGAAAAGAATTCGATTGTTACGTCGATTTCTTTGTTTTAAATGAAATGGAAGCGACGTTGTATTAATTAAAATTGTGTGTAACGTGAAAAAAATTGTTTTGATAAATTTTTATAGGATATTCTATATATTAAATAGGAATATGATATTAATCCTTAGTGGACGTATTTTAGGTAATTTTTGGGAATTTTTATTACTGGTAAAAATCGAGACACGTTCTTTGTATCGATCTTCTCTCCTCCTCATCTTTGTTTATATAATTTTTACATAAAATGGAAGATTCTTTTTATATGGAACGGCTAAATATTTTTATTGATCGATCGAAAAATCACTCTTGATCAAGATTTGAATAAGAAATCCCTCGGCTTCGTGATACCGATTCCTCTAAATTCCCTAAATAAATCAAGTGATAAACGTAACTTCACGAGTGCCGTTGACAAATATCTACAAATCTTCCGAAAGACAGCCAGGGATAGTCCGCAAACAAACGGGTTAAACGTAGTGTTTAAGTTGTACAACGTCGAAAGTTAAACACCAGATAACCGAGTATTCGGTAAATATTTTAGAAAGGATTGTGTTAACTCCGATATCTTTGCTTGTCACTTCAATTCATCAATTGTCCACGTAATTTGTCTCACGTACAGAGAGATAAAGAAACAAGATTGGACAAAAATTAGACGCTTAACGAAGATTAGAAAATTAAAATATTTTCTCCTCCCAAATTTTCTTCCCAGTGTAATATAATTAAACGAGATGTATAATGTATAATCCCCATAACGTAATTTTACGCGTTAATTAACAATTTATATTCGTAATTTCTCGTAACATAAATTTCCTCCATCTTCGTAATCAGAGGAAGGAGAGGAATCGCCGGCGAACATGGACACATTATGTTTCCCGCCAAATACGATTACGCAAATCCGATTGCGCGATAAGAAGATATAGAGCGTAAATGCAGGATTCAAAGTGCATCGACTAGCTTAGCGAGCGTTCTTATTCTCTAAAGACTAAAGGCTCGAATCGATAATTTGAAGTAGTTCCGAAGTTATCCGATCCTCGAGAATTTTAATTTCCTATCGTGCACGTGACAATCGTGATAAATATCCTTCACGTATCGAAGAACACGGAAAGAGAATCGAAGTTTTAACAAGCTTTCAAGTCATTTCTCATTTTAATTCCGCTTTATTTCGAGCCGGTAATTGTAGTTTTTCGACAACTACAACCCGAATCGATCTGGCCTGGATCCCTCTTTTTCAGTTATAATTCTCCATTATCTTTTCATGGTTTCGTCAGAATTTTGCAACTGAGGAATTGCGCATTGGTAAAAAAAGGAAGAATTTATTTTATGTTTGTAGAAAACACACAGTACAATTTTTATCGTTAAAAAACATTCCAAATATTTTCTACACTCACTTTTACCTCGCGTAAAAACTTATCATTATCATTTCCTTACGCAAGAAAAAGATATTGATATTTTAAATCATAACAAATTAATTATTCAACGTCAATCAAAGTTCTGAGACACGAGTATCGATCGAGGATCGATCCAACGTTCCTTTATATATCGAACGACAAAAAAAATTCTTCCAAGTTGTCAATCAATTTGACAAAATGTTCAAACAGATTCACGGATCGATTTATCGTATAAATCGTGTTCCCTCCATAAATCTAACGGCCCGTTAACCGATGATCCCTTCGTTCGATTTCTCGAAGAAGAACGTCCGATTCCTCGCGAGGATGGAAGTGAATTCGATTCCTGGGAGAATCCACTTTCCGCCTTGACGCCTTTTCTTTCCCCACCACAAGATTCAAATCTCGATTTCGATTGACTCGAGACCGCTTTGAGGTCGATCTTCTCAACGATCCTCCGCTTATCCAACCGGACGATAACATCCGAAATAATATAATACGTTGCTTTCTTCCCCTTTTCTCGAATATTCGGAAGAAAGAGAGAGAGAAAGAGAGAGACGTCTTGTTGTACTCGGCGACCGGGATTATAGCGTGGGTTCAAGGTCGTCTCATCGATCTTGCTGCAAAGGATTTCCTCAACTTTGTCAACTGGTTGTCGCTTTCGTTCGTGCCTACCTGAACGTGATTCCAACTCGTGACGAGTAGATAAGTGGTTATTCTGTTTCTAGACGTTTTGAGATGTTGTTTCGTATTTGGTAAAAGGGTTTCGTATTTGTTGATAATTAGAAAGTTTTTAAACAGTAAATTCAAATAGATTTAAGATGAAGATCGAGTGATCTCGAGTGGTTTTGTCTGTAATTTAACATTACATTTTGGCTTTAATTAAGTAATTAAAGTTCACGACACGCGCGAGTCTCTGAAATCGATTTCTTTTCATGATATTTAATATCTAAACGATCGATTTTTAAATAAACGTTTTGGAACAAATCGTATTAATTTTTGGATAAATTTTCGTTTCGCCTATGAAATCGATTCTTTAACCCATCTCTCCTCATATTTTCCACGAGGCATTGCGTCACCTTATACGAACGAGTTACACGAGATTTTTCTCTTTTCATTATCTCTTTCGCGCCATACGAGCCCGTTCGAAGAAGGCCGAGATAAAACACGATTCGGGGCGCGTGGTGGGTCGAGGTAGGCGCAACCCCCAAAGAAAATATTGACCTTTCCGCGAAAGTTGTTCAGAAATCTGCGCAAACTATACCTGGGGCACCACTTGGAAGAGGACTTCGACCTGTTTTCACAGTTGGCGATGCTTTTGTTAAAATCGATCCTCCTTACTTTCGTTGCAATCGTTTTTTCCGACAAATTTTCCTTATATTTCCAACATTTCTTTCTTCATTTTGTACATATATATATATATATTTTCTTTTATTTGCTATCAAATAATTCTTTTTCTCTTTTTTTTTGAAACGATTTAATTTTTTTAAAGGATTAATTAAGTAAGAGAAATTAATTGGCACAGAGGGAAATAGGAGTTTGGAAATTGGAGTTGTAGGTTATGGCATTGAACGAGCGAAGGCCCAAGGATATTCTTATCATCGATCTCAGTTAAATTCACCGCTATCAAACTGATAACAAGTAAATCTTGGGGATCTACTAGATTAAACGAACGGGCAGAACGGTCGAGATTGGATCGATTGTGACTGGGCCAATTAAATCAAGGTAATAAACCGTCTGACAGGCTTGTTTTACCGATTTCTGACCGAGTGTCTCTCCTTTCGTGTCTCCTTACATCAGCGGAAAATTATGATTCGTAAAAAGTGTTTAATAATTTCTAAAGGTAATGGAATTTTCCTTCATTATGCAGCTTATAAATTCTTCAAGAATGGAACAAATATACAATGTTGTATACAAAAATTTTAGAATCAAAGTGTTTTTTAAAGTGATCCTTATTATTCGTGCTTCAACCAAAATCTCCTTTTCTTTACGATAATATCGAACCAGTTGCTCAACGACTTCACCAACCTACCTCTTTCAGTCCCTATTCCTCTTCCTACAAAGGTCATGCTCGTTCTTAATCTGCATCCTCCACGATTTCTTTTTCGCCCACTGTAATCTCCATCCCGATCATTTCGACCTTCGATATTCATCACTCCCCCGTTTAAAACATCCCTCTCGAATAATCGAAGAAGATTCGGCAAAATAATACGAATTCGCATATAAATTTTCCGTTTACATTCAACACTTTTTGAGAAATCTTGCGTAACAAAGAATGATCGTACGAAAAGAAATTTCGATTTCGATCGGTTTATCGTATCCCATTTATACGTACAAATCGTTCCTCAGCTTCCAAAAGAAAAAAGGAAGACAAAGAAAGAGAGAGAGAGAGGAAGAAAAATTCTCAACGATCACGTTTGCCCGACGAAATGGCGATTGCATCGAGTTTCCGTATCGGCTTTTAGCCGGTTTTCCCCGGACGGTCCCTCCATCTTTATTCTCCCCATGAACCTCTTGCGCAACTTGTCGCTATTCATTTACCCTTTTTCCCTCCGCACCCGGGGGACGACGATCCTCTCCTTCCTTTCCTCTTGCGGGACACTTTCAGCCTCTGGCTCCGGGACGGGAGACGTTTTGAGAAAGTGCGAACGATTGGGATTGTCTCGTCTTTTACACCGTGAAAGGACAGGCCGGGGCCTCGATGCACTTGGGACGGTGGGGACAAAGGATCGGGCGATATTTTTTGCCCTAGGGAGCAAGCCACCCGACAATTACGAGGATCGATACCATCTTTGCAACAACCGCCGGGATCATTAAAACGTTTTTTATTTTTTCTCTCTCTTTCTTTCTTCTTTTTCTCTCCCTTCCACTTCGCTTCCTCTTCGTCTTATTAAATTCTTCGTTCCGAGCCTCGCTTCGGAATATTTTTCTCTTAACGCGTCGAACCCTGCCCGCCAGAGGTCACCACCGATGATCGCCACTTGACTTGCTAATGGCGCCATGGTGGAGGCCTTTGGCGATGGACGACGCGATGGAATTAATTAAAACACTCGAATCGAGCAGACGGCGTATATTGCTTCGGATATTCTCGATACTATTAATAACCGTAAAACCGTCGATCGACGGTCAAGTGACGATGTGTGTATAACGTGGAACAGAGAATTTTTCCGTTTTTTTTTTTTATAAATTCGTACGTTTTTTGTTTTTTTTTTTTTTTTTGATATTTTTCCACCGAATATGCATATTTTCTTTGAAAAATGATTTTTGATTGGGGAATTTTTATCCCGAGAGACTGGGATGTTTATGAGAAATTCAATTCAATTTTAATATCCATTTTCCATTTCCGTGAAAAGAAAAACTGGTAGGCACAAACGTTGTAAATTTTTGAAACAACTTAATAAACACTTCAGAATAATTATCTCTCGATTAATTTTCTAAGAGTGATAGATGGTTGATCAGATGAGGAGATTTCTTTAAATTTCTTTAAATTTGCCACGGTGTTTTATATATATATATATATATGAAATTCAGTCCCGGAATGTTGCCTCGTAGTTCCGTAATCAGGTGAAGTAGGGCGCTATAATTACAGACGCAATTTGTTTCGAGCGTCGATGCACGGCTGCTTGGAAGTAGCTCAAGGATCATCGTCTTCTCTCCGCCTCTCCTGTTCCATTCCTCCGTGAATGCGAGCAGAACCGACAGAGAGGGTAGTAAACGCCCCCTCCGAAGTGAAACGCTGTCGAAATAAACGGTGAATCTCGATCGGTCACTACTCGTGGGCCAAACTCATTTCACGGCTCTAGTTAACGACCATTGTTCTCCTGGGTTTATCGATCTTCTTCTCAACCTTGAATTCTTTCGACAGAGAGATATCAGACAGCATGAAAATGAAGAAAAATATCGAAGGGAAAGTTTATCGTTGGTGTATTTTAATTAATTAAACGCATTTATCACGGATTTTTTTCAATGATTTTCCGTTTATTTAATACCGGAGTCGAGGGAAACTTTTCTTGTTATTAATTCTGTTTTACGATATTACGATGCTTTGTATATTATTTACAGCATTGGAAAATCCGGCAAATGTTGTTAACAATAAAAGTATATATATATATATTTAAAATCCAGTGGAAAACAGAGTTTATTAAATATTTTATGTCAAATTTAATAGTTTAAAAATATGAATATGGAAATTCGGCCATTGTTCAACGCGAGACAATTTTTTAATATATTCCTAATAACACGTCCCATGTACAATCGATAATATTCTCCATCCGTGAAAAGTTCCCAATCCAAAAATAACACTCGAGCTCGAAATAATGTTCCCTCATCGTCATCGATTCAACATTTCTTCTTCCCTGCCAATAAAAAAAAAAGCCCCTCCTATTCTAAATAAACTACCCTCTCGAAGCGAGCTTTTTCAAGCGACCAAATGACATCGCACTGGAACGAGCTGAATAATGTACGCCGCTTCGAGGAAAGGAAACGGTCCACCGTGCGAGATTGGTCAGAAGGGTTAAACCGACGTTCCATTCGCCCTAATACGATTGGAAGGAGGGATGGATCCGGTTCCGGTTACCGTCGGTTGGAACCGGAAACATCGTTAATCAACGAATGATATATAAAAGTTGGAGGTGGGAAAAATAAAGTAACCCAGGCAAACGTCCCGGCGTGGAAAATTACTTTTTCACGATAACGATGAGGGAGAAGGGATAGAAGAGAGGGGGGAGGGGGAGGAGAAAGAAAGTATAAGGCGAGGTGTCGACGAAAGGAAGAAGGGGTGGAAATAAGAAATGTCATTAAACTTCCCCCGTAGACCACGTGTTCGATTCCTTTCCTATCACGGTTACGCCCTTCTCCACTTCTTTCTTTACCCTCGATTCTTTGATTATTCCTCATTTTCATCCACCACTCTGGGAACGTTGCTATTTGCATTGGAAATTTTCCGTGGGATCGGGGGATGGGTCAGGGGAATCAGACCGCGACAACTCTTTCTTTACTTCCTCTCCCCCTCCCCCTCCCCCTCTTTTTTTCTATCGTTTATCTAGTTCCTTCGATCTTCTCTCCACTTCTCGAGTTTATCGGTCGCCAAGTTTCTAATTACGGATCCTATTGAGTAAATTATCGAGACAGAGGATAAATTTTGTCGTTCGATTTCTTTCGCTCGTCGGACTTTAATATTTAACGACGAATAATTATTTATTTTCGTAGAGAAATTATCGAATCTTGGCTACCAATTAATAAATAAATTCAACGTTATTCCCCTTCACAGCGTATTCTAGAAAAAGAGAAAATATTTAAAAATTTGCGTCTAAAAAGCTGAAACGACCAACTCTTGTTCCAAGCGAAAAGAGTTTAAATTCCATTAATCGCAAAAGTAAAACCGGGAAACGTAAAATTTTCCCCCTTACATTCTATTTACCTAAATAAATTCCATCAACCCCAACATTTGCATCCAAAGCTAAGATAACCCCGAGTTCCAGCTACCGCGCTGGAAAAATTTTTCCACAAACTGCCCTTATCGCGCGTCGTATGACACACCTTCCTCACCGTGGCGCATTATCGCACGTTCCTCCATAAACAGGAATCCCCCGGTCTCGTAATGAAACCTTCCTCCTTCCTGCCATTTGCAAATCACACACGTGAAACGTCGACAGCGTCACCGAGATTCTCACTGATTCGACTTTACCCTCACCCTTCACCTTTTATATATATATATATACCCGTCCAATAATTTCCTTTATCCCAAGGCGTGAGTCTTGCGACAGGATTTCGTGCATATATCGAATAGAAATACGTTTCATCGTATAATACGATGCGCGGCCGTGAATAATAATGTTTACGCGCGGAACACGAGGTTTCTTCCGAGGGTGAGGGGCGAGGATAGCAAGGGTTGGGATTGTTGGTGTCGGGGAGTGTTCGATCGTCGATCGTCCCACCAAACTTCACGATTCTCGTTTCCGCGCCATGTTATTCGCTCGTCCATGCTGGATTTAATTAGTTTTCGACGGATCCTTGGTCTTGGCACTAATTAAACTCCCTCTCTCTCCCTCTCACTTTTGGTTTTATCGCTTCGAAGGTCGCACGGCTGGCTTGGAAAGGATTGGCGGCCGAATTTGTTTTAATTGTTAATGGGTGAAAGAAGATAGTGCTTCTTTCGGTTGGAATTGAAGACTTTTTTTTTTTGAATTGCAATTCGAATGCATGCACGAACGAGGAAGGATAGGATTTGTATCTATTAGAATTTTACGGGGGTATTGTCAATCACAAATTTCAATTGCACGTATTTTTTTTTCTCATAAAATATTAAATTAATATTCGTATTTTCGAGCAAATCAATTTAACGAGAGAAAAATTTAATTTTTGGAAGCTAATATTCAACGACGATAAAATTGATATTTATTGATCAAATATTGCGTGTATATTTTCCAGATTTAAAAATTCTTATAAAAAGGAAACTTAGTCCAATAATTAATTCAATAATAAAACCGATATAAAGAAACATAGAATATATATACATTTAATTACAGAAATTTAATTCAAATCAATCAATTATTATATAGAGAAAATCAATTATCCCTTAATCCTAATAACTGGTTAATCAGGATTAAATTTGTAAAATTCAGTTTATCGACACAAATCTGTTTTGCAATGATAGATTTTTCTAGATATCTTCGACCGATGAATCCTTTCGAGAGAGGGAGAGGCGGTCTTTGAAGGTGGTCAGACTCTGTAAATTCCATCGTGGAGCGCGATCTAATTGCTTCGAACCACCTTTCGCGCAATCGAATTTCCGACGATTCTGCCGGCGTATCGATTTCCTGTTCGCTGGCCAGCCCGATTAATTTTGCCCGAACGGCAACTCACTCGCGGTGTGATAATTAAAATTTGTTGTTGTCGAATCACAATACTACATACACAACGATTTCAGCCGCGATACCGAGCGGGGCAAGGATGGCAACCGAATAGGGTGGAAAATCGTTGCGATACGGCGAATTAGGCAAAAGCCTAATTCGAGGAAATATCGCATAACTATGGAAAAGTAAACGTAAAATTTACCCTTCTAATAAACACTTACGCGATTTCCAATGTTCCGATATCTCCAATTTTTGATAAATCGAATTACAAGAATTACTATTAAAAGTGAAACAACAACTTCGCTCTGAGAACACTTTTACTGAATCGGAAGGAAAGCGCGAAATTATACCAACAAATGAAAAAGAAAAAGGATAGGATAAACGACAATTCGTTTAGGAAGAAAGATCATCGATAAAAAGTCTGACGATACATGGACAAAGTGGCGTAGTCTCTTGAATTTTTGAACACGAAATCAAAGGGGCCGGACATCGATTTGACGGGAATAAAGGAAATGGGCGAAAGAAGGATGAGAAGGTGGTGGTTGCGCATGATAAAGGGGGGATGCGGGAGGGGAGGGGAGCGGGTGGAGAAGGGGAGACGGGCTGGAACGAGGGATAAGCGAACGGCAATTCCGTTTCGTTAAGCAATTCCGACGCGTTTCGTCCGATAACGTCCGTGGGCTATGGGCTTCCCTCATAACAAATGAATTTATTCGTGCACGAGTTTACGCGGTGGAGCCGGCCGCGCGGATAATTTACAAGGAGGGGAGGGGGCACGCGCGTAGATACCGGAACACACCGACTCCGAGCCGTTTCCGCCGCTTTAAAAAAAAAAAAGAACACGCCGAGGAACCACGGCTTTGTTCGGTTTAAAAAAGGCACCGCCAAGTCGCGGCGATTTTTCACTTTTAATCTCGGATAACCCGACTCTTTCTCTCTCTCTCTCTCTCTTTCTC
Organism: Apis cerana; assembly: GCF_029169275.1. NCBI lineage: Eukaryota > Metazoa > Arthropoda > Insecta > Hymenoptera > Apidae > Apis > Apis cerana. The sequence continues at coordinate 10,653,028 of NC_083862.1, read as the reverse complement.
TTTCTTTCTCTTCTCTCTTTTTGGTTGGGGCAGGCTCAACAGCTCGTTCGAAGAGCTTTTTTTTTCCCTCCCTCCCTCCCTACCGTTTTTTGCACCGAGATTCCGCTCTTCTTTTTTCCCCCTCTCTCCCCCTTTTTTGTTTTTGTTATTATATTTTTTGTTTGTTTGAAAAGGGATGATCTTTTATTTGAACTATTTGAAATTTTTGCACTCGCTTTTCGGGAAGCTAGGGAAGTTATTCTATTTTTTCCCGCTCGTGAACGCGTCTTTTTTTTTTTCTTTTTTTTTTTTTTTTGCGCTTTTTAGATTCGCCTCCGTGTGCTTTGTGCAAGTGATAGTCGATTGGGGATGATGTATTTTTTTTTCTCGGTGATTTATTTTATGAGGGCGATGTTAAATTTGTTGAAAAGGTGAGGAGGTAAAAATGTAGAGGTCGTTTGGTCCTTTTTCTTTTTGTTTCTTTCACGTAGTAATTAGTTTCGATTATAGTTTTCAATTTCTCAATGGGATGATAAATTTGTAATTATATAGGAATTTATAGTGTATCGGTGTTACAATTGGTTTAATTAAGTTCTCGTTAATACGGAACGAACGATCTTCTTTTTTGCAGTTCTATTAAATTCGACATCTAATAATTACAATGGACATTCGAATTATTAACGTTCATTAATAATGCTGATGTAGTTTCTATCTGTCCATTGGGTATTTATTAATTTCAGTAATATCGAGTAATTGTTTTTGCGAATTCCGTGCTTCGAAATCGTTATAACGTTGAACTTCAATTGCAATATTCGTATTACCATTTGAAACTTGTTAAGTAAATCTAATATTTAGCAATTTCATGAAAATTTCGTAAATCGTTTTTAAACCTTTTTCACTACGTGAATAATTTTTATCCGAATATTATTTCACTATTAGTATCATTTCTTATCCCACGATACTTATACAAACTTATCAAAATTCAATATTCCAATTTATTCAAAATTGCACACTCATTTTATTTTCCAAAAATTTTTAAAAAAACCACTATATTTCATCGTTCCTTGACAATTAATCCGTTACCATTCGTGATGATAAACATATCGATTCATTCATTCGCTACCAATTCCAAATTATTGCACGTGGTAATCAATAGAGATATCATTTCGAAAAACTTTTGATTCTATAAAAAAATAACAAGGAATCAATTTAAAAAGAAAGAAAAGATTCGGCGGTGAATTGTAAGAAATTCCATCCAAATGGGATATACTCTACCGATTCATCTCTTCGTTTATTGCACGCAATGAACGATCGATGGGGATGTCAGTTTCGAAAATTTTTCTCCGCTTCCACCGATTGTGTCGCCAGGGTATTTCGTGGGAATTTGCAAAGAAGAAGAAGCTCGTGGAACGCCTGTCCCTGTTGCCTCCCCCTCCCTGCCCCTCGATATTCCGGTCGCGTACGTTGCAAACGAGATTCCGGCCAGGGGCGGAGACGGGAAAAATTTTCAGCCGGCTCGTGAAACGTCGTAAGGACGGACGTTACACGTACTGCAAACTATCTTAAGATGTTCCAACCGGGACGTGTAAATTCGTCCCGATTTGCATTATTATCGCTCGTAACATTTTTAACACCGGGATCAAATCGCTTTTTGGGATCGACAGAAACAATCGCAAATTTTTTCGAATCATGCAAATTTCTTCTCTTCCTCTACTTTTTTTTCCTTAAGGATTAATTGGAAGATTTCTTTTTTTTTTTTTTTTCTTACTTGTTCATTCGTTTTTAAAAAAAGAGAAGAAGTCTTCTTCTAAGTTTAATTCGTTTATTCTATACACATATGAATAAATATATGGTCTCTTTTTTTGTTTGGATACGCAATATATTCGTATATTTTTCGAAGATGTCAATTTAAAGCTATTATTGGAATAAACAACAGCGTTATACATTTTCATTTTTGTAGTTTTCCGCTAACTAACGCTTCTAATTGTACGCCATACGTCATTCGTTTAACACGAATATCTTTTTTGGACCAAAGTCACCAAAATAATCCCATTTTTTTTATTAAACGTATTTGTCATTAATATATTTCATATATATATATATCGATGTCTTCAAATAAACAATGTCAAGAAAATTTTTCTCGCGCAAAATTTATAGTAACTTTGTTGTAAGATTGAATTAATATAAAAATAAAAAAGAAATAAATGGAAACGATAATGGAAAAAGAGGGGAATCTGAATTAATCTAGCCTTGCATAAATAGAAGCATTTCGTGGCATAATTATTATCACTCACGACAATGCTCGTTTCGTTTTATACGTAACAAAAGTGTCTCCGCGGCGTATGAAGAGCATTGTGGATGCACGGATGTTTAAGCGTCGGCCACCGTCATCCGGTGTTAATACTTCTCTCGGTGAGAAACAGGAAAAACAAGATTGTAAAGTGCGCATTCACCGTGGAACGCGTGTGCGCTCTTTAAAAGGCGCGTGCACTTTACTTTGCCGGTAAACAACAGAGTTTCGTTAATCCCTTGTAACAGAAATCCGCGGTTAATATCGCGCCTAATCTCTGGTGGGAAATTTAATATTTTATTCACTGGTGGGTTTCTTTCTTTTTTTTTAATAATTTCCAGTCAAATTCTTCTTTTTCTTTTTCCCTCCACCTCTCTCCCCCATTAAACAGCGTTCATCCTTCGGGATATTTTATCGTTGGCGCGATTTTAATCTCTAGTTTTGATTTTAATCTCTTTGGTCGCTTTCTCACGGAACAAATGGTCGCGACGTCGTTAAAGGATAATTACCCGTCCGTCAAAAACTTTTTCGCAATTAATAGCCCGGGTAAGGGAAATGGGTATATCGTCAGATATATTCGGTGTGAAATTTTTAATCGACCCTCTCTGCCTCTATCGCCCCTGGCAAATTTTGATTATTACCATATGTTCTTTTATCCATCGCAGTTAATTAATCGAAAACGTTATTTATTCTCTAATCATGATTCTCGATTCTCGATACACTCTCGAAAACAATAAAACATTATCGACATTGCTTTTCCAATCAAAAATCGATGGAAATGAATTCTTCCTCCCCCAAAAAATTCACAAATTCTATTTACATTACACGTTGATAACTACTCGAATGTGTACGACGAATAACAGCGAGAAAGCAACGTAACAGCGCGTCGAAAACTCTGCTGGGAGAGAAGAGAGATAGAGAGAAAAGGGAAATCGCGTGATGGACGGGGGAGGAGGGGGTGGAAAAAGGCAACATTAAGAGGTGCTGAGCTGGCGACACGGCAATCTCAGGAACTGGCAGGAAAAAATCCTGGATCGCCTTCAAAAAAAAAAAAAGAGGTTGGTAAAAGGTCGTTAAGGTTAATGCGCCGCGAGGAGGCGGGGTGAGTGCCACCTGAAAGCGGTCGTTCGCGCTTCATTTCGGTGGCTGGGCCGAGGGGGTGAGCCGTGTCCCGGTGACAAGCTTCCAACTCCACCCATTGAGAGATCTCGTCTACGCGTTATGCTCGTCCGATTCGAGACAGAGAGAGGGAGAGAGGCTTGCAACGCTGGTTCAGAACGCTGTGGAATGGTCGAGGGGAGATATACTAGATGGATTCCAGGCGTTGGGGAGTATTAAGGGGGTTTAGAGGCTTCGAGTTTTGGGAGAGGTCTGGTGTCTCTTGACTTGTACGTACTTCTCTCTCTAGTTGCTCTTGGTGATTTCGAAGTGGAGCGGAGTTCTTTTTGAGGGAGGAAAGTTTCGGGATTCCTTGATTACTGTACGTTGGGATTTAGTTCTTTGTCTTTTTTATTTCTTTTATTTTTTTTCGGTTTTCGATTCGCGTTTAACTGGCTTGCTTTACGTGGAACATGAAAGACGATGCATAAGGTATTTCAAGGTAATTGAAGAAGAAGAAGATTGAAGAAGATGAAAAAGTTGCGAAGACTTTTTTCTTTTTTCTTTTTTTTGAAAATTTCTCGAATAATTGAACGACTGTTCGATAAATCTCTCGATTTTCTTTCGAAAATATAATCTTCGATCTTATTCTAGTTGGAGAATCAAAATTTTTATCTATCGATTTATCTTCCCTCTCCTTCTGATCGTATTATAATCGATGAAACATCTTGTATGAAAAAATCGTATCGTAAGAACTGTGTGCACTTGTATCTTTATATTAGAATACTGAAATATAAGCTGTTCCGCTAAGAGAGTTAGCACGAGTAAGATAGAAGAGGAAACACAAGAGAAAATTCTTCTTCACTTCCTCGTTCTTCCATTACGAAAGTATCTGAACTTTCACGGGTATGCGGGGGAAGAGGAGGGGAGGGGGAGGGAGAAGGGGAGCTTGAAGTGGAGGAGTGCAAGTAAAAACGGATCGTTTGTAGTCAGACGCGCTACATCACTTCGTAACTTCGAACTCTCGCATTCTTTTAACAATTTTATTTCACATTCTTTAACAAACTGGTAAAAGGAAGAAAAGGGCAGGAAGAAAAAAAAAAAGAGGCGCGAAAGGAAGGTATCGAGATAAAAGCGAAATGAGAATAGATAAAAATGCGATGGGATGGAAACGATGGGAAAACGATTATTTACGATTTCCTCATAAATCTTAATAAACATTATCGGACTCGTTTGAATATTTTTCCACCATACTTTTATCATACGTGATAAATTTGTTCGTATTTTATTTATATTTTATAAAAATGCATATCTATATATCTTGACAAACTTATAAGGAAATATTCTTATTTTCATATTGTCCGTTTAATATCCCCATTTCTAAATCATAATACCGAAAAATTATCAACTCTTACGTACTCGCTTTATTTAATTTTAATATATAACAATCTTTAATCATATACGTACACTCCACTCTCCTGAAAATCCATAAAACCCTTCCATTATTTTATCCCCATTAACAAGTCAAACTTGTTACTGTTTAAAATTTCATGGGCAAAGTTCGAACTACAGAAAAAAAAAAAAAAAAACACGCAAGAGAAATTTATAAAAGGATGAAAGTGATGCGTTACCTAATCAGAAAGCAGGGGGGCGAGTATGGAGGGTAGCATTATCGGTGAATTAACCATTCGAATCGACGTGAACGAATACGCGTACAAATCGCGACGGCCGCAGAGTTAAGCTCCATTCATCCGTCGTTGAACGCCGCGCGGTTCCGGTTCCGCCTCCACCGTGGCTACGTGAGATCCGACGTCACCGCAGGGCTTAAACGGCTTTAAGGATTTCTCGGAAGGCGTGAAACGTGCCCCTGCCGCCCCGCCATCCCTCTCCCTTTTTACGCGCAATGGAAATTCTCCCCGGCCACCCAGCCGATAATAAAATTTGTCCACAGAGATAAATAGCCGGGAGCGTCTCGTGAACCTTGATAATAATCCGAGAATCGCATCGATTCCTTTTCTCCGCCACGGAATTTTTCCTTCGTTTGTTTGTTTGCTCTTCTTTTCTTTTTCTTTTTTATAAGATTTATAAGATTCCTCTGGGAATTGGAATTCGTTTTTCAGGCTTGGAATTCATATCGTCATTAATATCGGATGCGAGAAAAATAATAGAACGTGTACATGTTGCTCGTGACAAATTTCGCTCGACTGTGGAGAAGAGAGATAGATGTCATCTTTCAGTGTGAGAATGTTAAAGAAAAATCTATTGTTTCCTTGCTCGGAGATACGTTTTAATTTGCATCGTTGTCGGGTAAAAGCGTCCGCTTTAAGCGATGATATTGGAACGCGTGGAGAGGACGATGGGGTGAATGCGGGATGATTCGATCCATACTGCCGCCATGATATATCATAAGTTCCATTATCCAGGCCGTGTTACATTATCGCGGCACGTTTCGGTTTAAAGGCATCCCTCAGGTGAAATAGCCGTTGCTTTTCTTGCCCCCTTCTCCTCCCCCTGTGTACGACGTCGTGTAAATTCAATTTAACCGTTTCGAAGGATGAAAGACGTGTCGAGACTCTTCAACGTCCTCTTTCTACTTACTTCTGGTTCCGTCGATTTAACGAGATAATTATGTACCCGTTCGGGCAAATAATGGAACTATTATATTTCGATAGAATTTTACGGTGGATTTTTCCGCGGATGTTAGAAACTCGTTATTGCTCTCCAGTTGTCGGATATTATTTCGATTTTTTTTTCGAGAGCACTTTGGACGAAAGTTATTAATGGAAAATCGAATTCGAATTTTTTCTAAAATTTCCTTGTCCAGTTTATCTTAGCTGTAATTTAAATTGTTGATATTATTCATTGTTAATTAATTAAATAAATTCTTTCGTTCATTCTTTCCAAATCTATTCTCTTCATCTTTTACTGAACAAATTCTTGACACTTTCAATCGAATTTTTATCGTACAGAAGTTGGAATAATTTCCACGAAAAATTAATAGAAAAAATAAAATGCAATTCAACTTTTCTCACCAAAGAATAATTTTTTGTAACCGAGAAATCCAATGGAAGAAACAAATAGGCAATAAATCGAATACATTTTTTCCGAGACACCCGTTATCATAACTGCAATGTGGATATTAAACGTATTCAGAATGTTTTCAACAGGCGAGGGGGAAAATAGTGGCACGGGGGGACTTTGTATTAAAGACGGTCCTCCAATAGGGGACCGTCTCCTCAACTCCCGTTTTATTTAACCCCTCTTTTTCCTAGACACCCTTCCAGTTCCCTTCGAGTTCTCGCATCACGCCGTGCGATGTTACGGTATTATGAGCTTAGAAATATCATAATATCGGCGACGTGTTTTCCAGGATATTGAATTTTGAACAGGAGTGGTACCAGGAGGCGAGAAATCGAGCGAGAGATCGATTCATTCGTTTTTAAATATTTTCTGGACAATTTTTCCAATGTTAAATTCTTCCTCTTCTTCGAACAATCTTACGAATTCATATCGTTCAAAGGGATTTCCACCATCTTTTGTATAAACTGGTAAGAGAAGAAAAAGATTTGGAGAACTTTGTCACGTTCGATTCCAATCAATTTTTAATCCACATCTTTCGAAAATTATTATATTCCTTATTATAACATAAACGAAATGACTTACTTATGACAATTCTAATCGCGAGTTTCCAAAATAATCGTTGAATCTTAAATAGAAAATTATCAATGAAAGGCATCTTTGCGAAAAAAAAGAAGAAACTTTTCATTTCTATCCACGCAACAATTCTTCTTCTTCTTTTAAAAAAGACGGACGCGTACTCCTCGAACGCGCCCAAGGGTATTCGTTAAACGGAAAGATCGAAAAATCGTCGAACTGTTACCTTTCACCGCCTCCATCCGAGCGATAGCATAATCTCGCCTCGTTTCGTGTCAATATAAGACGAAACTTCCTCCCTTCCCCAACGTGGATGCGTTGCACCACCGCCATCCCCAGACTTTTTAATTGCGAATCTTTCCACCAAGAAATATCGTCACTGTCGTCCACTCGTCGAGGAGAGGAATGGAATAAAAATTCCACGTCTTAGCAGAGGGAACGAGAAATAAAATAAAAAGGAAAAAAAAAGAAGGAAAGGAATCTTCGATAATTTTTCCCACCTTTCCACCGGTCCACGGAAAAACTTATCCGCAAAAATTCCCTTCTGCCAAGATATTCCGTGCCGAGTTTCGCTCATCAGCCATCCTTCCATTTCCTTTTTCTTTTTTTATTTTTTTTTTTATTTTTTTTTTTTTTTTTTTTTTACATTCGTGAAAGGCGGTCGCCTTTGAGCAACCGAGGAAAAGTTGCAAAAAAAGAAGGAAAAGAGAAAAAGGAAAAAGAAGAAAAAAAAAGTTGAAAAGCTTCCATCTTCCTTCCATCCTTTCCCATCTCTCCCCACCACCCCCGTCTTTTCGCTCGTCTGCATGCGCCATCCGCGTCGCAGTCGCGGAATCGTCCGGATCAACTTTTATACGAAGTTCTGCCCCCAGGATCCGCGTGTAAATCAAAGGACGCAATTAATCGGAGCCTGATTGCAATACTTTCGCGGACTTTCAATATCCAATTTCTAACCGGCAAAGGGCCGCCGCGGATGGCGAGCATCCCCTCTCCTCCCCATCCCCTCCATTTTTTCAAACCGATGCCACGTCGCGTTATCTCCTTGCCGGACACGACGAACGGTTTCCGGCCTCCTTTGTGCCCTCCACTCCCCTCCAAATCTATCAACTTTCCATCGAGTCAATTTCCAGGCGGGGGATTGAAAAATTGTTTTCGTTTTTTACGTGGCTCGTAGGATCGTTTGAGGATTTGCTTAACTCTCTCTCTCTCTCTCTCTTTCGTTATCGTTACGGATGTCGCCTCGTCCGATCGAGTGTTTCACTCGGCGCGATTTAATTTCGAGGGGAGAGGGATATGTGTTCCTGCAAATACGGAATTTCAATACTACGAATGAATGGAATTGTACCAAGAGGAATTAATTATACCGAGGTTCGGAGGAGATTTTTGCTCGTTGTTTTCTCTGAATCGTTTAACGAGATCGGTGATATTTTTTCGTTTTGGAGAAAAATATGAAAAATCATTCGAACAACTTTTTCAATTCTGATGAAATTTTTTATATCGCGAAAATTTTCATGCGTAACACCCCCTTCCTTTTCTCCCCTAAAGTAAAAAGAACGGTAACGAGGATCGTCAAAAAATTGAAAAGAAAAAAAAAAAGAAAGGAGAAACAAGATGGAACATCGAGCAAGAAGATAATTCGAGTCGATAGTGGATGGTAGGAAGGATACGCTCACGTGTTCCTGTGTAGAAGAGGAAAAAGAAAAAGGGAGGGGGGGAAGAAAAAAGCAGCAGAGATTTCGAGCGGGCGATCCGTGGCCAAGGGACCGAGCCTAATGGGGAATGGGGGCTTAATTACAGGTTCGAGCGGATATTAAGGGTATGCACGGCAGCTCGGTATAAACGTTGAAGCCGTCGTGTGTGTCTATCGGCCGAAATTGACTACGATACGAGCAAACACGTAGCCACGACGTAGCGAGAGATAGGATGGAAGGGGAGGGAAGGGAAGAAAATCGAGGGAAATAAGGTGGGAAGGGAGGGGTAACGCGGATAGATCGACGGATAAGTACTCGTGGAAAAAAGCTGAGTGGCTTCTAACGAGTGACGAAGCGAGAAGCGAGGTACGTGGGGGAAAAAAAGGGAGATAAAAAATGGTTATTTCCATCCCTGGAGGGGCGTCGATCAACCGTTTCCGCGCGCGCGCGCTGTGCAGAAACATTAAATGGTCATAATTCAAGCTCGTTGACAGCTCTCAGAATATACCAATTAAGGGAGTTGCACGGTGGCGGATATTAAGATCCAAGCCCAGATACACGCGACACCGATGGTATCGCCTTTCGCCACCTCAATGGGCCGCGCCATGTGTGGTTTTACACACGTGCCACTTGTCACGTGGCGCGCGCGACGGTGTTCGTGCACACACACGTGATACAAGGGCGCGGACACGGGCAGAGGAGGCAAACATTATTGCGATATTGGACACATAGTGGCGCGGACCACCGACGGGGTAAGTAAACCTCTTTAGCACAAAGCAAATGGGGACTTTGATTTAACAGGTTTGGTTAGAACCTCTCTGAATGCGGCTTTCAACCTCCCTTGCCGCCAATTTTGGACCCGTTCGATGGACGCGGTGATTAGAACGGTGTTTCGGTGTTAGTCTCTTCTTTGAGAGAGAATCGACGGAACGGAAAGAAAGAAACGTATATTCGATTTTAATTATTTATTATTCTTCTTCTCTCTCTCGCAAAATCTTTCTTCGTAAATAATATTCAAATTTTTAATATTCTCCAGAGAAGGTAAAAGATCCTTCAACTTTTTAACTTCCCGGCGATAATTCATAATAGTAATCACGATATTTTCCAAGATCTTTTTCCGCCGGTTATCTCCGACGTTTTACAAATCTCGAACGACAACAATGACACGCCGAACTCATTCACCCTCCCCAGTCTAATCAATATTTTCGCGGATCGCCCTCCTTCTTCCCTAATCGATCCAGTTTCCACAAGGCAATAACGGACAGACATCAACGTGTCGAAATTCGAGGGTTAATCACTTCTGGCTCCGCCGATCTGTAATACAAATCAGCTCATCAGCATCGTTTAAGATATCCCGCAAAGGGGCGCCCCCTCGATCGGCCTTTATGAATGCCAATGGCAAATCCGATCGGGTCGGTCACGCGAAAACCTCTTCGCCCATTACCTTAACGCGGGGTAGACAGAGTTTGGGAGGCAAGGCACGGCATCCGTTTTATTCCTGGACGCAAGAAGATGGAAGCGTAATCGTCCCTCGTGCGATCGTACGTACATATACGTTCATTGGCCGTTGCTGGCGGACTTCGTTTGAAATTCTATGCATTCGGGAAAGGGGATGAATATTCACGCGGTGCTCGAAGACGGTGCTCGCTTGTTCCCTGCTCGTAAAAGTACTAATTAATGGTAAATACCACGGCGATGCGTGTGGAAATTAGATCGTTATTTTCATAATCGTCCTTTCTTTCCTTCTTCCTTTTTCTACCTTCTTCCTCTTCCTTCGGACAATTTTGAATATCTTCTAACTTAATTTGTTCCAATTCGCGACGATGAGTTGACGAGCAGCTTTTTACATTTCTTAGATCTTAGAAGTAAATTTTCTTTGAAATATTTTATTCGATATTGAGATTGATGTATTTGTAATAATTTGAAATTATACTTCTTATTTGAGACTCAAATTATTAAGGTAATAATAAATCTTCGTTAGTTAAATCTGTCTCATATTTACGATCTATAAATTTCGTTATACAGCGTTATACGTATCTCCATTACGTTGATGTTATATTAACGTTAAGTTAGACGCTCGTTAATATGTCCCTTCCCCCGTCCCCCCCTCCTTTTTTTCTTCCTTTCTTTTTCTCTCTATTTTATTTGCCGTAAATAGCGAAGATACGGTGCTGTAACGTCGTTGCGGAAATTGTGTATGAAACGACGATGCCGTTATAAAAGTTTTATCGGATAATATTATTTACTGTCTCATCCAGATTTTTATCCCGGGACCCCGAGTATGATATCGATTATGTAGTTTCGTCCTATAATATTCTCGGATTAAAGTTTATGAAGAAATTATACACGTCAACGGACGATGACGGACGATCAGGGCGATAAATTAATACGAATTGTTTTTTTTTTATTATTTTTATTAATTGCAATTAATTATATACGAGAGATACTTTTTTTTGCAGTGTTGGTACGATTTTTCTAGTAGATTCTAGTAATTCTAGTAATTCCATCATGGCGGACGTAGCCACAAAAAGACTAGCTCAGAATTAAACGTTATTTTAAGTTAGTTATTTATTAAAATGCTCGAATCTATTCGCGACCATTGTAGTTGATGTTTTTAACTTTATCTCTAATTCAACTATTAAAATTTTGCTTATCGCGAATGCTTGAAAACGTTCATTATTGGACAAGAATATTTATAATCAGACGAATAAAATAAGATCAATAAAAGATAAAATATTCATGATCAATATTCAAACAAATAGAATATTTCGATAATGTTTTATTTAGGTATATTTTATAAGTCACGATCAAAATTTATCACAGAATGCATAAGACATTACAATAGTAGCACGAGAGAAGGAGAAAAAAAGAGAGAGAGAGAGAGAGAGAGACAATAAGGAAAATAGATGTTGGCTGAGTTAGAGGATAAGAATACACGGATAAAAATTACAAGTCCAAGTCATATATTTGCCGTGAAGATGCTCTGCCGCTGACTTCCGCTAAGGTTGCCAACACCTTTCATATATAATAGCCATATAAGTCTGTCACTTCTGTGTGAAATACTTATGAATTGTCTGTATGTGTGCATGTGTAGAAAACACGATTCGTACTACTGTCACTTACAGACCACGTTTATTGAATAATATAATACTGTCCTTAATATTTGAATATAATAGTATAATTGCAAATTGGAAAATATAAAATATAATTTTTAATACTATTTGGAAATAATATTCGTAATTAATATCGTACAATCTTGTTCAGATTGGTCCGGTTACTTGATTCAAGTTGCTTGAATTCAAATCACTTCAATTCGGCTAACTTGATTAATCTGAACGAGGCTTATGGTCTTGAACAAGGCTTGAGCTCCTTATCCCCTCCTATATGTGTCGAATTGCTGTTTCGCCTCTCGAAACATGTGAATATCTAACGATCTAATCGATTTCATTATCCCACTTCGATTACAATTTTCATACTTTTCATTGTATGCTCTGTAAAAATTCTAAAAATTCGTATCTTCATCTTATTGCCCAATATATATATTATTTTCAAACTATTTCCAAAATTTCTTCATAATAAAATATTTCTCGATTCTTTACTACACATTCAAATGTACAACGGTTAATTCAATTTATTTTCTCCAATTTTCCAAAGCAAACCTTTATTCCAAATATATTTCTTCATATTTCGATCCGATTTCGATCGATTTTCACACACCTCCTCGTCCAAAAGTCTCGCCTCGCCACAAACACATCCATTACGAATGGAAACTTTCGGAGGAAAGGAATCCTCAGGAACGCCGATAAGCGTGGTGAGTAATGAGTAATAGGCTGCTTATTTTCGAACTTCCTTTTGCGAAGGAGGAGCACGAGTTGGAAACGAAAGAACGTCGAGACCTGAGAATTAGTGTGTGTGTGCAGGTAAGAAGGGATGGCACCGGCAGATAATACTATTAATTTACTTCCAAGAATCGTAAAATTACGATGAAACTTTAAATTGGATATTTTATCTGAGAAATCTTACTGGATGTGCCCCTCCTTTCCCTCTTCCTCTCATTCGACCTAGGAATTTCTTTCGTTCCCTATATATATATATGTATATATTCGTCCTTCCAACACCGTCTCCTTTCATCCTCCCGGTCGCGTTCAATGGCCGGAACAACGTTTCCGAACTGTCTAATCGGTCTTATCGCGGGGGAATAAGCCCGTTCCGCGTGCTTTTTAATGGCGGCCTATCGAAAGAGGCGGCCACGGAAGAGCGTGATCACGAGAGGGGATGCTATTAAGCGACTCGAACGTCGAACTTGTTTGAAAATCGTTTCGCGCGGTTTTCAAACTCGTGCCTGTTCATTGGTGCACGAATTATAACAAACTCTGCCCCTCCTTAATACTTTGGAATTACGATAACACTTTGGAAACGAGATTAATTAAATTGCTATAAAATTCAATCAATGAAATCTTACAATTGTTTGGTAAGAAAATTTTTGACAATTGGTCGTTCGTTCTCGTTAACTTCGATAAATTCTAAGAGCCAGTAATGATTGCACATATTCATCGCAATGATACACTTTCAATCCGAGTTGAAAAATATACCCAACCCACGCAAATTCTCCACTGCCATCTGGCAAACCGATAACGAACAGTGTTAACGAGTGTTAACGCGGTCGTCGAAGTAGGATCGTTAATTTGACCGATGTAACTGATAATCCTTTTATCTTCCAACTTTGGTCGAACTTCCTTTTCCGCGCAGGAAGTACGACCACCTCGCGGAGGCAACTACCATTCGGTGACAATGAGGCTAACGTAACCAACACCTGTGTATTGCTGTTCTTCCTCGAGTCGGATGCTGCCTGACCCCGCCGTTCCTACGCCACTTTCTCAACCGTGAACTTGCCTTTGAAGCCTCAAGCCTCCGGCCTGACTGCATAATGAGTCTTTCTACTTACGCATAACACCCACGTTCCTCGCTCACCAAATTTCCTCGACGTTGTTGGAGAGACAATTGCTTGGAGACAATTCTTGGAAAACGTGAATAAGAGGGATCGCGTCACGGGTTAGCGATAGTGATTAGCAGGTAGAAAAGTAGCGAGAGAGGCATTCAAGAAAGACGTAGGGAAAATTTTTATTTGTTCTACCTGGAAGAATTTTTAAATGAGTATATGTTTACTATATTGTTTAATAAAAAAAATGAATCTAGAAAAGAATTAATTAATATAAGAAGAGAGAGAGAGAGAGAGAGAGAGAGAGAGAGAGAGAGAGAGGAAAAGAGGAAGGGGTTTTTTAAATTTTCTTCACTACTGAAATTAAATAGAATTCGCCTAAAAAAAAAGAAATGCCATAAAAGTTGAGTAAATTTCATTTTAGGTCGAGTAGATTAAAAAGAAAATGTTTTCTTTCTTTAAAAATCCTCTTTAAAAAAAAAGGGCGCCGTTTTTCTTTATTCCGATCTTCTGTATCGGTGTCGACTCTCTTCTGATGAAGTAAACTGCGGTGTTTGCGAAAGAACGGGGACAAAACACACAACCGAAAAAGCTGTCGAGAAAGCCTTAAAAAATAGTCGAAACTAAAATTTTCGTCGGCGGGGCGGCTGTGTTTGAAAATATTTTCTGCTTTCAGTGCAACCAACATTCACTCGTTTTCATTATGCTCTTTTTTTTTCTTTCCCTCCTCCACGCTACTTCTTAGCTTCCTCCGTTTGCTTTTAAGCACCATCCCTTATTTCCTTCCCCCCTCCCCATCTTCCTTCCTCTTCATCATCTTCTTCTCGTCCGTTCTCTCTCTCTTTCTCTTTGAAAACTTCCGCATCTCTATCCTCTTTCTTTTCCTCTATTTTTTTTTTCCTTCTCCTCTCTCGTGAAGATACGCAGGACTGGAGGACTGTTCATTGTCAAGGTTCGTTTCTTCAGCCTCTTAGCCTCTTTTTAAACAGACTTTCCCAAACTTGATGGCCCTTGCTGTCGCAAATTTCTTTCAACCTCCGTGATTCTTTTTTCTCTTCGACTCGAAATCTCCCTTTCAACCCTTTGTCGTCTCATTCAACGCGAATTATCGATGCATCTTCCATTCACCTCTCTTTAACCGACATATAAACCCACATATAAAACATATCGTAATCCCCTCCTTCATTTTTCGATTTTTCTTTTCCAAATTTTCCACACACACACACACACACGTTCGCAACGAATCTCAACAATAAATCACGAAACGCAGCTCACCGATTCTTCCCCTTATCCAAACATCCTTCGAAAGGATTATTCCTCCAATAACTCTAAACCATCGAAGCCTTAATCATCGAAACTCCCTGGCTCTCGAATAATCCTCGCGCGGTTGCAACGTGCACAGGTTTTCCGGATAGACGAGGAGCTCGCCTTTTCCTTTTCCTTTTCCACCCTCGTCACGAAAGTGTATATCGCGCGGTTGTGTACAAAAATACAAGGAAGAGAATTCCCAGTTTCCATGACACGGTTGAAAGGGGAGAAGAGAGGAGAGGGCTAGCCGGGTATTTTACGTTTGAGGGGTCGGTAAGCTTCTGATGTATTACCGGCTGAGCCTGCGGAGTCAGCACTGCCGGCCCAACAAACTGGACAATCCGATTTTTTCCTACTCGCTCGCTCGCTTCCTCCTCCTCCTCCTCCTACTCCTCCTCGAGGAAGAGATCGTCGAGGAAAATAGGGGTATATACGAGAGCCGACTGCGCGGCGACGCTCTTGTGCGCGCGCCAAGATTCCCGGGGCAAGATACAAATTGTAATCCGGCGTGATTGGATCGCGAAATTAGCGGTGCGTTAGTTGAACGAGCAAGTTCCCTTGTACCGAGGAAAATTTAAGGGTTTCGGAGAGATTGGATCGCGAAGAGAATAAATTTTCTTTCCCTTTCGCGTTGCATGCAATTTTTTCCATCGTTGTATCCGTTCTAATTGGAATAAATGTACACAGAATTCAGAGGGGGAGAGAGAGAGAGAGAGAGGAGGTTAATTTGTGTAATTAATTGGTATTAAATTTGTATCGCGTTGTTATAGAAATTTTTGGAAAAAATATAATTTAAATATGGAAATTTGTGTTATTGTGTTTATTATTTCTTTTTTTTTACGTTCACTCAATTTCAGGGAAAATGCGTAAACGTAAGATACGCGTCAGTCGAAAATTAATATTGGGTTGAATATTAAATTCATTCAAAATTAGATATTCGACGTGTTCGTATTAAATTAATTGCTGCGATAATTAAAATAAACAATTGAAATTTGAAACAATTTGCGTTGTTTGAATGTTTATATTTTCATAGCCAATTGAAAATATTCTCTTATCAGAAAGATATAATAATCAATAAAGAAGCAAACAGGGAGTTTAATATTTTTCCATATTTCTTTCTGGTATATATGGACGCAATGGACTCGATGGATCATATACGATGCGGAGAAGAGTATCGAACCTCTGCGTTTCGTATATCGTAATATATTCCGAAACGGGGTTGCTGGATTTTGATTGACTCTTTAGCAGACCGCGCTCCAGTTTCCATGGATTATTTCATTTCCGCATTTCGATGGGATCGCTTTAAGCGTTTCAAGGCATACGAATTTTTACATTTAGCCTCCCTCTCCTTTTCTTTGTGATATCGCCCCAACATTTTATATCCACACGAACGAGCAAAAATAATTCCATTTTTCTTCCTAATTCCGGCGATAACTCCGGCGACAACAAAAACTGATGCGCATATATATGTATATATGTATATTATTTTTTTTTTCATTTTGAAAATAAAAGAAAATTAAACCATCACTTTCTCACTTTTAATGTAAGCTAATATTTCAACACCGATACAGTACACCGGATTTCTCGACAAAGTGAAAGACAAATATTTTAAACTTCTTAATGCAATTTCAGCAGTGATAAAAGCACTTTGAATAATTCGTGTAGAGATGATCGGTTGAATCGAATCCCCTAATGATTCGTAATAACTTTTCTCAAAGTATCGGATGAAACAGATATAATAAAGACTTCGTTGAAAAGACTTAACAAGATTTAACGATATTTAAAATCAATTGTCAAATATTTCTCTCTCAACGAGACAAGGTATACATGGAAACGAACGAAAATGGCGAGTCTTGAACAAATTGTACACTTTATTCCACCAATCGAGAACAATATTCGTCAACGTGGAACATCGATAATAGTTATTAACGCCGAACGCTCGGGACGTAACGCTTCCCAAGCCTTTAATCAGATTACGTAACGAGTGGCATTTTCCAAGCTTCAGATCGCCTTAAAACGAATCAAACGGACGGGCAAAAAATCCCCCGTTATCGATTAAAATCACTTTCGTATCTTCGCCTCCCCTTTGACAGACATTTTTCTCGTTTCAAATTTCCCGCGCTTCGAAGATCGACCGGACGATGTCAACGGAAATGGAAAATTCCTGGGCCAAATGCATCTTGAAACCGGGTCACGAATAAACGGTTTCAATCCGCCCAGGTGGATCTTCTCCATCGACTAATTATCTTCATCGAGTGGCGTCACTCGTTGTTAAAATTAAATTGTAACGAGTCTTGATTATATCTTCTCGATGTCCATCTGCGTTCCAATCGCGCTTATTTCACAAAATTCACGCAGTGAAAATACTTATTCCGTTCCAGAGCCTGTGGAATACGGCGACTGTACATTGGAAACAGATCGTATATGTAACAATAATAATCTCGTGAATAGAAAAATTTCAATTGGAACTTGGAATCGATATGCCTAATCTGCGTTCAATCGATATTAAAAATATTTTAATCGATACGATATGGCATCTTTTTGATTTTTCAAAGACTGCTTTACATTAAAATCAATGGAAAATTCATTGAAAAGACACGAAAGCGAATCTTTTTCTTCTTTTCGCAGATGAAAGATGTTTATCTCAAGACATAATTAAAAAAATCTTCGAATCAGCCTTTCTCATTTCGCCGTTTCGATGTCTCAAACGGATATTCTTCCCGGAGATTCCGCTCAAAAGCTCAAGCAGAATTTGGGAACCCCTGCTCGTTCCTTTCCCCTTCTTGTTATCTTTAAGCTTTTCGCTTTCCACCCCCACCCGGCTATTCTCGCATTGTGCTTTCTTTCATTTCGTTTCAGACTGATAAATTCCATTCCTTCTCTCTCTCTCTCTCAGACTTCTCGAACACTCTCTTATTCCTCCCTTCTCAAGCTTCTTCCATTTCGGCCTTTTGTTTTCTTATTTCGCCATCCGTCCTCTCCCCCTCCCTCCTCCCTTTTTTACGATTCCCTTTTCTTTCTCGACCGCTTTTTCTCCCGTTTATCCGTGCGCAAAGATACGCACAAACGATATCGTACCACTACTTTTTTTTTCTTTCCTTTTTTTTTTCCCCATCCGCGCATCCACCGCATTCGTTTGTTTCCATTTATACGCATTCGTGCGTTATTCGATTCTGCCTCGCCTTCTTTCCTCCCCCTCCCTTCTCTTTCTGCCTTTTTGAACGCAAAATTCCCTTTCTCTCCCCCTCTCTCGTTTCGCCTTGTCGTTAGCCACCGCGATCTTTTATTCATCCCCAACCGTTTTAGATTCCTCTCTACCTTTATTTCATCGTTTATTTTATCGCGAGCGATGATAGACGTTGTCTGTTTGCCGTCCACCATTTTCCGCGACCTTCTCCTACAACGAGATCATCTTTCTTTACATTTCCTCCTCCTTTCGAGCAGGAGCACTTTCCTGCTCCATTTTCCTCGGTCAATCCTTTTCACACTTTTCGACTTTCCACGCGGTTTTATACGTTATAATTTTTCGAGTTTCTTTTCCAATTCCTTTCTCTTTTTCTCTCTCTCCTGTATTATTTTCCTCGCTAACCACTCTGAGCTTTCTTCTAAATCTTCTTACCAGTTCAGTTCTCTTTCCCAAGTGTCGTGCATTTTTTTGCGGAAACACCATCCTATATAATCTCTGTATAACTTCCCGTTCAGACTTTTTACTAATCTCATCCCCTCTGTATAACGCTCATAATTCAATTCACGTTTAAGAAAATATATATATATATATCTTTTTACATTCTTCAATTAAAAAAATTCAGGCTCGTGGGAAGTAACCATCGAATAAAAATCTAGGGAGCACGATCTCGAAGATATAAATTTCTATTCGCCGTTTTCTTTCTACTCCCTCTCAAGTAGCTTAAATTCAACAAACGTAAAACAGGAAGCCAACAACGCGTCCACGAAAGAAAGGAAAAAAGGCCAACGGAAACTTCATCCGAATCGCTCTTTTCAACTCGAAATTCCTTTAATAATTCTTCCTCCCTTTTACCACACCACTCTCCCTTCCCCTCCATCAACGTCTCGCGAATCTGAAAAGACCCTCTTCCCCTCCCTCCCTCCCTCTCTCTCTCTCTTTCTCTCTGCTCGGTCACGCTCGTTTCCGCGGACGCGCGGAAAGCCGCGCGACGAGGGTGGCTGGAAAAGAATATTAAAGGAAACGGCAGGATACGCGCTTTCATATTTCGATGGCGTCTCGAGACGGGGGGAGGGGGAGGAGAGTGCGTGAGCGCGCGAGGGTGGTTCGATTCACCGAGAGGAACGTCGCGAATTCACCCCAAGTCGGAAGAAGATATGGGCGCGCGGAATGAGTTCAAAGACCCCTCTGGTGACGAGCCCTCTTTTCCATCTTCTCTCTCTCTCTCTCTCTCTCTCTCTACATCGAAATTGAAACGAGGCAAGAATACGAGCCTCCTGTTTCTCCCGATATTCGATTCCGCGTTATTGGAAATACGAGGAGGCGAAGGTGAGGCTAATGAGATTTGGGTATGCGCGTTTGGAAATTCGCGACGCACCGAAGTGCGTGAAAGAACTCGTTACTTGGGATAGAAAGGAAGTCGCTACTTGGGATTTTATTTTAATTGGATATCCCTGCAAGCTTGGTTTCGAACCTCGGTTTCGATGAGATTGGTAATTTTCATTTTTGATCAGGTGAAAGTATTGGTTGTTCAACAGGCGGAAAAGGGGACAGGTTTTATATTTCTGTGAAGGCGATGGTGAAGGAATTTTCGGGGCGTACTTTTTAACGCACTGATTATCCAGTTCGCTCGAGGATAACCAGAGGCTCGAGATAAATAATGCCGCGTTATCACGATGGACTTTTGCTCGAAGCTGTCGTATAAATCTCCCTATTCGCGGAGATCCGCGGATAGTCTTGCCGTTTAAACGGCGAAGGTGGTTCGCGATAAGAAGTTCAAAGATTAATTTTCCCTGATCACTTTCCGGGTAAATGGTAATCGGATTAAAAAGTTCGATCGAGGCATCGATTACTCGGTGAGAAATGAATCACGAAAGACCGTTAAGTCACCTTTTTGAAGAAACTTGAATAATAAAAGAAAGTAAGATTCATAATCATTTTCACAATCGAAAAGAATATTTTTCAAGATCTTTCTTCTTTTCGAATCCCCTTGATAAAATTATTTTTACTCAATTTATTTACGGAAACGTAAGAGATTTATTATTAATAAGATTCGCTTATCGGTCTATCCGTGAAGATAAAATCGATTTTTTTTCTTTTTTGATTCTGACCTTTCGAAATCAATTCCGACTCGACCTTTCATATTTAGATAAACCCTACGAAAACGATTGTCCAAGATCGTCAAATATTTATTTTGACAATCTTAATTTCGAGCTTCCTGAGATCGGAATATTTCGTCACTCGCGAAAATGCAAATTTCTCTTTGACCTTTTCACAGATTTTTCGAATATTCATCCGACGCAAACTCTGTTTCGATCCTCCTGACTCGCAAACTCGGATCATCTATTCATCTTCCTCTGCGCTTCTTCGGAAGAAAGCGCAGTTTCTTTCTTGATCGTCTGGAATAAAAAATGTGAAACGTTCCGAAAATTGTCAGCCAATCGTTCGAACCTGCCACCTTCCGTGGAAAAGTGGAAATCGGTCTTTCCTCGGGCTGAAATTTTCCCAACGAAGGAATGGAGGAATGCAGGAGGGGGGGAGAGGAGGGAGAAAATCAACGCCTTACGTCCTCGGCGTGGCATTGATTGAAGTTTGTCTTCCGTCAGAGAATCAAGATCGTCCCGACGCTTTCGTCTCGGCGGGGCCGTTATTCCATTACGCACGTCGCGTGTCAACTGTCGAATAAAGGGCAAACGAGAAAGAAAAAAAGAAAAAAGGGGAAAAAGTAAAAACGATGGCGGAACATCGGATGCAGATGCACCCACGCGACGAATTTATACCCGATGTCTTCGCGAACGACTTTGCTCCAAGTTGTTTTGAAATTTAGAGAATTTAAATCGATCAGATCCATTCTTTCTTTTTTCTTTTTCTCATCTCTCTATACGTAACCGAGTCGGTACAGGACGAACGAAGGAATTGTTAATAATTAGAAATTTGAGGAATATTTATTCTTTTCTGCGAGTATAAGTAAAAGAATCGAGAAAAGTTCCAAAATATCATTTTGCTACATATAAAAAAATAAAGCAGATCTCTCTTCACGCTTTCATTTTATAGAAACGTTCCATTTCGCGAAAAAAATAACAAAAATAACAAAGACAACACGATGATAATTGCGACAAATTGAACGAGATATCGTATCATCGTCCTTCGTTTAAATCATGAATTCTTCATCGCGTAGAATTTCATCGATAACGAAGAAGGGTGGTATCATTTTCCAATTACACCGTCCGTCCCTCTAAGGAGGGAGGAACTGGTGAAAAATCTCGTGGCACGTGCCGATTTTCACGAAGGTGTCAGCCGGCTTGACACGTGATTCCTCGCCTTCCACCCGATCGAACCGCGTTTAACCTCTTCTTCCACCCACACCCCCGGCCATAAGGGTATTTCCCCCGAAGAGATGTCTTCTCAAGGATACTCCCGCCGTGGAGAAAAATCGGCTTTCGAAAAAGCCGATTCGAGACAATCGTTTCTACGTTTCCAACTCTCATTCGAAATTAAAATTCTATTTTCTCTTCTCCTCCGTCTCTATCTGTGTTCGAGCTTGATAGGGTTTACGAGTTTTTTTACGAGAAATTTCGTTCCAATTCGAAATCTTTTTTCCGAAGAAATAAATTATCGGCTTCAAACGACTCGTTTTCAACGAATTTGCGATCGTTTCAGAAATGGCTCCTGTCGACGATATCGTGTGGATGGACTATTTTTCTTTTTTTTTTCGATGTCTCCTTTGCAGAGAGGGAAAGGAAAAGGAAGGGTGGAGAAGGCGAAAAGATACGAGGAGGGAAATAATAAATTCTGCACGCACTCGAGTATTTTTTTCCCCGCGGTGACACGAAATCACGGTTGTCGCCGGGTCGAGCCGCGTTGAAAGGCTTTTTAAATAAACCGATTACCATTCGCGGCGGCGTAATTATAAACGAAGCACCGGCCGGCAAGGCGCGTTAACGGAAACGCGCGTCGCATGCAATGCGACAGCCGAACGCACGCCCCATCCGCCGCCCATTAAATCAAAAGCCATTAAACTAATCAACGTTTCCCGCGCGAATATCGTTAATACTTTTCACCAACGATTATCCATCCATCGTGTGATTTCCCTACGTGTGCTGCGTTCGACGTTCCTTCCTTTCTTTTCTCTCCTTTTTCCCTCCTCTTTTTATAGATGGCTATCCGTCGCTCTTGCTGAGCGGCAGAACAATATTTTTCTTTCGTTCTTTTTTTGGCCGGTAATTTTGTGACAATGTGTGTATATATATATCGTGCAATCGTATTTGGTGTTGAGAAGAATGGACGAAAGGAAAGCGGTATAATTTTTTCCGTTATTGTTCCAAGGGGTTGGTTGGAAATATTCGAGGTTTTTTATTTTTTTGTAGAATAGTTGCGGCACAATGATTCTTCAAATTATTTAAAGTTACACGCGAAAGTTACTTTTGCCGGCGCGCAAAACGAAAAACGGAATTTTAACGAGGATTTGAATCGGCGGCGATGTAAAGCAGGGCGGGCATCTCGTATTCGTGAGAACCGAGGTGACAAACTGGGTTGAGTTTACTTGAGAGAGAGAGAGAGAGAGATTTCAGGTTTTAAATCCCGTGGAATTATAAGAGATTTGCCACGTGTGTGCCACCTGAGAGCCACCTCGTTAAATGCATCGACAATGCGCCTCTCTCCGTGTTACAACCGAATAAAGAAGAAAAGAAAAGAAAAAAATAGATTAATCAAAAGGGGAGCAACCTATAAAAAGATAAACGGATAAAAACCAACAAATATAATATATAAATATATATATAAAAAGATCCAAATATTAAAAAAAAAAAACAAAAAGTACAAAAAAGTAGAGTTAAGAAACGGTCAAAGACAAACGGAAGAAAAGAGGAGAAAAGAAGAAGAAGAAAAAGAAGCAAACAAAGTAAGATAGGAAAAGGTATATCGATGGAAGAGGGTACAAAGGGAGGAGAGGGTGGATGGATACCTATCTTCGAAGGTATTCGCCGCAAGGTACATCGGCATCATTAGAATCTACCCCCAGGAAACCTATCCCCGCGGCTCTTTGTATCCTCCTCCATCCCCAAGTTTTTCCAGTCCTCCTTCGCCTCGGCCCTCCCCGATTCCCACCTCTTCCCACTCCTCCCTCCCGTGGATCGTCGTCATTCCTTGTCCCTCTCCTCCCCCGCGCTTTGTCGCAGGAACACAAGGTGAATAGCGTCCTCTTTATCAATCTCTTTGAAATCTCGATGCAGCAGCATCTCGATGGATAATGCCACTGATGAACAGAGGGGGGGAGAAGGTTCCTACGATTTCGCCTCGCAGAGACTTCCAAGCGAGGGGAGGGGATTGGAAGGGGGGATGGAGCGTGGCTGACGTCTCGAGCAACGGAATTAGATTTGTTAAGAGGTTGACTCCCCAACGGGGATCCCAGCAGCGCGCACCTGCATCCACGAATAATAATGCCACGTCCAGCAGGGGGAGGAGGGGTCACGCGATTTGCTTAATTTATTCTTAACGAGTCGCGGACGGCCTCGCCTTTGTGACGAGGACCAAGCCGATTGTTAAAGGGCCTCGATGCGATAATTATCGATCCGGCGAGACGATACTCTCGGACTCTCGGATCGAGGGACGAATGGGGAATAAGGGTTTTCTTTGTCGTTCGCAAAGGGCCGCGTTCCAAGGCTAGGTATCCCCCGGCGAGGGGATGCTTTCGTGGAATCGCGAAATAATAATAATTTCATTTAGCAGGAGAAATGATCCTTCTTTCGTAATCATCTTAAATCCACCGGTCGATCGAGGAATTGGATTAAAGTTTGGGGAAGAAGGGGGATTGGATAAAATTCCTATTTGATTTTTGATAAAATCGTTAAGAGAGGAAGAATATTAAATTAGCAGAGATTCGAGACTGCATGAAATTTTTAATTCTGTTGCGATCTCCAACGATTGGATCGATCTGGAATAAGAAGAAAGAGGAAAGTTTCTTGGAACGGAATATTTGGTAAGTCTTTTGTAACGTGGACGAAGGTCGCTACCGTTTCGTTTCGTGAAATTAAATTATTCGCGGGGTGTAACGAGTGCATGCATTTTCCAAGACAACGCTTTCCGTTCCCACAAAGCGGTAATTAAAGACGGCCCGCCAAGAGAAGTTAGCCGGCTCCCCGCTTCATTTTTGTTGCACGCATTTTTACTCCGTCGTGAATTCGTTTTGGAATCCACGTTTCCTCTTCCATCTTATTCCCTCCCTACAACGTATCCAGCCAAAAGCGCTAATAATTTTATGCGGCTACAGCGCGCATTCATTTATATTGCAATTAAGAAAATAAGGGAACAAACCGAGTACCGTGCAACCCTGTTTGCAATTCTGAATTTCGCTGCCGGCGAAACTCTCGCCCATTCGACGATCATTAACATCTGTTCCCAGTTAACCCAGGGTTGGGAGAGGGTTGTTTCACGGGCAAATTATCTGTTATCAGGAAAATTGTTTAGAAAATTGTTTAAATTGCACGAAGATAATAATAGCAGTAATAATAAAGGAATACTCAAATATTTTTTAATATCGATGGGAAATGATTATTGGAGGTGGAAGGATAATTAAGGAATTGCGATTACTCTCGGTTATTTTTTAAAAGATCGCTCTGACACTGACATGGCTATTGGATACGAGGTTCGAACATTGTTTGATTTTGATTACTGTCATGTCTCGCGCGGAGTGAACAGACGTCTGCAACCCTCACGAGCTCCATTAATTCCTGTTGTGTGCGCACGCCAGTGTCTATCCCCAGACTTTCGTCACTTGTCAGATAAAAAATGATGGATCCTCCATCAAGGCTTCGACTAATTACGGTAGACAACGTTTTTTCCCCTTTTTTCTTGTATATGTCATGAAATTCTTTATTCATTTTACAACATCCTTCTTGTCCCAGAAATTTTTTAATTCAACCTCCTCGTACTCGTCGCTAGATTATAAATTTTTACGTAACTTGATAGATATCATTGTTGTGAAATTAAATAAATTTATTCTATTATCACTTACCTTACAATTACAACAATTGGATGTTAAAAAGAAAACGAGAAAAAACGAAAAATTTGATCATTCAAATTTACTCAAAAAATAGGAGAAATCACGCCATTGAATTTTCTTTTTGATTTATCCCGATATCTCAATCGGTTGCCGAGATATAAGCATTCAAAGTTTAAGAGTAAGCGTAAAAATTATGAATGGGCTCGCGATCTGACCTATATTTCTTTCCTGGAAATGCGTACTACGTCCTTCCAAGAATCGAGTATCTAGTTTTTCTAGGAATCGCGTCTGTCGCTTGTCTGGAATTTGGCATAGGTCAGTGAGACGAGGTGCGAGCGAGAGGCCCGAGTAAGCGGCAAGGATAGAAATAGAAAACGATTAAAAATTACCTTTCCCTTTACACGACGATATCTCGGGAACCGGAAGTCGTATCGAGATAAATCAAAAAGCGTTTTAAAGAGGAGGGTCCCGCGCTTCCAACCATCCTTCACTCGTTGTTTCAAAGTTAATACTTTCGGAGTTATAGCGGTTCAAAGTTTTCGTAATTTCAATGCGCTTTTAATCGACTCTTAAGGCAAGGTTGTGCGATAGATATGTTTATTCCTAGAAAAATATTCTTTATAACGATGCAATTAACGAACACTTTTTAGAGTTAAAATTCTGAATCGATTTTAAAGTTATTATCGATTTTAAATCCTACGCGTCTAAGTCTTCAAATTATATAAGTACCATCGAAGGCTTGCGAAATTAGCTTTCAAATTCTTTCTCGCTCTCTCTCTCTCTCTCGCGTAACACGATGACATCGGTGAGAGAAACCGCGGGAGGAGAGAGTGGTCGAAACGGTCGAAAAACAGTCGGTCACGTGGCGTGGGTGTACGTGCACAAGAGCAGACGGAAGATCCTTTTGCTTACCAACCGTTGGGGGTAACAGAGGGTAAGTATTCCAGCGTGTTTAGTATTCCGCCGCCATTTGATTCCTCGGCTTCGGGTACGTGGGCCGCATTGTTTTCGAGGCTGACATCTCACTAAGGCGAATAAGGAGGGTCGAGTTTCGTGGGAATTCGCCCGAGGAATATTATCGTGCCCCCTCCGCCCCCGCCTTCCCCCCGTCTAAACCTCTCCCAACCAACATTTCGTTTCTTTATCCCAGTGTTTTGTTAACGAAAACGCGTTCCGCGCGATAATTCTTTCGATTCTTCTCTCGATGCTCTTCTTCCCTTCCCGCCCAACAAACTCTTTATATCATAAGGGTTCTCGAGAGTTGCTTGAGTCCCCCTCTAAAGTAATAAATATCCCGGGCTGCTAGCGAAATTTTTCAACGTTGATTTACAACGAGAGCCGAATAATCGAACGTTACGTGATTTCACGAAAGTTTCAAAGTTGGTTGTCAACGTGAAAGATACGAATTCAAGTCAGATAAGTTATATGTATATGTGTATATGCGCTGTTCCCTTCGTTTCAAAGAAGAGTGTTTACATTCAACCTTTGCACTTTCGTTAAGACACAAATGTATTTGCCCCGCGAAAAAAAGATATCAATAATAATAGAATAATAAGAGAAAATTCTCATCAGACGATACAAGATCTCGATTTACGAAACCGATCCCCCATCCAATTCCCCATCCTCGAACCTCTCTCCACGCGTTATACTGTAATTCCAGGGTCATGTAACCTCCGTGTCTGCTCGACATTAGTATAAACCAGCCATGGTAGCCAGAAGCGCACCCCTAAATCTCGCCGTGCACGAGTGCTCGCACCCCCTTCGAATCCTTAAAGCGCGAGCCAAACCCTCTTCGACCTCGTGGATTCACGCGCCACGGATGGTTGGGAACGCGCGCCTTCTGATTTCGTTTCCAAAGTCGTGGCGTATAAATGCCTAAACACGCCGCAACCCTTCTTCGCGATTAAACGCGAGATTAACCCCGCGATCCTCCTCCACGCTACTTGATACCTTAATCTGACGGCGCCAGGCCCTTTACTTTTACCAGGCCAACAGCGGGGAAAATACCGGATGCAGACATCCGGGGGTTGCAGCTGGACATGTAAGGGTTGGATTGGGGCGGTCTTCTCGGATTTTTCATCGAGTTCGACTGGTTTTTTATTTATCTTAATTTGTTTTGTGGAAGCACGGTGCATCGCGTTGAACAGGTGTCGCATTAGAAAGATTCTTTTTTAAGATCCTTGCGATGAAGAATATTCGGGATCGAGATCACGACTTTGTCCGTAAAATTAATGTTAATTAAAAAAATAATTTTCGAAAGTAATCAGACGTCGGCGAGCACTGCTTTGACTTTAGAAATGAATATTCTTCGAGAATAATTCGCGAACGAAGCAGGAAGCAATTAAACTTTATAATAAATTTATCTTTTGCCTTCTGAGTACAAGAGAAGCAGGAAGGGACGTATTAGTTTGCTTACGTTGCTCTTAGAGATGTAACATTGTATAAAATTATCTGATACACTTTTCGAATATATATCCTTTTAATTTCTTTTAGTTTTCGGAAGAAGCAACAGTTTCTTACGATCTTTACATCTGAAATCGGGACATTTATTATCTGATCAAGTTATCAGAAAGAATCAAAATTTCTAATATTTTATTTCGAATTCTCGGCTGCCGTTCCAAGATCGTTCAATGGAAGATACACAACGACATTCCTAAACAACACGTTCATCTCTTTCCTCGACTTCCTCCTTCGACAATCCCCACACAATTCCTTTTCCATTCCCTTTCTTCTCCCATTCTACTATCCTCTTAGTCCGGCATTCTTATCACAACAGGATAGCTCGTCTCCCTTCGGTATTCCGACTGGTTGGCGGCAAGAGAAACAGACGCGTCGCCTATCGATCGGAACGAATTCCACACGGGGAATCTGTTTACCCAAATTTCGCAAGGAAATATTCCAGATATATACGCGAAAACTTCGAATCGTGGATGTCTCCACGATTGTTCGGTACTTTTCTCAAATTACCCTCCCCTCCTCTCGTTCGATCCTTGCTGCTTTCCCTCCTTCCAATAATTTCTCATGCCAAAATGTTTTCCTCCCAACGAATTCCAATCTCGTGAGCGAATAATAATTTTTTCAGAATGGGTGGCTGTTCTTGTTTCGAGAGAGAGAGAGAGAGAGAGAGGGAAAGTTTCGCGGTGGAGGAGAAATTCGTGGATATTATTTTTGTAACTTTTGCGCTGTACAAACTTCTCTTGTAATGAAAAAACGTTTTGGTAGAGTAATTCAGATTCGAAGAACGCACGAGCGTTTTATTGTAAAGAACGGGGGTAATTTAAATTTTATTATTTATATCAATGGCGAAAAAATATTTCTACGCTGACTTTCGTTTAATCTTCACCTTCTTCCTCCACCTTCGTGACATCTTCCTTCTCCGATCTTCCAAGTTTTTCTTTCCAAATAACGAACGAATAATAATAACATAAAAATTCCTAGTTTCCCAAAGTTCGTTGCAGCAAATCAACGACACGGATTAAAAAAAAAAAAAGAAGAAGAAGATGTGACCTGGTTAAGAAAACAGAGGGAGGAATACGGGGTGAAAGGAGGGTTTGGAGAGGAAGTTGGAACCGTTGAGCTTTGGCCAGATATCGGTGGTGGTTGGGGCACGAGACGTTATCCACGAGGAGTCTGGTTGGCGCCGGTTACACCGAGACACAGACTGAATGGCGCCGCGTGTCCGTTATTCTGGCACCAGACAGACTCCACACACTCCTCGTTCAGTTTTGCGGCCTCCCCGTGACCTCCCCTCCCTCGTTCGTCCATCTTCTTTCACGAGCTTTTGTCCTGTCGGGTCTCCTCGATGACTCCTGTACAGTCGCTCGCATAAACTGCAGTTGCAGAAATTGAAGCTGATCGCTGCTCTGTTCCATTAGGGGATGAAAAATATCGGCCACGCTCGCGCTGATACAGTCCCAATGAAAAACTCCTCGCTCGAAATGGAAGAGAAAATTCTATTAACGTGATTATTCGATTATTCTCGTTTAAGATAAACTAAAAATCTCGATCGTTTAAGCAACGAGAGGAGGAGGAAGAAGAAGAAGAAGAAGATAAAAAAAACTTGCATTCGAATTTGTATTCGAGCTAAAAGGATTAAATCGTATCGCGTCCACGATATAATATACGAGCTCGCTTGAAAAATGATAAGTTTAAATCTTGCAGTTTCCAGCCGCAACAAGCTCCTCGCTCCTCGATCCCAAGAAGAGAGGAGGAAGCCGATGTAGATTTAATAAAGACGGAGGTGGAGCGCTCCATGGGCAGCATTTGGAAAAGATCGAGTGGAAAAGAAGGAAGCACGTCGTAAACGTGGCGCCAGATACTTTATATCCGGCTATTTACACTCGGTGCGCAGGAAACCGGTACAGTCGCGTCGCGAAAATTTCGTCCACGATTCTCCATGCGTTTGCTTTTTATAAATTGTACCGTACCAATTGTACCAAAGGTTTAATTTTACTCGTCAATTTATAAACTGAGAGAATAATTTTAGGAACGTTTGGTAGATCCACGTTTAATGTAATTAACCCTTGTTTGATATTATTCTTTATATTACATTCGAAGTGGAGCGAGAATGATTGGAATTAATGAAAGCATGTTTAAATGATGATACTCGTGATTTCAAAATTAACCGATATATCCTTGTAACTTTAAAGAAATTACATTGAAACAGTATTCTTAAAAAGCATAAACGATAAATCAGTGATCGATATTTCCTCTTTTGTATAACTTGAAACTTTTTTCCCACGTTCAATTGATTTGAAATACTTTTGTAACTTCGAAAGAAAACCTCGATTGGAACAGCATCCTTAAAAATGATAATGAACCAACGATCAATATCTCCTCTTTGTTTCTATAAATTTCTATAATTCGAAGAAGAAATCGCGAAAACAGCATGAAAAAAAAGAAAAGAAACAATAATCAATGATCTCAACCCAACCCCGCTTCTTCCGCGTCAACAATTTGTCTTCCATAACCTCACTTCTTCCCTTCCACGCGCATTAAATAAATTAACCAACATTTCGGCCAGCCTTCAGCCGAAACGTCTCGGTCCCTTCTTTTCCAGCTGACATCACCCGACTCCCCGAGATGACTTTCCCTTCTGAAAGATGCACGATCCCTCTCTCGAACCCCTAAGCTCGCCCCAAAGCAAACCCTTCTCTCGTCGCCGTATATTTCTGAATTATGGACACGGTTGTAGCCTCTGTGTGTCCACAGAACAACCGTGTCCCAATACCAACACGATCGGTGTCCCTCCTCCCCCACGAAATACAACGAGAACGTGTTCCTGCAGACCACTTATCGGGGACGTATCCGTGAATCGACTCGCGATCCGAGGATGGAGAACGATCCGGGCGTTATCGTGCCACGGCTAACACGTGGAAATGGTAATCGGGAGGGACGGTTCGAGCGTGCATCCGATGAATGTTTAATGCGTCGATCGGATATTAACGGCCTGCTATGTCAATGACGCTCTGTTTTGCACCATTCTTACCCAAGATTTTCTCGAGTCGAAGTTTCAACTTGTTTATCCCGCTATTCCTAAAATTTACAAATTTCTGTTCAATTGCAATGGGTTATATTGTTGTAACGCGAAGGAAGGAACGATATAATCGTGTTTCTCTTCTGAAAGGAACAAGAGAGATCAATTTTGAAATGGTATTCAAACAAATCTATACGTAAATTCTATTAACCGTTTTATATTACATTTTCTGGTCCTCCATCCAATAAATAACTCCGACAAGAATCTTTAATACAGACAAAAGAATCTGCCATAAAGAGACGAATAATTCGAATCTTTTTTTCCCGAATGCCTGAAATTTCCGTTATCCGTCATCGATCTCAGACACAGGTTAAACTTCAAATCCTTCCAACGACATTCTTCATAATTATCTCTAAAAAAAAAAAAAAAAAGAAAATTAATAACACTCGAATCGACTCCGTGACGAATAAAAAATCAATCAACTCGCCGACAAGAAAGAAAGGAAGAAGAAAAAAGAAAGGAATAATTTCAGAACGAACCTTGAAAGATAACTAAATTAACCGGGAACGGAAGTTTCCACCTTTCCTCCATCTCTACGTTAATCTCGCGAAATCTAATAGAAGGATCTCCCTTTCGCTAATACAACCGGCCTAAGAGGAGCCTGGAGGGAAGACAGGGATTCGAACCATTCACGAGTAGCTTCATAATTATTTCGAACAACACTCACCGCCACAATTAAGCGGCTGTAATAAGCGTGAAATTAAACGGCGCTTCGTTGCTTACCCGGAAACGTGACTTTTTGGATTTTCGAAACTTTCCGGTTTGGCTCGACGAATCAGGATTGGATTAGGTGGAAACACACAGGGAGAGAGAGAGAGAGAGTGAATATAAAAGAGAAGGGAAAGGGTAACGAGGGTTAAAGTGCGAGTACTCGTCAATTATGAAACGCTCCTCCCTCGATCGGGGGTGGAAAATTGCGGCCCATTAAGGCGGTGGAGACGTGTCCCGGGGAAATTTTCGGTTCGAAAACAACGGTGCGTATCGAAATTCGAGAAATTCGTGGCGAAAAATTCCAATCTGTATCCCGGGATGGCTCGTGACTTTTCGTGATTTGCGAAGAATTTTTTTCCTACTTTTTTTTTTTTGTACTCGGATCGAGAGTATTTTGAATATTTCCCCTTTTTTTATTTTTATAACGCCTCCGTTGTCGCGCGTTTATTACAAATACATCATCGTTATAAACTATTCCAGGGATTTTTGATTTAAATTATTGAACAAATTGAGAATGCAAATATTAATTTTTATCCTTCCTGTCCTGTGAATTCTTATAAATATATATATATATTTTTTTTCTTCATTTTTTTTTTAGATTATTCACAATGGATTTTAAATAACGGAAGAGCGAGATTCGAAATTCATTTTTTTTTTATTTATTTTAGTATTTTATGGTTGCGGTTATCGATGCACGAATTGCCCTTATAGTTTCTCGAAAATCGTAATTTTGCTCCGTAAGGAATTGATCGCAGGAACGTTGGAAATTTATGAGAGGACGGTCCAAGTTTTTCGAGAGGAATTTTACGAAGAATCTCAATCCAATAATGGCATTACCAATAATAATTGCTGTTCGGTGGTTCTTTAGGGCTTTTGGCTTTATCGATTGTTTCGCTCGATTGTGAGTGGCGACAATAAATTAATAGTCGCCATTATTTCTTCGAGCTGAGCATGGCAAAAACGGTACGCGAATCAAGCTTAGCAAGCGAAGTTTTTGTCGAGCTACCGATCGTTGGTTCTACAACTCGTACAAATCGGTCTGTACAGGAATTCGAAACGTTGTTTCATTGTTTTTAGCCCTTTGCTTTCGTTTTGCCCTTGCGCCACTCTAACAGAAGCATATGTACTGACTATACGGCTCAATCTATGCATCTATGCATTGGCCTATCAACGAGCTACACGAGTTTCATTGAAAAATATACGTTAATAACTATTTGGAGACGAATTTTTCTTTTGCCAATGAACGATACATTGGAACAGTAAGATATATAAATCAAAGAGAAAAAAAGTATAAAGTTAATTTTTAAAAAGAATTTGTATTCCATCAAATCACGAATTCCTTCAATTACAACGATCTATAATTCATTTCCAAAAATGGAATTAAAACTCGAATAAAATTTTCCCAATTCTCTGCAACATTTTCCAAGAAAAATAACCAACTAACGAATTTAATATTTTTCTTCTTTTTTATTTTTCTTTTTTCCTTAAAATTTTCTTCCTTTTCTTCTTCTTCTTTTTTCTCTAATCAATGATACCGTTTCACGATTCTTCCCGCAAGATGTTCCAGAGATTTCGCATGCTTGGATCACGCGACGGTGAACGGAAGCGAAGGATCGCTGACATAGCGTGCATGTCAATACCGAATACGGTTCGAATACTTTGAACGGTCTGAATGCCTGTATATCGGGATCGCCTCGCGCGACCATAGACCGATTCGAACGGGGATCTGCTCCAACTACGTCGACCGTGATCGCGAATTTCCTTCAGAAACGTGACCGTAAATGTCGTGGAAACAACTGTTTATGGGACCGACTGTTCCCCTCCGATCCAATATCATTGGCGGATACAAACGATTCGCAAAATTTTGAAGAAACCTTATTTTGAAATAATTCGGGGAGTATTATGGGGACGAAAACATATATACATACAGTATATAGAGGATTCTCAAAACTTTAGAGTTTATTTTAATTCGGAGAATTGGTATCGGAGGATATCTATATTATGAGATTATGGGGAATAGAGAAGGGATGGTCGGATAATTGTTTAATACGCGTTTCTTCTTAAATAGGGATTGAAGGGAAAAGTGATTTGAAAGAGGTTAGGGAGATGTATCAACGTTTTTTAAGAGTTTTCTTCCTTATACCCTTCGGCGTGGTAAAGGAAGAGATAAAGAAGGGAATAAGAGAGAAGAGAAGGTGTAATAAGTCCTAGACAGACCGTAAAAATAGCCAAGCGCTTACCAATGAAACAATTCGTCCCACTGGTGCAAAGCAACGAAGTGTGATAACACCATGAAACTTTTACGGGTAAATAAAGACCAGCGCACGAAATAACGCGGCCATCGTAAAATTTTTACAGCTCAGAAACGAGTCCTTCTCTCACTCTCTCTCTCTTTTGTTTTTTTTCTTTACAAACTTTCCTCTCGATGTGTGCAAGTTTCGAATCATCCAATCATCAATTTCATGATACAACAATTCGTTTCGACACGATGATTACATCGATCTCGTGAATTCGTTAATTTATCTTCCTCTCACAATTTCTCCTGTGCGAATGTGGAACTCGTTCAACCTTAAATTTCCACAGCTTGCTCCTTTTTTTAATCTTTTCCACTCGCTCGATCGATTTCTAAATTTATTATCATAAATTATCGAGTTTCTTGTCCTCGATTTCTAAATTTCAGGAAATTTCAGGAATATATATACGCGTATCTTTTCCATCCCGAATATTAAAATTCGTAAATACCCGCCAGTCGAGTTCTAAATCTATCTTGAAACTTGATCTAACGCGGATTTAATTATCTTAAAAACCCGCGCGTTTCGAAATATATCCATCGAAATTCGAATATCGTCCGAATTTTTCTTTTTTATTAAAGATTTCATTTCCAAAAATCGAACGTGTCCTGCGACAAACGCGCGCGCGCACACATTCACACAAACGTGTCCATTTTGCGCAGCATACGTATCCACGCCTTCGCGTATCGCGTTTCATCTCGTTAATTAATTCGCAGCTTTCCGAGCTTTTATTAAATCTGCATAATTTATACAAACTCTCTCCTTTTCGCGCGAAAAATCCGCTACGAATTGGCGTTGATTCACGATCGGAACCCCTTTTAATTGGGAACCGGTTAATATCGCGACACATACACGCGCGATTTTACCATCGGCTACTCGATATTATTCCCCGCGTTATTTTTCGCGAGTTTGTTGCCTCGCGCTTGTTTCCCTCCTCCACGTCAAAGTTACAACGTCTGTTAGCTCGGTGAAATACGGAAATGGGTTGCGGAACAGGGGCGGCTCGCTTCGATTGAAATGTAAAATTCACGCCGCCCCATGAATATTGCCCTTCCAGCTTTTCCAGCCTCCTCCGCACCTTTTATTTCCACGGTCAAAATCCACCCACTAGGCCGGCTAAGAAATTGGAAAGAAGTTGCGTCACGGTTGGGACGCGAGATTAAAGCAACAGTTTTCCTTTCTTTTTTTTTCTAGGCTTTCGAAACAATTATGGAAACGGTTTCCTCGCTGCGACGCGTGCCATGGTATTTTCTTTTTTTTTTTTTAGAGAAATCATCTCAGTCCAGAGTTCCAACGTGACTGGAAAGAAGAGGAGGGGTTAGAAGAGATTAAATAAAAGTAAACTAAATAAATTTGTTTGAATTAGAAATGAATAATTGATTTTTGAAAGTATCGAATATTATTCGTATACGATAATTAAATAACATCCATTCGTAATGTAATTTTCTATTTTATATAAACTGTCCGTTTTAAAATATCTTTGGATAAAAACATTTTCATCCTTTCTTTTTCTTATCGATATTTCCTTGAGCATCTTTCTTTTTAACGATAAATTCCACACATTTCACCTTCACCTAACTACCTAACTTATACACATATACGCCAACAAATTATTCAGTGCTCAATTATTATCGAGTTTCGATCGTTCGTTCGCGACGAAAATTGTGCCTCTAACCGAATAACGAGGGGAAAAGTTGCGAAAGAGGAGGGAAGATAGACCGAGGGAAGGTTGAAGTTTTCACGATGCCTCGACACACAATAAAACTCCATCGATTTTCACTTAGAGAGAAAAGTCACCCATTCTCTCCCCCCCCCTTTTACATTTATTCGAGTTATCTTCGTTTGTGGAAGTCGGGGGAGAAAAAGCGTTGACGTTTCCTCTCCTTCGAGAGATCCCGCCCTCCTCTCCCCTCGAATCGAAGCCGCCATTTTTTCCATTCGTCCATCCCTTTAACCCGAAAGGAAGAAACGTCGTCCTCGACGACGAAATCATTGCGCCACCATTGTGTTATCTCGCCGCCTTATCTCACCTACTGCGCACCGTTATTTATTATTACAGCGAGAAGGGGGCGCAGGGCATTAAATTTCCATTAAAACGCGTTAAATCGTAAACGCGAATCAACGTTTCTCGATTCCGTTCCGAAATTTATGCGCGGCGATCTCGAGATTCCTTGTCGACATGACGAGAGACGCACCCTTGCGTTCGCTTACATCCCTTATCTTTCTTTCTAGGGAAGATTCTTCTGGAGGGGAAGGGATCTTATTAAGTCTCCTGAGTTTTTCTTTTTTTTTTTTTTTCTCCTCCTCCTCCAGTTGGATCAACGTTGGAAGAATGTTGAGCCCGTTTCGATAAGCGATGACGCTTTTCCCTTTTTTCCCTCGAATGGAAAATCGTTGGGATATTTTGGGGCGCTCCAACAGCGATTTAGAGAAATTTTATCGAGATCGTTATGCGTCTCTGTGTCGCATTATCGATTTGAAGGGGACGAGTATTATTAAGATTAAAGGAATCGCGAAGGAAAGCGAACGTAGTCGATCATTTTTGCGAATTGAAGAAAAAGACGAATTGTATCCTCGAAATCGTTTCGAAAAATCACACAACGTATTCAAAGCGGAGAAACGATCAAACTTCACCGCGATTCGTAAGTTTATAAGCGAAAACGCGAATCTCTCGTCACGAATTGAAGTTTTCTCTCCAACCTTCCCCTCTGTTCCTCCTTAAGCCAGCCTTCCTCAGGCTGCTTATTAATCCGTCCCTCATTATTTCGTAATGAAGAGTAAATGGATTTCGTCCCTCCCCGAAGGGGAAGAAAAGTGAGCTTAGCGATCAACATCGAATACAATTTTTACAAGAGAATGAATTATCATCCTTGAATTAGTCGTTATCGACAATTTCAAAATATATATACGTAGCTTGTTATTACTTACAATCATTGTTATTAATTGATTAATAATAGTAGATAATACAATACGTATTTACGTATTTATAACACGTCATTTTACGATTTATCTGTTTAAAATTTAGGGAAATTTAGGGAAATTTGTAGTTGTACCAAGACGAATTAAAGCAGCGAAGCATCGTACGTTGAAAGTTTTCGGCGGGTATTAAATTCAAATTGTCCACAAATATTTTCCCATCGAATTTTCCAAACTCGAATATTCTTACCGAACTCGAACGTCTTCCGGATGTTTGGATTCCCAAGACGAGGAACCTTTCTGCCTGTCCTCCCGCTTTATTTTCGTCAGAGATGCCGCCTTCCCACCCCTCGGTAACGTGGTTATGGAAATTACGAGGCCTCGAAACGCTTTGGAACAACTCCCTCCGCTGCCTTGCCAAAAACTTTCTTGTATTCTTCCTCGTCGTGGAAACAACCAACTTGTACGGTTAATGAACGTTTGCTCGATCGTAAACGATAAGTTTTTCCAACACTCCAGTTTCAATGTTAAAAGAGAATTTGCTCGAATTTCCAAGAGAATTTTGAAGAGAAACGATCCGATATAGAATAGCTATCTTTTCCAACTGTTTTTCTATTCGCTTCTCCTTACCCCTTTTTAAAATTCACTCTGCATTTTAACTCGATCAAAATCGCGATATTTCAAGGGGTTAAATTTTCACCGACTAATGGCGGACAGAAACGTTGCCGTATTGTCGAGGAGGGGAAAAAAAACAGCTTCGAATTGACTATCTCGTTGTCATCCGAAGTATTCGAAACGGTACAAAGAACTTCAATCGTCGATTTTCTCGTTCCTCCCCCATTCTTTCTACCCCCCCCCCCTTTTCCTCTTTTTCCTTTTTTCTTTTTTTCTCTCTCTCTCTTTTTTTTTTTTTTCTATTCCAAACGCATTTCACGTCGGAAGGAATTCCGACCGAGTCAAATATTTCGCATCGTAACGGCCGAACGATTTCAACGTTTAGCGAATTAATTATTGGGGGAGTGGTGCACGCGTTTGGAGGGGAGGAAGGAGGGAAGGGGAGGGAGGCTGTCAGTTGTTACAAATTCACCGCGATTTGTTGGCTAAAAGCACTCGAGACGTCTGCATGAAAATTCACGTCAACATTCAGTTGTGCACGCTAACGATCTGTAAATTCCCTGGAAATTAGTTCTCAACCAACGCCACCTCCTCCTCCTCCTCCTCCTCCCCTCTCCTCCTCCTCTCGGTCCACCCTTTATTGTCGAATGCGTGAAATTGTTGATCGACGATTCGTTAAGGTATGCAACCTCCTCCTCTTTCGGCCATGCACCAAAACTGTTCTGTAATATTATTTCATCGTATTTACGCGTCCTTCGCGTCCAATATACGTTTATCAATCTACAATCTTACAATCTATTCCATTTCAAATATAGAACGCGTTTTATTTTTGTTGACTAGCGATATCTGTGGAAATTAAGAAGAAAGAAAAGGTTCTTTCTTTTCTTTTTTTTTGTATCGAAAAGAATCCATTTTGTTTAAAGGAAATAACCGTGTGATCCCCCATCGTTACTTATTTCACGTTCTTTTCCTTTTTATCCGGAGATCGAATATAAATTATGAGAATTCGAAGTTTCTCGAAGATTATTGTTTAGTTATCCTGGCTGGTGGTTCGTTGTTTTATTCCCCTTAAATATTTTCCCAACTTCCCACGAAACTGTGAATAAAAGAATATCGTCCATCCATTCGTTTCGATGCGACACTGTTGGTCAAACAAGAGGTTGGGAAGCGTGGCGTCGAGTTTCGACGGGATCGAGCGGTGTCGCGAGCGAAATTACACAGCACGTGCTCGCGGTAATCGTTGTTCTTCGGAAAATATTCAAGAAGCTACAAGCTGGGCCGGAAACACGACAGTTTCGAAAGTTTCGACGATAAGAAAAAGATGGGGAAGGGCAGAGGAGGCGGAAAAGAGGACGTCCTTTGTCGATCGCAAGTGGCGAAGTGAATTGAAAACTTTCCTCCTAAGCTTCTTCTTCTTCTTCTGCTGCTACTACTTCTTCCTCCTCTTCTTCCTTTTCCACGCTGATATATTTTTTCTCTTTTTTAACTCTCTCTCGTCCTGCATTTTCCACATCCCCTTCACCGGATCGAACTTCTGTTCTCGCGCAACTTCCAAGTATTTTCGGTGGAACCCTCTTATGGCCGTTTTATAATCCCCCTCGAGATGTTGTTGCTCCCCCTCTTTCTCTCATTCGTCTATTATCGTGCTTGAAAATGATGATGATCAAAGATAAAATTTAATCCAGTTTCCCCCTTCATCGATTACTTTTACAGTAAGAAGTGAGAATTGGAGAATTTTGTGAAAGGAATAGAAATCGAACAAAAACGTTCCATTCTTTCATATTTTTCTCTTCGTGCTACCGACAGAAATTTCGTCACCATTTTTTAATATCATTCCTTTTTTTCATTATGTTTATGAAAACGTTTGAAAATCCGGAATATAAACTTATTCAATTTACTACTTTCCTTTGTACCGCGAGTATTATACAATAAATTATTTAAAGAAGCTTTAAAAGAGTGAAACATAATTATAATATATCGATAATCAATAATAATACTTAGACTTTAATTAACTTTTAACGTATATATTATATTATATTATATATACACATAGTGTTCATATGAACAAACAAATGCGAGAGAGAAAGGCTGAACAGATATGGAAGCATTGTAACAAAATGGTATTAACAAACAGAGAAAGTAATTAAAATAACTGGAATAATAGCGGCACGGAACAACAATACTGGAGAAGAGGGGGAGGGATATTTGTACATGCCTGAAATTCATTTGTTTGGCGGATTAATGGCAAGCTGAAAATTAATTATTTAATCATAATCGTTAAACCGTTTAATACCTTTTAAATACCCCTCCCTCGCGGAGAATTCGAATTTCGAGTCGATTTTCGAATCTCTCGATTAAATGTTTCCCCAGAAAAATTCAACCATAAATTCGTCCTATCCATCGATGATACTTGGCAAATTTTACGACGTATATCTCGCGTAATTTCACGTCGAGATTAAAATTATTAAATATTCGCGATCCCGTGCAACGAAAGATCGTACAATTAGAAATAATAATTCTGTCAAAAAGAATTAATCAATTCCTCGGATATACCATTCTGATAGATTGAAATTTTCATTTCGATTCGTGACAATGACGGAATATTTTATGCCGATAAAAACTCGGATTTATCTCGGTTCGTTATTACGTTATTAAAACGAGATATAAAATATAAAGCTTCTTTTTGATCCGTGTAAAAAAAAGGGGGAGGAGGAAGGAGGATCCTTTATCGTGGCACGGGAAAATATCATATCAATGATGTTTTATCCAGTTTCTTTTTTCTTTTTTCTTTTTTTTTTTAACGCGATTCAAATTGCGTCTCGCATTTGCCACAATTTCCTTGAATACCGATCCGTAGATCCAATAAATATTAAACTCGTCGTTATGCATTGGATATCAGGATCTAAATAAAGGAATAGAGAGTCGTTCTAAATGTTATGAAAAATATAAACACGAGGGAAGGCGCAACAACTTGTTTGAATTCTCTCCCATCATAAATATACACGCGCGCGTGTATATACATAAATTCATATCTCTATGATTCGTATCGATTGACGGGTTTTATCCATTATGGATCACGAAAACATTCCGTATATAATTCTATTTCATTAATTTGAAGAAAGGTCTAATTCTCGTAATCGAAAATACACACGTTTCTATCTATACATTCCACCTCTTATTTTCCCCTTCGATCGTTGATTTTTATCAAATCCATTTTTTTTTCCTTTTAAATAAAAGGAATACTTTCTCGATATTTCAAAATTCAGATTAATCAATCGTAGCTCCTTTTTTTACTTTTTTTTTTTTTTCGAAAACTTTCCCTTTTCATTTGTTAAAAAAAATGTGTAAAAATTTACGAAAAGATCGATGGATCGTAAAACTTTTCATTCGTAAAATATTTCTTTGACCATCGTCTTCCCGTTTATTTATTTATTTATTTATTTTTCTCCCTCGTTCTTCTTTTTTTTCGAAATTCATCTGGACACACGTTTGGAAAAAAAAAAAAAGAAAAAAGAGTGCACTTTCTCGATCATTTCGGTTCTCGATCGATACGACACGCCGTGCCGCGTATTATTTCGAAATTGGCACCCGGCATTTTTCCATTTCGTTATGGGAGGGGGGTGGAGAGCGGAGGCCGAGAGCTTCTGGCAATTTATTTAATTGGGCCGACGTCCATCGCGGATAGAGATGGACGGGTTAATTGATGCACGAACGAAAATGGATTAAAGATATACATCGATAGGGACAACGTTAATGGGAATAGCTTAAATAATTGATCGTTCGATCACCCCGTGCTCCTGCATTCCCTGCATTTTTATTCTGCGAACGAAAGTGTGTTTAAACGTGCGTCCCCTAGCTAGCTGTTTCGTTAGAAATATTAGTTTTCGAAGATTTTTCTCGTGCGAGAAAGATTTTGAAAATTGGCGTTAAACTTTTAATTTTTGGCGTTTCGAGTTATTGGCAGGAAAAAAAATTTCCATCCAAGCTTATATAAGATTTTTAATCGATTTTCGATACTCGGATACATTTTTATTTAAAAAAAAGAAAATATACGAATATTACATCGAAGCATTATAAAATTTTCTCTTTATTTTATCCAAATAAAATACTTTTTTACCTGTAATAAAAAGAAATACAAATAATTTAAATTTGTTACGATCGTCATTCTTAACTCGCAAGATTTTCCTCTGAAAAATATCATTTTTATCGAGCAGCTTATATAAAGATTTCCCTTATTCTTCGAATATATCATAATATACTTATACATTCTGCATTCCGTATATTTCTCAACATACACAAACATTATTTTTTCACACAACGTACAAACGTAATATTTTAACGTAATGTATGGTAGAGCGATAAAGTTTTTGACAGAGATCCATTTTTGATCGAGACGCGTGAGTATTTAAAGTTTCAAGACAATGGTTGAAGACGTATACGTCACGGCGCTGAAGAGCATTGTAAAGTTTCGTTACAACAGGCTTGCCCACTTTATTACGGTTGATGAAAAAGTATAGTGCTTCCTCATGTTTACGACACTTTTATTACGAAAACAACTGTTGGTCGCGAGCCCAGAACCCCCTCCTCCCCCTTCCAATAGTTCTCCGTTAAACTTCTATTAACTTTCATGAAATTCTCTCCAGGCAAGTGGCACGTGAATTCCATGGAATATTCACTCACCATTTCTTTCGTCGTCCAAAATCCATCGATCTTTCGACAAATTAATCGTGACAAAAAATTTAATTCAACATTTGTAGTTTTTATTTTCTGCAACCGAGGTAATTTCGTCTGAAGTCCAGCACAGGCCAAAAGCAACACGGTTTATGGGAATTTCTCTATTATAGTTTCTGACTATACGTAATATATATATATATATGTATAAGCAATCTCAGTACGATTGCTTCCCATCGTATTACTGGATTTAGATTATGCTGCTTTGGCGAAAATCTGCTGTCTGAATAAATTGTTGCATCACTACTATTGTTATTATTGCAGAAGAAAAGAATATTTTAAAAAAATATCCATACATTGGTAAATAATAATAACCTTCCTCGAGATCATTCACTGAAATTTGCAAACAATTTGTAAAAATCTATCCATTTCAACTAAATATTTAAATCGAAGAAAAGATACAATGATACGATTGT
The DNA here is from genome assembly GCF_029169275.1 of Apis cerana. NCBI lineage: Eukaryota > Metazoa > Arthropoda > Insecta > Hymenoptera > Apidae > Apis > Apis cerana. The sequence continues at coordinate 10,610,669 of NC_083862.1, read as the reverse complement.
TTCAATTAATAACCTCAATTCCAAGATCATCCACAAATCTGTAAAAAAAAAAAAAAATGGCAATTCTTTCAAATCGAAAATCAAAAACGTAATTTTTCCACGTAACCTCGTGCACAAATGGAAAAACTACAAAACTTTTTCATCGGCGGACATTTTACCGGAATCGATAGCGATTAATTAATCGATTCGAGTCCTTTGAAGGGAGCCGGAAGTCCTCCGGTTGTCGCCGAACGCACACGTCCCTCCGCGCGCCCCCGTTGAAAAGGTGATGGTGGTATAAAGCTTTTCACGTGGGTCGAATTGTTCGAACGTGGTAAGTCTGTTATGGTGGTGGTTTGGTCCTTTTCAAGGGGACGGTGGAAAATCGTTTTCCAGGCGGCCATTGTGGCGGGTAAGCCGATTCCTCGTTGTCGAATAGAAACGATTTAGTATCCCGATGTACACGGGGGCGTCGTGGCATCCTTTCGAATCTAACGGATCTAAATCACGTTCCCGTATTATGCCGCGGTATCAATAAGGCTTGGACAGAGAGAAGGGGGGGAAAAGAGAGAGAGAGAGGGAGAAAAAAGGGGGAAAAAAGGGGCAACGTCTTTGTTCTCTTTGGCTCTTTCAGGACTGGAACTGGCGCGCTTCGAAACCGACTTTCCTCTCTTCGGAACAGCTTTTAACAGGATTGAAAGCTGATGAACGAAAATAGGATAGCTGCGCATAGTGTACACAACAGTTTTCTCTGTTCGTGGTATATTCTTTCTCGTTCCCTTGCCTGTCGATTATTGCATTGTTGGATTTTAAGTAGCTCCGCGGAGCAGTCTCATTGCGGATTTGTAATTGGAATTTCGTCGCGATCGAGTGAATTTTGAAATTTCGAAATTCAGTAGATTTATTTATCGAATTTTCCTTCCGACTTTAACAATCTGAAATATCGGTCGAAAATTATCATTCAATTGTCATATCGTGACACAATGATACGTCATTTTAATATTTCGCAATTTTTATCCCATTTTTATCCGGTTTTATTTAAAAAAAAAAACAAACAAACAAACAAAAAAGGAAAAATAATTTAACAAAAATTGACAAATACCTATATATGCTCTATGTTACGCGATACGCGAGTTGTCACGACTTTTTGTTCGAAAATCTTTTTGGAATCTCTGTTTGGTATCTGTACACTCGGCTTTTTATTAACTGCATTTGTTTCCTATTGATGGTGTGCAGAGCGTAAATGGTGGATGTTGTGCTTTTTTGATCGGTGTGCGTGCAAGGTTCTGCCTTTGTAGGTATGACGGTTCTCGGATACTGGACAGAAAATTGTCACCAACAAATTCCGCGCTATTGTTCCCCCATTTTTACGGAAATTTTCCACGGATATATGGTATTTTTATTGAGAAAGATCGAATTTCTATATCAGCTTGACCAAACGTTCGCGTCGTCCTCAAAATTTATATTACGATCACAAGCTTCTCTCCTTTTTTCATCCTCAACCTTCCAATTTAATAAAATTTCTTTCCACGATCCATTAACATCGATAAACCTCTTTCCCTTTTTAAATCCTCATTTTAATCGATAATCCCCACTTTGCTCATTGTTATGCGCCTAATATATATCCCCATACAATCTTCGTCCCAATACACGAGATCTTTCAAAACAGATTTATCACCTGGAAAAAAAAAGAAATTTCAAACCTCATAACTTTCCTCCTCGCGTTGGAAAAATCCCCCAAAACTCCACTCCTTTTTTATTTCAATGACAATCCAATCCAAACGATATATCCAAATACTGGATAATATTCCTACGTCCATAAAATCCCCAAATTTTCATTTCATTTTCAAAAAACCAATGTAAAAAATTAAACGGATGCGCGTGTGGAAGATACACATACACATAAGCGGAACGGTTAACGCATCCCCTATCGCCATATTGGTTTATGTCCAACGGAGGTCAAAAGAGGGGAAGGGGGCGAGAGAGGCGCGCGAAAAAGACGAGCGAGGGCGATCATGACCCGACAACGCGGCGAGGAATTATGGACACCATTATACGGAGAAAGATTAGAGGCCCTCGTAATATTTTTATTACCTCATTTCACACGTACACAGTAATGCAGGAAGCCCAGCGCACAGGGGAGGGCACAAATCGCGTCGTTCTGGGAGGAGATCGTATCCGGGATGTGATTCCCTCCTCTCTTTAAGGAAAGGCATGAAATCCAATTCCTCGGGCAAAAAACCCCCCGATTAACCGCGGACCTCGTTGATCATCGCGGATTAGGTCCTATTACGTTAATCGAATATCGACTGAAGGGAGGGAGGAGGAGGAAAGAGAGAGGTTAGGTGATCGGCTCGTGGATGGAAGGCGTGGCGAAATCTTGTTAAAGGACACGTTCGGCTGATTCGCGCGGTTTTCGACGTTGTTTATCGCTCGAACGTATGCGCTTTGAAGAGATTGGTTTGATCCCCCTTGCAAGGAGGGGGGATTGTTCAAGGAGATTTTAATCGTGCGTGTGATCAGTTCGAGTTTCGCGATCATTATTGCTCGAATATCTGCGAAACGAATTTTCTTTCGTGACTCAATTTACATTTTCGCGAGGTAATTCCACTCTCTTGGTTACTCGAAATATGTGAAAATCGAACGACGCGAGGACGATGATCCCGAGGAAATGGGGTGGCGAAATCAATTTACAATTTGCCGCATCGACGCGAGAGTGCTCTGTAAAAAATGGCGGGCCGCAGAGAGGAGTACGCCTCGAAGGAAGGGAGGGAAGGTCGAGAGAGTGGAGCGAGAGTATGAAACTTGTTCTCGCGGGAACCGAAATCACATCCTTAATTTCCATAAAAGAGTGCGAAGGGCCACTCTATCCGCTCTCGCTTCTTCCCCTTCCTTCCCCTTTCCTCCACTTTTCCGCCCCGTCTTTCACCCTTCATCCGATCCTCCCACGGGTGAGAAGATCGCCTCCTCCTCCTCTCTCTTTCTCTCCTCTTCCAAGAGGAGCTCCAAGCTTCGTAAGCATATCTCGTTCATCCTCTTACCTCGTTCGCGACTTTGCCACTCAGCACACCCTCTCGACCCTTCTCGTTCCATCTCGCGCCCCCTCTTCGTAACTCTTCCCTTGTGTCGACCCGGGTCAACGTAATTACCGACGAGAGAGACACGGTTGCTCATTTCCCCCCTTTGCCCCGAGTTTCGAGCGACGCTCGCGTGTATCGATGGATCCTTCTTTGGAGTTGAAGCTTCATCGCGTTTCGACATTTTATTTATTTCTTTTTTTATTGCTGAGAATTAGAACGTTCGGGGTAGAAAGAATTGTGCTCGAGAGGGAAAACAAGTTGGAGTGAGATTAAATTGTTATTAAGCAATTGTGTAAATCTGTCGAAAGGAAATTCGAGCAATTTCTAAATGTGCGCGAGGGAAAAAAACAAAGGAATATTTTTATAAACGGGGCGCAATATATATATATATATATTCAACGTGATGTTGTCAGGAAAAATGCATTATGCGTAGTCGATTCGAAAATACTTGTTTGAACGGAGGGGAGGGGGAAAAAAACCATTGCTGGCGCGATTAAAAAAGGAAATAAGTGGTCTTCAAAAATACACACGGAAAAAAGGAATATGCACGAAGGAAACAAATAGCTGTAGTTGATTAACAAGAAAAAAAAAAACGACTCCTTTTCAAACGCGAAAATAATAAAATTTCTTCCTTTTAGACAGATTGCTATTTAAATTCATTATACAACAAATATTATCTCATTAAATTATTTTCTTCTAACTTAACGAATCTGTCAGATCGCAAAAGAACCACATTGATTCGAATTACTCGACTCAACATGCCCGCAAAGTAACCGTACACGTTTGCCAAAGAAAAGGCATTTTTATTCACATCGATATCTCGATCCGTTCTCGAGATACATCGCCTCGAAGCGCGTCGTTTCGAGGCGCGCGGAAACTTGAATGGCGGACGAGTCCCCGGAAGCGGCGTGACCCACTTCTTCTTCGCGGAAATACGCACGTCGCGTAGTAGCGATAGTGAAAAGAGAGGCGAGGGAAGAGAGAGGGGGAAAAAAAGGCTGACTCAGCGCGTCAGTGGGCAGTGGGGTAGGTCAGTGTAACGAGTGAGAGGGGCGCAAGCGGGACGAGCGAGCGAGACAGAAAGCTAGAAAGGTATTCAAAATTAAGCCTGTCTTTAAACGGCCGTATCTCAAGAACGGAGGGTCGTAAGAAGATGAAACAAAAAGAGTCTCGAGGAGGAGATTTCGAGGCTTCCAGTGGTGTACTTACGAATGTGATTCGGCGAAAGAGAATCGACGAGGATTGGGAAATAGGAGGATTTTTGAACAGAACGATTCCATCGATGGGGACGAATTGTAAGTAATAAGAAATTGTAAACAGATTGTACGTAGTAACGCGATTACGTTATATCGACACGAATGTCTCCTCCGTCTTTTTATTTCTAAATTCTTTACAACTCTCTCGATAAATTTCGCCGATAACATTATCACGATCTTTCCAAGAGGATAATAAAATCAATGATTCTACGAGGAGAATTCTAATCGATAGAATACAAAAACCAATAATCCAATAATCACACACAATCGTTGGCAAAGGCAACAAAACATGCGAGGTGAACGATGTATTCAACGAGCACGAATTATTTATCCGAATTTTTAGAGTACTCTATCCGGTTTAAAACGATGGAAAGCGTCGTGAGCATCTCCTCCTGCTGGAGAATCCACACGCAGCTCGGTTCACCGTCCAGGGACAATTAGCCGGGGCCGGAAGCGGTTAATTGACAGGGCGGAGATAAAAGAGGTTGATCGAATCGTAATCGAGGCTTCCACGATCTCGAACACGTCAATAGTCCCCGTCAGACGTCGTCCACGTTCCGATAAGTCTGTCTGGTCTGCGTGACAAGAGCTATTCTCCGTGGACCCGGCCCCAGAGGAGTACGTCGGTGCAAATTGAATATTTGGATGTTTCGTTTGTCACAACTGTCTGTGCAACGTTTCTCGAGGAACGTCGACTACGCCTCTGATTTACAAAGGATATTATCGCGATGGGGCCGTGCTTTGACGGTCATTCACTTGTCGATACTTGTTTCCTCCTTCCCTTCTAATATTTCTCATTTACTTTGCGATATTACGTACACTTTATTATCAATAATTTCATTGTAAAAATAATCGTATTTGGAGAATCGTTGATAACAATTGCGGTTGTAGACGGATCGTGTTTTTTTTAAATTATTTCCTCAAATATCAAGGGGAGAAATAATCCAAGATATAAAACTTGACAATGTATTATTACCGCGATATTTGTATTCGTCAGATTTATTTTATATCGTTTGTCTAAATTTTTTAAACACTTTTATTGGTTCGGTCGAACAGTAAAGCGTAATTTATACGTTTTATTAATAAAACGGTGAACACACGGTTTCTAAACACATTAATAGGACACGACCACGCAATGGAGAGCGAAAACGGCCACGAATTATCCGTTATTCATGATCGATCGTCTGAAAACATCGGACGGGTGCAATGGGCACGAAAATTTCAACTTGGAAATTCGTAAAACGAAATTCACTTACCTCGGTTCCGGATGGTCCCTGCGGAGCATCGTCGTCGAAAAGTTGCCGCGACAAGGGAGATAATTAATGAAGGATGAGACGCAGCCTCGCGCCACGAACTTTGCCCATCGTTCGACCCAATTTCCACCGTTCGGGCAATTTGTCAATGTAGCGGGATTTTTCGATCGTAAGATTGTCGCGAGAGGCCTCGTCTTCCGGTTTCCTCCAAAGAAACTTCCGGTCCATCGTTCGTCTCTTCGAATAATTGCTCGATTTTTATTGGAAAATTTATTTCGATATATAAAACGTATCCGTGTTTGAATCGAATGAATTTACGATGTAACAATTTTTTTGTCAAATTTGTAAATTTTTTATATTTGCAAAATATCCGTGCGAAATATATTACGAGCATCGAGTCGATGTGAGCTGTTAGAAGTTTCGATTTAGACTGAAATCAAATATATATACATAGTGTATATATATATACACATACACTTGGAGTAAAGTCGTGGAAAGGAAAATATTTTGGTATTCGTTTGTACGAGAAATTTTCTGATTGATCGTCTTCTTACATGTAATAGTTCGTATAGTATATGCTCGAAATGGGGAAATTTTTCAAAAAAATGCTCTTTATCTCTCTGTGAATAAAAAATAATGTATTTGAAATTCTTTTTTTTTTTGTTCTTTTAAATACAGAGACAAGAGAAATTTGATTTAAATCGTGATTGTGACTCGATGCGAAATTCTTTTTTCACTTTTCCTTCTCGCACTATCGATAAAATAAAAGAATAAAAGAAAGGGGTTCGTAATTATTTATACGATGTAATAATATTCAATTTCGAAGAGACTTTGAACATCTTCGAAGAATAGGAGAGAGGTTAAAGAGAACGAACAATTAAAAAAAGATCCACAGGAAATACACAATGTACAATATAACGTTGCGTTTATTATTATCATTAGTCATTAACCACAATCGTTAAACGTTCACTTTCGTATGATACAATGTTAGTTTCTATACACATTTCTCCTCCTCCTCCTCCATTTTCCCTCTAAAGTATCCTCTTAATCTGCTTACGCCTATTTAATAGTTAGTTCCTTTTCTTACGTTTCCTCTTAGTATCCTGTATTTTTTATATACAAAAGCGATGGATCATTCGTCCATTCGGCTAAAGCTACGAACAATCCAATTTATTTATTTATTTATTTATTTTCTCGCGATTGCGGTTGGTCTAGCACGCGACTCTATTTCTCATTCCTCTCACTTTTCTTTTTTTTTTCCTTTTCACTCTAATTTCTCACCCTTTCTCACTCTCATCCCCTAAAACATCCAATTATTCTTCTTTGAATCGCTCGTTCCGCTCGAGGAATCTTCTTCTTTTCTCTTCTTTTTTTACGTTTCTCAAAAATTTCCTTACATTGACACGTTTTCTAATCGTCGTTCGTTCATTCTCTCTCGTTTACGTATATTGGCTAGAAAATAATTGACAAAAACCTGTCAAGTAAGTTGACAAAATTTCAACCACCACACTCGTATCCACTCGCCCTTAGTCGATGGATTATTATTTATTTATTTATTTCTTCTTTCTTTTTTTTCTTTTTAAGGGTGGTTTTTATTCAGAAGCGGAACGAGCACGATTCTCTCTTTCTCTCTCTCTCTCTCTCTCTGCTAATAGCGACAGGCACACGATTGTTCTTTGATTGTTAAATAAAAAAATATCGCGGGAAGGACGATATACGTGGTCACTCTTTGGCGAAGTTTTTAACTATTACTTTACATACTTTGTAAACGGTTGAACAAAATTATTTCTTTTTTCTTTTCTTTTTGTCGAAATTTTCGTCAAATTATTTTCTAAATATAGAATTATGGCGAGTGTTTTTTTTTTTTTTTTTTTCTTTTAATTATTATTATTCGTAGTTGAACTACCGCACATCAAAGATTTCGATTTATCTCGCTAAAAAATAATTCTGCCATTTCTGCGTTAAACTATAGAATTTCGGATTAGTAGATTCGCAAAGCGATCACGTTCACGTTATATATACAATCATGGCAAATCTTCTATCGTTTTACTACTTGTAGAAACTTTTCTCAAACTTTCCCCCTGGTATGGTAATATCTCGAATTTCCAGAAGAATTTCAAGTTTTCCTTTCGAATCGTAATCGACGTGTCCGATCTAAAAGTAACGAGACCGATTTCTTTGTAACTGAAATTCATATAATATAAAGGATAAAGAATCGAATTAATGGTAATAAAAATATAACAGTTATCAACAGTCTCCTAAGATACGACGATAGATTAATTAAACAATGAATTTAAACGAGAAATATTGAAAATTTCATTCGTCGATCAAAAAAAGCAACGATTATTTGTAAAAATTTTTACAAATACAAACAAAGATAAAAGAAACTTGCCTCGTTCTTGAAATCCATTTTCGTTTACATTTAGATTTCGCAATGTAATCCACAGCCGAGTCACTGAAAATGATTCGTGCAAATATCTGTTACATTCTATTTCGACGAAAAAAATCAATTTAAAAAAGAAAAAGAAAGAACGAATCACCATTTCGAACGGCAAACGAGGTCTCCTTACTTTCAAATCAACCGGATAGAAAGAACACGTTCCAGAAAAATACGTTAAATCGGATTAAATCGTCGCCGAGGAGACACGATCAATTAGAGTGTTGGACATCGGTCGAGGCGAGTATCCAAGGAAATATTTCCATTGCACGCTCGCCTCGATTTCGAGGCGTCCCCTCCCTCCCTCGAAAGAACGACGAGAACGATTTCCGGATGGTGTTCAGGCGACAAATACAAATTCCAGCTGCGCTCAAACACACTTATCATCCCCGTCAGAATCGGTTCGGTCGCGATAGCTCGAGAAACGAGCCGCCTCTGGAACCCGTGCCCGTCCCTGGTAGCTCGTGAATCTTCCACCCCTTTCGCAAAGAACGGGGATGCAGCTGCCGGGGAAACGAGGCAAATCGCCGCCTCCTCGAAACACGTATACACCTTCGATCGATCGTTTCCTTGTTTCTTAATTACCGCGTTTTCGTCATTTGATGATATCGATCACATCGTGTCTCGTACATTGAATCGAAATTTTTGTGTGATTCTTTTTGGAGGATGTTGCGAAAAAAAGGGGTATTCGTATCCGAAATCGAAGGTTTTTGCGAATTGAAATAAGCTGGTAAAATGTAACTGTTCGACGGAGAAAATGAAAATTTTGCGTTAATTTCAACAAGTTGTACGTGACAGCGACAGGGTTCTTTCGCTAATATTTATTGGAATTTTCTCCAATTTGTCCCTGAAACGAAGAGGATCGATGAACTCGTCTCAAAATTTCTATCGATTTATCCCTACTTTCGAAATCACGAAACGAAACAGAATTTGAGAACTCGAAATCCGGGACACAATGTTAATTAATTAGAATTTTCTTAATCCTATTATCCTCCGATCTTCCTCGTCTCTCACGACGCTTTGGATGATCGATGGAATTGTCTGCGATTGGACGAATCGAGTCCCCTGAAGTTTTGTCGTGACCATGTCAAGCTTATGCACAACGGTTTTAGGAAAATATCCGCGTGAACCTGTCGCGTTGAAAGCCGAAAATGTCTCTGGTTTCGCGTTGGAGGCCGCGGCGATTCAGACGACGTTGTGCGAGAGGGAGCCATCGTCCTGCCACGTGTTCGCTGGAAAGAAAAAGTCATCTTTTCAGATTCTCATCGAGACGATCCCTTCGCTAAACGTAAGAAGTTTGGGGGCTGCTCGAGCCTGGATAATTTCCTGGGTTACCTCTATAGTGCATGTCCTGGGCCATCGATGGACACTTCGCATCTGGTCTCTGTTCAACAGAAAAAGAAAGAAGAAAAAGAATTTTATTTCACAGCACAAATGTTCAAAAACTTGTCAAAATTAATCAAAATCCTATCGTTTCGATTATAATTTTCGATATTCGTTATAATTTTTCCGATATTGAATTAAATTAAATATACGTTAATTACTAATAAAAAAAAGAAAAAAAACCTACTTTACAATTTTTTCTGAATAATCTTAACCCTCTTCGATATTTATTTCTAAACAATTTACCGAACGTATCGCATTTTTATGTTCATAAACGTACTATATATATATTTATCTCGACGATAAAAAGAAGAAGAAAAAAAAACCCTTCACGATTTAATTTTGAACTCCGAGCAGGCGATCGTAAAGATCTATCAATCGAGCAACACCTCCCCCATGCTCGGCTCCCATCCCCCTCTTCACTTCGGCGTTTAACCGATGAAAAATAATCACACGGGCGAAGTGCGCGGGGGAGAACACGAGGAAGAAGTGAATTCACCTTGCGAAAATCGATGTTCGTCCGTATAGTCCTGTAATGAAGATCCTGTAACGGCCTCGAATTGTTTCCCAGGGGCGCTTTCGGGGTGGTCGGAGGCCCCTGCATTAGTTTCCTTAGTGCGTAAAGCTGGAAATGGGATTAGGATTACGATGTAACGATGCCGTTCCCTCGTTCAATATTTAACCATAAAGCAGAGCTTGTTAAGTAATGGCGCGGCCTGGAGGGGGTGGAAGCGAGGTTGGAAGCGCAAGAATAGCAGCCGGGGGGTGGAAGGGATCGAATCTCGAAAGTAATGTACTTAGGCTATCGGTGTTGGTGCGCCTGACACCTTATTAAATTATTTATTGTCCCGCGATTAATTTTGCAACGGTGGAGGAGGATTAATAACGGTGGGCCAAGGATTTACGCGCGTAAATTCCACGATAAAATTTAGCGCGGACTTCCGCCCCTCTCCGACTTTCTTCCGCGAAAATAAGTAACCTCTGCTCCTCTTCCCAGGGGAGGGTAAATAATTAAACGAGGCTCGCGCGCGAAGGGAAGAAATTTCTTCTTTAACGAATCCGTGTGCTGGCTATTAGGCCAGGACACGCGTGTTTTTAGTTAAAAAAAGATTTTATATTAAGCGGTATCACGGTATGCTTGTTTACGAGAGATTCTAATAAAAGGACGAGTTCGTTTGTTAGAATATTCGTTAAAAAGTGTAAGAAATAATATAGTACCGCGTTAGGATAATTTGTATAATAAAAGCGTCTATTTAAATGATGAATTTGAGTTCGTACTACTTTTAATAAATTAAGGGAAAATGTATGCTTTTAGAGATAAGGTTTAAATTTCATCGCTTGTGAATACATTTACTTAGCAAATTAATATGTGCATGTATTGTGTAACAAGCGTGTGCATTTACTGAATTAATACTTAATAATTCTCTGAAAAAGAAAAAAATTCTTTTTTTTTTTGAAACGCTTATAAAATCAATATACCCCTCCCTCTCTCTCTCTCTCTCTCTATTATGCAATTTTATAAATAATTAATAAATAAAAAAATATAAAAAAAGAAATTTATCAAGCTTTTTCCATCCGAGTTTTTACACGATGAACAGCAAACTAACGATGAAACAATGTCACGCGTGAATGAATCAATATTTGCAGCGCCAATTGCCAAAGATATTTCCAAATATATAATTCCAACGCTATTTGAATTTTCTAAAAATTTAAAAATTTTTCACCGTGTAACAACCCCCGATCGAAATTTCCCCTTGGAAAAAATTTATCACCTAGGATCTGCTTTATTTATTTTCCAACACCCAATATATATATATATATATATGTACCCACACACAATGCTCGATCCTCCGGCATTTAGAGCAACGCAATTGGTAACGCAACGTAAATTCTTTCCCGATGCATTGCTCGAAGGGAAAAGGATTAGGGTCGTCGCGTAACATTTACACGGGGGTGGCGAAGAAGCTTGACTAATTGACCGATCGACGCACGATCGCAGAGGGACAATAAAAAGAAGAGGGTCGAGGGAGGAATACAAATTGAGGCGGATAGAAGGAAGGTAAAGGGGATCAACACTCACCTCTCGCGCTGTTACGTAAATAGGTTTGTTGAGGATCAGCCATACCGCCGTCTCCCAACAACCGGGGTGAGTCGTGCTGCCCTCGTAAGTCATGTAACCGTTCGTGTCTGGAAGGAGGCTCTTCAAAGACAGGTGACGTACGGGCGCAGCATCGCCTGCACAGAAAGAGAGCAATCTCTTGTTACAAACATACATACATACATATATATATATATGTATACATTTTTTATCGTTCGAATCTATCGAAATGTCGCGCGTGCCACGTGCGTGGAATGGAATAATATATCGTAGGAATTTTATCGATGCGTGAAAGACGCGTGTTCACCGAACTATTATCAGGATTACATATTTTTTCATATTATTTTTCAACTTTCTTTCTTTTTTGTTCTATATTATAAAGCGTGTCGAGTGAAAAAGAGACTCGATCGTCGCTCAATTCTTCTTTTTCGAATGAACGGAGATAAAATGAGAATCATCGAGAAGAATAAAAATGGCCACTCGAATAGAGGGGCTCGTCTCGACGAGCTTAAAACATTATTATTCTTTTAAAGTCGATGTTAATCAAATCGGAGTTCAATGGTACAAGAATAAAATATTAATATTCATATCGATGTAATTTAATTAAGAAATCCGTTCCAATAATAAATTTACGATTTGTTCCACGATTAGCGCTCCTTTGTTTCCTCTCCCCCCTCCTTCGATCTGCTTTTCCAGTTCCCGGATTCACCCAATCCAGTCCAAGGATCGAAATAGCCATCCTTTCCAAAGTGGATTTCTTTAGGGCCTATCGATTATTCGTATCGTCGGGGATACCGCCGCCACACACACACGTACACTCAGGTGTCATCCCCCTTTTTACGAGTGAACGCGCCGCGTCGAATCGTTAAGTCGGCGGAATAACCACGGTTTCTCTTTACGACCAACATCAATTTGTTATTGCCCCTTCTACGCCAAGATTTATGCGCCCTGGAATTACGAGGCCCCGCTTAGCGGCTACGCGCAAATCATCCATCGATGTCCGTCTCAGTTATGCAAGGGGAAGGGGTGCGACGGGGCAGGGAGGGATTAGAAGTGAATCGTTGATTTCTTCTTGATCATTGGAAAGAAAGAAACACAAGGTATGTAAAGGAAAGTAAGATAAACACAGCGAATAAGAAATAGAAGGGAAAAAAGAGGAAGGGAAAAGTAGAGGGAGGGGTATAAATTTTGCTAATTTTTATCGATCACGGTGGTATTGGAAAAGATTCCAATGACGAATAAAAAAATTAGCACGGATATAAGATAATAGGTAAATATAAGGGGAGGGAAAAGATTGCAACGGTGAAAATACACAACGAAAACCCGAAAAGCGTTCGTATGACGACTCGTGAAAGGAATTCTAATGCCAGGGAGAAAAGCGGCGCGTGAACGTCGTCTATAAAATGAAATTTCAGCGATAAAAACAGAGGCGCAGAGTGTGGCGCAGAAACAACAACCGATTTCACGACCTCGTTGCATCCTGGAATCTGCTATAGCACCCCCCTTCTCCTCCTCCCATTTCCATTCACCGCGAATAAATAAATGAATAAATAATATATACAGCGTACAAAGTTCCTTTCCCTTGGTTTGATCCTCCTCTTTTTTTTTATTTTTTACTTTTTTTTTCACACAGGCTGTCTGTTTCGCGAGTCGAAGTTCAAAGAGAAGTTGCCCAGGACGAATATCGAGTAATTTTGTCGCGTTCGAAATAACGCCGCTGAATATGCAACGCAGCGTTCTCTGCCGATAGAATAAGGGAACTAGACGAATTTTGATCGTTTAGCATGCAAATACTGCTGAAATTCAGACGACAGCCTCGGCCCCCTCTTTACGGATGCGCTTTCGTTATGGAGGACAAAGAGAGTTTTAAAAAAGTTCACCCTTTATTCACCCGTTGGCTTAAGGTTGGCAAGGCTTTATTTTATTTTATTTTATTTATTTTTTTTTTCTTTTATAGTCACGATCAACTGCATTGATTTTTTCAAACGATTCGATAAACGACGAGATAGGTCGACGAATAGATCGATATAAAATTGGGAATGAAAAGTTGAGAATCTGGAACGTGTCTTTATCAAATTCGTTCCTTTTTTTAAAAATTTTAATTTTGGTATTTTTTTCTTATATTTAGTTCTCTTAAAGAGAAGCTCACGTTTAAAAAATTCTTCCAATCCAATTTTACATCGATTCTTAAAATGAATCAAAAATAACGTTTGCATCTCTGGATTTTTTTAAACGATGACATTTCCATTCTCATAAAAAAAGTATCTCAATTATATTCAACGAATCACACAATCCCGTTACTGTCCATTTAAAAAAAAACTCCCCTTCGTTAAAAAAAGTACATTTCCACTCCAATCCGCAAACAATCCACAAAATCACCCGAAAAACACGTACACTCCCTCTCTCCCTTCAAAAAAAAAAACCCACTAGCAACCACTAGAAACTTTACTAATCATCGTCATAAACTACGAGAACCTCTAACTCAATCCCGCTCTCCAACTATCTCCAACTCTCTCTCTCTCTCTTTCTCCTCCACCCTTTTTCCTATTCACACCCCTCCCTCTCGCTCTGGATTAATCCCGTGGATGATTAATCTCCAAAGTCGGGCGCCGTTTCCGTGAAAAAGGAGCCATCACTGTGAAAAACTTTCCCTTCGAATCGGTCGTTAATCGAACCATAATAAAAAAAAAAATCATCCTCGTCGTTCCAAATGGCGAGAAGCATCTCCTCCTCCTCCTCCTCCCCCTCCTTCTCGAGGCGGCGTCGCGACGTCGCGACGCGAGACCCGCGCCATTACTCGTGCATCGAGGCCGCGTGACATTAAGGAGTGTGTGTCACGAGCGGGGAATGGTGACACAAGGGATAAATGCGGAGCCCTCCCTCACAAGCCATCCGGCTTGTTCTCGTCTTCCGGAGAGGAACATTTTTAAGGACAGCATTCAGCCCTCTTATAGGGCAGAAAGTGGCGGACCCGTCAACCTTTTATCCATCTCGCCTCCTCTTCGCGCAGCCTTCTCTCTCTGTCTATCTCTCGCTCGTTCACGGCGACCATCTCCTTTCACTCGAGACCCATTCGTCTCTTCCCATTCGTTACCACGTTGGACGCGCCGTCGACGAGACGCGTGCCCCTCCCGAGCTTTATTTTTATTTATCGCCACGACGGCCCCGATCCTCTTCTCCTCGAGGCGTCTCCTCTCGCGGCGGGTGATAAATAAATAAGGAGGAATAGGAGTCGAGTGGGGGAGAAATATCGGGAGAGAAACGGAGGGGGAGGAGGGATGTCTGTCGCGCTCTCTCGTTTGTGTGTGATTAATGGGCTGTTGTGCACGCTCGATGAGAGAATTGGATGGGTGGGGGTGGGCGGGAGGATGGGTGGGCAAGTGTTAATGGGTTGATGAGTCGGTGAGGATTAATTGGGGATGATTGGTGGGGGATTTGGGAGTCGTTTCGGGGGCTGGATTTTCGATGACGTTTAGGGGATATAGGTATATATATATAGACATTAGGAATGTACATTAGCGGTCGAAAATTTCGATCCAACGTCATGGTACATTATCGATAAATACCGGCCTATCCCAGGTATTCGAAGATAAAAATAGTAAGAGTAAGGAAATATTCTCTCTTTCTCTCTCTCTAAAAGAAAGGAAGGAAGTAACAAAGAGTAAAGTGAAAGGGAAAAAATGGAAGCATCGAGGCAGGTGAAATAATAATAATAATAATAATAAAGAGGCGAGCGAGAATGGAAGGACAGTAAGGAATCGAGGTGGAAGAAAGAGAGTTCTTCATGGGTGATTAATTGAAATGCATTAACTCTTGCGAAGAGTTCGCGGGTAAAAAAGCACGGGGAGATGGAGAATAGTGTCACGCGCCGTTTCATCCCCCTCCATTTCGTGAATCGCGATGAATTTTTTTCGAATTTCTGCTATGCCGTGCAAAAGGCTCGCGACGAAAAAGGGGGGGAAATTATTCCATCCTCGATCTCGCCACGTTAATTTGATTAATATTTTCGAATATTTCTAATTTTCTTCGATTTCTCGCGTTTACGTTCTCTGAATATATCGAAAAATTGCAATGAGATATTTAATTGATCGTGGAAATGAATTTTTGTCAAGGATCCATCTATCGATTTACACGAGTTTTTATTATTAATTTTCAATTCAAAATCGTAAAAATTGAAATTGGAATAAAGTTTTACCGGTAAAAAAAAATGATTATTATAATGAAATATCGTGCGATATTTCTTTATCGGAGGCATTTATCACAAGGGTCGAAACAAACAAATATTTCGTCGTAACAATTTTGAAAAATAGAAATTCGTTTCGATACGGTTTTGCAATTTTCACTATTCCCCCTCTTCCAACCCTTTTTTTACGGATACAACTATATCACGTCGAAGAATGGTTAATATTTGCACGAGGAAAATATTTCATCGATTCCAAGTGAACCGTATCCGTTCGAAAGCGGGCAGTTTCGGAATTTCACCCTCTTTCAGAATTTTTATCGCGAAATGGAAAGAAATAGAATCGAATCGTACGATCGAGAATCACGGGAACGAATATATTCACTACGTCGTGGAATTTGGCCGAGGAAGGGAACGTGTTCCAAATTAAAGGGGCGGTGTGAAGCGGATTTGTAACCGTGTAATACCAGGTCGAGGAGCCACGCTGAATACCAACGACATAAAATGAACTTTGAAGGTAAAATCGGCCAACGTTATTTTAAATAACGTTGCATACTTTCCTCCGTATCCAAGAAACATCGTGATACTTGAATTTTCATCGCGATACGTCTCGATCGTAAACAACCTCGATACATTTTTTCAATTAAGAGAAAATTTTCATACGATTCATACATAAATCCAGATTCCATCAATCTTATTCATATTTAAAGAGCCTAGCGATGAAATGGGTCCATATATTCATTGAAATTTCGTTACTCGTCCAATGAAACATTTAAAAGATTTATCGACAATAAATCTACCCAGAGTTAGTCAAAATACTCCGCAACCCGGGGACGAAAATACATACACAATTTAAATTAGAAAAATTTAAATTACAAATACCACACCGAAAAATCTCCTCATCCTCCATGAAACACGCGCCAATTATCCTAATCGCTAAACCGCTTAACAGGCATATGGAGGAAAACGCGCACCCCTTATCTGTTATCGCGGTTGGCCATCGTCGATACTTCGCGCCGTGTCGATGCACGCTCTTCGAGAAACACACGTATGGCGCGGCTGCTGTCGTTGCGTGGAATTCGAGGGCGAAGGGCTCTTAGGAAAATTGGGCCGACCCTAATGGCGCGCAACGGTGGATAACGATGATGACAGTGGCGATAATCGAGATATAAGAACACCGATGGCCCACCCACAACCTCGCCATCGTAACCTCTATCCTCTCTCTCTCTCTCTGCCGTGTCGAATTAAATGCGAGAGGTATATATCTTACAGCGTGTATAAGCAAGTAAATGGAGCGATTGAGACGAGGATGTACGATTTTCGTGGGACAATGTCAAATATTTGCCTTCCTGCTTGGTGGGGATTATGAGGGTTGCGCTTTGAAGGATGATTGGGTTTAACACTTTGAGAGAGAGAGAGAGAGAGTTTGTCCGTGATTAATCGATTGACTTCACGCGTTCTCAAGGAAAATGATGATAAATAATTGGAGGGAGAGGGAGAGAGTGCTAAATGTTCGTTTAGATTTAGATATTTAGTTAAAATTGGGAAACAATATTGGAATATAATTAACACAAAGGGGGGAAGATACATCTTATAATTATAATTAGTAGATATTTCGGAGAATTGTTTAACATGGGGTAGTGAAATTCTGGTTTTGGCGATTGATAATGGTAAAGAAGTGAAAACGAAATAATAAGCTCGATTTAATTGATACAGAAGATTAATTATTATTTTCGATCGACCGTTTCATTAATGGACGTTACGCGTGCGTTTAATTTCATTTATACAAACGCGATGTCTTTCGAGGTCGCCCATTTCATTAAACAGATTCAGTTTTCCAAATTAATTCTACATTTCTCCCCCTTTCTCCGTATAATTAAATTGAACTCCATGGAAACTCCATTTACCGGACTAATTGTACGAAAAACCGACCGTATATAAACAGACTTACCCGGCTATTGTTTTGTAAACTTGAAATCGAAGAATAAAGAACTCTCGATCGACTATTCGATATTCCCGTTCCGTGGGGGGGAAAAAAGAAAAAAAGGAAAAAATTGCAAAAATCAAAATCTGAAAATTCATCAGAAAAATTATCACTTCCACGAAAGAAAGAAAAATTTGAAATAACGCAAGAGGAAAAGGAAAAATTTAAACTCTTCGCGTATTAAAACTTCTCTCGCAAACGTCCTGAAAGAGAGAAAAAGGGGGCCACTAAACGTCCAATCGTTCAGCTCTCACCCTAATTAACCCCGTGCCGCTATTATTTCGCTTCGAGCTGTTTGACCTGAAAGTAGCAGCAGAAAGCGTCGGTTTGCCAAGGGAAAAATGGCTTTATCGCGTGGCGTGCCAAAGAGGGAAAAGCCGAGAAACGAAGCGAGTGGATTACACTGGGAAAGTAGCATGCCCCCTCCCCTCTTGTCCTTTTTTTAAAATATGCACCACCCAGTTTTTCCCACCTTTCCACTTTTCGCGCTGTGCGGGAAGGATGTGTGTATACGTGTATGCGTGTCAAGGCCAGGATCCAGTTGAAGAGAACGAGGGAAAAAATTGTTCCTCCTCGCATCGACAACGCCTGCTTTTTCTCGATGATTCGTGGAACACGTTTACCCATGTTCGTTACGAAGCTCCCTCCCAGGAACCCTTCCCAAAACCAACGAATCTCGTATTCAAAATCGTTTTCAAATTTATGCGCGGCACAATACCACTCCTTCCCACAGAATCGCTGTCTGTTATTGGCGGAACTGGGGCTCGGTGTTTGTTTGCCCAGCTTGTCGTTCAAACGATTCTTTTGTCTCCCCCTTCCCCCGTGGACATTTGCTTTTTCGACCTTTCCACGACTTAATTAGCCGATGGCAAAGAGTTTTGCTCCGGTTTTGGGCAAGGTGAGAATTAAAATTCGATCCAATATTACCACCAAGCGTATTCTTAAATAATCATTAAACGTTTCTCATTGTCTCACGATTATTAAATCGTGAATATCGATCTCTTTAATCCGTGAAAAAGAAATACACACGTCGTATCATATTCCCTTCTCGTGTTCCAACGATTTATGCGCGGAATATCGAAATCGCGATCGTTCCATCTATCCGCGATATGAAACCGGACGCGAGAAAATTGGCGAAAAGTGCACAGCCACAAAGCGTCACGGAATCCCTCTATTCCGGGCACAAAGGCGAAGCCCTTAGACGGCTGCACGCATCGCAATCGTGCTAATTCCACGCTGCTTGCACGCGCGGCTCAGTTTCTTGGACATGGCACGCTGTGATGGAACAAAGGGCCAGCAAACGGGCCAACCGCGCCCCTTTCGTTGTCCGGCCCGTCAACAATGACCCAGCGCGCCACCGGCCTCACTCCACCATCCACCATTCATCGTTGCCACGCGTCAAACATTCCCGTTTTCTCGCACGCCAGATACCGATCTGATCGGTAGACGGTATTGTTATGCTTATTATGCGATGAATCGTGATCGAAATCCCGCCTTTCGTCGCTCTCGTCGCCTATCTTCGTGTCAATGATCAACTCTCTATGTATCGAGTCTTGAAATTATGAATATTTGTTTTTCTTTTTTTTTTTAAAGAAAAGAGATTGGGTATAATACGTGTTCGTTTTATTTTTTTTTTATTGCGTTCGACAAGATTTTTCTCTTTCGGTCGATAGAAATATTTTCCAGGGTGAGAGGGATGGAGGGAAGAATTTATTAGGGTGACGGATCGTTCTTGGGAACGATTTTTTTTTTTTCGAGACTTCGTGGATGAAGTGTAGCAAGGACAGATGAGATGGCGGCGGACCACTCGGAGGATCGACAAAGTTTCTGATCGATCGAGGGAGGTTCGACACTCTTCGGCGTGTCGATCAAAAAGTTGTCCTCCTCGAGATTCAGGAAATTAATGAACGCGTCGAGAAATTAGCAAAAAGAGTGCTATATAAACTCGTTATAAAAACCTTGCACAATTATCGATGGAATTATTCCTTCACGTTTATTAACAAAAACGAAACGATGAAGAAAAGAAGTCGATCGAGGTAGATATTGTAACGAACAAATAGAACGAAAGAAACGGATCAGAAAATCGAAGAGAAACGAAAAACGAATAATTACCGAATATTATCACTTTCTTATTACAGATATAACCGATTTAAAACGGGAAATAAAAAAGAAAAGAGAAGAAGAAGAACAAGAAGAGGAAAGACGAGACAATTTTTATTCTAAAAAAAAAATTCGACGAACCGTATCCATCGTTCCTCCTCCATTTTTAAATCAGGGCAGAATCGACGTTACGTTTTATTTAACGTTTATCCATCGTTCTCGAAAACGAAGCAACATGTGCCGATGCACAGCACGCGGTGGTTGCGAATCTGAAAAGGGTAAGAAATCGTGGGCGGATGAAGGGTCGCGGCGCAAGCCCGCCATCAGTTACGCGAAACAAAGTGGAAATACGCGATGTATGCACACGGCATCCCCGCGCTCCAAGATAATAGAGCACGGACCTTTTCATCGCAAAGTGGCTTGGAAAGGACGGCACGCGGATTTTTCTCGTTCAAATCCGCCTCCTCTCACCGCTCCTTCCTCCCCCGCGCTTGCGATCGTGCAACGTGTTTTTCCGTATTGTTTCCCGCGGTGCTCCCCGCCAACCATTTCGAGAGATTCGAACGTATGCAACGTGTGTACGCGCTCCACGTGCCACGGTTGTCCGATATTCGAAGAGAGCAACTCGGAGATGCTTACGAATTTAAGTGGATGAATGATAATAATGAAATTTGTTTGCGCGACGATCTTGATGATTCTTTGATTTTTTTTTTTTTTTAAAGAGCTTGGAGAACGCGTCTATCGAGGAAAAGGATATATCTGTTTTAAGGATATATCTCTAAGGATAGGAGGTAATTAGAAGAGTTTAATGGCGGATGAGATTTCGAAGAAGAATTTTTGAAAAGTTGGAACTCATCACGTTTTAGTGAAAATATAACGGTTTACGGACAATCGAAGTTGGTATTCACGCGAATCACGATGGTAGTGAAAATTTCGAGAATATAGATTCGATATTGTTCCACGACTCCTGAAAATATTATCTGTTTACTTTCACAATGAAGGTAACAAGGTATATAACTTCACAGACATGTTTTCGTAATTTCAAACAACGTATCACGAAAACAGACCTCCCACGATAACTCAGAGATTTATAAACCAAACAAACACTAACAAGAAGATCCACTGGAACAGAAATGTTAATCCACTATCGATAAACGAGGATATATCTTCAATTTTTGTTTCCATAAAAGAAAGAAAGAAAGAAAGAAAATTTAATCCATTGTAAAATCAAAAAAATTGGCAAATATTCCATTGCAAAAATCAATAATTATTTATTCTTAAATATAGTCCTCTCGATCTCAGAAAAATATATAATTGATGATGTTAACTCTACTCCACACGAAGAATTAATACAAATGCTTACGTTAGGAGTGGGCGGATTCAACGTTGGCGATCAAGACAAGAAGCTATAAAGAATTTTATATTTGCTCGACGAGTAATGCGTCGCACATTTTTCGTTTCACTTTGGTAAATGCACGCATGGATACGCAGCTATATATTCATATCCATAGCAAGGTTTGCAAGAAGAGGGGATTTGTCTTATTCCGTTCCCCTCCCTCTCTGTTTTATTGTTCTCATATATTGCCAGAACTGCTTATGACGAAAGACAACGAGAGACGATGTATCCACCCGCTTGCCATGCATCCCCTATTCGACATCGGATACGTTTTTATTATTCGAATCTTTCTCAATAATGAAAATAACGAAATAATGTTCCCCGTTTAAGAGAAACGTGGATTATTGCTTCGTATTGAATTTGAATTTTATCCATTCATCTTTGGAATTCGATAATTATAAACGAAAGGAATAGAATCGAGTTAAGAAAAATAAGAAACAGCGAGGATGAAATTTATGTTTCGATCTTTTGACGGCATCTCTCGACTTAATATCCTTTCTTTATAAATGCGAGCATCTCGAGAGGTACAATATCACATTGTATTCAATAGTATAAATCAGACGCCCTATATATTTCATCCCAGGCAAAATTGAATTCTTGAACGAGGGTGGATATCTTAATATAAAAAAAATCTAATGTGACAAACTTGGAGAGAGCAGAGAGAGAGAAAGAGAGAGATCTCTGCAAAAAGATTCCTACGAATATACGGAATGCTTCAGTTTGTTCCTGTTAAACATTCGTCGAGATGTTTTATAGATATAAATAAAAAGAAGAAAGGGTATATGAATGCAGCAGTCTTTTGAAGCTTTATTAAAGTAGAATAAAGAATGCAGAAAAGTATGCGGAAAATTGAATCTATTCACGGTTATATATTACGATATATAAATATGTAAATACTCAATGGACGCGAGATTATTAATAATAAAAGATTGATTAATTCTACGCGAAATAGTTAAACAAAAGATAATTAACAATATATTGATTGGTAATTTCTAAGGTTATAATTATCGGTTAAACGGTTGCGATCTCGTGGCTGGATTTATCGAACGATTCCAACGAGGGGAATCGAAACAGATCGCGAGTTTCACACGCGTGGGTGTTTCAGATACGTATGCAACGTTTGAATTAAACTGATTCATAAATATTAACACTCGGTGTTTACGCTGCGGTGCACGATACACGAGCTTATATTCGTAAAGCGAGCCTCGTGTGCATCGTATGCACGTGACATAATAATTCCTCGACAATGATGCAAAATTATACGCTCGAGTGTTCGCCGTCTACGCCGCGAATATTAACGAAATATTTTCTTAATCTTGTTTTCAGTAACGAGTGGAAAAATTTGATTTCGAAAATTCGGATTTCGCGTTTTATCGGCTATAGATAATACGGGTTATATAAAATCATCAGAACGATAAAATATTTTGAAATTAAATTTTTCCGATTCTATTTCTTTTTTATAAACACCGATTAAATTTTATCGTAATCGTTTCATTCGTGTACAGGAAACAATAGATTGTTATTTTTCATTGAAATTTCCTTCGTGTCGGGATATAAAACAGTTTACAATATAGTTTGCACGCGATGTATATATGTCAAATGGCAATTTTTGACGATACATGGGATAGGTACTTATCACGGATATCACAGTTAAGTGCACGAATATTTTCGAAATTTTCAATTTTCACAAAGCTTCGTTAAAAAAAATAATAAATAAATAAAAAAATAAATAAATAAAACTCTTTTCACGGAGAATTTATCACGATTACTACCACCCCATATATAAAAAATTATTAACAAAAATTCAATAATACACCTTCCAAACTCTATTCACCACTATCTATCTATCATTAACCAACAATCACCAATCGAATACAAAAGAAAATTATTAACAAAAATAATTAATTATTTAATAATTAAATCCAAATTCTTTCCTACTTTCCATATCCCCATTACCAGCAACATCCTCAACCAAATCCCTCCCCTTCTCGATCCAAATTTCCCCCGTCAGAAAATGGCGGCTAGATCCCGTGGAATCACCGCAAAGTCAAGATCCCCTCCTGCCTGTCAACAACGGCCGGTTCCTCGACCGGAAGCCTCTTGGCGCGATACAATCTTGCCCTCTCTCGTGAAATTTCGCAATAAATACTGGTGGAAACTTTTCGAGGAGAGATGGCGCGCATACAGGAGTTGGAGTTAGAGAGAGAGAGAGAGAGATCCCCCATTGTTGCCATGGATGGCGTACGTGGCACACATCGAGGGTACAGGAGAGAGAGGGAGGGAGAGGTATACACGACAATGGAATACTTAGATCCACCCCTGTTGGTCCACCCCCCACGGCATTCTCCATTGTCTCATGATTTATGTGCCGTGGTCGCGGTGTCAACAGGGTATTGATTAAAATACACGGACACAGGCGCACGTATGCGTGTGCATACGGTGTGCACGGGCACGAGGAGGGGCAACAGTGGGGGAGGAGGGAATTTATGCACAACGACCGAACGGTGGACGCGAACATCGTTGTCCCTCGTTGTAAATCGACCGGGCGCCGTGTCGATTGTCGTTTCCCCCTGATCCCGTAAAACGAACGAAGCGAGCTTCCGTCTATGACTCGCTTCAAGGTACCTCTCAACTCTTGCGATATCCTCTTGATCGTCAACATTCGTCGCTATATCTTACGTAATTAATCATCTTCTGTTTCGATCTTCTTCTAGAAATTCTACTCGAATCACGTCTTTTAACGCGCGACACTGGCCACTCGATATTGGCTACGTTCCTTTCCCTTGCAACTTAATTAACGAATATTTCCTCTGGGAATTCGATAAGGAAAAACTGTTGACGAGACTCTCGTCAACGCGATTCCACTCACGAGAAACGTACCCTTAAACGGTTAATGGTAGCCTCGTCACCCTTCTTCACCCTCCAAAAGCCAACGAACTACCCGTCACAATATCGACGGAGATAAACTCGGCGTTTCGAAGAGAGGCCTGGCACGGATATTCGCGGCGGGGTGACTCGTTACCTTAAGAGAGTCATCACCCCCGCCCCGACTTTTCACCCTCTCGAGAGTCAGCGAGTCGAGCCTCCCCTTCCTCCATCCATCCCTAGAGCGTCGCCGACTCCTCTCCCTCTGCCGCCGTTTTATTTATTATCCGGCCGGGGGTTATCCCACCGACCGTGGCCAACTTTCCACCGCGGCTCGCTGAACCGGCTCCACGCGGTATTTGGTGCGTGAACCGCGCATTCATCGTCGACGCGCTCTCTTTCTCACCCCTCGAGCTTCCATCCACCGGCTTTTTCATCCTCCTCCTCCTCCTCCACGCGTCTCAGAAACCGCCTTTCGACTAATTGCGGCCGCGAGTGAAAGACGCGCAATAATGAATATCTTCTTTTTCGTGCTACGTCGAGGGACCACTTCTTCTTCTTCTTTTTTTTTTTTTGATATTCGACGGGGTGGAATTAGATTCGCGAAGGTTTTAGATAAAGTTCGATCTTGTGTTAATTTTGTACGTTGAAATAATGATACAAAGTGTACGGGACGTTTTCAAAAAAATCTTTCGATAATGAAGTCAGTTACGTAAATATTCTACGAATTTTCGAGAGAATTCCAAGAGTTAAAAATTGCGTCAAATATATCGTGATCCCAATTCCAATTTATCGAATATTGGGATCGAAAGTTTGGTGAACGCGGAAATTCGTGTAATAGGGTGGGATAAATCGTGACCATTATAGAACGGTGCACGAACGAAACTATTAATATCCCATCGCAAAAGCAGACGTTAACTTGGTCGCGGGTTGAAAGCCTATAACGGGTCGGATACTCTGGCCCAGCGTTAATACGTAAATGCGTATTGATAGTGCGCGCAAGCGGCACAGACGAAAGATGCTCGCATTATACGTGAAATTACAATAGATCACGGCCCATGAATCGCGCGTGTTCACGCCGTTATAGAAATTTACCGCTCCTCGGCCGACCAACTCTTCCGAACCGTGCGCTACTTTTCACTACGTTTCCCAAAACTCATCCAAATCGAGACTTCGTATTTCACATATTTGCCTACGAGCAAGAATTATCATTTCAATGTTCCGATTTCTTATTTCCCTCTTCTTTTTGAAAAATTAAATCGACGAATACACAGATAGACTCTGCTGTTAAATACTTTCTCCTAAACGATTTTCGAATCTCGCGTTTCGTGGATTCGGGCGAATATCGTAAAGTCGCTTCGCGTCGAGATTTTATATCCGTTTCGAAATTGAGCACGGTATTGGAGGAAAAATTGGATGATTTGTTTTTTTTTTTTTTCCTTTTTTTCTTTTGGGACAATACAGTCTGGTGGATATGCATTATGTATAACGTGGGACTAGGGATTTGGTATGAATGTTTATCGCGGGCTCCGTGAATATTTCCCGGAGAATAACGATTACTGGGAACCACGTGCTGTGCAATTTCGCTCGCGACACCGACGATCCTTAAAACGCGATCCCCGAAGGACCACGTGGCACACTTTTTAATCTTTCGTTGCTTCGTGAAGTATTTCGAAAGAGTGGTGATATATTTTCTTTCTTTTCTTTTTCTTTTTTTCTTTTCTTTTCTTTCGGATGCTGGTCGTTTGAAAATTGGAGTGAAAATTTTTTCACGTTGAGAAAACATTCTGAAAATTCTCGATGAATTTTTTTGTATTTTTATATATCTCGTGTAATTTTAATAAGAATATATATATATATATATATTTCAATACTTTTCCTTTTTTTATCTACCAAAGATCATTCATCGAGGCATTATTTCCTGTGTGTTTCTAAAAAGATAATTAGAAACAAGAATTTATCGAAACTTTCATTCACGAATCAATGAATTTTTATTTTCTTGAAAATCTTTCGCACCGGAAACAACGTCCAAAATAAAATTGATCCTGCAATAATTAAACTCAAGTCGTCGTAAAAGTTCCAAAACGCAAAAAAAAAAATCAATGCAATTACTCACCTCGATATATAACTTTGTTGAACACGCTGGTTATGATCTGCAGTTCAGGATTTAACGTCTCCCCAAGCTGGAACAGAGAAAAAAAACAAATTTCTTTTGAGTATCGATGCTTTGAATATCAAAATGAGAGAGAGAAAGAGAGAGAGAGAGAAAGTGTTGTACTCTCTCGTTCAGTTTATATCCTAATACGTTTTTCATCGATTTCCCATGAAATGGGACGCTGCTAAGTGCACCGCATAAAGAGCCGTTTCGAAACTTCCACGCTGGACGGCCATTAAAGGTAACCATAAAAGGCTAAAACCGAGAGGCAACTCTCTAAAGTAACGATAAATAATAAAAGCTCATCGAGGGTGGATCGAGAGTTTTCGCCTTACGGAACGATCTTGATTACCGATCTAAATGATTCGCAGATTCCGTGAAATTTTATATTTTTCCTCTCTTTTGAAATGGTATAGATGTACGTTCGATTATTTATCGATGAAACAGTACAAATAGTAATAACAGGAAATTTTTTTCTTGCAACTTGAAAACTCAAAGTGCAATTTTTCCAGAAAAATTACATCCATATGTTTCGAGATAAATTTTTCTTAACGAGTTAACTAAACCAAGGAAAGTTAAAAATTAGAGTCCGCTTAGATTTCAGGATGTCAAAAAGATTAATCGAAATATGTCCATTCGAAATGATCGTAATTTTAATCTGGAATTTAGATACGATTATTTCGGTTATCGGCAGATTTTACGATCCTTGGCCATAGTCTTCGTTTTAATACCTTTTTTACCCCACCTATCTTCGTTCCTCTTTTCGTTTCAACGTAAGAGTCTCGTTAGTGAAAGTTGGAAACGACTTTACGAGTGTCATTGTTGCGCTCCGTTTAGAAATTCATGGCGTTTTACGGTTTATCCGTTATTCAGATCCGTTATTCATCGTGGTCTGTCGTGGAAGAAATGTTCACATCTCGACCCAAGTGTCTTCCAATCAACCTAATATTTCCGATATAAAAACGAAATAAAATTTCAAAAACGTGGAGAACAGAGAACGGTTCGTTTTCTCTTCGGATTTTTTAATATTTTTCAAAATTTTTTATATACTCCTCAATTTCTGAATCGCAAAAGTAAATATTATACAACAAACGCGATCGAAACGATGATTATTTTTAAAATATTCTCTCGAAGTGGCCAAGTGGAACGAGAGGAGGAAAAATTCTTACAATATCTGGAGGTAAATATTCTTACAATATCCGGTGTAATTATCGCGACTTTATCCGGCGGACAAAATAGAGGTAAGTTGGATTATTAGCTTCCGAGCGCGATAACTTATTAAGCGATAATAAAATTTTCAACTCCTCGTAATAAAGCGGAATCAATGGCCGGGTATTATCGTATTATACAGATCATTCGGTTTAATAATTTAAACGAAACGATTATTGCGTCTTGCTTTTTACTTGTCATGTTAGATTTAACGAAGCAACAGGATAACGTTTCTTTCTAAATACCCGATAGTGATCAACGATAAATTCTTTTTAAATTACAAATATATATATATATATCTATATCTATATATATATATATATATATATATATCTATATCTACATTTCTCCAAAATTTCACGTATCGACAAATCGTCGTTGCACGGAATCTCTCACCATGAAAATTATAAATATAGCTTCCAATATTATCCTCAGCTTGAGATATCCTGTACTATCTTTCTCTCGATTACAACAACACCGCTCCTCGAATACAACTTCTCGTTGATCTCGACAAAGAGTTTCCAGAAGGCAGTGTCGGGCCAAGCTTTAACAGGTGCTCGATCTAAGTAAAAGTGTGCCGCGGGTGGCGGCGTTGACGGGTGTAATTCAAACGGATTACACCCCAGGGGATGTGTCGGAGGGATAAGATCGAAATGAGTCGTCGGCGGCGCACCCTGTCAACAATACCCTCGAACAATCCCGCGGCCTGGGTAAATCAGCTCTCACCCGGATCATATTTTCAGTGGTCGCGCGCGCTCCTTTTCGCCGGATGGATTTATCGACTCGAGTTTTACCCAGTTTTGCTCGTTGACGCCCCTGGATGGGAATTAACGGCGGCCAAGGTTTTAATGAATGCGGGGCGAGGTGGTGGAATTATTGGGGAGAATGTTTGCGTTGATTGAGAGGGAGTATGTGGCTCTTTTCTTTTTTCTTCCTCTTTTCTATTCCTCTTTCCCTCCTTTATATCTTTTTTATATCTTAAAAGAAGAAGGTAAGGAAAAAATTGAGGGAAAATCTAGCAGAATAGAAATAGCGCTAAAATTATTTCTATTCCTCTTTTCCTTTTTCCCTTATATCTTAAAAGAAGAATATCGAAGGTAAGGAAAAAATTGAGAGAAAATCTAGTAGAGTAAAAGTAGCGCTATGCTAGAATTATTTCTATTCCTCTTTCCCTTTTTCCTTATATCTTAAAAGAAGAATATCAAAGATAAAATTGAGAGAAAGTCTAGTAGAGTAAAAGTAGCGCTATGCTAGAATTATTTCTATTCCTCTTTCCCTTTTTCCTTATATCTTAAAAGAAGAATATCGAAGATAAAATTGAGAGAAAATCTAGTAGAGTAAAAGTAACGCTATGCTAGAATTATTTCTATTCCTCTTTCCCTTTTTCCTTATATCTTAAAAGAAGAATATCGAAGATAAAATTGAGAGAAAATCTAGTAGAGTAAAAGTAGCGCTATGCTAGAATTATTTCTATTCCTCTTTCCCTTTTTCCTATCTTAAAAGAAGAATATCGAAGATAAAATTGAGAGAAAATCTAGTAGAGTAAAAATAGCGCTATGCTAGAATTATTTCTATTCCTCTTTTCCTCCCTTATATCTTAAAAGAAGAAGATATCTTAAAAGAAGGAAAAAATTGAGGAAAAATCTAATAGAGTAGAAATAGCGCTATGCTAGAATTATTTCTATTCCTTTTCCTATTCTTCTTTCCTTCCTTTATATCTTTCTTATATCTTAAAAGAAGAATATCGAAGATAAGGAAAAAATTGAGTGAAAATCTAGCAGACTAGAAGTAGCGGTATGCTAGAATTATTGGAGAACTATTTGCGTTGATTAAAAGAAAGATGCAGGATGATGATTTTATATTCTCTCTATCTTTTTCTATCTAATTATCTCCTCGAAATGAATAAAAGGAAACGAAGAAGAAGAAAAATCCTCTCGATATTATATCATCTTGTTTCCCGAAAATATCCAAGCAAATAATCCATATTCCAAGCAACTGCCCCGCCCTTTGTCCTCGTTCTTAATGCATCCTTTCTTCTCCCCCCTTTTTTCTTGCCCCATGTCTCACGGTCGCGCTAAAGACCGTGAAAAAGGAAGAGGAAGTGAAGGACGGCTCGCAGCGAGACTTCGAAAATTTATTCCGGAAGGGATGAACAGGGAAGGGGGAGCAAAACCGGCTGCGATGAGCAAGCTTTTTCGAAAGAATGCACGCTCTTTCTTCCCTTCCCGGTCTCGCGTCGTTAATTCCACTGGTTTTGGCGACCACTGATTTTGGGTAATGATTTGGAAACTTTTTTTCGAGGATTTTTGCGTCATTAGCGGTTCAACGAATTCACCTCCTCCTCTTAAAGGGAGGTTTCCTCCTGGTAAAGAGAGTGAAGATTATTTTTTTTGATGAACATTACGCTGACGATGGATGTTAATAACATAGGGACAGATAGAAGGGTCGAAAAGGTTTTTAATGTTTTTGACAATTTTTGAACAGTGAGTGTTTTAAATAACACATGGGGTTATTCTTTGGAATTCGTTCGATGATTTATTTTAAATTAGTTTGGACGATAATGTTTTAGATTTAACGTACGACGACCACGAGAAGATCGACTAGGAGAATTTTCGATAATTTTTAATTGACATTATAATATATGGGATAAATGATGATTTCAATAGCGTTAGCTGATAGCCGAGTGTTTAAATGGAAATGTACGGATTCGAATATGATATTTTGGACTTAATTAATTCGGGGATTAATTCGAGGGAGATAGAAATTTCTACATAGAAATCCGACTTGTTTCTGAACGAATAAACGAGGATAAAAGGATCGAATGACTTTCAATCCCTTTATTCATTTATTCGATGGCAGATTTCACGATATACTTTTCAAATCACTCCGTTCAATATACCTCTTTCAAAAGATTAATCGAATCTGCAACGATAATATTCGAGATAACGTATTAAAAATCATTCCACGTCGTGGCGATAATTCGATAGAAGGGAAAATGGGGCAAGTCAATGTTTCGATAAACAGTCGAAACGTCTGATTCCGTTGAATTATCGTGGCAGAAATCAGAGGCATAAACGCTTGTTTCCTGCCGTTTGTTGCCTCAGAATCGTGGCCTTTCCAGTTTCTTCTAGCGGAACGCCGGTTCCACAGAGAGAGATGAACAGAGCAAGAGAGAGAAAGAGAGAGAACAGTGGATCGTCGAACTGAGAGAAGAAAATGCGAGGGTATAAGAGCGTGGTTGGAACGAGCTGGCGAAAGCAGAGCGTTTCCTTCGAAACTTTGGAATTTATTCTTGGAAGAAACGCAGCGCACCCGCGGAAAACCTGGCGGGTATTTGTCTAAGAGACTTCGAAATAATTGTTCCGCAATAAGAATGCCGCCAACGAAACCTTTCCCCTTCCATCCCATACGTTTCCCCTTTTTCATTTTCCTTCGATTTTATTCGAAAGAGATTTCATTGGATCTATACGGGATGCGCTATTATAAATTTTCTCCCTCCAAACGTTCCATACTTCCTTCACTCAAGAAATGTATTATTTTTTTCTAATCTTTGGTCACGAATTCTTCTATCAAGCAAGTTTTTTTATTCATCATTCGATCCGATAAATTCTAATTATATCAGTGGACTTATTTTTTCGCTACCATAATCTATCCTAATCTTATTATATAATTATCAAATATTTATTATCGGAGGGATTATTCTTTCATTTTCATCCTGTTTGGTTGAATCGAATTAAAAGAGCGAGAGGAGAGTTTTTACAAGAAGACGAAATCAAGTTCAACGAATGTTATTTAGAATTTCATTTTCATAAGAGAACTTTCGTAACTTTGGTAATTTTCTTGGGCTTTGATGGTAGCGGTTATTATGATACAATAATTATTTCGATCGAAGGGACACAGTAAACACGCGATGCCTCGCTCGCAAACTCGACTTGCAACAAATTTCAAACTAGCGTGAACCAAACTATCCCTCGATCTACAATATATCCTACACCCGCTAACTCTTGTTTTCGAATCCCTTGGCTCTTGTTATCCATCATACGAGAATTTATTACGTCGACGTATTATTTTTTCCCCCCGATTTCTATGTTTTTTCCTTTTAATAATGGGTCGATTAATTTAGACGAAATGAAATATAATCGAAATATTTATACTGGACGATATTGATTTATATTTTCTTTTTATTTGTTTCATTGTTATTTTATCGATCGTTTTATTTCTCCATACAATCCTCCATATTTATTTATTTATTTATTTATTCCCGAAATGAAAAGAATTATAAATGGTTTTTTTTTATATATATATATATAAAAATAATTCTCACGCATGTACACTCACATGCTCTGCTCATACGTATATCTCATGCATATTCATTTAGCTAGTAATCCCACGGTGGGCCGAGTGAAACGTTTGTTACAAAATTGATGGGAAACAGATGGAACGTACACTTTGCTCAACAATGTAAATACGTTCATGATAACAAAACGTTAATATACAAGGGAAAAATTGATTATACGCAATTTCAAATAATAAATCGTCCATACAGAAACAACGGGAGCCCACGAATTTATACAACCAGCGATTCGTTTTATTTTAACCTCATTTTATCGCTAGCAAATAAAATAAATCTTCGACACGATAAAACCATAAAATTCAACTTAAAATAATATTCGTGATTTAAAAAATGCATATATATATTTTTAAATTTAAATTATAAATATATACGGAATATCTTTCGAAATAATATAAAAGATGAGAACAATGAAATGGAATATACGGTTCAATTGTTCCCAAGGAAACAACAATTGTTTGCTTGTTTAGATCCCGCCAGAATCCTGTTCATAACACGGCTGCAAACGTAAACACTCGATCATGCTCTATCTATCCAAAGAGGCGAAAACATCATGCCTCGACAGTTTCGCCAAATCCTCGATACCTGTTCCACGTGCGAAAAATATCTACTCGTGCTCTTATAATTCGCGATACAGAAACAACAATAATTCTACCAAACATTAATTTATGCTAAGAAATCTAAAAATCTGATCCCGTTTCCATATTAAACTCAAAAATTCGAAGAAAAAAAATCATAATAATCCCGCTTCACCCCTTTCATTCGTTCAAACACCGCATCATTATCTTCTTCAATGTTGACACAAAAAAAGAATTCATACACATTTTCAAAAATCCCACGCTCCAGATTTAACCGAATCGAACGAATGAAATCTCCCCGAGGGAACGGATCAATCTCTTACCTGCACCATCAACGAGATCGCCACCAGCCCCTGACTCTTGTGCTGCGCCTCGCTCATATTGTGATACAATTCCGCGTTGTACCCGTACACTTGTATCTGGAACAGAGAGAGACACGTGGAACGTGAGGAAACAGGCGGTCAGGATTTATTTTGGCCGCGTAATAACAATCGCGACCCCCTTGCTTTCGGCTCGCAATTATGCCGATAAATTTCGCGGGGAACAGGGAGGAGGGGGAGGGGGAGGGATCGTGGCCGCTTTGTGGCGCGAGGATGCACGCGTACAGAACGATCGTCTTGCCCGAAATTGCAACGCCCCTCTTCTGCCCCCTCTCCTTCTCCTTCGCTCCCCTCGAATTAATCGTCCAAAGATTTCAAAGGGATCTTTGTCGTTCTCCCCATCGCGAGAATTAATCCTTGGAGCGTAATTCGCGATCTTTGCCTTTATTGTTTCGGATGAATGAACGGGATCGTTCGTATTTTTGATGAGGAATAAATATCAAAATCGTTTGTTTAATTTTGTTATGTAAATATTGGGAGGAGGTTGAAATATTGGGATAATTTAATCGCAACCTTTGAATCCGAAGAATTTCCAACAATTTCAACGATCTCGACTCGATCGAACTGGATTAATCAAACGTCGGAATTGTTAACCGGCAGGAATTGTTCGAGCTGTTTGATCATCGTCGCGGCGATTTACGTTTCATTCGGCTAAACGAGGGGGAGGACTCATGAATAATTTCATCACCGATGAAAATTCATTCTCATCTTGAAACCATACCCTGAATATTTCCACCTGATATTATTCCACGTACGATCATTCGCCGTGCACGTGTATCCTATATCTCCGTTTATTTTATACGGCCGAGAGAAAAAAGAATCAATATTTCGGGATATTTCGACGGGACGATCCTCGATAAGTAATAAAAATTCTTCCAGGCTATCGATTGATGTGCATACACCTTTTCAAACACACTTTATTAAAGAGTTATTTATTTATTTATCGACACTCGTTTTTCTAACGATTCCACAATTTTTCTTAATAGATAATCGATCGATAAAAAAGATTCCTCCGTACAATCTTGATATTAATTATTTTTCTTTTTTTTTTTTACCATTCGCGAAACGAAAGAAAGTTCGAGTTACTACTACTACTACTTCTTTTAGTCGAGGCAAATTCACGAGATTAAGAAATCTATCGATAATAAGGATAAAAAGAAATATCGCGAAGCAATTTCGAATAATTAACGAGACGCTCTTCGAAGAGAAGAGGTTATTAGTTTCTCGGGATTTTTCTGTTAATTTTTTTTTCCTTTTTTCTTTTTTTTGCGAAATTATTCTCTCGCCAAGTTTGGTATTAATTTAGCCATAAAGACGACTTTATAAGTAGTTCACTGTGAAATTATAATTGCTTTTATAAGTATCGTGTCGATTCCGTATTGGGGAGATTTTTAAATAAATTTCCGCAACTATTTTTTCTTTTCTATTAAAAAAATATTAACAAACTTCTCTCTGACTAAATTTTCTATGAAATTTAATTATTAAAAGAAAAAAACAATCCAAGAGCAACAAATACGTAAACAACACGCAGAATATGTTTCCACCATGGATACGGAAGAAAATTTTTGCAAAACAAAAATACGTGGACGAGTTCCGAGCGAGATTTAAAGAAAAATTCATGCGCATCGCGGGGAAAATTCCGGAAACGGGAAACGCGTTTAGAAGAGAATGGGACCGATGCTGTTACAGCCATCAGTCTGTCTCCTCGCAATTCCCTTCCTTTGTTTTTTCCCTAAATCGCGTCTCGAAGGCGATTCTCAATCACCCCCCTCCGGCTGTTTCGTGCACGTTTCCCACGTTCCTTCCACGTCGATGGATATTCGACGATCGTGTAAATTACAGCTGTAAATTTACCAGTCGCGGCCAACAACTGCCGCGTCTCCCTAAATCCCATCCCATCCCCTTCCTTTTTCCCCATCTTCCCGAGAAAGGCGGACAATCGTGTTCGTCGTCATAAATTTGGAGGGAGGGGCTGCTCCAAGTGGACCGATTCGTCTTTCCGGTGTATCGATTCCCTTTACGGTGTCTCGTGAATAACGTTGAATCGTTGATTAGAATTTAAAACCTGGTACAAGGTGATGGATAGATAGTAATAGCCATCCACCAGCTTTCCTTCGAATAAAATTTTTTACTCGCGGTGAAGGAAAAACTTATTTATGCAAACTTCGATAATATGCTCTTCATGATTGTTATATGGTTTAAAAACGAAAATCTTTATTTTTTTGTAATTATAATATCTTCCAGAATTTAATCAATATAACCAAAAAAGACTATTATTTATTTATTAAAAATCCCAAATAAAATCGAATGAGACACAATAAGTAAAAAGTTTTACCAATCTAAAATTTTATTTACTATATAGTTTCTAAATTCTACGTTTAAAAATCTACACTCGCACACGCTTTAAACGCTTTTTTTAATCAACCCATTACAAAATTATACCCGATCCTCGAACGTAATTACCATTCTCCTCGCAAATAAAGACGATAGAAAAATCAAAGAGACCGACTTTCAGCCGACTTCCTTCTCCCACCAACCTTCTCCAGCCGCCCTCCCCTCTTTCTCCCGACAATGGCGTTGCAGAAGCACCACTTCCGTCGGGCGCTTCAACCTCCTCGTTGAAATGCCTCGACAATGCGACGAGTCGTGCGCCTTCAAAGACGTCGCTAACTCCGTTACAACACGGCGAACTCTGTTGCAACAAGGATCGACGAATGGGGAGAACGAGTTGGAGGAAAGGGGTGGCAGAGGATGAGCGTAAATCCAGTACGCCTGATCAAAGCACCACTACTTGGAAAAGAGAGAACGCTCTTACGGATTCTTCTCTCTTTTCCCCTCTTGAAATTATCCTTCTGTTTTCCCGCGTGCCATTCGCGTGGAAGAAGATTCAGAGAGAGAGAGAGGGAGAAATTCTCGTTTCCACGAGACGGATGGAAAATTAAGTGTACGGCTATGCTTCGAAAGAGTACTGCGCGACTGTATTCCTGTAAACAGGATCTTTCCTTCTGTTCTCGTTAGTTTGGAAGAGTAAATTCGTTTGGGAGGCGAAAGAGCGAAAGTGGGATAGATTTTTCTTTTTTGGGGTGGAAAATTCGTTTTAAAAGATAGAATTGATTGATTGATAAATGAAAATGATATACACATTTCGTCTATATTTAATGTATAGGAAATTCTTCCGAGTTTGTTCGAACGATGAATAAAAATTTTAAACTCGATGTATCCCGATTCTTCACTTCACACTTCCCCCTCCCCGTCTAACGAAGGAAAAGAGTACAAGTTATCTCGAACCAAAAAAAAAAAAAAATGATTCGAAGAAACAACGAATGTTTACCGATATCGACAATTGTGCCAGCCTGATTAAATTTTTCCTCGTTACATTTTCCACGAACGAGCTCGTGTTTCGTCCTACACCTAGGCCGCGGGGATACGCGTAAAAAAATTATATCGGCCAATGATCGAGACAAATTGAATCCGGATCCCGGATGTAAATGAAATTTCACAATTTCCGCCCCGACCGAATTCGCGCCGCGCGAAAAGTGCTACCTGCGCCGTAACGTACGTGGACGGCGGCTCTCTCCGCGTGTGTGTCGATTTAATTAAATTTTAGGCAGCCGGTGTAATCGAATCCTAGTACAACTGCGATTACGAAAGTCGTTCTATGTTTAATGCCCTGCAGGGAAATAGTAAATGCAATTTAGAACGTCCTGCGGCGCGGTTAATTTATTGATATCGAGGGCGCCACCGTAATTTTGCGCCGGTGCTAATAATGTACGATCAAATTTTAACGAAAAACCGGCGGGTGGAGGAGGGAGCAGGCCGGGGGAGGAAGGGAAAAAGGAAGAAAGGGGAATCACGCGTTTTAACAAGTTTGGGAAGAAAGAAGCGAAACGTTCCCCGATACGTTCGAATAATTGCCGGCCGGGATTCGAGGAATCGAAGCCAGTTTTAAAGCCGAGGGGATGGAAAAATCATTTTGTACGCGGCGTGAAATTTAGTGCAAGTTAGAAAAAAAAGAAATTACCACGGTTCGGGGAAAATTCTGTTTCGTAAATTAACGAACGAGGGCATTCCGTTTAATGGAAAAATTCGTCGTGGAAGTTTTAATATATACGGAAACGGAGATGAACTTGATGAAATTGTAGAGGAATATCGCGCGAAGGAAGATGATTATAAAAAGAGAAATCTCTTAATTTCGAAAAATTCCTAATTTCCACCTGATATTCACCGGAATAAATAAAATCCTTCCCACTCTTCAACGAAAAGGAAAATATCGAGGAAGGAAATCAGAAAGTTTCCCGAGTGGAATCGAAAAAAACAAGCGATATTCCGTGAAGATTCGACCTCTCGGACTCTCTCAAGTTTAAAGATCGAAAAGAGAAGATACACCGTTTACACTCTTTCTCAACAAGCAAGTGTTTTTCCGACGGCTCGTTAGATCGATCGAGTTCGCCACGGTCCACTGGCTGACATCGAGATTCGTTATCGAATCTTGAAAATGGGGTTGCGGTCGGCGAAAATTCAGGATTCAACTACCGTATCGAACACAGGCATACTTCGACCGATATCTTCCCCGACTGTCCACCATCTTTTGCACCGATCTTCTTCCCTTGACAACCCTCTCGCCTCTCGCCTTCTGGCGTCTATTCCAAGGGCTCTTGCGTTACTTTTCCGCATAATCGAAACACGATGGTTTGAGAGAAAGAAGCATCGTGTCGCATTCGTTAACTTTAAACTAAATTCGTTTTGAAGGGTGGTGTCGCTCATTCCTTTTCTCGATTGATCTTCCAGAGTTCTTTGGGAAAGGCTGGCTCAGCGATTTTCTCTCCGACGTCCGTGTGCGATGGGACAGATTGAACTTTTCTACGGTATCTGATTCGTTGGACTCTGGTTTTGGCCATAAGTGAAGTGGTTTTGTTATTGGAGGGATGGTTGGAGCGTAGATCTTGATCATTGATCTATCTTACGTAAATTGAGTAGCAAATTGGCAAGCGTTTTTGACAAAATTAATATTATTAATTTTACGGTTATTCGAGTGATTTGAATTTGATTATAGGTAACCATAAAGTGTAAATTGTGGGATTATATTATAATTTAGGTTGTACTATGGTGTTTTGCGCGGAGAGTAGAGGCGAGCACGGTGTGTAGTAACTTGGATCACGCCATGAGTTATGGCACAATGACCTGGATCGCAGCGTGTTCTGTTATGTAATGTTTTGGATTACGTCATGAATTATAGGATAGTGATCTGGACCGTTTCATGAGCTATGGCACCATAAGTTAGATCACTATAGTTTTACATCTCAATACAGGAAAACTTATCTGTGAATACCACCGTATATAAATTATAATCGATATAATTTATAATTTTATGAAAATCTTTATGGACTTTTTATTCCATATAAATAACTCTTATATCACGTGAAATGTGCTTAAAAAAGAAAAAGCACCTTCATCACGATCAAATTAAACTTCGATGGTTGAAAATGCTGATGGCGTAATGGGTAAAATCTTCGGATCCCACGAAAAATTCTCGAGTTCGAATCCTTCCCAACTTTTCTAATTCCATTTTCCTCAAATTTTAACGATTTTTAATTCTTTCATCAATTCCTTAAAAATCACGAATTACAAAATTGTGAAATTCTTTCGCGAAAAAGGAGGAAAAAAATATGAAATTAATAACTTTGAAAAGAAAATTTCATCTCGACTAAAACTACGATTCTTCTCTTTAAGTACCGATATTTTCCTTTAAATCGATTAAAAACAAAACATTCCAAAATGGAAAAAAAAGTTAGTGTTTAATTCAAAAAAAAAAAAAAAAATACAATTATCTCTATTTCCTCGAAACAAAGAAAGAACTCTAACACTTTCATTCCACGAAAAAGTAACTCTTAATCAATCCCTGGCGTAAAATTAATAAAACAAAGGCTATAATAAAATTGCTCGCAACTATCTCTAAACTTCCGCGATAGATATCTTCCTGAGGAAATTCGCGACGGGTTCGGGTTTGAAGGATAATTCGTGCGTTAGAGACGGCGTCACGACGTTCCTGCGGCCTATGGGCATGCCATCAGGATTTCTGGCACAATGCTGTAATGTTCCACCGTGATAGATATACAGCTGTAATCCCACATCTTGCCCCTCTCTCCATCTTCCTTCTCTCTCTCTCTCTCTCTATTGCTATATTAACTCACGAGTGCTGCGTGCACAGCGGAACTCGTGTACCACCCCATGCATCTATGCGACAATGCACGGCGGGCTTTCAACGTGTGCGCGTGCATTAATATGTAGATATCCGTGTACGTGTACCCGATGGGATTTCGATTCATATGTAGATGTGCGCGCGAGTAAACTGGTTTTATTCGAGGAAAAAAATATAAGAATGGGCTTATTATCGAGGTTAAATCGAAATATCCCTTTTTACATTTTATTCCTTTTCGACTGTTCAAGGGTCGATGATAATTCGATAAGAAACGTTTTTATTTGGAATTTTTCTCATTTTACAACTACACGCGATCGTGATGATTTTAAGGATCTTCTATAATTTTATCAAGATATCGTGGTTACGAAATTCTAAAGATATTGTTAAATCTTTTTTCTTTTTCTAGACTTTCTTCCCTATTCTTATTTTACAATCTTAGAATCAAGAAGCAGCTACGTAGGTATTACGATAAAATTACAAAATTGCTTAAACGAGTTTCGATCCCCCTTTTAGAGATGGAATAACACCACAATGGGGATCTTAATTGAACAAGTAACCACCCGTTTCACGGAGCAACAATCGAGGACCAACGAAAATTTACAGGGGTAGCAACAACAACTTTCCATTCGTATCGAGCGAGTTACGAAACACAAAAGGGCCCTTCAAACAGCGGGTAAACTGTTTCGATGGGCAAACTCGTTAAACAACGATTCAACCAAGAAACAACACGGAGGCGTCGATTCATTAGTCGATCTCTTTCTGTCAACTTCTCGAAAAAAAAAAAAAAAAAAGAAAAAATCATAAAGAAAGAACAAGCAGGAAAGAGAGGGGGAGGAGAAAAAACTTCCAAGGATACGAAAGCTTCGTTTCTCCGCAAGTTCGCTAGCAAACTAGCTTGATTCGAAGAAGAGAGAGAGAGAGAGAGAAGGAAGAAAGAAAAAAAAATCGAGACGTTCTCGAGTTGACGGCCTTTTAACACCGGCCGGATGTAAGAGTGCCACTCCTGACAACAGACAATTGCAACGCGACGAGAGTCGTTCAACTATAAACGACCACTACAATTACTACGAGGAAACGCGCAGCCACGCTCTCTCGACTGGTTAACGTTCTGCGCTGAATAATTAAGCAAATTTGCGTTTGCGCCGTTTCTGATTTAAACTTCCACGGTCGCGTGGCTGAATTTGTCCGTGCGCTTTTCCACGCTTTTCCCTTCTGGTGTCGCGAGAAGAATAGGGGGAGGAGGAGGAGGATCCACGCTGGAGGAAACTGGACTAACGAGTCGAGTTCTCGCCACGGGTACAATCGATAACGGAATTAAACGGGACGGTTACGTGTTAATGCGAAACTATTTTCGTTACCGAGGTTCGAGATGAAGTTTTCCTGGAAATTGCTCGATTATGTTTTGCTCGGGATCGCGTTCAATAGCGCGATTTGTTTGTTTCTCCTTCCCTCTCTCTCTTCCTCTATTTCGAGAGATGGAAGAGTTCTCGAAGAATTAATTCGTCTTCGAAAGTCGAAGTTATTTCGCGAGAAAGTACGCGATATAGTTGGAATTTTGAATCTATAAATTCTAATTAGGTGTGAAATGATGATCGATGGTTTGAGAATATTTAACTCCGTAAGAACGAAATTTGAAATAAAAAAGAGAATCGAACATTTTTAGAGATCCCCAACGGGGGTCCAATCCGATTTAATCCAAAAGTTGCATCAGAACGGAAATATTAAAAATCCGACGACACGCAATTTTCGAACGCTGCGTATTCTGTAAATCGGTTGTTTTCGTTGAATGAAGCAACTCTCGGCTTAATTGCAAACCGATGACACGATTATCGCTAATAACCCCCGCGATAGTTGGGCTACTTCGAGCGATAACTCCTCTTACGTTATTACCTGGCATTCGCATCGGAAAGATTAAACCGTGAAGTTAAATTACACATCGGTTGAGAGAGAGAGAGAGGAGAGGGAGGGAGGGAGAGAGATAGAGAGAGGGTGGTAAAATCAGAATACTCTCGATAACGGGCTAGCGTGCGATAACGCATATTGGCCTGATGAATTGCTCGCATACCTTTATCTACACACGTAGAATACCTTTCTACAAATCGTTGATTATTCGACAAACAGTTCGGCGTCATGGTTGTTGGGGCTCATTACACGAGTGTAAATCGAATAAGTATACGGGGGGGTAATTTATGAGTCCGCGGCTCGATTTCGTATTTTCGAGAAAAATTTATCGGTATAAATTCTATAGGGGTAATTTATCGTGACATTTTTCGAGGTATTATGCCCGTTTAAATCCGGTGGGTTTATTACGTTGAAGTGAATTTTATTTCGAATGAAATTCTCATTAAGGGGTGTATAAGAATATTTTTCTGAACGCGAAAAAAAAATAGAAAAAGAAAAAGAAAAAGAAGAAAAGAAAAAAGAAAGGAGGAAAAAGGAAAATAAGTCGTTAAATATTATGATCTAATTTTTCGACCTAGTTTCAAGATTTTATCTTAAACGTTTTGCACGTTTATCTTTTATGAAGAAGCCTTAATTTATTTTGAAATAATTGGTGTTATATTAAGCTGTTATACGGGATTATTTTTATGATTACGGGTATATATAAAAAGTACTCAATTAACCTGTTTTAATTTTAAACTTCACTTGCCAAGCTTTCTGCAAACTTATCTAGATATATTTTTAAACGCTTATTAATTATTAATTGAAATGTAACGACTTGATTTCGAACATCTCCCGATCCAAAACCTGAATTCGAATATATACATGTATGTAGGAATCAAAATTTTATCGGAGAATTTCCAAATTCCATATACATATATATTATATATTTAATATTTTAAATTTCGATCTACCACCATTGTTACCCCGTCCGTTGAATTTCGTTCAAAAATTGGACCAATTATTCCATAATGGACCCGAGATTCCCAGATCGATCTCCAGTGAAATAAACCCAATACAATTACGATAAAAAAAAAAGGCATACAGAGAATCCAAATGGAGAATTCATGGAAACTATAAAAAAAAGAAAAAAAAGAAAAAATAAATAAAAATTGATGGACACGATCGATATTTGGACGAGATTTCTACGAGATTTCCCGCTTTACCGATATAACCGTGGAAGTTGGCGCAGAAATTAAACCAATTATGCCTGTCAATTTGTGTCCCCTCCCTCCCCGCCATAATAATAGCACTCGAATCCCGGTCGGTCGATGTTTGACCATTACGTGGGCATACCGGCTGTCGTGCTTCTCGTAAATACCTGCGCCCATCAAAAGGGTCCTCAGAATCCCGCAGCGCCGATTTCCATAGCCATTGATCTATTCTGGTACTAGAATTAACCGATCGATTGGCGCACCATGCATTTCGGATCCGCGACTTCCATCGAGCGGAACGCGATTAATTATACTCGCGATACGCCGTCCATCGAAAATCCTTTGTCCCTTAGTTTTTAAAAAAGAAAACGTCTCGCGATTTCGCGTCACTTCGTTGCTCCTCGTTTGCGTCGATCGCTGCCTTGGGAGAAAACGCCTGTCGGGAGTTGTGTGCGATCGTTGAACCGTGTACAGAAGGCAATGCTTAATTATTCCATTTTTTCGATTATCGAATTCGACGGTAATCGTTGATTAATCGTGTTTCGAGGACGAAACGAAGAAATTTTGAAAAAAGGGGCCAAGAAATATTTTATTTTTTCCTGCGTGCAACGGTAATATAAATTTGTCATTTTTGCAAAATTGTTCGAATGTATTTCTCGGTAAAAAAATTAATTCATCATCCTCGAAAGAGATTATATAATTTAATTAAAACTTGTAACATAAAAAAAAAAAGGGGGGAAAAAAGGAAAAAGAATGTCGGAGCCATGCCAGCTTCAAAGAGGCGGAATTTAACGACAAAGTCGAGTTCCTGGGAGCGTCTTGGGCCGAGGATTTCGTGTGTCTGATGGAATTTCCCTGAGAATGGCCACAGAATCTCTCCATTCGTAGCCAACCATGTACATTCGAGGCCTGACTCGGGTTCTTTGACCTACTTGCGATCTCACTTTTCGACGTCTCGTCTTACCTATTTTCGACAAGAAAGATATACACCGTGAAAAAA
This sequence comes from Apis cerana, assembly GCF_029169275.1. NCBI lineage: Eukaryota > Metazoa > Arthropoda > Insecta > Hymenoptera > Apidae > Apis > Apis cerana. Next base: position 10,567,691 of record NC_083862.1, on the reverse strand, counting down.
AATCTATCGTATGGGAATCCATTTTCACGACGAAGTTTCTTCCATTGCTATGCTCAATTTCGATTCATCTTCGAGGAAACATCGACTGTCGAAATGAATGTCAAAATAAGACAACGTCTTGCTCGCGTTTTCTGTCATATTTTCGCGTACAAATTTTTTCTATTCTTCCTCTTTATAACCTGGAACAAGTAACTTCGATTAGTATTATAAGTAATGGCTTTTACTAAAAAAAAAAAAAATAAAAATAAAAATGTTTCAAGTAAAAATTCTATGATTTCGAACGAGACACAATTCGACACGATCAATTTTATATATATATGTATATTTCACGTTTAAAACAAAGTCTAAAAAATAATAGAAAAAATTGCCAAAATCAATCCGAAAGGTATGAAAAACGATATTCGAAATCGAAAATTAATAGTGATATTGTGAGAATAAAATATTTCCAAAGTGCTTAAACGATCAATTGAATCCAACAGCGCTGTTTCGAGACTTCCGTCCCGACGATAAAACCGCCGATTTAAATCATCCCGCGAGTAAAGCGCGAAACGCGTGAAAAAAATTCAAGAAAAGCCGATACATATCTTTTCCACGATTTGATACGAGATCAAACGTGACGAATGGAGACCCGTGACGAGCTGTGAAGTAATGAAAAGGTCGAAGTGCGGCCGGCAATTATAGCCGAGCATTCTCGATGAGCAGCATCGAGAGGGAGAGGGGGAGGGGGAGGGGGAGGGCTTTCAATGCGCCATGAATCAACGCCAGTCACCGCCATTTACCACCGACCGCATTCCTCCGTGTTAAGCACGCTTATCCCTCCATCCACCCTTATCATTCATTTCACGTTGCAACTATTTACACCCTCCCCTTTCATCGTCACGCTTATCTTTTGCCCTATCTCCCCGCGTGAATTTATAACCACCCCCCTTTTATTTACGAATTTTATAAAAGCATCGTTTTCCATCGTGTTTTCGCGGTGGTACGGCTTTTGAGAAACTCGTCAAACTGGAGATCGATGGTACTGGAGATAGAGCGGGGAGATGTATATTTTAACGCGATTCTTCTTCTTTTCGAAAGAATTTCGCACTGCCCTCTCTCACGAGTTTATGCAATTGGAGGATCTTTGTTCGTTAAAATTATTAATTAAGCAATCTCTTTCTGGTTTTATAGAATAATGATCCGTCATCTTGTGATGAAATTGAAGAACACGATTGTACGTAAAGATTGACGAATGCCAGAACGTTTATTATTATTATGAATTTGAAAAATCAAGCAAATTATTCGAAATTCCTCGATAATTTATCTCATGAAAAGGGAAAGAGAGATGGTAAGCTGGATTAAAATATTCGTTCCATGGGAAAATATTTATTCAAGCTTCCTTTATTTCCGTTTAAATGGCAACGAAAACAAATGGAGACACGAGAGCGTCGCGAAAAATGCGAAAACATTACGGTTACGATTCTATAAAAACCCGAGGTCCCGCATACGTGTATTTCGCGTTTCGTACGTTTCGTTGAACGTTATCGAAACGTTGAGAAAACCCTTGAAACGTTTGCAGAGGGACGGATATGTTGGACGATATTCATCCGTGCAAAATACACGATTCGATATGTCAACCGTGCCGTTCGATCTTTCGTCCATGTTGCCACGATAAATTAATAATCTCAGAATTGCTCGGATTTGAATATCGTTGCAAATCTAAAAACCATCGGTTCGACAATTTTTCATAATTTTACGAATTCTCCCAATTTTTAATAAATTCACGAAAACCAAAATTTCTCCAATGTTCTCCAAAAAAATTTATTCTTCCTTAATAAAATAATTTCTTCAAATTTCCAACGCGCGAACGCTCCACGCTCCTCGTTTCATTTCACTCCGAAAGAGATATAATCTGACAGAATTGCAGTTTAACGAAAGACAGATAATCATCGATCGAATTTTTTCCCCAATCCTAATCGAGTTTGGAATCGAACGGGCCGCTATTTAAAGCAAATCGGTCTAACCGACATAAACGGGGCGGGTCTGTATGAACATCGACCGCAGCTACGGCCAATTTGTACGAGACTGTAAACAAGAACGGGCACAAAGCAAATTCCGTCCACCGGATGCTGCGAATACCAGGAAATGATACGGCACCGATCGTGCCGATAACTTAAGCGAAAATCACCATTTCACCGAGAGATCCGCATCTGTTTATATAACACGTGTACATACTTTAATAATGGAAAGTTAAATACAAATATAATGACACCTCTCTATGTACGCATATCACGACAACAGATCATTCGCACAACTTTCCATTTTCGATGGGAAAATCCATATACAAGAAACCGTGCCAAGCCTATTTTTGTTCCATCCCGATATCTCGAACGGTTATGAAGATATAAAGTTTCCGTAATGGTTAAAGACAGTTTAGAGATTATAAATAGCGACCTATATTCCTTCTTGGAAATGCGTATTATTACGTTCTTCCAGGAATCGTGTTTGGGGATAGGTAAGCGAGAGGTTGCAGGGACAAGGAAATGATTAAAAATTAGCTTTCTGTTTGCACGAGGATATCTCGGGAACCGAATGTCGTATCGGGATAAATGGAAAAGCGTTTTAAAGAGTAAGATTCCACGCTTCCAACGATCGTTCACCCGTTGTTTAAAAGTCGGTAGCCTTCGATTTACGCTTTCGATTTATGGAAACTTCATTATCCTCATATTCTCAATCGTGAAAACAACGTTGGAAACGTTTCATTTCGATTCGAGGAATCGCTTCTTGCCTATTTTTCCCATTTTTGCGTATCGTACAAAATCTTGACAATTGTTCTCCACGATGAAACATCGTTGCGATGTTTCCACTTCGGCGAGCATAACGGAAGAACAGATTATATAGGGACGGTAATAGAAATAATAATAAAAGGGTCGAAGAGCGTGGCGAAGATAACAGAAACAGGGTTAACCAGGTTTATTGGGATGCTATGGACGATGAAGGGAACGGTATGAGATCCGAAACCAGGTTAGAGCTCAAGTTATAATCCCAGAATTTCGTAATAGAGTATATAGTCCGGCCGCTTGCGGCGAAAATGTCTGTTAACGTATTTACGAAATCCGTCTTCCCCGATTTAATCGTCAAACGGCCATTTACTTTCGTTCCTTGATGCGATAAATTAAAGTAGTTTCAATTTAAATTGACTGTATCGTTAAAACACTCTTCAAACAACTGTAAACTCGAAGCTTAAAAAAAAAAAAAGTACTACCACTCGTTAAATTGTTCTTTCCTCCTATAGATGGATAAAAATTTTAATCGAAGATCAGGTATTTTAAAAATACTCTTTTTTCTTTTCTTTTCGAAAGAGGAAAGAATCGATCGATAAACCATCTGTCCTTACACCTAATTTCACACTACTGTGGTAGGATTTTCGCATGATGGATGCACGAACGAAAGAAATTTGATCTTGGATATTAGAGGTACAAAAGAGGGAGTGGTGTTTGCATTGAAACGCGTTTCCACGAATCCACGAGGGATGCAGAGTCACTATCTTTCTCCATCTCTTCCATTTTTTATCGTTCTCTTCTCTTCCCATCTCTCATCCGGATCATCGAACCAAGTCATTTCCGATACATCTTAATCCAACGATCGCACGTCTAAATAATTCCACGCTCTTCTTTCCAAAAACTTTGTCCCTTCAACCCCCTCCTCTCTCTCTCTCTCTCTCTCGACTGAAAAATTAATCGATGAATCCTGAATCTTTCATACCTTTCCAATAAATACCTTTTCCACTCGCGTGAAATCTTTCCCTCTCTCCTGGAAAAATCTTCCCCTCGCCTTTTCCACGAGTTTTCGCGACGAGAATGGGGAGGACGGAGCGAGGGAAGCACGAGCGACGAAGAGAGAGAGGCGGTGGATCCGTTTGAAAGGGCCGCTGACAGGAGGACAAGGGGATTCCCAGAGCCACGGCACTCGAGCGAGTCTGAACCATTACCGGCATGTTTGAGCGACGAGCCGCTTTGATGCCGAAAGCCTACTCGAGAAGGAGCTGATGGAGTGGCTCGAGTGCCTCCTCGAATGGCCCCTCCTTGTCCCGCCACCTGAACCGGATGTCCACACAGGCCTCCCCGGGTCTCAGAGTCACGAATTTGTGGGAGGAGCCCGGGGAATCGCCGCCTCTCGCCGTTGTCGATTAATTATCGATCGTGATCGGATGTTTGCACGGTGTGTTTGGATTTCAGTTTTGACCGAACCTTTTCTTTTCTTTTCTTTCTTTGGGTTCGCGCGAAAACTTGTCTCGAGAGATTGAAACGTGGAAAGGAACGCGGTGTTTTCCTCCAAGAAGGAAGAGATCGACATTCTCGTAGCGATTATCAACGATTCCGTTTCTTATCCTTTTTTTCCTCCTGCAAAAATGAATCGACGAATCGATGAATTTCTCACGGGCGAAAAAGAAGGTACGCAAAAGTAACTGGAAGCAATAACTCACCGTCTAAATAGTAACTTTTCAATCAGATCCAATCTCTCGAAAATCCCACGCTTCCTCCCCGTTACAACGTCAACGAGGCAGAACGTCGAAAGATAGACGATTCTCGTTCCTTTTTTTTCTTTTTTTCACCCCCGTTTACGAATTCGAACGGCGATCGATTCGCGTGCAGATATGCACCGAGTCCCTCGAATAAAAATGGAAATCGCGGTGCAGTTTACGCCGGGAATCAATGCAATCCCTTTACCGGATTAAAATTTTATTTGCAATTAAACGACGATGGGCCAGCTGTGTTTGCCGTCCCAATGATCTATTTTTCCTACGTAGGAAGTAGAAAAGAAAGAAAGGAGAGAGAGGGAGAGGGAGAGAGAAAGAAAAGAAACAAAGGAAATCAGGAGGGAAAAAAAATAGGAATAGGAGGTCGTAAAGCGTTGTGCCATATTTTATTCATTCGGCCATTTTCCTTTTCTTTTTTGTTATGAAAACTGGATCGATTCCAAGGATGATCGCGTGTGATTAAATGAATAATTGGGACACGAGAAAAGAAGAAATTCTTAATGGAACCAACTTTGAAATCGATCTGTCCTTGGCCCCCTTTGCTGAATGGAGATCCGAACGGAATCCCTTTGAGAACACGCACGCGTCGAATAATTGCTAATGTTTCTTGGGAATCGGGAAAATTTTTACGATAATTGGACTTGCCAGATCCCTCTCTGTTATTATCGAACGCAATTATCACTATTTTTCGACATTACTTCCGATCGTTAATATCTCTTTTCTACATGTTTGATAAATTGCTAGTTTCTTGTTCCCTTCCCTCTATTGTTTCATGATTTTTCTTAAAGATAAATGCGTAGGAAGCATATCTATTTTTGACTATAATATTATCACGTAAGTGAACCGGACGGAATGACTGGCTTTAGAAATGTTGGTATCTTTAAACGCTGCTATTTTTTACATAAATTGTTCGTATCTTTATATAATAAAACAAACGCTTCGTCGCATCGTTGTTCTTTATAAGATCTTTTCGATTCTGAACCAGAATTTTTCCGATCTGCTTCGAAATCGAATTGTACCTCCAATAGAAATTATTTAACTTTTTCTTTAAAAATAGTCTCCTAAAATGCGTGGCAGCATTCGTGACATGAAATGTGAAGAGAAAAGAAAGAAAGAAAAATATGGAAGTATATAATTGTGACAACGTCGAAGACAGAGCTTTGGAATTATCATGCAACGACATGCATTCAATCACGATATGAATTCCCATGAATTCGATAGTTAATGATTCAAGGTTGGAAAGCTCTTGCCACTGGAATTGTTAATGATTCAATATTTATTGACTCTAACTGGCCATGATTTATTGATATACACTACACGTATAAGCTGCAACGTGTTATCAAATTTATCGCGAGACAAATATTCGTGTCAACGAGACTATTAACCTCATCGATTGATTTTTATATCATCGAGTAACAAACTTAACGACGTGTATTAAACGGGGTAATAAAAGAATCATTCAAATAAGATACGTTCACTTTTAGAAATATCTCCGATTCCGAGATAAATAATTCGTGGATATTATCACGAATTACCTTGCTCGCGAAATTAACGCAAATTTCTCAACGTCAAAAGTAACGAAAAACGAAATTAGCTTCGCCCGTAATTTTGCCCGATGTTTCCGCGCTTTAAAAATCACGTTACGCGCGACCTGTCACGCCATACGAAATGATCACGGATTATTTCGCGTTTATCAAATTATAAATCGGAAAATAAAAAGATAAAAAGACGAAGCAACGAAAATTTATACTCGTGGAAATTGGAAAGCTTGAAAAATAATCCCTCCCCCCCCTGCAAAACGCTAACCAACTAAATCTCACTCCAAATTTCCTTTCCCGAACTTCAAATTCTGAAAAAGAAAGAAAAAAAAAAAACTGTTTCTAACAACTTTTCGATACATCAAGATCCGAAAAATCGTCGAAAGCTTCCCACGTTGCCGATATCCCGAAATCGATTAATATCTCGCCACCATAAATTCCATCCAGCTTCAAGGAACAACAAACGCTCCGGAATTTATCACGGAGAGAAAGAGAGAGTTGAGAGGTTTGGAAAGAAAGAAAATACGGGGTTGGAAATGGCACGGCCGCTTATTGCGTCGCACCTGCTCGCGTGCGGATTCCGGATTTGCCGCGTGCAAACACGCAGCGTCGCCCCTGAATTATGTGCTCGATTAACCTCGAATCGATCTCGCCCTCGTTGGAGGCCGCGTTGATTCGAAAATAATTGTTTTCCGGCTTATGAGCACGTTGGAAGGAGGGTTTCCGATTCTTTCTCCGCGGTTTGATCGGGTTGCTTCGCGTTGGTCGTCGTTGGTCACGGTTTGAACGGGTTTCGTGGGGACGAGGGAGGGATTTTGCGATGTTAGGGATGCTAGGGATCGGTTCCAACGTGTTTGACTAGGTTTGATGAATTTTTTTCTCTTTTTTCGACGAAATCGAAATCGAGATTTTATTAATCGCAGAAGGAAAATATTGCACAAGTCGAGTATTGTCGTTCTTTGTACCGTTTAAAATTGTATCAAACGGTTCTTTTAAGCTGAATAGTTGATCGATGTGTTCGATACGGAATCGTATCGTAAATTTAATATATTTTGAAATTATTGGAACCGGGAAGTTGAATTCGGCGTTGAAAGACATTGAAATATTATTGATTGAAAAGGATGATTTATTTTAATTAAATTCTACGAACCGGATCTTTACATTTGGGTAATCGAGGGAATACAAGTTTAAACGCTGCAAAGATTGATGTATATCTGATGCTTATTTATTTATAAATGTGTATGCATGGCCTTAACAACGAATGAATTAAAATATGTATAGTTTCGAAGTGATTTAAAAAGCATTATTTCGAGTCATTGTGATTTCATGGACGGTTCCATAAAAGACCATTTGTAATATTTCTATTAATTTTCTCTTTGCTTTTCACGTTCAATTTTGTTTATGTGTAATACGACAAAGGGAATGAATCCTCTTTGTTACAATAGAATCCACTTTTTCGATTTAGATTAAGCTTTCCCTCATTGGGGTTTATGTGGAGAAATCGATGAATTTTATTATATCCGACACGTTATCAATAGCTTCAATTGAAACGAAATAAAATGCCTTTCTTCGCCAACGATTCATTCACGATGAATATTACACGACAACATTTTATGTTATGTTGGAAAAATCGTTGCCCTATATTTTTCTTCAAATATAAAATTACGCGATATAATCGTTTTATTTATCTGGCAACCGTTTCCTTAATGATGATAAAGTAACTAAAAAGTATATAAAAATCACATCCAATTTTGGGCAGACAGGAATTCGAAGCGAAGCTCCAACGAATATCGAGGAATTTCTAGGGAGAGTCATTTAATCTCTCGCGACTTTCATTGGAATTTCCACGATAATCCGATATTGATTTCATCAAATGGTCGAGCGAGTTGCATCAAGCATCGCTAGTATGTTAATTAATATCTTTTTTCCGGGTTGATCAATTTTACACAGATATTAATTGCACATCGAAAAATTTCTGGAGAAAGACTCAATATCAATAAAAAAAAAAAAAAAAAATCAATCGACAAACGGAAGAATCTTCTTCACATTTTCACAAAAAGAGAAAAACTTACGCGTACAACTTTCTCTCCCATATCCAACGAACAATTGTGAACGACACCTCTATTTCTATCCACCCTTTCTCTCTCTCTCTCTCTCTCTTTCCTCTCATAATTCTCTAAAAGTTGTTCTCTTATCCCAGTTCTCGACCCAAAAAGTCGAAAATAATTTTCCAAGGGGGAGAGGGGGGAGGAGGAGGAGGGGACATTTTATTCTTTTCACCGCTCTTTTCGACGAAATTCACGGAGACGAGGCGTGTTGCTTTCGACACTAATTAAAAAAATCGGGGAAAATCGTGGAGGACGAGGCGCAACGCGATATTCTCTCGCGGGCCGTCGACCGTCGACCAGGGGATAACTGGGTCGCACATGGAGAGGGTCTGGTTGCCGGAAGGATGAGCAGGTCGCGGTTAATTGGGTCATCGTCACGTCGCGTTTAACGAATGTTTAATTTGTCTCGTTACGAAGCCGGCCCCGTGATTAATTTCGATTAACTACGCCGTCAGCTTCCCTCGTCCCGGTTTTATCATCTTAACCTTGTCCACTGATTCGCTGATGAGCCTCGACGGAAGAGAGAGACACAGCTCTACGGGATTTTTCCAGATTATACGCGTAATTTCCGCGTTATTCTTTCAAACGGTGTGTTCGTTAAAAAATCCAATCTTTCCTTCTCCTTTTTTCCTTCTTTCTTGAGAAATATGAACTTTTGAATAACGAATGTTATTAACACTGTCGAAAAGAACACGTGTTTTATGTATATATATATATATTTTTTTTTTCCATTCCATTGAATAACGATGTCTTCGTTAAGGGTTCGAATCTTTTCTTCTTTAAATATGGAAGGAGTGCCATTTTCATTTATGTATTTCGTCTTTTGCGTATTTTTGAATTCTCTCGAAAACGGAGGAATTAGAAGAGATAGGAAGCATCAGGCGAAAATTGTCCATCTGTTCTGGCGCAATCGATTACGATTCGAAAGTTGAATGAAAATAGAAGCAAGTTGAATGTATTTTTCAACGAGGATAGAGGCATCGTTTCGTTTCGAAGATTTCGATTTCGGCGTCGAAACGAGGACTAGGCGGTAATGCATAATTAAAAGCAGAAACTCTAGCGAATTTTCAACGGGGATGGTCAAATATCGATCCGATGAAAGATTCAAGGACTTTAAAATTCCCGCTCGTCGAATAATCTTCCACGGTATGCTAAACGCGCTATCGCTAATTCCGTTTATTTCCCTTTTCTCTTATTTTTACTTTATTTTTCTATCCCGCTTCCTATGGAATAAAACAATGATATTGTTTGAAAGTAGATTCGTTTCTGTATAAGCGCTTAAAAGCGATATGAAATCGTTCTTTCTTTCTTTCTTTCCTCCCTTTCTTTCTTTTTTTTCCCTCCCGTTTCTATTTTGTGATCCTTTTGTCAATTTCACGGTTGAATTTTATCAGATTTCACCAGACCAAGAATATTAAATTTTGCGTGCGACCGAAGTGTCTAAAATTTCAATTTTTCACCAGCCTGTTTTTAAATCGTTGATAAATTTTTCTTTACTCTCCTCTCCGAATTTTTCTTTTTTTGCGAGATAAAAATAGTTTTAAAATCTTTCAGAAGACGTCTACGTGTGTTCATTTATTACAAAATTTCGAATCGATTCGTTTCAATACAATTACAAATAAAATTAAAGAGATATTTTTTAAATTTAGAAAAATTGAAAGCACAATTACTCTCGTTGTTTAATCCAAATACTGAAAACACAAATTAGAAATAATACTGCCCGAAAAATCTTAAACGAAAATCAATACCGCGTCTCTCCAACGCGGAACGAACGAGTAACTCCACTATTTTCACGAAAGTGTGGAAAAAAAGCCGGTATCGAGTTTCACTCACCTCGGCGGGGAAAGCGTAGTTATTAATGCGATGCTCCGATCCATGATCGTTATCCATCCCATAGTGTATGTAGATCTCCTCGAATTGATAGTGATAAGCTAACGGCCCACCCGTTATATTGACCCGCACCTTCGCCTCCCGATCGGCTCTGAACACCAGGAACTGGCCGGTGTTGTACAAATGGCCGGAAACCTGAAAAACGAAATAGAATCGAAACCTTTCTCGTAACATCTCGATTTCTAATACGCACGAGGCGAAAGTGTATTCGTTTAAAGAAGAAGAAAAAAAAAAAAAAAAAGAAAAGAAATCGGAGCGATACTTTCCGATCACAAAATATTTACAATTCCATTATTTCAACATTCCCGAAATTTTGACGATTGATCTCTCCTTGATAAAAGTTTTCAATTCCTTTTTTTACCCGAATCTTTCTTTCCAAACACAACAAAACTCATCTGCGCACAAATAAATCAATTTCTCCGGAAAAAAGAGGGAATTCGAATAAATCTCTCTCTCTTTGGATTGATATTCCACCGTTTGAGAGACGCAAACCAACTTGTCTTTCCAGCCCTTCGTCAATCCGTGATTACGAATACCGTTTCCTCTTCATCGGAAACGAATAAAAGTCGCGATGAGAAAAATCGGTGCTCGAAGGATGCGCAGAGACACGAGGGAAAAACACTGATCCTGGGGAAGAGGAGGGAGGAGGGGCGAGATGTATAATTAAAATCGCGTAACTCCATTAAGTCCCGTACGAAACGCAATTATCCCCGTATTACGCGTGACGCGCGTAATCATTCTCACTTAAATCACCGTTATACACGGGTGAAAATTTTAATCCAGGATCCATTGATTTCGAACCGAATTTTCTAACTTGCCCCATGTAATTCAACGATTAACGATCTTCGTCTTCAATAATAAATTTTCTTCGATCACGATTCCATTCGTCGAGATACTTGTCGATACGATAATTTTGTTGTACCAAATATTGTTGATAATTCGCTCAACGATAACTTCATTTATGTTGTTGTTATTAGAATTATTTTCTTCGGGATCGTTTTTGGAATGGAAGCTTAGAAGGTATTAGAAGATGTTATAGAATTTAAAGTTCGCTGAAATTTTATTTGTGGTTTCATTATTTTATAGCTTTTAATTTTAATGGCTCATTTATTAATGAAATAAAATATGAGAATATAATTAATATTCCACTTAAAAATACAATTAATGTTATTATAATTATTAATGAATTCAATGAATTAGATAAGTATAAAATTACTGAAATGTAAATTGAATAAAAAATTAAATAAATTAATAAGATTGTTGGATTATTATATATTATATTTACATAAACAGCTGTAACTAGTGAAATAATTATTGATATTATTGTTTTTGAAAGAAGTAAAATGTTATGATAAATTTATATAAATTAATAAATATAAAAAATACTATTTTCAAAAAATATTTTAATAGAAAATGATAATTTTGGGAATTATCGATATTTATATACTTATATTTATAAATTTTTTTGAAATTTTAAATAAATTTAGTTAAAATGTTGCTAGCAATACCACTACTTCATAGTTCATAGCATCTATTTGTTTTCCTTCGATACGCATAATTCAATTGTTTTGTAAACAGATACGTTTCGCAATCACGTATAATAAAATATATTCATTCAGCTAAAGTCGTACATTTTTATTTATTATTTTCACGGCCCAGTCAAGAATTACTTGTCTTGGACGGGAGGATTATTTGTTTTCATTTAAATTATTCTTTACGTATGTATGGTTAAGTCCGTTTCTAGATCGCGTTTAACGAAGGCAGATTATTAACTCGAAGCATTATTTCGAGCTAAAGTAACCGATATTAAAAATAAATAACTTTATTAATTTTATCTATTCCTTATATTATTCGAATTTGTATATATATATATATCTTCTTCATTTCGACTCTTGTTTCACACATTTCTCCCCAATGTTGGCAAACTAATTTCCCATAAAAATGTTCTGCCTCTCAAAATTCTCTAAAACATCATCGTTCCTCTCCGTAATCCTCGATTCTCCCTTCTCCTCCCCTCCGATTCTCGAGAGACCTTTTCAAGGCTACCTCCAAGAAGGAAGAAAAGCTTTAAAGGGTGGTTACACCGGTTGGCCAAGAACACAAGAGGAGGGGATCGTGGAAAAAAGGGGAGGGGGAAGAGTTCTTTGTAACGAGGTTAATGAAGCGGCCAGTATACACAGGCGTTACCGCGCGGTGTTTCGAGGCCGCGTACAAAGCGTTAATTTCGGGTCGGAGCGACGGAAAGAGCGGGCAGATGAGCATGGTCAAGGCTTTACTAAATTTCTCCCTACCACCCACGATACCTAAATTACCTCCCACGCCACCTCTATCTTGAACTATGGGGCTCTCATCTTCGGCCTTTCCCATCACGGGGACCGGTTTCCTTTCCCAGAGCTTTCTAATTAGTACGCCATCATCAATGGAACGTTGGCAACGTTGGATTTGCCCGATTTGTCGAGATCGCGGGTAATCCTCGCATCTCCAACTCGTTAACTTCGAAAATTGTTTGTTGATGAAACATTGTTAACGATGGCGAACACTTTAATTCTCATTAATCGATCGTTATTAGTATCCAGAGTTCGAGAGGAAAAAAAGTGTATCTTATACGCGAATTACTTAATAAAATCACTTAGTAAAGAAAGAAGCAAGTCGTGAGCAAGTTTGAACGAGATGAATTTTTTAAAAATTTGCTTCCTTTAATTGTCTCCACGAGACTTTTCGTAACGCTTCTTTAACGATGATACAAGATAATAGAAGAAGTTTTTGCTCGCAACAATTTCACCATTACCGATCCATCCAAAATTAATTGAACTCGCCAAATCCGTTTCGAAGACCGGCTCAACTATTTCCTACAAAACACCACCATTCCCACCACTCTCTCCAAACTCTCTTCACCCACCCTCTACAACAGGAACAACGTCGTTTCACAGGTTGGCGACACGAGTCCTCCGCGAATTCTCTTCCCCAACTCGGGGCTAATTATCGAGGCGGTGGAAACACGTTGGCCAGGGTGATCCCCTTGACACCTCTGCTAATTTCTTCGCGGCATAACGAGGAGTAGGAGTGGAAGTAGGAGGAGGAGGAAGAGGAGAGGTTTCGAGAGGTAGGAGCAAGAAAGGGCGCCGACTCTCCCTCTTCTCTTCACCCCCTTCGCCAGATAATTGATTAGGCATTTAATTGGACGGAATAGCGGGGCCAGACACCCCCAGTTGTCGCTGTTACTACCCTCGAAGAACGAAGGGCGGTGGTGGTGATGGTGGCGGAACAGCCACGAGTCGTCGACGAGGGGAAGTCCATTTTCTTGTACGTCGCGTGAAGCTGAATTATGGCGTCATCAGTTAGAAATAATGAGGTAAGCCGAGGGGGTGGAAGGAAAGCGGCGGAGGAGGACACGTCGGCAAAAGTCGCCGGCAGATAACTTATTATTTTGCAATAGATTCCAGATCTCTATTCCGGCCGAGTTCCGGTTAAATACGTCCACGTTTCTGCATCGTCGCTTCCGGTTTTGCTTCGTTCATCACATTTTTTTCTCATTGTTCGCTTTCGATCGAACGTTTTAATCCCGTCGTAAAGGAATGGACGAGGTATTTCGAAAATTTTAACGAATATCGTTCGAGATCGAGGATAATTATTAATAATTTCTGCGCGCATTAATTCAAAAATCTCGATAGTAATATTATCACTAATTTAACTTATATCAACATTAATTCTATCGAAACCACTTTCCAATTCTTAATCGATTACCAACCTTGTTCAAATAATTCCGATGTTAATTACCCTAATTTTAAAAAAATCTTCCACTATTGGATCGTTTATTGCCAATTCTCCTTAAAAAAATTTGATCTTGAAAAAAAAAAAGGAATCCCAATTTCATCTTTACAGATTCATCCACGTTCCTCGTCGAACAATTCTCCCCAGACTTGCTCCAGAGAGAAGGTCGCCTTCCCTTCCTTCTTCCCCTCCATCGGAATATAAATCCAAAGACGACGCCAAGAAGTAGCATAACTCATCGAAAGAGCATAACTCATTATCCCCCCGGACGGATCCCTCCACCTTTTCGACTCTAATTCGCGGATAATCCTCTCCTTTTTCACCCCATTCCCTCCTCTTCCCCAACTTCGAACTCGGATCAATGAGGCCGCCGGAAGAAGAAGAAGAAGAAGAAGAAGAAGAAGAAGAAGAAGAAGACTCGCGGAGAGAGGAAGTCTGCGAGGCCGAATCCTCACAAAGGCCGCCGCCTCTCCCTCGACTTCTTTCCTTCCTTCACCCTCCCCCATCCCTCCACACTTGCGAGAGAAGCAAGGGAGGGGGAGGGAACAATCGTCATCGCGAGTTTTGTTCCCTTTTCCGACGGGTGGAAAATTCTCCGCGTCGTGAACCGCGGTCGTAATTCGCTTCCTCCTCTCCCCTCTGTCGGCGAGAAGTTCATCGGCGCATCGGTGATTAATGGGGGCCGCCGTTAAGTTTCTTTCGGCCGAGTTTTCGAGGGAGGAATCAAAGGGAAGTTTCGCGGAAGGAAGGGAAGATCGGGTCGGAAATTTGGGTTTTTGGCGGGTTTGGAGAAAGGATTCCCCTCCCCTCCCCCAAACTTTGACGGGAATCGATTGTCTCGCGGGGCTTTCGGGCGAAGGGCGAAGGTTTTGTCCTTGAAACTTGCGATTAATCGCGTTTCTTGGTTGAGTGAGGGGCGAAGGGGAGGCTTGATACGGCTTATTCTCGGCTGATCTGATAATAATTAGGTTCGTACAAAATCGTATAATATCGTAATGAGTTTTATATACGTATAGTTTAGGTACTTTATATCTTCGCACTTTGTACAAGTTGTTATTAGTATATTTATTTACTGTCGTAGAAAACGTATACGCGAGGAATAAAAAATTGGTAAAAGTAAAAAAGGCAATCATTGAACAATCATCGATCGATCAATTTGACTCGGTTAAAAAAAGTATACTCGTGGCACGTAATCGAAAATCGACGAAAAGCGATATAAAAAATTTTAACAAAAATCCTTCGAATCGAAATAAAAGCAAAACGATTTGTTAATTTCGAAGAACGTTACACGCGTTCGATTACGAAAGAAAATTCGAGATTGAATCAACAGGGGTTGAAAATCTCCCTTTAAACTCTTCGTTCGAAACGGAAACGTTATTTTAATCGGTATTTCACAGTTTCGGGGGAATGTGAGCGACCACGATGGTTATCGCGGAAAGGAGCGGGCGTCACAGGCGTTCCAATTCTCGTGGAACAATGGCCTGGACACGGAGAGTTAACTAACAACCATCCCCTATTTATGCGACAGTTACGACGATTTATATACGCGGCGGCGCCGTCCTCTCTTCGGCCACCGTTTATCGGAAACGAGATACCTGTTCGATTACCTCGATCCTCGATGGGCGAAGAAAATTGGTTGAAAAGGGACGTTTGTTTCTCCGATTCGAAACTAATAACGAATTTTAGATTTTATTTAGCAATTCGAACCCACTTATCAATTCCACCCGCATTATATATTATATACTTAAAGAAAAGTTGTTATACTTTCGACGTGTTATCTAAGCACGGTCTAATTTACTCGTGTTAAAAGAAAGGGCACAAAATTCTATTTTTTCCAAAAGTTATTACACTTCAAGAAGAAGAAGAAGAACGCTACATAATAATTTACGATCAATTCTTCCAATTAACTCTTCGCGCGCTTTCTTTGAAAGAGAAAAAGGAAAAGAAAAACGAAAAAGGAATATTTGCCTGGCCGCGATACCAGTTACGGATATTCGGTTTATTCTCGAACAATGGCGGTTCCGATTCGGATTCTCTTTCGCGAGGAAAAAGTAAGAGGCGGAACAATGGGCCGCCCTTTATTCAGAATCGCGTTGCCCCGAGTAAACGAGACCCAGTTCTCCATACCAAACGTTTAGAAAGTCGCGGCTATTATCTCCTCGAGTACATTCAAACATCTTTCTTTCTCCCTCTCCCCCATAAACGAATATCGAAACAGGACGAAAAGGATGACGTACACCTCCTCCTCCCATTTTCTCCTATTTCATCTTCCTATTTTGTTATCTTTTCTCTTTTTTGGGAAAGAGCAAGTGGAATATTCGTGCGTATCCATCGATAAAGTTCGAGATCAGATGGGACAGGTCCACGTAAGTTGAAACGATAGGATGGGGCCGTGCGAGAATGGAATGCACGGGGAAATAGAATAGGACGGGGCCATAACGGACAAGGATACAAAAGGATACGGATGGAGCTTTCAAATAAATTGTAAGTAACAATTCCGGCAAATATTACCCCTGCCACGCGTTATTATCGATCATCTCGCGGATACTCCCCTCCCCCCAATATATTGTTAAAATATATTGTTAAAATTGCACCCGGGTCACGCGAGTAACGTGAGTTGGAGAAATTAAGCCCGCAGTGAGAAGATTTCCGTGTGTTTCTGTCCGTTCTGGCTCGTTCTGTCGTTTACTCGCCCGGTTTACTCCACGGTAAGTGGGATTTTAATCGATTTGTGAGAATTGCTGCGCGGGGGAGAGAGCGAGTTTAACGTATACACGATCTCGAATCATTATTCCTTTAGAATTTAATACTGATTTCTTTCATCATCTCTCAAAGAAACATTATACAATAATTCGAAACAAATACGTAAATTCCTATAATTTTCAGTTTTCGTTATCCGGATAATTAATATTACCAAGGATATTTCTGCCGCAAAGCAAACAGAACTAACGTCTCTTTCGTTTAATTAATCCCCTGCTTAAACATCTCAAAAACGCCCCAATTTTTCCTCATCCGCAACGGAAAACAGAGCCGATTCGTGGCTAACCTTCGAAAAATTTCTCGAATCTCGCGAAATCACGCTTGTCGGACAACGTCAGGGGGAGAGGAGTCGAGGCTCGAATCGAGAAATCGGAGGAGGGGGATCGGCCGAAGACGTACGCCCGAAGTCGGCGGTTCGTTCTATTGTTTAATTTAAGTGCCAAAGTTTAAACCGGGTTAAACGGCGTATAAATTCAGCGTGGGTGTACGTGAAGCCACCCTCCCCTCCCCTTTGGTCGGTTCCCTCCTTCGCCCTTTTGGGGAGCCGAGTTTCGAGGCTTGGCTCGGGGGATGAATCGTGTCGATGGTATCGGTGGATGGGCGAGGAGGATGAGGAGAGAATACGAAATGGAACGGGGCAGGGGCGCAGATGTGACGTCACTGCGGCTTCCGGTTTAAGGCTGACGACGGTTCCGCTTTGCTTTTTCACTTTGCCCCGTTCGTCTGTTCGTTATCTGGATTATCTCCAGTGGAGAGATTTGCGAATGCCGATGGGGATTCGCGCAGAGGGGACATTTTGCAATTTTTGGAAATTGGCGGTTTCGAGTCGATAATTCGATTCTCCAGATGAAAGCTCGGTCTTCTTCGGTGATCGATTTATATAAGCTAAATATTCGATACGAATATTTGTAATTTCTTTCTATATTTTCAACCGTTTATCGTCAATTGAATCGTCTCTAATTTTTGGCGAACGAGAACTTAAGTTCAATCAATTTCGATCTCGAGGGAATTAACATTTTTCCTACTAATGTATTCCCTGTATTTGCACACCTCGTTCAATCTCACTTCATCCTGAAAGTTTTTTGTACCCCAATCTACTTCAATTTTTAACTACTTTTTCGACTTCGAATCCACCGCTCGACATATCGTCATACACGAAGTTAAACAAAAATATATCTCGGCAATCCTGAAAATCCGATAATTTTGTCCGAAAAAAAAAGCTACGAAGAAACGTGCGCCCGTTTTTCTTTCGAATATAAAGGGCCACGATAGAGCCACGATAAATCTTAAGAAAGGGAACAAAAACTCTCGCTGCTTCGACAGGATTATCTCCACGCTGTAATTCACCTGAGTGTACCAAAACGTGTAACAGGCAAGGTTGGAGAAGGGGGCACGTGAGCCGAAACAGAAACGAGGCGAAACACAAGTTATGGGTATCAAGGTTTTGCCCTTTGTCGAGCTGCGCACTCGCACGCTCCTGGAGGGTATAAGATTAATAGTTACATTAGGGGGGATGCGTCAGGGCAGATCCATTTGGGCCTGTGTATCGCGCTACTTCCTTAGAAATTAATATTCTAAACAGCCCATTAATTCCGCGGACACGCGAGACTTGTCGCATTAATAATCCAAGGATAATTTGCGCGGATAACGGCGTACACTGTGTTGCGTTTGGAAAATTTGGAAACTTAAGCCTATACGAGAATTACGTGCGAGAATCTTATTCGAATTGCCATTTGGTTGTTTTTTTTTTTTACGGGGAATATTGAACTTTGAAAAAATTTATCAGGATTAATTCGAATCCTAAGAAGATATTTTTTGAAGACAGTAATCATTAGACCATTAGGTGTCGTTAGACCAAGAAGAGATAATCGAAAAGATCGAATTTCGGATCAGGAGTCAATTTCAAGTGGAACAGTTCTGAAGTAGAGATATAATAAAAGATTCCAAAATTTTCCAAACAAACTTTGAAAGCATTGCGACTACTTTCGAAGAGCTTCGAAGACAGCTATCATCGTAATCAAAGAGAAACGATTATTTTCCTCCACTCGAGAAACACCGCGATAGAATTTTCAAATGGGTAATTTCGACTCCAGAATTTCTTTTCCCTTGAACTTGCGCAACTGTTGCTCTCCAAGCGCTCCAAGAAGATTAAAAAAAAGAGAAAAAAGAAGGAAATAGTCAAAACGATCGCTCCCGAATCTCGACCCAATCTCGATACAAAAGCCTCGAAAATCGAAACGGCAACAGTTTAGAAAAATTCGTGCGACGTTTTTTAAAACTTCTTCTACGAAGCGACGAGATTCCCGCGGAATTTCCACGGAGGAACGTTTCATCTTTATGCAGAGTGTTTTGGACGGGAAGGGTGGTCGAAAGAAACGCGCATAGTTCGAATTTGTAGGGCAGGGCACAAAGTGCCTTCCACGGAAATGCCCGTGAAAAGGTTTAAAACGCGCATCCAGGGGATCGTTTGCTCTTCACCCCCTCTTTACTCTCCCTCCGTTTCCTCCTTCTTTTCCCTCGACCTTTCGCTCTTCTTCCAAGCAAGTGGCAACTTCTTGGGGCAGAAGTCGATCTTTCGAAAATAGCCGCATTCTCATCGGATGCGCTTTGAGACGTGGTTTCTCGCTATCATCATTGTTTAACCCACCCCCTCGAATCTTTTTCTCGATTCGTATCGGTTAGAAGATACGATTTTTACATTTTCTGACAGAGAAATATCTGTATCTTACTGTGCGTGAAATTTAAAAAGAGCTTTTAACTTTAAAATTTCGTTTCAACGAGACTCGCGCCAATTTTTCCTTGTTTCTCGAAATGCTGGAAGGACGAAATCTCTATTTAAGAGAAAGAAATAATATAACCCAGCCAATTATTTCACCTTCGAAATTGTTTCCAAATTCTTAACGTTTCGCACGTTCGTGGTATAACTTTACAAAGAATATTTTATAATTAATTCATCGCTCTTCGAACTTTCGTCGGAATGGAAACGCGTTTCTTAACGCAATCGAAGTTTCGCCAGTTAAAAATAAACGTTGAGGCGCCAAGCGATACAAGCGTGAAAGGAGAACGAAAAGTAAAAGAGGAACGAAAAAAGTTTCCTTACATAAACATGGAACAGCAGCCAATAAAAATAACAGCGAGGCGGCTCGATGATTAAACGACTTGGTTGGTTTCCTTTTTTGCGTGGCACCTCATTGTTCCCCGTCCAGTTCGCGGAACCGTGCCAGACTTCAAACGAACCAGAGGCGCCGCCATTTTTGAGTTTATCAAACAATAACACTTGGCGAAGTAGCTTTCAACACTCGTCGAACCACGGGTCGTTCCTATTTCCTCTTTCCTTTCTTTCTTCCCTTCCTCTTCCTCCTCTCACCCACTCCATCATCGTGCACGGTGTTGCGAATCCTCTGTCTTGCAATTCCTCATTCGTACAAACAGTTTGTGTACTTGTTTCTCCCTCGATGATGAAACAATCGAAAACAATTGTTCCTCGAGAAATTTTGTATAAATATGGAATTTCTTTCTTTTTTCAAAGATTCGAAACTTGATTTATTAATGGTATAACGAGGCGAGGCGAACGTTGACGTTGAGCATTCCCCGAGGAGTACACTCTTTGATTCGAGAGTAGAAACCTCGAGCGTTGCTTCCGACGATTATTATTTTTCTTTTTTTATAGATCACTTTTTCAAATAACGTCTATTCGCGAAAAAATGTATTTTTGGTCGGTGCTCAACGTATACGGAGATATTACATACGGAGCGTTCCCGGTTTAAAATAAAATATGGAATTTAGGAGGAAATATTTTTTCCCCCCTCCCCCGGGAATATTCTCGCAAATTTTTAATATCATCCAACGTTTCAATATTCGCATTATCGATATTAAAACACTCGCCTCTCCGTTACATTACCAACAGCAATTAAACATAGACGATATTAAATATATTTCGCATTTTTTAATTATGATCGACAATTTCGGGAACGCGGAAATAAAATCAAACCGAATTTGCATTAACGTGTAAATGGCTCCTCGTTTGTGATACGATATATATATACATACATATGATCTCGTCGAAGAAAAATATCGATTTTTCGTTGATTACAACGAAGCTGGGACGAGCGAGCATTAACCAAAGCGGTTAATACGGTTAATTTCGATGGAGAACAGTGGTAATACGATCATCCATTAAGAAACAGCAAGCCTACTTGGAGCGAACGACTAAAGACCCAACGCTCTTCAATTATTGAATGACTGTTCCACGATAAATTGTACATTCCAATTGGCATAAATTGCCAACGAAACTCGTTCAACCTAAAAATTCGAACTTCATCTATTACCACGTCGCGCAAATACAACTTTTGCGTCAAAGCGAGAAACGAAGAGATCTCGTCGAGTATTCGCAAATTTCAATTTGCACCTAGCTCTTTACGAAGAGAGAGGGAGGGAGAATTTTTCATAAAATAAGCATTCGAAACAAAGGATTTTTCCATTTTTCATCCACGTGCAAAGGAAACCGTGGGGGAGGGCGACGACGACGTTTCGCCTTCTCCTCTAAAACGCGAAACACACGTGCGCTTTGTCCGATTTTCAGACGAAAGTAGGAATCCCTCAAAGGCGAAACCTTTTCGTTTCCCGTACGCGAAACGTGCCGCTAACTCGAATCGCGGATAGAAACGATAGAAACGAATCACGTGGCCGTCTCAGCTGACACCGATGATTGCAGACACGTGAGCAGAAGCCCCGATTCCAACCCGGGCTGCCCCTCTGTCTGTTTCGAGAAATGGCCCCTCCCCCGGATTGGATCAATCGAACGAGACGTTATTGCTTCGGATTCCCCTTTCCTCCTCTTTTCCATTTCTATACTCTTCGTTGTTTCCTTTTTAACGACGATCATTATTATTCTTTTCTAAACAAGTCGATATTATTTGTGGGACGAGTTTAAAAAAATCTAAATATAATGTAACGGGGATAAAGAAGAATATCTCTCGCGAAAATTTAATTGCCAGTAAATTGTCCGCAAAGGAAGATGTTAAAACGTATGGTTTCATGAAATTTTCTCGATTGAATTACGAATTTGTTAATAAAAAAAAAAGTTATTCTCGTAAAGAAATCTCTCTCTCTCTCTCTCTCTTGAAAAATTCTCTATTTTCTCCGACAAATTTTCTTTCATTCGGCCCTTTCATCGGGGAAATCGGTAATGGCGCACGTCAGTCCTTCCTAAATATTCTCGAGCTGTTGTCGAACTGTATCGACGTTTATTCCACAAGCGGTTACAAGCGGCCCTCGATTTCCATAAAACAATTTCCGCAACTGCACTTTCGAGTAGACGTAGAAATTCTCGTGTCGCGTTACGTCACGCGAATACGTGATAAAGCCACGCATCCGAGACGAGACGTGTGTGCGCGCAACGTTGGAACAACGTTGTTCCACGAAAAGGACATTAATCGATCGATAGGAATGGAAGAAGAAGAAAAAAAGGAAGAGAAATAATGACAATAATAACGAAGAAAACGCCTCTCCACATTCCCTCGATGGATACGTTTTTATCTGATAAGAAATTTTTCGAAATTACGATTCCTCCGAGGATTAACCTCCAAGCTTATCGCGACGACGAAGAATCATGATGAAGAATTATACCCGTAATCGATTGCACTAACGTCCATCTAATCTTTCATAATATAATAAAGCAAGCGAGTTACGATTCAAATCTGACTCTCTTAGAAATATCTCTCTTAGAAAGAACGAATTTCTAATAACGAAATTCAAAATTCAACATTTGTTTAATCTTTTGAAAAATTATCAAAAAAAGAAAAGAAAAGAAAAGAACGTCCAAAAAAGAAGGGGAGACGAAATTTCCAAAGATACCCCTAAAAAAGCTCTAGCGAATTCTATCCTTGCATTTGAAAAGTAAAATTTCAATCTCCTCCTTCGAATGAATATTCAACCTGGCAAAGCGAATCTATCCCCTTTTCCTTTCCCTATATACGCACATATATACACACATTCTTTTATTTAACTCTTGCACGAATATGAAAATATTTGGAGAGAAGAAAAAAGATAAAATCGCACACCCTTTCGAGCCACGCCCCTGACTGCCGATTAATTACAGTTCGATGATTAATCAAACGGCGTTGTTCGCAAGTCGCATCGACGAGATTTACAATATTTATTCGTGGCTCGTCACGAGGCGGCGAGGCGCATCAATCGCAAGAGGGGAGGGGAGGGGAGGGAAATGGAGGCCCGCGTTAAATCGGGCGCCGCGTTAATTTCCACGAGCGAGATCCACACGCTCGATAAAACAAGAACCGACGAAAGAGCGGAAGGGAAACGAATGACGATGAAACCGAGAGACCCATATATTTCTTCTTTTCCTTCCCCTCCTTATTTCGCGATTCCATCATTGTGCGTGGAAAGGGTTAAGATTAATCGAAATCGAGTGATCTGTAAATACTTTAATCCCGCGAAATTATCGCGATTAATCGAATTATTATTATTTCGAAGAAATAAACTATCATATTTGCTCGATCGTGATTATTTTATTTCATCGAAAAAGGATGATATATTTCTCAATGAACTTCGTAATACACGTGACTATTTTGTCGATCAAGAAAATTGAAACGAGCGATCTGGACTCGGTGAATCTAGACGTGAACTGCGATTAGATAAATTGTGTAATAAGATATGATTTAAGAGAGAAATTCATTCTGGAAATTCGTATCCCTATACCCCGATGGAATCGATATAATTTTTCTCAATATTTTGCAAAGAAACTCTACTTAAAAAAAGAAAAGAAAATATTAAAATTTTGATACTCCAAAATTATGAAAGATTATTATTTATCTCACGAGGTATGGAGATACGAATAAGAAGAATGTTAAACAGGGAGATATGTAATTAATGGATTTATCATCGAACTAACCAATTCTCTCTCTCTCTCTCTCTCCTTATTTCTCTTTTCTCTCGGTGAAAAATGGATAGAGAGAAAGTGGAGAACGGTCCAGAGTGAATTCAAAATCCATTACTAGCCGGCGACAGCTCTGGGAATAGCGCACCTACTCGCGTGCAACCGTCTCGCCGCGATACCCGATATATCCAAGTAAAATAAATCATCCGAAAAAATGTTAATTTTCCCTTCGAATTCCAACCGATTCCAACGAATCGAAAGTGTCCGCGTTTTATTTTTCACTTTCACTCTTGAAATCTTCCTTCATCTTTCTTTTCGACCGATATAAATTTTATTTTTCCGATTCGTTTGAAACGGTTGGCTGCCGGATATGTTGGACATTCGAAAAATATTTTACGAAAAATACACGTCGCGGGATAATTATTTAAGAAATGCACAATGAAAAAGAAATATTATCGTTATTTATCTATCTATCTATCCGTCCTTTCTTATTCGATTCGTCTTTATTTCGTTCGAAATTTTCCTCTTCAAATATTAAAAATATCGAAAGAATAAAGGAAATTACGCTAAAATAAATTTAAAAGCGCTACCAGCGAACCAACCAAAGGTATTTTAAAGGATCTTTGTCGAGACAAAGCCGCGAGAATCAAAACTTTCGAGTCATTTCAAGTCGAATCCTTCTTTACTTCTGAATGCGGTTCTGGATCGTTTCGGTAGTTAAAGTACCGCAACGAGAGTTAAAAGAAAAAGAAAAAAGAAAGAGGAAAGGGAGGAGAGAGGGAGAAAAAAGGGGAAGAAAGGGGAACAGTGGATAAATTACCTTGTGTTTGTCGACCAACACGGGTCTCAAGTGGCGGTCGAAGAGAAGCTTGTCAGGCTCGATGTTGATAGGGCTCTGTCTCCTTCCTTTGCTGCACAAAGACCACTGGGGATTTATCAGTCCCCAAAACGCAGGTCCTGTAAGCAAAACGAAAAAAAAAAAACACGATTAATTTTCACGAGTCAATCGATTTCTTACGACAAATGACGTATCAATTTTCAAAATAATTCTCTTTCGAATCGAGCTTGTGTTTTAGTTTGAAGATTGAACGCAATCCGTGTGTTATTTTATCAAATATCTTTTGTTATTCGAGAAATTTTACAAATCGTTCTGTATTATAAAATTTCACGAAAAAGGCGCGCGGGATGGAATCGCGTTTCGTTTGTGTTTAATTAAAAATTTATAAAAATTCCAATTTAAAATATTTTAAATTATTTTAGCCGGGGAAAAAGTTAGAATTTAAATTATTGAATAATGCGACATTTGCGTTAACTCTTAAAAATACGCAAAGAAAAAAAGAAAAAAGAAAAAAAAAAAAAGAATTGGAAAGAAAAATAGAATATCAGAAAGGGGCAATTTAAGTTTCACTTACTTGTTTATTTATTGCAATGTAAAAATTTAATTATATTGGACGAAAATAAATTTGTTAGAAAGGAGAGAAATCGATACACACGTCCGTATCGTACGACGGCCACGTGTCGACTAAATTTATTTCGTACTTTCACCTCTGCTCGTTTCGACTTTGTTTATATTTCGATACGGCCTCGGTCATTGAATTTTGCCTTACTCTTATAATATAAACATACGCAATTTATATTTCACGTTTATATTTTTGTATTCGATATATTTCAAGAATACGATTTGTATACATTGTGTATTTTTAACTCGAGCCACAACTTTTTATAAAACCAGTTGAAAATGTAATCGTATAGAGAAATAAAATTATTTATTCAATTTATAAATATATTATTTATAATATAAATTAAATCGATTAAGTTTTCCCCAAATTTCAATCACGATTACAAAAAAGCAATAAATACTCATCTTTAATTTTTATATAACTCACTGAAATATTCAAACGTTATACAATTATTATTTAAATCGGCCAATATGTATCTTGCAACGATACATGCATTTTTACTTACATTCCTCCATATTCGATTCGGTAATTCGAACGATTTCCAAATCTTCTTCTGTCACCGAAAAAAAAAGAAAGAAAAGAGAGAGAAAAAAAAAACAGAATCACGAAAACCTTTCAAAAGACCGCAACCACGAGCACGAACACGTAACCAAGCCACCGTCGAATGATCGCAGGAAAGGAAGTTATTTTTCGGTGACGCCACCAGGCATCAAAGAGGAAACAATTTTTCTTTTTTTCCTTTTTTTTTCAACGGTTTCCAATTTTCCAAGTTCGAAGTTGGAGCAAAGTTCGCACGCTCGATAGGGAAACCGCGACACTGGCCATCCCAGGCGGCCGAATCGTACGTCTTCTGTCGTCTGTCACCCGTTTGGAAATTTGAAATTTTTATAATTTCAACTTTTCCGGATGGGATGATGCCATTGCCGCGGCCGGCCGAAACCTTGACGCGTCAACTTTTATTCGATAAAAAAAAAAGGGGGTTTCGCCAACCCACCCTCGCCGCCATTTTCTCGTCGTCTCCTCTGAGAAATTTAACTTTACCCGCGTGAATCGATACCAAGAACGTAACGAATCCTTCCTTCGCCTTATATCGGTTGAACTTGCGGGGGAGAAGGAATGGAAATGCCAACTTTTTTTCACAGTTAATGGAGAATATAAGCTTCGTTGTGAAAATTTTTTTGAATTTAATTCCACTCCAATTCGAACGGGAGGGGGACAAATATCGAGAGTATCGAGTTTGAGCCCCATTGTTGTGAAATTTGGTATTAATTCACCTTTTCAATTTAATTCCATCCCGATTCTCAAGTGAAATATCGAATGTTGAGAGCACTGTATTTTAACCCTTTGTTGTGAAATTCAGTAGCCTTTGAATTCCACTCCAATTCCATCCAGAGAAGTTCCATCGAATATTAAATTATATAATCCCTTATTGTGAAACTTGATACATATTAACTCGACGTCGTATATAATTTAACATTACGCGAGAAGAATATCACAAAAATCGGTTTTGTATACAGAAGAAAAAATCTCACTTAAAGGCGAAGGAAAATGATCATTACACCCATTAAACCCAAAATCGAGGGGTCTCCTCCCCCTTCCTCCCCCGTTTAAAACGCGATACAATTCCCCCCCGCATTCCCCGTCTTCCATCGCACTGACGTCTATGATATTAACGATCCTTGCTTGTCGTGGGCGAGGGCGAGTAATAAATTATTGCCCCGTATATAAACAACTCGTACAACAGACGCGGCGGCAGCCAACGTCAACGCGGAAATTTGCCACCGTGACGGCACGCGACGTTGCACACAAAGAGGACCCTTGTACCAACGATCCATGCAAGCCGGGCGGCGGTTTTCCGCCAAAGTGTTCCGCGCGATACTTTCTCATCTTCATTTAATGCATAATAATTCAGAATATATCCCGTGATATATGCACGGACGATAAAATTTTCACCCCTCCTCCTTCTACTGCTTACCGATGTTTCAGCACTCGTGATGGTTAATATTTCGGATAATTATATATATATATATATAAATATACGATAATAACGATGTAATTATGTTACTTTATGCATAATATTGTTACCTATAGATGTAATTAACATTTAATTGGCTAGTAGTATAATCTATAGGCGCGTTAACGATAATCGAGGGAATTGGAAATTGATCCAGTGATTTAAAAAAGAAGATGAAATTTGGATAGCGAGATATTAAGAGTTATTATTTGGTAACTCATTTGTTTCGATCGATGTTTTCACGGGATTGGAAAAAAATTATTGATTTCTTTTTATTCCTTCACGCATGATCGATAGGCTTGAAGTAGTCAACCAATCTTACTATCATTCATCGAATCATATTTTCCACGTTGAAGAAATTTCCATTATTCTTAACGTTTTTCTATGCGACTTTCACGTGTCGACGATTGTAATAACGATACGCAATTAAAAATTACGGGGCCAATGCCGATGTTCGCACACACACACACACATACGTGTTTGCATTGCGCGATTGTTTAATGGTGTATTCTCGCCTTTATCGTCGCCATATCGACGTAATTAACCCCGTTTGTTCCGCGATTCTCACCCTCAATTGCTCTCGATTACGTGTTGCTTCCCTTTCTTTGCGATTCAATTAAAAAAAAGAAAAAAAAATACATTGGAAATATTTTTGATACAGAGTCGTAAATTTTTATTATCGAAATGATAACAAATGATGCGTTTCCACGCGTTACAGTTCGTCGCAGAAAAATGTGCTTTTAACGATCCTGTCGACGGAATGCTTGCAAACGCCTCCACTTTAACGATTCCACTATTTTTTTTTATTGTTCTTTTTTTTTTTGTAGAAAGAGAATTTTCTACTAATTTAATGGCACTTCTGAACTCGTTTCCAGCTTTTGAAAGTTTTATCTGAATTTCGTGTTCGTATTAAATTTTATTGTTATTAAGATGGCGCAAGGAAAATTATATTACAGCCTCTTTTAAACGTAAACGGTTGATTTTTAAAAAATTCAAGGATTTTTGTTCCTCTTACGCAATCCTTAAGTCGATTACATTAAGAGAAACAATGATTTAATTGAATAGAGTTGATTATTATTATTATTATTAAATCTAATTTATTCCGTCAACAATTTTAAGCGGATGATAAAGATGCTACAAAAATTCTCAATCAGTTTTTTCCTTTCCTAAAGATCCGCGTGAGATGAAACAGGTTTTCAAAACGAGGGGAGGAAAAACCGTGGAACTTTCTCCAATAACGCGAGGCACCGTTTCGAATACGAAAATTAATGTAATTGTTTAGAAACTTGGTCTCGACGTTGTATCGAAAATGCACGCGTATTACAACGAAACGTCAAACGGCGCACGTTACGAGATACGCGTGAAAATCGACAATATGAACCAATTTCCTGCGAAAGGGAAGTTTGCTCGAACGGAATTGGCAAGCTCACCAAAACCCGATCGCCGATACGTTACCAAATATTTTTTTCGTAACTACGTTCCGTTTCTATGTTTTAGCAAAACGTACAATGTTGATTCCCCTCCTCGTATCAATACGCATTGTACACGTTACCCTTTACACGGCGTACAAGCTGAAAAAAAAACGCAAATGTTATAATTGTTAATAAAATGTTTTGAATTTTTCGAAATTACCCGCTTTCGTTTCGTTCACTTTGATCACGTGAAATATCATATATTCGTTTTACTTTCTTGGAATCTCTTTAAACATTTAATAACATCTACTCCTATTCCACCGATTCCTAAAAATTCCAAATGAAATAAATTGTTTTTTACATTCTACAACGTTTTTAACACACGTTAACGCAGAATAACTATTAACAACGATCAATTTCCCTTCCAAATTTAAAATATTCCATCTTAAACAACATCTAAAACTGGAGGATCGTATCCTGGACCGAAATCCAATCCTCCCCCTTCGACTTATTAATATTCCGCTCGAGCGTATCGCGTCCAAGCGCCGATTATTCCTCAAGCAAGCCGACACTAACCCCCTGATATTTATATAACGTCGTCTCCCCCAAGAATTTCATTTTCAGAACGGCCTTCTCAACCCCCCTCGCCGCCTAACCAACGATATAATTGCATAATTAGCATTCTGACGAATCCAACCAACGATCTCCCCTCCCCCTTCTTCTTCCCCAATCCCCCAAGGTTCAATCTTTTCCCGCAAAACGGAGGGGGCGAGGTCGTGGAAGGGGTTGGCCAGCGGAGAGAACCCTTCGAGTTAATGGAATAACGGCGGCCAGATGGAATGATTACTTTCTTATCACCTCGAGGCAGGTAGACTATTATGGCATTCATCAGCTACCTGGAAGAAGGGGGGCCGGAAGGGGGCAGAAGGTAGAAAGCGAGGAGTGAGAGAGGGAGGGTGGCGGGTAGATAGGTAGATAACAGGAGAGAGGCCGTGGTGTTACAACACGCCGGTTACGAGACTCTCGGGGCAGGGAGGGAGGGGGAGGGAGGTGTAACAACCCCATTATTGAAACTTCAAGCGCGGAGCAATCATTCTGCAATTAGCAAAAGTGATTAAGTGTAGAAGGCAACACAGCCTCGCGGAACTCTCTGCGTTTTCCATCCCCCTATCTTCGTCCCCATCCTTCTCACTCGCTTCCTCTAAGCGGTTAGCGATGGGAACGAGCGAGAATCGCGGATAGGGAGTCAAAAGTGAAGCTGAAAACGGATCTTGAAATTTTTGTTCGACCGAAAATGAAATAAGACATATATCACGTATATCGTTGGAGGCGTATTGCAAGCGTTTTACGATAACAGAAAACAGCGTGAGTTTGGTGTAATTGAAATGATTCGAGTCATTAGATGTTCGTTTAAATTATCGAAATATTGAAAGAGAAAAAGAAAAGAGAGAAGGGGAAAGATTGCGATCAAACTGCACTCGTAACTTGCACTCGATCCCATCGCTGCCATCCATCCGTCTTCCACCAACCCTCTCGTCCCTAGACTACCACGTAACGAGAAGAAGCAAGCTTCGTAGTTACATCGTTGTTGGACCCCTTTGCGGACCGGCTTCCACCCTTATCCGCTTCCTCTTCCGTCAACCGCCTCAATGACACCTGTTTTAATTATCCTTTCCTTTCCTTCCCGCGGCTCCTAATAATTCTTAATGAGCGGACAAGGCCAAGTGGATGGATACACACCCCCTTTCCCCTACCCCTCGACTTGTTCATCCTCGTTAAACGGCGTAATCACAGGTTAGATGCCGAATAATTGTCGAGGATTTTTCTCTCTCTCTCTGTTCTTCATCGAGGAGAATAAAATCAACCCCCTCGGATTCGCAAGTTCGCAAAGTGAGTTTCTCTTCCACCGGTTCCATCGGCGAGGTTGAAATACGTAGGCAAAGGAAGAGAGGGTTCGCCAGATTCCACTCGATAAGGAGGAACGACTTGGTTGGATGGAATTAATCAAGGGCGGATTAGCCCCGACGGGATTTCTCGATAAAAACAATTAATCGGTGGATGGGACGGGCTTGAAAAATGCCCGAGGGGTTGTTCTTCCTCGATAAATCGAAGGGAGAGGGAAGAAGGATCGGGCAAAGGTTTCGGAAGATTCTTTCTCTGGGCTTGCCGCGTTGTCAAGGAATTGATTTATTTCGCCTGGAATTTATTCTCCTTGGCTTGGGAATTGTTGAGGTTTAAATCTATTAAGGATCGAATAATTACAGGTGATAGGGATAATTTTTTCAAAGTATCTAAGACAAAAAAGAAATCCGTCGTACGAAAAATTCTTTCGATAGAGATTTTCATATGGCCAATAATTTTTAAAATATCGCCTCCGATTTTTCTGTTTTCGATACATTTTATCGACAGGAGCAAGGACGATTTCTCGCAACACGCGGACGATTCGAAGAGATCTTTCGAAACGGTATGGTATACCAAGACGTATGTCCCCCGAGATTGTCACCGGTCGGAGAGCTCGAACAATATATCCATTTCGAAGATTTCCTAACCATCCCTGCAGGCATTTCCTGTTCATAAATCTTTGCCACCTCCGCCGCGCTTAAACCGTTGCTCCGGCTACAATGAAATGTCAATCCTTGGCCGACAGAGGCATTCCTCTGACCGACCAATGAAATTCTTCTCCTTGTGCTCGTAGCGTGACGTGCAAAAATTCAACAAAAATCAAGATTCAAAATATAAACGTCCGCCTCTGTATAATTATATTTTAAACTCGACGAAAAACTCGTCCAACATTTTTTTAAATTATTTTCCGAAGGAAAAGAAAATGGAAGAAGGATTGAATAAAGTATTCGTATTATTTTCTTAAAACATATTTTGCGAAAGAAAGAAAAAGGATGACGTTAAAAATCGTGGAAAATAAGGAGAATACATAAATTTCTTTAAAATTTCGAAATCGAATAAATCGTACGAAAAATTAACGAACCTTCGTGTACATCTATCCGGTGCAAAAGCGATCCTTAACGTGCCACCATTTAAACGAAATGGATACTTCCTTCGAAAAGAATCTCGATCCTCGCCTCAATAACAATGATAAATGAAACGAATGCACGGATGTATCGGCCTTAACCCAACCCATCCTGCTCGTATATCGTGCGCTGGAAAGAAAATCAGGGGCAAATTGCATACAATTATCAAGGCTACCAACTATCGAACCCCATCCATCCCCGTAATACGGAAAATAAATGCCGAAATGCCAAAAGGATTCCGAGAAAGCGTTAATCCACGTGGAAACAACTTTCCCAACAACCCTCCTTTCGCGTCGATCACCATCTCGCCTTCCGATCTTCCCCTCATTTCCACGAAATGATGTCTCCAATTTCGTCGAAAATAAAAAAAAAAAGAAAAAAAAATAGAAAAAACGACTCACCCAACACTTTCATCCCCATACCATCCACTCCAATTCGAAGCTGGGCCCCTCAGCCTATAAACACCCCCCATCCATCAACCCTGTCAGCCTCGAGTCGCGATATCTCGGCCAAAGTTTGAGCTGGAAAAAGAGGGTTGATCCTGGAAAAAGCCTAATTACAGTAGCGTGGATTAAAGGGAGAAGGAGGAAGAGAGAAAGGATAGGCGTTCATTAGCGTGTGGATTTTCCAGCTTCTAAAAACCGCCAGCCACCCCCATACGCGCAGGAAAGGATAGTTGATTGGGCGAAATGTATTCATGTATGCATATGAATTCAGGGGGTGGGCCAGGCGCCGCGACGCCTCGGTGTCTGCCGCGGGCTAAAAGCTTGCCTGCTTGAAAAACATCTTAATTGGACTTGGCGCGCTGTCGCGATGCCAACGGGACCTCCTCCTCCATCCCTTAAGGGCGAACGCCTTCCCAACCCCTCCTCCGCTCCTGCACCGATCCTCCCCCCATTTCTCGACGTTTTGGAATCGAGATCGACGCCGATAGAGGCGAATGTAAAATGAGAGAACCTCTTTTCCGCGGCGTAAGAGGATCTTGTTACGAGTGAGGACTTCTCGAAGGGCTCTTTTCTTTCCTACCTTTCCTCCACCGTTTTCCGCTTTCTCTTCCGTTTCTAGAGAGGGAGTTCCGTCTTCCCTCCGGAGGGAATGCAGCGACGAATGTCTTGTGAATTGTGACTATGGAATATGGGGTGCGATAATTGACGAGGATCGGGGCAAGCGAGGGGTGAAAATAGCGAGGAGAATCTTCGTCGATTTTTCTTTTCTTTTCTCTTCTCTCTTTCGCTAGTCCAAGTCGTTTATTGTCGTGCAAATTTTATCCATTTTGTTACCAATGTTATTCGCAACACGTGGAGATGAAGCAGTATTGGGAAGACAATTAGACACGTTGGAATCGTAGATTTGACTCGATTCCAATGCGAATCTGTTGCTGCTAAATTTGGATACGATGTCAAATCACGGTATTAAAGCGAGTTTTACTCGATTTACAGAGCGTTAGGAAGGATAATTGTACATAAATATATATAGGGGAGGACGAGAATTGCGCGACTCTTTTTTTTCGATTCCAAAATAAGAGCGTATCGATAGCCAGGCACAGACAGCGGCCAATATCTCTCTGGATGAGATGGAGGCAACGAATATCGCAGGGAAAGAAAATACTTTTCTTAAAGCAGACGAAACCAGTGAACTTCCTTTTTCGATATCCCCTCGGTCAAACTCTTACGATCCGTCCATTGTGATAAGAAAAATTGCCAATGCGAAAGATAAATAATAACTTGTACGCAGCACAAGGGTATATATTAAAATCCGTGAAAATAAAATTTCCCCAAGTTTGAGATTTACCGCGATCACGACGATAATTGTGAACGCAAGATTTGGAGGAATATCTGGAATACCGCAAAAGATAAATATATGATATATAATTTATCAAGAAGCTTGATCAACCTTATCAAATTAATTGAAAAGTAAATGGTTGTAGAGCTATTAAAAAATCGAATCATAATAAAAAAAAAACTATCCTTAGAATAAAAAAATATTACGACCCCTCGTACAAAGCTCCACGCGCGTATCTCTTACGGATCCCGATTTTTGCATCTGCAGATTGAGTTTTATCAAGCGTGGAAAAAGGAAAAGGTCGGGAACGCGTGGCGGCATTCCGGAAACGCACACGGTCACGTATGCAAATACGAAAGGCGGTGGGATTTACTTACGTTAAAGCACGATGGAGAAGGAGGGGGAGAGGAGGATAAAAGGAGAGAAGGCATTTCCATAAAAATTCCCGATCCCTATTCCGGATCAATCTCTCGATATGCATGAAATATTCAAAAACAAAATGATTACAGCCTTAAAAGCGGCAGCCGGAAGTATGGAATGGGGGCGCGGGACGAGAATAACGAGGAGCTGGAGGAGGAGGAGGAGGAGAAGGAAGGGAGAAGGGAAAGGGGTAAGGTAGACGCGAAATAAAAGCATGAATATAAGACGAAGAAGGTTGAAAGGAAAAATGTTTTCTCGGATAATATTTCACGGTGGTGGACGATGATGGAGGGAACGATTTGGCTTCGTGCCAATCGTCGAATCGACTTTACGATCGTAATTAGTGATTCCTCTACGTATTTTCGTGCGATATTCATTCTCTCTTTTTTTTTTTTCATTTACCAGGCAAAAAGAAAATATTAAATGTTAACAGGGTAAATGAAATTACTGTAATGACAAATATATCGTGGAACGAGAAAGTGTTGAATTATAACTCATTATGGGTGTTTGCAATTATCAATTGGTTATTATCTATATTTTATATTTATCATATGCGACGACGAGTCAAGATCACTATTCTATTTCATCGATATACAATCGATACGTTCCACTTGCCGAACCAACACTCAATTTACTCCGCTTCTTCGGTTCTAATTTTATTTCCAATTAATTCTCGACGACCAGTTATACACCGTGCAAAACAAACCTCGTTTCTTTCCATATCCAGAACACGACGAAAACCGTGGTAAATCGCGGCTAAAGCCAAGAGGCTAAAGAAAAGGAGAAAAAAAAGAAAGTCGCCGAAAAAGGCGAAAAATAGAGAAATAATTCGATATTGCCGATAACAAAGGAAAGTTTCCCTTAATGGTTTCGATAATAAATAAACTATCCGGTTAAATCAACCCGCGTCTCGCAACTCTTTTAATTAAATTACCTCGTCTGTTAATAAATTCACCCCCCTCCCCTCCACTTCTCCACCTCTCTTCTTTCCTCATTAATATCCCCGATTAATTTGTTTTGACGGGCGAGCTCGCTGCAACAAACAGCAATCTTAGAAGATGGGTGGGTGTCCCCCCATCGCGAAAAAGAGATAACCTCGTTCGCCGATCGATGAGTTTCCACGCTTCAGAAAAGTCCTGCTCCTTCTCTCTCTCTCTCTCTCTCTGTCGTTCATCCACGGTGAACCAGAAGCTCGTTGGTTGGCTGCGACACTTTTCGTGTTCTCACGGAGCCGATAAATCTCTTTCTCTCACCCCCGTGAAAACGAGAGTTCCTCCTCGTGGAATCGGGGGGGGGAGCGACCAATGAAAGCCGCGAATGTACGCTCCTTGTCTTCTTTCTTTCTTTCCACGCTCTTCCCTTTGTTCGATGAGGTTTGTTTCGTTTCTGTTCCGCTCGTGTATACTCGAAGGGATGGTTTCAGGGACGGTTTAGAACAGGGATGGATCGTCGAAGAGCGATTCGAAAAAGGGGAGTTTGATAATTTTCGTTCATATATTTGGTATGCTTTAATTGAATTATCTTTCTTTTCATCTATTGAAAGAGAAAGGAAAGGAAAGAACGATCCGATTGGGTCCTCCTCGATGGAGATGAGCGATCTTCTTTTTGGAAAAGGAATGTAAAGTTAGAAGAAATGGTTAGAAAAAATCGAGATGGAAACGATTACACGGGATTCGAGGACGGGCCGAAAGTTTTGAAATCATTCGGATTCCGCGAAAATTTTCGAGACGGTCAAAAGCCGCGAAAGTTGGGGCTAACACATTCAAAGCTTTCAAGATTTGCAGCACTCCCGAGACTTTCCAGCTTTCCGTGCCCATCACGATTCGGATAACATTCGAAATAATTTTAAACTTCACGTCTGCCCCGATCTGGACCAAAGTTTCCGCCAAACTTGTCACGCCCCTCTTAGAAACGCGTCCACGGGACAAAACTCCATTCCAAAGGAGGAGGAGAGGGGAGGAAAATGTTTTCGACTGTGAGAAATCTGCATCCCGCGTTTACGCTTCGATTCTGGCTGAACGTCACTCTACTCTAAAACTCCTCTTCGAAAAATTAATAACAATGTCGTTCGTGAATTTTTTAAACGTACAACTTAGTTGGAAAAAAATTAGAAACAATCGTTTACGAATTATATTTATTATTGGCCGAGGTGAATAAGATTTGGAATTAAAAGGTATAAGATAGAAATAATAAGATTATTTTTTTAAATAATACATCCGTCTGATAAGTGTTTCATCTGTGAATTTCTACAATCCACTTCCAACTCCTCTTGACAGCGAATTCACGAGAAGAAGTAATTCCATTTTTTTAATCCACTCGTCGATCAAATACATTCATTTAACCATTATCGAAATAGCTTTCAATCTATCACTCACGTTTCGAAAATATCTTCAAATTAATTCCCAATCCTCTCTCTTCTCATTTCGTTTCAATTTTCTAAAAATATTAATTCCTCCTTCACTTCTAGAAAAAAAAAAAAAACAGGAAAAAATCCACAATCCAATAAATTTCCAACAATACCGTATATTTTCCGTGGGATCACGAGCGATTTTACCGCTCGATAGAACGGCGGATTTCTCGTCGAGCGGAAGCGACGCATCCGTGGAAAACTTCCGACATTCGTAAGTAACGGGTAACGAGTGACAACTCGAACCGATCGGCCCTTCCTCCTCCTCTCTTCTTCTGTTGGAAGGGAAGAGGGTAGAGCAAGAGATAAAGAAAAAGTTTGGAAACAGGAAGGAAAAATCCCATTCGTCTCGGGCCCGAGAGTACGGAAAAATTCCGGAGATTCTAATAAAACTTTCACGGGTGCTCGAACCCGGCGAATGGAGTCCTGTCCCCCCTCCCCTCCCATAGTTAAATTCGAGATTATCAGGGGTAGATAACAGGAACGAAATGAAATGTTATAGCGTTCGGGTATAGCGCGAGCCGGGTGGATTCAACGTGTTCGGGGTTTACGGGATGCCATCTTAGAGATGTCGAGGCTCGAATTAATTACCGCTGGTTCGATTAATCAACGTCGCTTCAACGGGTGCGTTTGAATCCTGCCCTCCGATATTCTCGACGATATCGCTGAACCTAAGACTATAACGTACTACTGGATGGAATTTTAGAAATATTCCGGATTCTTCTTTTTCAGAATTGCTTCTGCCTTTCGATGAACAGAGAATTATTATTCCGATGCAAATTCGAGTATTTGGTAAAAATCAGAGATAACATTCTTTCCTCGATAACATTGGTGATAAAATATACGAGGATATTACGATCAAATAAAAAGCAAGTTGGAACCATTGTTAAGCTAGGTCGATTAGAAGATTAAAACCCCCGTGCGTGCGATACAGATCACGCCAATAAACGTTGCTACAAACAATCCTGCAAAAAGAGAAAGAAAAAAAAAAAAGAATCCGAACGAACACGCGAAATCTTTTCACTCGAGGAGGAAGAGCATCGACGAGACACGCATCTCGCACACGCGCAACCCTTCTAAATTGAAATTTCCATACGAAAGCCGGGATACAAGTTGCCATCGACCGACCCCCTGCTGGCAAAAACGAAAGGAAAGGAAATATATTCGTTTCTAGAATTAGATACACGTGGAAAGCAAAAGGGGAAAATAAAAGAAGAGGGAAAAAAAGAGAAAGGAGGGGAAGAAAAATGGAGAAGGGAGGGGAGAGGAGCGCGAAAAGGGATAAAACGGCGCAGAGAGAGGCAATTACGAGTAACGGGAGGAATTACGAACGATTCGAAAAGCTTGTATACAAACAAGCGAGTGGAACGAGCTTTTCGAAGCTTACACGCGCCGCGCCCGATAACGATATCGCCTCGCCAATTCGCGACAGTGGGCCACCACCATCGGCCCGGTACACGCCGATTTACACATCGTCGTTCGCGCAGTTGTAAATTCGTTAATTAACTAAGGTAATTGCACCTGTAGCCCGGTAATGCATTCGCCCTGAATGGACTCGAACACGGCCGCCGCGAGTTCAATTTGAATATAAGTAGCCTGCTTCGTGAGGTTTCCACGTGACGAGTTTCGTTTTTGAGCCATTTTCGAGAGGGAAGTAGAGCAGTGACGGGTAGAAGGATGGTTAACAACGGTTCGTCGGTCGAAAAAATTATGCACGTGAAAGTAATC
Source organism: Apis cerana (assembly GCF_029169275.1). Classification (NCBI taxonomy): domain Eukaryota; kingdom Metazoa; phylum Arthropoda; class Insecta; order Hymenoptera; family Apidae; genus Apis; species Apis cerana. The sequence continues at coordinate 10,529,961 of NC_083862.1, read as the reverse complement.
GATCGTGAAATCGTAAAGAGAAAAAATATATATACTTTAAGGTATTATTGAAAGAATTTATTCTTTTAATAATGGTGGATATATCGATAGAATTTTTTCTCTTGAAAAATAAATCCGTAAATATTATTATTTTGCAATCAAAATAAAATTCTGATTACCGTTAAACGATGCAAACATTCACAATTGTATTCACAATTTCACAATCGTAAAGAAGATTCATTTGCAATGCAAATAATTATATATACGTCACGGCAAAATAACTTTTCCGATAAACGAATAAACGAAACATTATAAAAGTCAATAATCCCTCCAATCTTGAATGGCCTTGAATCTTTGGCACTATTCATCTAATTATTCCTGTCCTCCTAAGAAAAAAAAAAAATAAATAAATACACGAACGAACGATGAGACAGAGATTATACAGAAGTAAAAAGTTTTTTCGCAAAAGCGGTTCTCCTCGAGAATGAAGGGAGGATTCTAATTACTTCTACTTTAGTCGTCAAAAGAACGGAAAATTCCATCCCCCCGTTAAAGGGAGAATTAAATAGAATTCACCTTGCCTGGCCCACGGGCCAAAACGTGCCGCGCGCTTTTCCACTTATCAACCGACTCTCTCTCGTCCGACTAAACACGAAAACAGTGGAGAAAAAGGTGGTACACAACTGTCGAACGAATCAACGTGGCCAACGTTCCAACGCGAATTAAATTACTCCACTTCAAGGGACCTGCCCTCCCTCCTCCCCCTCTTCCCCGCCATTTCGAGTCCAATTAAACGCGAAAACTTGGGCGAGGGATGAGACAGATGTCTCTAACTAAATTCCACTTTTCTTTCCTTTTAAAAGGAGAAAACTCGCACGATCCTCCCCCTCCACTTCCCATTCCGCCCTCATTTTCTCGATCGAAAGAGGGGAGGCGAAGGAAACCGCGTGGGCCATAAAAGAAAATTTACAACGGCGGCGTTAGAAGTTGGAGGAGGGGTGGAAATATCGATCGAGGGGGAGGGTACCGAAATGGTGGGTCGTGAATTATTAATTAATAGAGGGACGCCAAGAAACGCGGAGGAAGTTTCAGAAGGAGGAGGAGGAGGAGGAGGAGGAGGAAGGAAGAACAGGATGGGAATCGGTTTTTCGTCCCAACTTCTCGATGAAAAATAAACTCGCAGGGGCGATTAATCCTCGGATTGATCGAGCCAAACTACTACCTCTTCCAACCTTTCCAAGCCCCTATATTGAATTCCTCGGCCTCGAATTTCCGGCCCCAACTTTTATATAAACCTCGAAATGGCGGTGGATCACGGAACGAAACGAAAATCGGCCGTCTCGTTTCAGATTCGTTACGGTGTGTGTTCGAAAGCGTTTAGTGGGGCCGGCGATTGTTGCATCGGGGTTAATGGGCGGTTTAGGAAATAGAGGTTGAAAAACGATTTTTGTTGCTTCGTGGTTGATACTGGCGATCTCTCTCTTTTTCTATATATATACATAAAACTTTAAATTAAATAGACGAAATACGCGCATATGCAAATGTATTCCGACAGAAATGCAATATAAACACCAATGAAATCGATGCTTGAATGAACAATAAAGTTTCCTAATTATCTTCGCCATATCTAACAACAATATCAAACTTCTTTCAACAACCTGTCAAAGATCTATCTCTTCAAACATCATCAAAATTTCACCTAATTTATCAGCCATATAACCATCAAACTTTCCTCTCAAACCCTCCTCCATCGTTAACTCTTCCTTCCAATTCCTTCGTTGACGCGTTTTCAAAAGAAAGAAAAAAAAAAAAAAAAAATTACGGAAAATTAGGAAACTCGTCCACGGATTTTCGGTTTCGGAAATCCGTACCGCGCCATATTTGCCCTCTCGAGCTGTGGTAATGCATGCGCGCAATCCAACCGGCTGCTGGATGAACTGGAGATCGGAGAGAGAAAGACACAGAGAGAGAGAGAGAGAGAGAGAGAGAGAGAAAGTTGGTTTTCCGGAAACGTACTCTATGCATACATGCATGTTCAACACCTGCGAACCACGGTCCAGGCCCGGCCAGGATGTTAAATTACGGCATTTAAATAATTTCATTTAATCTTTGCGCCGCGGCACCGGCTCCCGCGCACGTCCCTCCTCCACTTGCTTCTTGCGATTCTCACCCTCCTCGTGCTTCGACGCCCGAAATATTTTCCCCGTGTAATTTCGCGGGGACCGCCGAGATGAGCGCCTTTTCCACATCTTCTCGTTACATCCTGTTTCGTTGCACGAGGTGGCGAGGGATCAGAGATGAAGCGATGAAACGATTTCAACACCAGGGATCGTTGGCCACCCTCCCGTTTCCAAGCCCATCGTCTTCCTCTCCCCCTGATTTTCCCGGAAATTTCGAGAGGGACGTCCTTCTCGTTTCCCTTTTCTTTCTTCGCGCTCGATCGAGTTAATTATCGGGGAAATTTCCAAAGATCGATCGATTAATCTTGTCCCGCTCACTTTGACGATTTTTCGGTTGTTATTATTCTTTTGGAATTGGGAATTGGAAAATTTTCAAGAATTCGGGGGTGATGATTAAATCTTTGTTACATATCAAGTCTTCGAGTGAATAAAATTGAAATAATCGGAGAAAATTAGTTCGACGAATCGTCGATTAAACTTAATTAATCCACTTTTATTCTCTCCGCTTAGAAAACGATCGATCAATATTATTGTTATGTTCATGGATCAGGTTGCGAAAGTAGGGACGTTAATTAAAATTTCCTTGCTCGGCCAAAAACAAACTACCCGTTTCCTCGAAGTCAACAACAAACGGATCGAGAAACAACAACCGCGTCTATACAAAAGTTTCATTTTCTCGATACACCGGCGGATCATCTTTTAATCCTCCCCTTTCCATAATCTTTCATCCATTTCACGATAGCTCGAAAAAATCGCGAGCATTTCAAAAAAAAATCCATCCAGCCTTTGTTCCAGGCTTCCTCCTCGAGGATTGTGTCGCGTTTTAAGTCAACGTTGATCCTGTTCGCTAACCGTAAGATAAAGACGGAAAGTGGACCGGCCATTTACATGTTTATTTCGCTTTTTTTAAATTCCGACTAGGTTTCCTCGGAAAGGAGAAGCCTTTCCATCCAGAAATCGTTCTTTTCTTTCTTTCTTCATCCAACATCTTTTCTTGCAAAAAGCACATCGCTGCCTTCTCGTTTCCTCCTCGTGAAAATTAATGAATTTGCCGTGGAAGTAGAAAAAAAAGACAAATCATAAAATAGAATTTCATTTATTGAGGTTAATAATAGAAGAATTAATAAAAATTACCGATATTGAAGGAAGAAAGCGTCTCGACTTTTATGCGAATACTCGTAGAATAGCGCGAGAAATGCAGAGAATCGAAAAATACACGAAGGACCAAACGTTCGTAATAAACCAAATACTCGAAAAATCTGTTTTCTTTTTTCCCATTTTCCTTGTTTCTTGGAAAAGGATTTATGACGCGGTCGTATGTGTCATCCCCCATGGAAGAGAAAATCCCTGCGACACGTGTACGTTCGCGTCATTCGCACCGACCGTGTCGAAAGAATTTTTTTTACATTTCAAAACCGATATTTTCCACCGCGACGAATGGAACGTGTACAAACTTTCAATTTCAATACCAAGTCGCTACTCTTCGATCGCAGATCGATGAAGGGAGAAAAGAAAAAAATCGGCGAGATATACGATTATTCATTCGCTCGTAAAGAGAATCGTTTCAGGCTTATTAGATGTTTCGCCTTACGGATGTTTTATATTTCGTTTGATAAAATATTATAAAATTTAACGAACGGCAAGCATTGGAGGAATGTTTTATGGAGGGGAGAACGAGGGTGAAACGTGCGTGCACTGCAAACAGGTACGAGAGTAAAGCGTGTTCCTCGCGATCGTAAGGAAATTCAGCAATTTCGTTATTTTCTTCGAGATACTCGAATATAACTTTGAATATAAATATTCGCGTCTCCTTACTTTTTTCCTCTTCTTCCAACAATCTTCGATCTATATATTTATTCAGCAATAAACCTCTAAATATTTTTGACATTACCGCCTTCCATTATTATATTATCCAATATTATCCGACATTAACATTTTTATAACAATCGTGCTGAAAAATATCCGCTTCTACTTTGTATTTTTGATAACTTGGAATTTTCGCGAAAAAAGAAATTCTTTAAAACTCTTCTCTTCTTACAACTTCCAGAAAAGATGAAAAGGAGAAAAAGCTCATCGATCAAATTCATATCCCCCGAATTTTCGTGGATACTATTACTATTCACCGGGGGATGAGGATGTTTTCCATTTCATTCCGTATATTCCGCGAAAATAATATTCTTGGGCAGAGGAGTCGAGGATACAGAATCGAATTAGAAATTGCGTCCCGTTCAGATTCTCGAGATCATTCGGGAGCGGCCGCCTTATTTCATACGTACCGGCTACGAATAATATTCCCGGCTGTTCGAATATTCATTCCCTTCTATTTTATTCACGGACTCGTCCTACTTTCGCCTTTTTTTCTTTCCTTCTTTTTCCTTTCTCTTTTTTTTCGAAACTCTTGTTGCATCTCGCCCCCGGAAAAATAATACTATGGGCTTGGTACCAAGACAAGACCTTCTCTCTTCTTTCATTTTTCAACCGGTGAAAGCGATTAAAAAAATCCAATTCGCAAATATTTGATATTGTGAAAGCGAGATAATATAAAAAGAAGATTGATTCGATAGATTTGATTGTTAAATACATTAATAATATTCGAAAATCATTTTGACGTTATCAGTTTTGGGAAATATTGAAGAGATATTTTGCGTGGCTGTTTTAATTCTTATAATTTTAAAGATTCGAATGGATATCGTGATAATTGGTTTTTCATATTTCGTGAAGAAATTTCTCTTTTAGTCATGAAATAAATCAAATCGTAGTAATAATAGCTGAATACCTGTCGCGAAATTACTTTATTTTACGTGCAACTATAATCCCTGGATCGGGCTACGTTCCAGAGACCGCGTTAAAGACAGAGCGATAAATTCAATTATTTATCCACGGAACATTGGTGAAACTAGGCGGAATTGTGGTCAGTTCTCGGTTCGTTTGTTAAATTAGAGACATTCTTGACATTCTATCCCGAAACGATGTTTGGATGCGCCCGTATCTCCCGTAACAAAATTTTATCTAGATGTGCCTTTCCGACTGATTTCAATAAAAATATTTCTAACTAAAAATGTACTTATATTATTATATTATTATTCATATAAATGAATAATTACGTGTAATTACGATTGGAAACGAAGATAATTTATTCTAATATAAAATAACATACTTGCCCAATAAGAAAGAATTGAATTTTATTGAAATCAAAATTCTCAAAATTTCAACATTTTCCTAATATTTCGTAATTTAGAAGAAGGAGAAAAAAAGATGCTTAAACGTGCTTAATTATAAAGTTTTTAAAAGAAATTAAGGGATAGATCTAAAAACAGGAAATTCTGTGCCCCCATTTCTGGCTCGTGACAAGACGAAAGGTCTAAATGTCATACGCGATGGAATCCGCGACATTAAATATTCATAACGCCGCGATCACGAGAGTGAAGAGAATAGACGTTGTTCCACAACCGCTATCAAATGTCATAGAAATGTTAACGTTGAAAGGAAAATTTTTACTCTTCCCACTCCTGTGGAATACGCATTATAGCCGTATATTTATACTCCTGGCATTCCGCGGTTCCTATTATTTTCACTATTAAAATTCCCAACAAATTTCAAGCCACGTTATCTTTCGTATTAACACTCGCGTTTACGTATAATTGAAATAAATATCGAATATTTGTATTTATTTGCGCGCAGGAAATAGTGTATTAAAATAATTTCATTTTAAATAAAAAATATATCTATTTTAATAAATTCAAGGCAAAAGTTAATGTAAAATAAACAAAATTCTTGAAATTGAAATATCTTCCATCTCGGTTTCTATATTACATTAAATATTCACGCGATTTTAAATCTCAAAATTTCGTTTCATTCATCCAAAAAATACGAATTAGAACTTTCATCGAGCAAGAAAAATTCGATTTTCGATTCGATGCCAAGTATTTCAAGTATTCTCTCTTCTAATAGAAGAAACGGGAAAGAGATACGATTAAAATCCATTAATCTTCAGCGAGATGGCGGCACTATGGAGTCGCGGCTCGGTCAATCTTGACCCCTAAATCAGGCCAACGCGCATTTATATTTGTTTCGTCGAATAACAGTGGCGTGATTGTTGCCTTTTATTCGAATTTTTATGAAATAAACCTGGTTCCAGCATTGAATAAGAGGTCCGCTTAATAAATTTCAAAAGAACCCTTTACAGCCTTAATATTCACTGTTCGTCGCTTTGGAATATCTCGAAAATATGTATAAAAAAAAAAAAAAAAAAAATAAAGAAATATTCATATTCGATGAATAAGGGTAGTGACACGAGAGCCGAACGATTGTCCCATTGTGACGAGAGAATTCTTTTGCTCCAGAAACTTCTTAAAATTGTTCTTATTACGTGTGATAAGAATTGAATATTGTTCATTTCGTATAAATTGATACGAAATACCACCCCTTTTATTTAAAATAAAATATAACCATTATTATTCTGTCGATAGATATTCAAATCGAATTTACGAAACATTGTTATTTTCCAAATTCAGAAATTTATCGACAGTAATTCGAATGATATTGCAAATTTTTTCTTATAAATATCAATCACTTGTATATATTCGATTGAAAAGATTACCGAGAAAATGTCAATCGTATATTTTACACGTATTTTCGATACACAAAGTAGCGATTCGTAAAATTATTTAGTTTCATATTTTAAAATTTTTCCAATAAATACGTAGAGCGTTCTTTTTACTTTCCTTCTTTCTTTCATATAGGAAGGAAAAAAAGTATCGAAGGATCCGATCGTCGCGTTGAATCTCGACATTTTCCACCCGGTAAAAAACGAAATGAAATCGTCGAACGTATGATGCGTCCTGGTGAATTACCACACGACAATATTGGAAAAGGTGAAATTACGAGGCATTACGATGTTATTTATGTGCAATTATTTTTAATTACTCCGCGATACTCGCCCATTGTTCGTTTGATTAAATGAAGGGAGTTTTATTTTTCTTTCTCTCCCCCTTTCTCTTTTATTCCATCCCCCGGATATTTATCGTCGATTGTGATATTCATGATGAGAAATAGACAAATATTTTCCTTGAATCGAGGAATTTCCATTCAACCGCGAACTACTCTTTTCATCTCTTTCAAAAATTATAATACACAATCCTAAAAAACATTTAATCTTTGTCATTCGAATCGTTACTTGTCAAAATACAAGTCCAAGTTTAAAAATTACCCCTTCTCTAAAAAATGGAATTTTAATCGCACGTGAAGAATAAAACGAAAAAAAAATGGGAACAAACCAGTTCAACAGCAGCAGGAATTTACGCAGGGATGTTTTGTTCATCCGCGATACTCGACACGTAGGTACGATTGTTCCAACGAGATTCGTCAAGGTCAACGGTACACTCCACGTCAAGTGGGCAGGGGAGAATCGAATGAAAGGAATCCCGACCCCTTTGTGTCAGATTGCCTTCCCCAGTGCATTGTCGAACGCACGAGTCTGGGTCAAAGGGCAGCTCTGTTGGCCTTGCACGACCCTCGCAGGGCGAAGCCGGGAGCGGAGACTCGAAACGACAGCGGATTCGGGCACAATGGGTGGGATAGATTGTTTTCTCTCGGGGAGATGTCCAGTGTAACAAACGAGGGGAAATGTAGATTCGTTTTCTATTTTATTAACGCTGCGTCTTCCTCGACCCTCGACCTCTCTCGTCGGAATGAATGAACGAGTGCGAAGCAAACGAGGTGACTGATTCCGAATCTCTCGAAATAATTCGTGCATTTTCGCAATTGCAATCGTGAAATTTTGTTTCGTTTCGTACACGCGTATTTTAATTAGAAATGATCTCATCGAAATATATTCAAAGGGGTGTACGTATCTATCGGAGCTTAAAATATATTTTAGTAAATATTGAACGGGGTGTAAACGTATTTTTATATCTTCGACACGATCTAAAACACGCTAATATTGAATAATATCGGTTATTTGTTAGAAAATATAAATTAAATCGTTAAGCTTATTAGAGCGCGATCATTTTCTATTTTTCGAAGAAAAAGAAAAAGAAAATGACTGAACAAGTTGGCAAATTAAAAATTCTCTCTCGTGACAAACGACAAACAACAACTTTTTACTCGAAGTAGCACTCGTTCAACTTATTTGCTCTCAAACAAGAACGTTCCGAGATAAACGTCTCTCGAAATCATCGGTGTCGTTCAACGAGAGATTCTTAATTAACTCCCTTGTGCTCGTGGGATAAGCAAGATACACCCTCCTCCCTCTCGTTGTAACGAGTGTATCATTAAGTCTCTGGTGGATACGTCACGGTGTAAAAGGGAGAGCCGGCAGAAATTTCATTTTCACTTCGAAATAGTACTTGCACAGGGGCGGAAAAGTGCTCTTCAAGTGTTGTACGAGGCAAGGCGACCAGTTGCGTACCAGCGTACCACTTTCACAGGGGACGACTTAATCCCCTAGCATTCCGGATTTTTCATTCATTCGTGAATACACTACATTTGGAAACTTCCTTTTCTTCTATATTTCACAGATATACAGAATATTCATTACTTCGAAAATAATTCCATCCAACACTTTTCGTAATCCCTTCGTGGATATTCAAAATTTCGATTCGTATCGATCCATCGTATCTTATTCAAAACTTCCTCGAGAACGAGTTCTAGGAGAATTCTAGACGAATATATTAAAACGTCACGATGCCTCTATTAATTTCAATTCAATAATTCCCATCAACGCAGCTCAGCCACTTCTCCATCAATTCTTCGCCCGTCGTATTTGCCCGGCACAATATTGACTCTGCAACAAATTATACAACACCGCCCGCGTCTCCTACATCTATCCACTGCGTTTCCTATCCAACGTTGTATCTCGTGGAGGGGAGGAGACGATATTTTTCCCCGATACCGGCCTCGAGACGAAATCAAGGATACGTCGTCGTGACTATGGATAGACGAGGATACGATAGTATATATATATATATATATCTACGAAGGGTGAGTCCGTTATTGGTTGTAAAAACGGGTCGAGGCATCTGTACGCGATATGAGGCCTCGATGCACCCTAAAAATCCACTCCTGAGCCCCATCGACGACTGTAATAAGTCACACTGGCTCCCTGATCTTATAAACCCGTGGCTGTTGGGCGAAATTCAACTACCGATGGAGGGATCAGGGATGTGGATTTTCGTTCTCTCCGTTGAGTTTCGTTTCCTCTTTCATTCGTGGCACACAACTTTTTTTTGGAAATTTGAGCAACGTAGGAATATTGAATAAAACAAGTTTCTAAATTTTGCAAAATTCCCGATGTTAAATCCTCAAAATAAATTCTAATCTAAAATTCCGATTTCCAAGATAAATTTTAAATACGCTGCACAAATTTCCATTGGAAGATGGTAATCAAAACGATCAAGATAGAAAATCTACGATATCCCAACACGAGAAGGGATATATGGAAATGTAAATTGGAATTTTGTACTTAAAGATTCCAAGTATTCAGCTTCGAGGCTCCGAGCTGTGCACGTCAACGTGGGACGAGATTTGTCGTGGAAAAAGTTCGCTCGATAAAAAAGGAATTCGAGCGAAACGAAAATTTTCTCGAGAGGAAAAGCTTCTACACACGGATAGCGCCTTAAAGCCCCCTCCCCTTTATACGGCACTGTTCCTCTTGTGGCAGCTGGCTCGCACGGAGGAACAACACTAAACTGGAGCCTCGCGCGATCGTATCGGGTGGCCGTTCTTATTTTTAATAAAAACTCCACGGTGCGGCGAGATTAAAAAATTCGTGCCGGCGCCACGAGCCACTCGATGGCCTCGTAACTTAAAATTAAGAAAATTAGGCGACCCTCCCTCTCAACCGGAAGGCGATCACGGTTTCCGATCCTTTCTGAATCCCGAAACTTGTTCGCTCGCTTCGAAGATGATGGGAATTGGATCAATGCGCTTCTCGATATTTTTCCAATATTCACGAATTTTATTTTTTCCCTAAATAATCAAACGATCTATCGAGAAGAAGTTGAAGAATTTTGAACAAGGTAAAACAGATATAAAATTCTATCATCATTTTTTACTTATTTTTACTTTTGAATTCGCTTTTAAATCTCGAGCCAAAGAGAATCGAAGTTAAACGAGCTTCCTCGATAAAAGTGAAATTTCCTTGATGAAAGAAATCAAGAATCAATTAATAATTATAAGTTATCATTCACAATCGAGCATTGATGAATGGAAAATACTTATGGGATGATTTAATACATATCTGAAAAAAATCTGCCAGAGTTAAAATACAATAATAAGATACAATGTTAATATCTTTTTTGAAAGAAATAGATAATGAAGACAGAGAGAGAGAGAGAGAGAGAAAAGAAGGATTATAGAAAAGTGTCCAGCCACGATTTATCGTTATCGAATCTTCTTAATATGGTCCGAGCGTATCAGGGAACTTTTTCAATATTAGCCCTACCGTAGACAACCGGAGAAAGAGTGATTTTTAACGCGGAATCTTTCCGATATCTCATTATTCCGTCGAGTTCTCGAAAGAACGGAACGTTGCCGAACGACGAACTTGACGCAATCGATTGTGAAATCCTCGAATATTAATGGAAATTAATTCGTCCCGATTAATTTCTCTTTCTGAGCAGGCTGGTATCGGTATCGATTCGCAATTACACACCCGATTACTTTATCCGGCAACACGGAAAATTGATGGAGAATTCCTTTCGAGATCAGATCTTCCCAGAAATCAGCGAAAATAAAAATTATTCACAGGGAGGAAATTTAATTTAATTTAACTTTCCCGTTAAAAAATCATCTTCAAACTTGCTTCTCTTTTTTCTTCCTTCCTTCCTTCCTTTCTTTTCCTTCTCGACAGAGAGATTCGATAAGAATCGCGTGTATAAGTATCGCGTTGAATCTGGATTCTTAATGCTTCGTGATTTCGCGAGTTGACACGCTCTGAAAATCTTCCCCTGTTAGTTGAATTACCGAAGGATTTACGTGGATTAAGGACTTACCTGAAATTCCGTCGTAGGTCCACCATTCGTCCCAACTGGCCTCGGATTCTGTAAAGCAACGAAACAAACTGTTATCGAAGTGTTTCGAACTCGATTACGCGTTTCATTAACGCTTAATGATCCGTTTATAAACGATAAATGTTTAAATAAAAAATATCACGAGAAAATAACAATTGCAAATACAATTATATACATCTTTATATTTTTTCCATTAAAATTATTCTCTCTTCTTAAGAAATTTGATTGTAAAAATTGTCCTTTTTTTTTTTCTTTCTCCATATCGAAACTAATTGGAAAGTAAAGATACGTGTAAATGGGTTTAACCGAGGTGTAAAAAGCGAAATATCTTTCTTGCGCCGCAAAAGTGAATTAACGCGTGGTGGAATTTGCCAGTTTCTTAGAGGCCGCATATCTTTAGAAAGTTCCGATGGAAAGTTTAAAGCGCTACGAGGAAGTAGCGAGGAGCATCGATCAATCGAACTTCTCGGCATCGAGAAATGATCGATCAATCGATTCAGGCCCGGAATCGAAATTGAGCGCGTTCAATGGAGTAATTGTAACTTTCGAAACGCGAAAGGAGCGAGGAAATGTTTCTTTCGAAAAATTCGATGATTCGCGAAACAAGTACGTTTAATTCAAATAAAAAAAAAAGATGGATCGATATTTTGCATTATACAATCTCTCTCAATATTATTATTTTTTACAAAATAAAATAAACGGAATTCTTTCAAAAATATTTCGGTATTCTCATTTTTACTTTTACTCGAACTCACTGATAACTCATTGAAATCATCATCGCCTTTCTTAAACACCGATTTCGAAAAAAAAGATAAAAAGTAGAGCCTAGCACATTCCTCTTCTAAAAAAAAAAAAAAGGAAAAAGAGGAGAAAAAGGAAGGGATAAAAATTCCAGGGAAATCTGGAAACGCGATGAGATATCGGATCGGAAACGGTAATCGTTAAATCGCTTAAAATTCAGCGAGCGAGAGTGTCTCGTCTCGGAGCACTCAACGTCCTCATAATTGAATTCTCATTCCACGAGGAACACTTTATCTTCCGCATTACCGCGTCCCTTTCCATATTCATTACTTTTTCCGCCTCGAAACAGCCGGCCGGCACCGAGAGACCACTCGTCCTTTTTATTTTTTTCCACCTCCCCCCTCCCTTTTTTTCCCTATATGCAAATCATCCCGCGTTCCATCCGTGGCGAACGTTTTAATGCCCTGAGCGTATCGAACAGTTCCAGAGATTCCAGCTCCAACAATTATTGCTTCGAACCTAGCTTTCTGTGGTCGACCCTCGTCCACGTGTGAAATACGGCAAATCTTTTTCTACATCTATCTCCGTCTGTTTAACTCATCCACAGAAAATACAACGAGTATACAATTATTTACAAATTCTTTCTTCTAATCGAAATGACGTACTATTCGTTTCTTCAGTGTCTCTTCGTTAATTATATTTCCTTGAAAAAATGCGTTGACAATGATTCGCTCTTGAGCCAATCAAGATCTCAACAGATCCGAAGACGTGGAACGAAGAAGTGAAATTTTTAAAGATGGAGACAAACAAAATTTGTAGATATATTTTTCGAGTTTACAACTCGAAATTGAAATAATTATTGATGGAATTAAAGAAGGAAGGAGGATAGCACGAGACGATTCGTCCAGCGAAAAATGAAATTACTACCAAAACCAGCCTTTTCCACTTATTTCGAACACATATACATATATATATACACACACATGCACACTCTTTCTCTCTAGGTTTACCACGATAGGTAGTCCGGGCCGAGGGTCTGACCAAAGCGCGGCCCATTCCACTTCAGGTGACCCATATTCGATTATCTGGATGCATGCCATCCAAACCCCCGCGTTGTGCAAACTAATTGCCTCAAATTGGAAAACTTTCTCGGCCTCCCCTGATCCCCACGCTCTTCTCCTCTCACCCTCCCCCTCCATTGTCAATCTCAAACGCTTATCTGTCCCATGTCCTGCGCTCGCCACGATCATCGTTCAGAATTCGCCATTCTCCTCCTTTCTTTGTTTCTCCGTCCAGAGATATTAAATTGTTTTCCGATTAATGTTTACCTTGTTACGGAGGAGGAATTTCCAACGATGGATCGAGAAAGCAATATTGTAAATTATCGGGTTTGAATAGAGACAGATGATGCAAATACTCAATACTTCCCTCTCTCTCTCTCTCTTTGCTTCATCGATATTCCAAAAAGTGAAAAATTTTCCACGCGAAGCGAATTCCGAAAACGAAAACATTTTCGGAGGGAGGAATTTGCATTTTTATTTTTCCAAGAGGCTTTTGCTTTTGGACGAAGGAAAAGTGTTCTCCAGCGATCGAAAATAAGAACGGCGAGAAAAGTTATTAAGTTATTATTAATTGCGTGGAGCCGCGTTAAACGAATCGTTTCGCGATGGAAGAAGAGGAAGGGCTCGTCGATGAACATTTCCGGCCAACGCGCGGATGGTTGACGCGTGCACGTCGAGCACGCGAGCGAAAGGAACGAGATATAAAGAAAGAAGAAGAATAAAATGAAGGGAAGAAGTCAAACGAGGGAACAGTGATTTTCTGTTTCTCTTTAATTTCACCTTTTTTACTTGTATTTTTACGAAACCCATTTTCTCGTTTCCTAGTCCAAGTCTCGAAAGTATTTCTTCTTTTTTTCCTTTTTTTACACGCGCGCACGAAGAATGTTTTCATCTACCTTTATTTTTGTTATTGTTTTTTATCGCATTGTTAAAGTGAATTCTTGGACGTTCAATTTTTTCGTGATTTTATTCTCACCGGAAAAACAAGTTTAATTTCACGTGGAATTAATTTCTTCTCCACTAATGTGTGTAAGTATTGCAAAAAAGCTTAATCCATGCGATATTACCATGCAATGTGGAACAATGCTTTGAACAATTCGAAATATATATATGTATATGAATTTCAACATCTAAGATCGATTATTATCGATTATCAAATTCTAAAAATGGAGCCACCTATTTTTAACTACAATTTTATGATTACAAATTAAATAAAAATTCGAAATATCCATTTTTATAGAATCCACTTCGACATAATAGTTTTATCGAATAAAGAGAAATAATCTCGCGATATTTTGAAAAAAACTAGAATAATACTAGTAATTCGATATAATAGTTGAAAGTAAATTCAATATTTTCAAAAAAAAAAAAAAAAACGATACCTGTTCGCGAATAAAAAACGAATGCTTTGTACGAACAAAAAAACAAATTCATCGTTTGTCCTTATATGTTTTCAAACAAAAATCTTTATCGATAAATTGCAAAATACTGAATTGCAGACAACTCGACAAACAGCAACCCCTGTATTTCCATCATTCGTTTCCTAGTTCCTTCAACAGCCATCATCCTCCAATTTTCAGCAACTGAAAATCCACGACTGCATCGACTCCATCGAAAGGAAACGTAAATACGCTTAAAAGCTACTCGAACGATCTCGTCTCCAGTCTGCAAAGCGGGTTAATCGCGTGCCCTAAGGCCGAACGAGATTTCTATTCCTGCATTTTTACTTGCATCCGATTCACGTGCCGATTTCTTTCGATTATCGATTACAAATAAGTAACAATCTATCTAAATTATACTCATGGAAGATTATTGTTGATTCAACAAAAAAAAAATATAAATATTTGAGAGAATTAAAATCAATAACCCTCTCGATTCTTTTAATCGGAATCGATCTTTAAGCAATACTTTCGTTCAATTCGCGTACAGGAGTACATCTTTTTTAAAAGTATCGTATAATTAAAAGATTGTCAAGATCCGCAAGAACCATAAGAATAAAAATTGAAGAAAAAAAAATACATTCCATTTAACCCATCAATTCCAGTTACTAATAAAAACTGGATCGAACGCTTCCAAATTTATTCATTGAAAAAATCCCCTTCCTTCCTCCTGAAAATATGGAAACCCAGCCGCAATGTCTACTAATTATTTCACCCGGTCGAAATTGGAGGAGGAAGTTGGAGAGGCGGAAACACGCAATCGAGCAAACTAACGCATGGAAACCTCTTGACTAGAGGTTTCGTTTCGAAACCGTGCGTTCCATCGCGTGACTTTTCCACGTTTTAACCGCGGATTCGTCGAAGCAGCTCCAGCTTGCGTTTCATCAATACCGTTAATGATAATAAGGTATCTGGGATAATTATGGAACGATTCGAGAGAACGAAACCTGTGCTTGGAAATATCTTCCCTCTGACGGGCTTGCATGGCGAAACACGAGGATTTCCTTGCGCAACGAAACTTGTTATCGCGCCTTCCTCGAGAGAATGCGTGGGTCAATGCCACGACAGAGAGAAAGAGAGAGAATTGTGATTGGCGAATAAAATTGAAAAGATTTCAAATATTTTTTGGAGGGAGTTTGCTCCAAAAATTTTCAGAATAAAAACGAAGAAGATGAGAATTAAGGGAAAAGAGGAATAATAGGAGCTCTCTTCCCGGATTTCACTTCGAATCGCGCGCAATGTTCTTCCAGATAATTATTAAACGAAAATTTCCAAGGCTGTTATAAACAAATATCCAATTAATTTGGGAAAAAATTCAATCTACATTCCACTTACATTACTACATTAAAGAAAATATCACGAGCTCAGAATTTTCCCCAAAATTTCCGAAACCCCAATTTAAATTCATCGCTATTCAAATATTCCTTCATAGAAAAAAAAAAAAAAAAAAAGAAAAAGAGAAAAGAAAAAGAAAAGGGAAAAAAAAGAAAGAAAAATCGAAAGAGAATTTCTTTGCAGAATCTAATTGCAAGTTCCCCTCGAAACCATCCTCGTTAACTCGGCCTGCATCCACGCTCACCTTCATAAACACGCCCCTGTTGACGCATTTAAATATTTCTTTCTCGGCTTGTCCCGGGGTTATTCATTTCCCTCGCGGCTTGGATCAACTTGAACTTTGGTTGTTTAATTATGATAGCTGGACGCGAGTCGAAAGGAAGGTCGAAAAATGAAGGGGAAAAATGAGGGAGATGCGCGGCTGCAAGTCTCGTCTTCCGGTGTAATATGATTTCCCTCTCTCGAGAGCTTTCTCTTTTTTCACGTTTTTCGCTTAAACGAACGCCTCTGAATGGACCAAGCTGACCCGACACCGCCACTTGACGCGCTCTTTGGGCGGCCAAAGCGGAAACGTAATCAACGGGAAGCTCGCACACGTTGCCTCGCGCGGATATCTCGTGCAAAATTCGTCGACAACGAGCGCAGAGCCGGTTGGAAGATTTTTTTTTATTTTTTATTTCCTGGCTAGAAAGTTTGGTCTCTTTGTTTTTCTTTTTCCGTTTGTTTTGTTTTGTTTTGTTTCGCTGATCGTCGGGGATCTGGAGCCTCGATAATTTTCGATAATTTTAAAATGTGAATAATTGGATAATTTGACTCGTAATTTTGCACAGGATATCTGCTTAATGAGTTAAGAAGAGTTAAGAAGATTTTTCCTGATTCCTTTTGGTAAAGAATAGGAGAGAAACGATAGATATTTTATATTTTAAAATTTCGAAGTTAGACTTGTCCAAGGAGTTATCGAATTCCCCTCCGTTTCTTCATTTAACTTATTTTTCGATCCCCTAAAAAATATTTAAAGAAAAAAATTAGATAGACACATGAAATCAAAATTTCCATTACTCGTTTCAAAACCATAGACAAAAATCGAAAGATTACTCCGTTTCCAATACGGATAAAATCCTTCTCCTTTCCTCCTTCGACACAGATCGAGCAAGACTAAACAAAACAAAAAAATAAAAATTCTTATCCAGGAACAACATTAATATAGAAGTAGATCGAGTTACAGAAGGAGAAACGCACAAAGTCACAGCGAAAAAAAATGAATATAATTTCGGGACAAGCTACTCGTATATTATCCCCAGCAATATCCTGAAAGAGAGAGAACGAGAGAGAGAAAGAGTTTTCTTAATCTGGACTTTACCTTTACCCGTGTAGCGAATATGAATTAAAATGTCCGCCAGTGTCCACAACGGTTGAGCCCTTTTTATACGCTCGTCGTTACAAGAGGAAAGAGGGTTTAGAGAAAGATCACGGGGATGTAATATAATTTCCCCCTCTTTTTTTCTCCATCTCCTGCTCCTCCTCCTCCTTCAACAAAAGACGATACCGCGGGATACTTGGAGGATAACGTCCACGCGGTTAACACGCGAAAAAAGGGGGGCAGGCCAACACTGAATTAAACTGCTTCTTTCCTTCGCTTCCTTCGCGCTATCCGAAACAGAATTAATCCGAGAAGCGCGAGCATTGTGTAATGCATTATCCTTTTAATTGCCGTCTTAGCGCGCCAACTTATACCCCGGCCTTTGTACGTTTTAATATTTTCCATTTTCCTCGCTCTCGTTGCAACACTCTTTCAGAGCTGTTTATCACAGCTTTCTGGTATTTTGCATTTTTATTATTCCTATTTTTTCTTTGTTTCTTAAGAATATATACGGACGAATTTTCTCGGGCAAATTTATCTCGAGCTTTTAAAAGGGGAATTGTAATTATTTCTTCGGAAGAGTCGGAAAAGTTTCGAATCTCTGGACAGAAAAAAAAAAGTTTGAAGGAAATAGCATCGTTTCTCGTTAGATTAGAATTTACTACTAAATTCCATTTCCACGACACGAAAATTCCTTTAATCCATCTTGGATTAAAATGACGAAACAGCCTCGACTTGGGATCTCCTTCCAACTTACCAGAGATCAAAATGCGTGCAGATTCGATTCAAACAAAAATCGGTCTAAATTATTAATACCTTTCCATTCCACGACTAGATAAGAATATCTTCGTTTGGACCAAGATTACCTCGCACTCCTACATAAAACCCCAATCTCGATCCACCCGATTTCCACTCTTTCAAAATTAACACGATCAGTCGCTCTTATAAATAATCCTATAAATTTCACTCTATCGAGAAACAAATTTTCCAAAATTATTATTCGAAAGCTCGGATCCACCGCACTTTTCTCGCCGCTCGAGAAATCGAAAGTGCGCTCACGCGATCGTTTACACTTTTTCCCCCAATCGGTAAATTGTCATGCTTGTTACGTGAGCAATCGGTGGAAACCGTTTCTCGCGTCGTTCGTCGCCGTTATCCCCACAGGACGACGCTCCCCCCCGATCGAAATCCTTATCGGCGATACGCACGTACTCGGCACATGTAAACCCGCCTTTAGATCGAAGAGAGGGGGGGGAATAATTTTCTACCGAGTTTTCAATAATTCATGGTACCCGAGGTGTTGGATTATTGGGGCAGAAGGGAATCGGACAGGATACGAGGGAACGATGGCTCGCCGTTTAATAATTCGCCGCATGGCGACGGGTGGATCGAAGGGTCGCTTAACGATCCGTGGTTAAAAAGAATTAAGGGATTATGGATTGGAGGAGCACGACGGCGAGGTTGCTTTGGGAAAATTTAATAAAACACGTGTACGTATTCAGATTTGGCGGAATTTCGGAATTCGGATAATGTAAAATTATTTTTGAGACCGATGTTATTTTTATCGTTTGCTTTTTAACGCAGCTGTATATTTCATTGTTCACCGCTTATTTTTATACGGAGTGGATTAATTTTAATATACGCTGTGTACAGGAAAATCGAAATTAAAAATCGAAGAATATACGAATTGTATAATCTTCATGCATTCTATCGAAATATTTCCCCTCTAAAAATTCCTCTCTCTAAGAATCAACCGTAAAATCATCGAATGTAATTATATAGTATCATTTTATCACTCGCCACTTTGTACCCACTTTGTAGTTCCGAGAACAACTTCTCCAAACACTTCCTCCCATGATCCACGACCGTAAACAGCGGAAAACACCTCCGAATCAAAATTCCGAGCGAAAAAAAGTGGGAAGAGAAGAACTCGACGAAGAGATCGAGTCGTGACAACGTTCCGCCACGAGGATTAATTCGACGCGAGGGAAAGTGGACACGCGGAGCTCTAACCCATGTCGAATCGTATCGAATCGTATCGAATGGAATGGAATGGAATGGAATGGAATGGAATGGAACGGAATGGAATGGAAAGTCGAGGGTTAAGGAAAAACGTCCAGAGCAACTGTCCATCGAAGCACGAATTAAAAGGGTTCTCCTCGATAATTTAAGTAAATATCCGTGGATACAAATGAAAGGCACGTGAGCCTGATACCGATTAAACGCGATATCGATCGAGGCAACAGCCGTACCGAAATTACAGTCCGCCGGACCTCTCCCCCTCCCCCTCTGTTTCGACCAGATAAGACTGGGCAAATAACGGTGTAGATACTATCGGTTCTGCCTTTCTTTTATCAACGGGCATATCAAATAAGTCTATAACTAACCGTGCAGACCGTATCTCCGCGCGGGGAGGGGGGATGGTGTAACCACGCTTCGACTCTGACGGCGCACGAAACATTTCACGTGATATTAATTGGAGCTTGATGCACGACCGATCTCTGGCCAAGAAAATTACGCCCGTCGTGTGCATTTCGATAATTTGGTTAATCGTTTACGTGAACGGTGGAGGAGAAGTTGGGTTTGAAAAAGAGGCGGGATTCCATGTGGAGTTTTTTCGGGAAGAAAGTTCGAAGCGATCGTGTTTCGATATGATTTTCCTTTTTTCCTCTCGGTAATTGTGAGCGAGGAGCGATTGTCTATTGTTGGAGAAATCTCTTTTGAGCGTTGTTTTATGCTGGTAATTGGATAATCGATAAAAGGTGTGAAATAATATTTGTCGCGAATATCTAGAATTTAAATATTGACGATTTCGAAAAAATCGCAATGAAATAAAAGAGGTGTGCATAGGAGAGGGGAAGAAAGTTGTACGAGAAAGGATAAAGCGGACAAAGAGGGTGGGCAAACGAGTGGTCAAATGTAATTTAAAGAAGGGAGAAACCTCTTCTCGCCTTCCATTCCATCCTTGAGAGGAGGGAGAAAAAGAAGGCAGAAAGTCGAGGCTGGTTTATAATTCAGCCCGCATAAGGCAACTCTTCCGCACCCTTCCGACTAAACCCCTCTATCACCTTGTAACGGTCGCAACCCCTCCTGTTTGGTTTCGTGAACTTAGGCGTGGTACAAGTTCCTCGCAAACGACCGCGCACACACCGATGGCGAGCTTTACAACCTTCATAACGATGCATCGATCCGCGAATATTGCACCCCTCCTATCTCCTTCCCCCGCGATATCTTTTAGAACGAATGGAAGAGGAGGAGGAGGAGGTCTCCTTTCCTTTCCACCGACGATTTCGGTTATCGGTTTCGATAATTCCGATTATATATCTCGCAATTCCTTTTATATTACATTACATTACATTTTTTAACAGTCGATTCGGTTTTCGAGAACTTTCTCTTTTTCCATTCTTGCCGATTCTTTATTTCTTAATGTTAGAGTTTCTTAGAGTTTATCGGTAGTAAGGTCGTTCCCTTAGAATTTTTTATCCTTGTTTCAATTGCGAGGATCGATTATGTTCCGTTTATCCTCACTTCGATTTTTCGTTTCTCCCGTTGACGATTATTTGCTCGAGAATGCCTTGGAAAATTTCGAAAAACCTTGTTCAAAAATGATCCGGGCCGCGAAATAACGGGAATCATTGCGCCGCGAGCGATTTGGCTAACTTTTAACAGCGGAACTGCGTCGCTAGGTTTGAATAGTTGGCTGCCACCACGATTATCCGCGTAATGAATATCGTTTAATTCGGGAATTATGCGGGGAAAATTGTATTTCACGCGGCGAGATGAAACGTTCGCTTGATTATGCGCGAGGTCAGCTGCACATCCCCCTCTCTCTCTCTCTCGTTCTCTTTTTCGGGCACCTTTTTCCTTCCGTTCAGGTTGAGAAAAATGCCGAGAAACTTTTTCTTCCACGAGGAGGACATTCGTTGTTTCTCGTTCGAGTTATGCCGCGAAACATGCCCCTATTAATCTTGCGTTACAACAAGTCGAACAATTGTTTCTCGCAACACTTTTTTTCCCCTCTCCTCTTTCAAAAGTTCTCCTTTTTTATTTTTAATTCGAGTTAAATCGTTTAAGGTAAGAAAAGGTAAAAGTTTAAGTCGTTTACCAAAAGTTTAGAATTATTACGCTATCGTGTTTCGTAGAAATGAAAAGTTTAAAAGAAAAGTTGGAATTTTGTAAATTTTTTTTCTTTTTCCTTTTCTTCTTCTTCTTCTTCTTCTTTTTCGGAATATCGATCGATGTTGATGATTAATAATAAAAAAAATTAACGAAAGATGAATCGAGTTATTTAAAAGATCCGAATATTGGAATCGTACGAAGGATAAATCTCTTCGAATTTTATTACATAGAATTAAAATAACGAACAATTTTCCGTATCCAACATCGTAATTTCCAATTTGTTTGTCGAACTTTATGGTTGACACGATAAAGGAATATTTTACTCTCCCGGGCAAAATAGTTTTCATTCCACCAGCATGGTTCTTCTTTGTGTACACGATCTTTGCGAAACTAGTTAAAACAACCAAGTTTGTTGTGCCAGGGCGAAGCTTTCTTGATTTCCTATCTTGTTGAATCTCTAAAAGCCGTGAACTTTGGAAGAGGTGATCGTCGCGAGAACACGTTCGCGCACATTGTTGCTTTTAAGTAATTCGAGCAACGTATGCAAACAGATCGAAGAAATAACGACGGAAAGTTTTAATGGAAAATTTATAAATCGACCGAGCATATTGCTCGCAATGATCCGACAAACGTTAACCAATATGTCACGAGGACTTACCATTCCGATGATTGTAATGGAAGCATTATCGCGTCGATCAAGCGTCATGATGGAATTTCCACGTCCTTTCGTCGATCGATTAATCGAAATCTCCTTTAACTAAATTAAATTATATCGTCTCAAAACTATACGATATGTATACTTATATATCGCTGTGACGAACAAAGAGAATCTTTAAAAAACTCTTCCTCTCCCAAAAAATCATCAAAAAATCATCGCGATACTTTCACAAATTCTTATTATCATTCTCATCTCGTGATCAAAATTGAATTTCTGGGAGGTAATAATTAATATTAATTTATGAATCATCGAAGGGAAACAGATATCAAAAGGATTTTATTATGAGATAATAACAACGCATGCCACTCGTAAAACGATACGAATACAATACTCCTCTCATCACGTGGTCGAGAGAGCACATATCGCAGCGAGTTTAATTCCGGAGTATAGGTGGTCGGATAAAAGGCCTGAGCCGGATTTACGCGTCATCAGCGTAATTGTATGCGAGGAAATAAACAAAACTATAAAGCTCGCCGATTCGGATTACTTTCCCCCGCAAACTCTCCTATCCCTCTCCCGCCATTATCCAACCGTAAGAACGGTATCGTTTCGCCCTCTATTTACCTCTCTTTCCTTTTCTTGCCCGCTTCTTTTCCACCCTCTTCCCCTCAAATGGAATGGCGGCCCAAGTTTGTGTCTGCTCGAGTAGGGTGGGGGTGTGTGGCGAGCCCGCCAGTTTGCTTTTCTTAATGTACGAGAACCTGTGTACGTTACGGGGAGGAGGAAGAAGGAGAAAGAAGGGTACACAGCCCCGAATCTCGACCTCCTCCTCTGTCTCTCTCTCTTTCTCGACGCTTGCTTTTTATTTACTCCATTTCCTCCTTTGTTTACTCGACGGCTCGCCCCCTCTCCAACCCCGGCTAAACCCCTCTTCTTTCCCTCTTCTTTTTTCCTTTCTCCCGTTTCCTTTCCCTCTTTCTTCGCCTGGATCGGCCGAATCGAACGATCTCGACACCCCCTCTGAGAAGGGGGTCGACCAATGGGATCGGAGAAAATGCCACTCCCGGAAACCCCCTCGATTCCAGTTTTCTCGCGGGTTTAAAACGAGGGAAAGATGGCACGCGATAACAGCACCGAGACTCTCGGAGTGGATATGCCTCTTTGAGAGATGGTATCTCTCACCAGCCTCGGATCTCGACGCGTGGTGTTTGTCGATTCTAATAAGGTCGCGCGGGATACTTTGGATTTGGAAAGCAGTAATTGGAAAGGGGTAAATTTATTGCATCAAGGAAGAAAGAAAGAAAGAAAGAGTCGTTTCGAGAATCGGGCGACTCGGACCAAGCGTCGATTTTAATTTTGGGAGAGGATTTTTCATGGGGGATGATAATAAATAAGGTTGGATCGAATTAATAATCGAGAAAATGTGATTGTTTCTCTAACCCGAATCCGCGATATTGCGTTAGTTGGCGATACAGCGTGATGCGATCCACGTCACTATGTTCTACTCCATGATGTGGTCTAAGCGTCTGTGTCGTAGCTTATCGTGCGGTCTGGCTCCACCACACGGGATACTGCGCGATTATGCCCCCGGCTCCATAATACGATCAAAATCGTGATAACGGAAACCGCCATTTTTTCGAAAATATATTCCCTAGGATCGTTTCTTCTTCTTCCTTTCTCTTCCTTTGATAAGATGAATATTTTAAATGATTTTCAATCGACACGATTGTTTCTTGTTTCTCTTTACGTACAACGTTCCATCGTGGCAGTATTAAATTAATTTGCTTCAGTGTTTGCAATTACATCATCGACTATATCTTTTTTTTTAATTTTTCGATTTATTGGTAGACTCACTTCGTCCAATTTCTTCAAAAAAGTTTCAAACGCGAACGAAATTGGTTGGAAAAATTCAGAGTTAATGCACACGAGAGTTAAAACATTTTCTGTAATAAAATTTCGAAGCGTGATGAGGTAAATTATACGATCAAAGTGTCCATCTTATAGTAATGATAATAATAATCTTTATGGAAGCGAACAGATACGGTGTGATTTTTGTTCGAGAACGATATATGCAAACATATAATTGCGAATATCGAGTGTGAACACAATAGAAGTTGTGCACAACGGCTCGTACGTTAGACAAGACCTCCACTTGCGACTGCGGTTTCACCTCTCGAACTTTACGCATTCTGATCCGGGAGCGGAATAGAACCGCGGTTTCTCATATCGGTTTCTCATTTCTGGCAATCGAAACGAGGCATGATAAACAAGAGCTTTGATTCTCTGCCAGATTATCGACAAACAAACTTAATAATAACGAATAATTATTCGAACATAGTATATAAAAAATTCCAATTTACTTTACAATTTTTCATTCCATTCCTTTCCCTGGAAGAATATCCAAGAATTTAAATACGAATACGAATACGAGAATTGTTTGAAAAATGCATCGTCCTATCGATTTAAAAAAAAAAAAAAAGATCTTGCTCCGCGCTATTGTTATTCCACGCAGCCAAGCTTGAATGATTCATTTAAATTTAAGTTTCAAAGGAACGAAACTTGCGAGATTTATTATTTATCATTCAAACTCTTCAAACTCGATACTTATAAATCATTCCGCGACCCGTGTACAAATTACACGCGACTCGAAAAACAAAATAAAACGATGAAATGAAAAGGGGGGAAAAAAAAAAAAAAATATCACGCGTCGCGGTCGTTCGACATATTTATTTCGGTCATTACGATTTTCGAAGCGTGTCCATCTGGATATCGAAACATCGAGGGAGAGGAGAGCGATAAAAATTACACGGTTGTTTGTCGATACAGTCGAGCTTCGCCATGGAAAGTTAACTTTCCGCCGTTGGAGGGGACGTTTATCGTGAAATTTTAATCGCCTCGGCGCACCCTTTCTTCCCCGACCGAGCCAATCGCGCCGAGAATATCGAGAGCTAACTGTGAAATGCTTTTTCACCAATAAGCTTGCAAAATCGTGACAACGCGCGCGCGCGCCTCCCAATCTCTGCTAATAAATCTCTTGGTTTGATATAACGTTCGATATTGTTGGATCGAGAATAATAGGACATTCACACGCGTACAATTTCATCATTTCTGAATGATGCATCCGATAGATAAACGTTTATAACGTTGTCGAGAGTTCTATTCTTCGTTTCTTTCTCCGTCTATGTGAAATTTTGCTTGGGGATCGGTTCTGTAACAAATCTCCGGCTTTGATGACTTGGATATCGTTCTGGATATTATGCACACCGTCGAAATACTCCATTCGGACGTTTATTAGAAGCGAAACGTGGTTTTTCTTGAAAATAATTCAAAGCTTTACCGTTGCTCGTCGACTCGTAAATTGTTCGCAAGTTTTAGAGAAAAATTTCAAGCAGAGAAAGGAAAAGAAAAGAAAAAAAGAATTGACTTGATATCGAAGAATGATAATTAAATAACGAAATCTCGTATTTATTTCTTCGAAGAAAATGAGAGAGAGAGAGGAATAAAGAACTAAAAATTAAACGTGTAGATTGTTTTTAAACACGGTTAGTTTCACGATACGAGTCGAAATGATTTGAAAACGTAAACTCGCGTGTCACCAGTATCGTGTTAACACCGGTATTACTTTATGAATAATTTCAGTGACCCAGTGACGGCCGATACCCGCTGTGTGAAAATAATCGCCCATACGTTTGCTCGCGCCCCTCCCCGGATTCGAGAGGAATGAAACAGCGGCGTAACGCGAAACCATTCTACGCAATAAGTCGTGCAAGATGTATCCCATTAAATTTTCCACGTGTTTGCCTCCCTCGTTCCTTTTCAGCCAAGTAGAATTTTTCTCTCTTCATTTTTCACGACACACATATACATCCACCGATCGTTGGTGGGAAAAATTCGACATAAATTTCGAACCCTGTAATTATTAATTCGATTAACGATCGTATTATTAAAAAAAAAAGTACCAACTTTCGTTTATCTCGTTATAATTTCTGTTACGTAAATCGACAATTGCGGTGGATTGTTCTTCAGAGCGTATCATTCTCGAAATTGTATCTAGCCGTGGTTCTACGCCATTGAATTAGATTTGTATGGAGGGAGGGTGGAAACGAGGATCAAGGTAGAATGTGGCCTCGTAAATATAGTCTCGTAAACACGTGCTAGTGCGGTGACATTAGGACACGAAAATGAACTAATATCGTCTCACCCCCCTCGAGGACAAGTGCATTCCGGGCGTCGTTCTAATTACAACTGTATAATGAATCTCCGAGCCACGACCAGTTTTCTTTCTTAAAGAGCCGAAAGAAATCACTTTCCTCGAATATCCCATAAATAAAAGACAAATCAGAAGAATTGTACAATTATTTTTGCACTGCTAATCGTGGTTCGAGAAAATTTTTGAAACTGGAAATTTATAATAAAATCTTATTAATCGAATCGATTAATTCTCCATACTTTCTGTTTCAGCTTTCCAAACCGTAAGATAAAATAATACGTTTGGTATGCTCAAATATTCCTTATTTAAAGTAACAAACTGATTAAATTTAAAATAACTTGATACTAAGTGCAGCCTATGCGTCTGTTCGAAAAGAAAAATTGCATTCGCACACTTTTCCACCCCCGCTTGATCAATTTCACGCACAGGCTGCACAAACTTGCATCCCATTACACCTGACGTTTCGCATAAAATAAACTTGGGCGGTAAAGTTTGCTGAGCAACTAGCTGAATGCATTACCGCAATGGCCGGGCTGTCCGAAAATTTCCACGAAGGAAGGAATTGCTCGTGTTCGTTTCAATCCTGAAACGGAGCCCCAGAACGGCAACAATTCCTACCGTTCGCAACGGTTACAATTGGATTCATGATTAACTCAACTCACTTGGACACTTGAGCGTTATCAACAACTCGCCCAACTCGACTTTCGTCAACTTCATCACCTGCTCGGATCTCCTACCTATCTGGCTGGGAGAAGGAGGGGGAAGGAGGCACGAACTTCGTGTTTGTTTAACTCTACACATTTTATTAAGCGTTTTCCGAAGGGATTAAGGGAAACGAGGGCCCGATATTTCTCTCTATTGAGGATCGATACGAGAATCGGATTTTGGAATTGTAATATCATAATACAAATTTCAGATTTCATATTGGAAAAGTATTGGATGTTTGATGTATTGATTGTTCTGGTGAGGAGAAAAGTTCAACTTAAAGGGAGAAGAAAGTTAATCAATTTATCATTGAAAATATCGGACAATTTGCGTTCTATTTTATCAAGAAAAAAATTTTATCAAAAATAAAAAATATATATATATAATAAACGGGTTATTAAGCTAGTCGAGCATGATTCAAACTCATCAGCCTCTTTGAAACATCAAATACATCACCGCTGTCGCACATTTCGTGACTCGTCCGCTTATTACCAGACTGCGGATATATTTATGCATTTATGCAAAATTCGAAACCTCCAAAATGCACGTGACGCGCAAAATTACTCGTTATCACGTTTCAGGAATATAAAACGGATTTCTATTCAAATCTATCGAAAAATGAAGCTAAAACGAAATATACCAAGGGATTAAAATCTGATTATCTCTTCCTCCTCCGCGAGGAGAAACACGCCGCGAGAAACAGCTCCCTTCCCATCACGATTTTTACCGATGATCTACGAGCGACACTCGTCTCTGCATTCGTGGAAAATTTCGAAAAACTGGAAAAAATATCCTTCGCGAAACGGAGATCGAACCCCGTGGAAATGTTTAACCGAGCGTAAAAGGTAAATTGGTCAGTTCCATCGGTTAATTAACCGTATCCGCTTCTTGTCGACTTCCCCTTACGGGTCCTCGAAAATCGATAAATCTGTAAATTTGATGAAATTCAATTATTTTTACCCTTCTCGAGAACTACTCGAAAATGGCGCGAAGGGGGAAATATCTCCCGTCGTAATTAGCCTTAGGGAAGATTAATTCGAATAAATGATAAAAAGAAGGGAAGGGAGGGAGGGAAGCTGCGCTTACACCCGCAATCCGCGGGCGTAACAAGGGATTGAATAGCGGGCGTCGTGACTAAGCTGCTTAGAATTTACGAGTTGCCGGCCGAGCACCGCTCCCCCTTCCTCCTCCTTCGGCTTGTGAACTTTGCCCCATGATTCCGAGCCGAGTCTCATAAATTTCCATCCTATTAACAATCGTTCGGTGGATTATCGTTTGAATTGTAATCGAAGAATCGAGGCAATAAATCGAGCCGTGAAAATTTTGGTAATTAAAATATGTATATATGTTGGAAAATATGTTGGAATAATAGAAAATTCAAAACTTTGAAACTGTTACGAGAAAGGAAATAATATTCGGTTGGAAATTATTCAGCTATTATTTTTCGTAATTAATTAACTCTAAAGAAGAAAATTATATAACAACGAAATATTTAAAACGATTTGTTCGAGAATTGAAATTTCATTTACGATAATTTTTAAGACGATTACAGATGAAATTTTGTATATAAGAATAATGGATATAATTATACAGATAATTTAAAATTAACGATTTAATCTCTGGAAATAGAGGAGAGTTAATTAATTTGATAGATTATCGATGGATCGAATCAAATGAAATTCTGCTGTTTCGTGGTTTTGTTCGACATTTCCATAACCGTAATAGCCTCGAATCAGAGTGATAGAACACTCACATTATGCTCTAACGGGAATGATTGACAAGGATGGGGAGGATAATCTGATTCGCGCGACCAACAATTCGATTTATCTAATAATATATAAATAGATAATTTTAACCGACGATATAAATATTTTAAACACTGGCCTACATAAATAATTGCACGGATTGCACTATTTCTACGAAAGAAACGAAACGAATATTTATAGCGTAAACGTTTCAAAATCTAAAAATTTTCCCCTTCCAGGAAAGGAAACTATGGAATTAAATAAGTTGGAAGATGGAGGGCAACCCTTCACGGATAAAGTCTCCTTTAATTTTCGTGGAACGGGCGGAAAGGAGAGTATAATTCCGTTTGGGTTAAAGGCTATTCGATTTATCCAAAGGACCAGCAGGGTCAAGTGTGCGGCTGTCCGTTGCAAGCTGGGACAGCAATATGTAATCCGTTTTAGCCGGCCACTCCTCCCTATATAGGCCCGAAAGAACCACCTGCGAGAAGTTTCATTTATAACGGTGGATCCGAGAGGCTGTTATATCTCCAACGATCCATTCTTAATCCGTGGGACACGGAATAATTGCCACGAAATTTGTCCACCTTTCTCTCGGCAAAATTACTTCCGTGGAATCTAGAAAAATTGCTCTAATTTCTTTCCAGGATTTAGATATAATATACATATTATTCGAAGATTGATTTATGAATGAAATTATTTTACTATTTTTTTTTTATTATTTTGATCACTCATCTTCATCATCCCTCTTTTTTCCTTTCTCTATTCTTTGCTCTTATTCTTTAAATCTTTACCATCGAAAGCGTAATCACACGTTTATTCACACGAGAACATTCTAAAATAATTACGAATTTAACGTTCGGAAGCATATCGATTTTTAAATTGAACCTCCATTTTACTTTTCGCCGATTTTCTTTCATCCAGGGATTAAATAGAATAAGATTTTCTTTACCTTCGAAATGTAATTTCCCCTCTTACCGTTCTTTCCTTTTTCTTCTTTCCCAAATTTTCCTCGTTGCGCCGTTTCATTAATAGCATGATAAAGTATTACAATTGCCACTTTTCCTTCCCCGCCTCTGTTTATTTTTCACGATTTTTTCGCCATTGCTGCGAGGAAAAGCACCGGGAACATTGGTTCGCTGTTCCGAAAATACGGTGGAACGCCACACATCCGAATGAAAATTTCAATCACGTGCTAGTCCCACGCGTTCCCAAAAGTACGTAGCCAGTATTGCAACAATGCCAATTGTCCGTAATACCGGTATCTTGAATCTGGACCAGATGCCGAAGAGATTCGAAATGAATCTGAACCGTGTAAGTTTAATAGAAACGTACGCGGATGTATTGCAAACTTGAACTGCGAAAGATCTCTCTGTTGTATCTCTTCTCCAAGATAAGATAAAAAAAAAAGAAAAAAGAAAAAAGGATCGAGGACGATCGGGGCGGCCGACTATGAAATTATCGAAAGGAATTTATTCGTTGTTTATATAAAAGATATATTATGGGACGGATTAATCTCCAGAGTCGAGGGGAAATAATTTGACAAAGGACGTCGTTGTTCCTCGTTAAGGAAAATTGTTTGCTTTTGTCATACAGTGTCTCTTGTACACAGAGAAAATTTTTACTTAATTAAAGCGGAAAGAATGGAAGAAATAATTTAACGGAAGTTGAGAATAATGAATCTTGAAAACAAAGCGGAGGAAGATGAACTGAAAAGGAATAAAGTAAGAAAGGAACAGGAATAAAATGTGATAAGTCGCGTAACCTCGTACAGAGAAGCGGATTTTAAAACGGTGTTTCCTCTCTTACCAAATCTTTTTCTTTTCTCTTTTCAATTTGATAATAAAAATTTTCCAATTTACACCCGATAAACATTACATTTTTACATTGAAATATCATAACGAAATAAAATCGATAAAATATCAATGTCATTCATCATCGTTCAATCACGTCGATCGAAACCTATATAAAACAGAAATATAGATTAATACCGCAATTAAAAGATAACTTACATTTTGAACAGAAATTCAAAATTCTCATTCCAATGGCTCCTCAAAATTTCCTCTTACCCCAAATCACCAACAATTACAATCCATTCCATATGGCAACACCATAACGCGTCCACCATTCCAGCAACCACCCCAAGAAACCGTGCTCATCAACATCCAACGTCATCCACCACCCTCACCCTAATCCCCGATCCCCGAAACTCCCCCATCCCGTGGAAATCAATTTCCTGGCCTGGCCTGGCCCGGCCTGGCCTGTAATACGGGCAAAACTCGAGAATGGCGCACGATGCCTAAGCCTGGTCGAGATCAAGGGGCGAAGGAGGAGGGGGTCGAAGGTAAAAGAGAGCGAGTACACCGAGGGGCGGTGCAACGACGTACATAGAGGGGGAGGGTGGCGCACAGCGAAGGGCGAGACAGCGTGTGCGGTTAAAGTGGATTACATATTGCTGTCCCGTGTTGCAACGTGTTGTACACTTGGCCCGCTTGGCCTTCCAGGTAAATCGAATCACCGCCAACCCTCCAACGAAGTTAGCCTGGCAATCTCTGGCCAAGAAGGGGGGCAGATGAGGAGGGAGGCGTGTCTTCACTGCGTGTGCCCAAGGAATATTTGCGAATCGCGAGGATTTCATTTTTTCGATTTTGAACGAGGGGATGATTCTTTTTTTAAGAGTTTAATTAACGAGAACTTTGGATTCTTAATCATTGTGCAGTGGAGATTTCGAGGGATATATATATAGTAGAATTGAAGAATCGTGAAAGAGGAAGAGTCGGTGAATCTGGATAAGGAATAGGAGGAGCGAATTTGTAAATTAGCGGTTGGGAAATTGATTTTGGTGGTGGCTTTACCGGAGAGGGCCACCAGAGGGATGCTCGCTAAACGTAATTCCCGAAAGTCCTCGTGTAACCGTCTCTTTCATACAAAATATGTAACTACATCCTTTGATCTGGTCTCCGCTAAAGCTCGTAGGTAACCTCATTGGCGAATTTACCGACAGGCCCCCCGCAACTTGTATCCCTTTCTCGCCGTTGCAATCGTGCAAGGATGAAAGAAAACAATATAAAATTAAACCTTTCAGAAATTCATTAGGAAAATAAATAAATTAGATCGATAAATTCTTCGACTTTGTTATTTTTGCAATAATTTTTCTCCTCCTTGATTGATCAAAGATTAGTATATTTTTGCATATAATAATAATAATAATAATAATAATGAGTTTGCGAATGGGAAGCAGGGAATTATAGGAGATGAGGGGCAACAGGGAGGCGTGGCTGAGAGGGACTTATGCATTTTTGAAAAATACCTTTGAGAAACGAGAACCGGACGGAAGAATTCTGGTGTCGCATTCACCAAGAGAATTTCAAATTCCGGCCTCAAAGAGCTTAACCAGCAGGTATTTGGGTCAACGGTATCGAAAGATTTTAAAAGCTGAATAAAATAAATCCGAATAACGTTGACCTTTGGTTATTAGCTTTACTAAAAAAATTACAATTTACAATTTACAATTTCAACGACGAGTATCACTCTTCTATATCTCTCGAGAAGAGAATTTTTCCAAAATACATGTGCGTATACGATAAATCGACACATCCAACAATTATCAATTTCAAAAAAAAGAATTTAAAATCACATATTCCTTTCGTAATCAATTTATAACGAGATTCAACAAGAAAAATGAGAGAAACGAAGGTAATCGGCAAAAGATCGCCATCTTCCCTTTGGGAAGCGGAGAACAACTTGCTCTCCAAACGATCTCTCTCCAAAGAGCAACTCGACCGGAAACATCTGGGCGCAAAACGAGATAATAAACCGGAAGAAAATCCTGTCCGTGCACGGGGCAAATTTGCCACGGACAATTAAGATAAGCGGACGAATCGAGAACGTAAACGGAGCCGGTTAAGGGTTGTGCACGACAGTCTGTTTCACGGGACGATCGAGAACAGCCCGTAAAAGGGTTACAGCCCCTCGACCGTCTCGACGTCGGTTAATTAACATTCTCCACGCGTTCATTCCTCTCCCTTTCGCCCCTTTTCCTTATCCATCTTCCCACTTCATCTTTGTATTTACCCACGTTTTATTAACACGAATCGGAAGAAACGCGACACCAAGAAATCGGCGACTAAGTCAAATTGTGAATACTCGAATTTACTGATTCATTCGAGAATTTCGAGATTTATCGGTGGAAAAGAAACTTCATTTTTTTATTATTTATATCAGACGATTTCTCGTAGAGATGATTTTTAGAAGAGCTCGAGGAATGAACACTGAAGAGTTTTAGCTAATCTTTGGCAAAATATAGTATAAATTTTCAATCGCCCTCTACTTGGAATTTGATTTAAAAATTCCATCATCAACATCTCGAATAGAATAATTCCTAAATAAATTCCTGGATCCGGAATTTATCTCCGTTTTTGGTCGATCGATTTCCGCAAAAGGAGAGAAGGCGTTGATTTTAGCGTCGATATCAAAATTTCCACGACGAGGAATCACACATTGTTGTGATCGAATTTAATATCGAGACATTCGAGCGTTAATCAAGCCAAGGAATCAACTTTTCTCGATAATAATCGAGTCTTTCTCAGAAGTGAGATGGATTTTTAATAGGCACGAGTTTTCGCACGATTCCTCGCAGTAGTTTCGAAAAGCGCACGTACGTATGGTTTCGTTTCTTCGTGGAATGATCATTGTGAGTTGAAACGGAGTTTATACAAAGTCCGCTCGGAGGAAGTTTTAATAATAACACTCTGGTCGAGTTCGAATTTAAAAATCCGTGCATCTTGCAAAGTATATTCTCTTTTTGATCTAATTAAAGATATATTTTGCGTCACAATTGGTGAAAACGATTCAGATCACGGATCAGTATATGAATCCAACTCGAGTTTTCAACAAAAGGGATGATAAGATTGGAAATATCTTGAAAGATATCTTCCCAATGAATCGAAGAATAAAACTATCTCTTTAAAGTTTAACGATCTCTCGATATAATTTTCCTTTGTCCAACAGGGATTAATAATTTTAAATACGATACAATCGCGTTGAATTACACGGTGAACCACGCGCAGAACGAAGGCAAGATCGTGTTAAGATGCACGTCACCTGGAGAATCATCGTCGTTCCCGTTGGGATTATTGGATTAAATGTACTCGAGTAACCGATCGTGTATATACGACAAACGTTTCTTGTTGAAATGGGGTTTGTCATCCGCAAATAGTCACGCGACCCTGGTTGTCATGATAACTCAAACACTGTGACAAGTTGAAGGCGAGGCACGCTCGAGCTTCAACGTTGCTAAATTCATCGCCGAGGCACACTTCTGCCACCCAGAAATGGCAATAATACTCCTTGGATGGATTATTGGATCTCTTAATCCTAAGAATGTTCGAGATCCATTACGAAATAACAATGGAAATACGACGACGTTCCGTCGAACGATATATCCTCTATTACTATTTTTTTTAATCAACTTACAACCAAAAAAAACTTACTCCACCAAGTTATCGATAACGTGCATCCCGAAAAAATTTTGAATAATACTCCAACAAATTTCGAATCGAAAGAAGAAGAGAAGAAAAATCGACCTCGTCGAGAAACAAGGAAACAGAAATATCCTCGCGAAACAAGAATCACACCGATTCCTCCGTTCTCCTCCATCGAACAAACGACCCCTTCACCCCTGCGTTTCCTTCGCAATCCGGTCACACGCGACCAGGATCGATGAATAATCGGCGTAAAACAGAAAATTAGATGAGCGAGGTCGGCGTGCCGCGAACGAGCAATTACGAGATTCCGGTAATTCGCGCAAATGAGCACGGCTGACAAAGACTCCCCTCCCCCGTGTTGCGTTTACGCGTTAGGACGTGGTAAAAAACGCCAACACAAACCGTAATCGCGTTATTGAACGTGCGCGAGCCGGTTTCCCAGTGTGGGAATTACATTAAATTCATCCGGGGGAGGGGGCGCGTGGAACAACCTTTGCGGGCCTCGAATTCGTTTCCGTGTAATTAGAGGGGAGAGGGAGAGGGAGAGGGTTTCGGCCGAAATTTTCAACTACCACTCGACGAATACGCAGGGCGAATTTGCAAGCGGCTTGCAGCCCCGTGCAACTGACGCTTTTGTCGTTGCGTGCACGCGTCGCGCAATGTTTATCGGATTAAGTACACGCAACCGATCGTTGGACGGAGAAGAGGGGCGCGAAACGAGCCGCCACGAATTATTATCCGCGAATTAATCGCTGCCGGGATATCGATTCCGCCCGCGCGGATAAATCCGAGTTGTACGTCCATTAACTTTCTTCCTGGTCCACTTGGACGGGATAAATTGATTCTTTTCCAATCCACGAAATATCGCCTTTAACCTAAAATTCCATCGAGCGTACATACGCATATTTTCCAAGGAGAATAAATTTCCCTCGGGAGATACAATAAACCGTAACGAGCGGTAACGATCACCGAATAATACTCGTCGATCCGTCATCCCTTTAACGACAAAAATATCAAGCCAAAAATCTCCCGCGAGTAAAAAAAAATTGTTATTCCACCCGTTTCTCCCGTTTCTCTTTCTCTCTCTCTCTCTCTCTCTCTCCCCACCAGAAACTAGAACACCACCACCACCAGTCTCCACGATCGAATTCACGTACCCGAGAGTCCATGCCTTGGAATTTTTTTTTTTTTTCGGTTATAGTTTTGCAACGGGAGTCTCTGCCACTCTGCCGTATATCCAAGTATATAGAAAAACATAAAACAGCCCGTGTATGAATAGTCACGGCTCGTGAGAGCATTGTTAAACACCGACGGAACGCGGCACGAATCGAGAACGAAAACGGGGGAGGGGGGGGTTTTGGAAACGTACGGGCACGTACGTGTCGTCGACATGGGAATTGTTGGCGGGCTGTTGGGCCCTCCCGCCCGTTAACGTTATTGGATTCTGTACACTCGAATAAGCCATCAGGGGTGGGCAAAGCATCCGCTCGAAAATCGTATTCGTTACGGGGGACAGTCACGCGTCTTTGTTATTACCTCGTTGCGCGGCCGCGAGCCGCCTTCTCTCGAGCGGCCGTCTGAACGTAGCAAACGTATTCATTCTGCCGGGAGGAGGGGGGAGAACGTGCAACGATGGAACGAAAGGCTTGTTTTACCGGACGAACCGACGGTATTGCGGGAAATGCGATCCGTATTGCGAGTCGAGAACTCGAAAAATCTCTGCTGCCTTTGACACGTGTACGCTCACCCGCAGCGTGATCCTTTTTCCAAGCGATTTCTCTCTCTCTCTCCCTTTTTTCTCCAACATTCCATCGAAATTTGCGCGCTTTCGCACAAGAATTACTCGCGGAATAATTATAATAAAGACGAGAACAGTTAAAGAATTGAACAAATCCACAACAAATAAAACCCCGATACATATATATCTACTTCTCGAAAATTCTGAGAAAACGAGGGAGAACGAGGAACACAGGGGAGAGAGAAGTGTGCGATTCTTCCTTCTCCCCCCAGCAGGACGAGCTATCGGAGGGGAAGGAAGAGGAAGCGGAGGAAAAGAAAGGAGAAACGGAGTAAAAAGTTTTCTCGAGTATCGGCGGGGGGATGCACGAATTCGGACGGGCATCGAGGCATCGCGTTGGATCGCGTGACCACAGGCAACGATCGCAGTTCCATTTAGACGTCCGTCCGCATTAGAGGGAGAGTGTATTTAATCCAATAATGCCGATTGGACCAACGGCCCAATTCCCTCGTTTGCACGCGTATGCATCCATTTCCAGCAACGGAAACAGGGGCCGGCCGCGATCTCGCCGCCCACGCTTGAGACACGCACAGCTGTTTGGGGACGACGAGTTTACGTATTCAACGCGTGTTTATGTACAAGCGCGACCCCGTGCTCTCTCGCGTGCATGTATATTTGCGCATCGTGCGCGCAACACGTCCCAACCCCTCCGCCCCTTTGCTCCAGACGCGCGCGCCTGCCTCGAAATATTGTAATAAGAGGAGGGAGAGAAAGGGGGACACGAACATGACCCGTGTATTTTATTCACTGGTCGAGATATGTATTTTGGGCGACTGGAATTTTGGAGACGACGATTGGAAATAACGACGTTGGCGGAATTAGGGTGAAAGTACTGCGAGAGAGTATTTTGGGGAGAAGACGTTTGCGGTTGGAATTTTTGGAATTGGCTTTTGGGAAATGGAGGGTTGATGCGGATGTCGAGGAGAGAGGGAGGAAAAATTGATCTCATTGAGTGTATTTATTATTATTTTTTTTAGGAATAAAGGATTAATGGAAAATGGAAAATTAATGAAATTATCGAAAAATTGATTGTTTATCTTTCGAGAGGGAGAAAGAGGGGAGGGGGATTATCGAAAGATAGAGGATTGTTGTTGAAATTTCGATCACAATTTTGTGATATTTCGTGAAAATTTTGACGAGCTTCGAAATTTGACAAAAGGAAAATTAATGAATCTATCGGGATATTTTGTATTCTGAGATTAACGAGTGACATTACGTAATCGACAACCTCCATATTTCGGGTTATGGAACTTCTAAATTATATGATTTATGTAAATTTTACGAAATTGTCAGAACTGTCAATTTGTGTGTATTTCGAATCCTGGGAATTTAACGCAAATATTTCGATATATGAAATCGAATATATTGTTCGCAAGATGCAATTTTAATTATGCTGAAAATTAACGTTTTCTTTCTTTCTTTTTTTTTTTTTTACTCGTTTTCGAAATATCAACACGAAATAACGACGAGATCACGATGATGATGTTTCAACAAGGAAGCGTAGATAGTATTCATCACATGTTCATCGTACGGTGAACTTACTACCAGGTCTATGTAAACCCGATGCACGAATTGAGCTTAGTGCGAATATGTATGTCTGACGCATGCCTGTATATATACTACTTAATCGCATATGTGAGTGCACATATGTACACATACGGTGTACACTGTCTAATATGAAATTCACACACGCATTAATAAACTGAATAATATCCAATTACTTCGTTTATATATATATATTCCTTCTTTTAATCAATAACAATCTAATTTCAGGATCTTTAAACGGATATAGAACCACCATACCTTATTAATAACGATGAATAATATCAATCGTTTTAATTAATATATAAATTTCACTAGCAAATTTAATCTCCTTACTCGATAATGTAATGATAGTAATAACAATTTCATAACGCTTTTATATCATAATTATATCATAAATTTTTCTCGAGTAAATGCATATATTCTTCGCAGAGAAAGATAAAAATGTTGAGATAGCGAATTTTCGTTTATTCCCCTAAATTTAAGAAAGAGGAAAAAACAATTCTCCTTTCCAATTGTTCGTACCTGGTCAACTTCCAATCTTCGAATTTCCTCCACGCGATGCATAACTCGCACAACGATCCATGTATGAAAACGGGAGCCGATAATTCCAACACGCGGCCAGATAAAAGTCAATCAATTGGCTGGATCGGAATTACAACAACCGGGCCGGAAATGATCCCTGCTCATCGGGCCAATTACGAATGACAAGTTTCGTTGCGGCCGCTCGTTTGTCTCCACGATCGGATACTCGAGTGTATTTAATCCAATAATGCCAACGGGGCCTGCGACAATACCCTCGTTGACGGCACACGTTTGCATATGCCTCTATTTCCGTTTCCCCTCCGCCTCGCTGTGCGCTTACGAGTGCGTACGAGTGCTTCCGTCTGCCGCGTTTGCGCGTTCAAACCCCCTCCCACTGTGTACATTCTCACTTACAATTCTCCTCTATACACGGTGTTCCAATTTTAATTCGTCTCCAAGCACGCTCCAAGAACAAATTTCTTTAATTTTCCTTCACGATGGAAAAGAAAGATCGTTTTTCACCTTCCTCGAATCTCAAATAACAACTTGCAAAGGAGAAAAGAAAGTTTCAAATATAAACTATAAACTCTCCACAATCCCCCCGCTAAGATCGCAAGGCAAAACAACTTACCCCCTGCACACCGCCCTTCGAAGAAACGGACGAAACCCCTCTCAAAATCGCGTGACTCAGCCCGGTTGGAGCTTCAAACCGCACACCCCGTGTACGCGTCCACACACAACCCCATTTCTCGCATCGGCTCGTTCCATCCAACCCTCTCGCGTGTACACCCCTTCTGCCACTTCCTCCTCGAACACAAACGCGCCGTGCCCGTACACGCGCCATTCTCGACCGTGCAATCCCTATCTATCCTATATGTGTATATATATACAGGGGGGATGCTCACCCTTGTGTATATATATATATATATATATATATATACATGTACATATCCATAACCACCCACCAGGATGTTTCAGGTTAGCATTTCTCCGGAATGTTACCGCGCGGGAGGAGGTAATCCGGTCGGGGTTGAATTTGGGTCGCGCGATAAGGGTAATCCAAGGGTTTCGAAATGGCGGATAATTTCTGCCAGGACCTTGCCCCCTTGGCGCGCTCCACGGTGTGTTTCGCGGGGCCCCAGGAACCCAATCTCCGTATCAACTAGTTGGAAACGTTGTTTCGAACCAGGAGAGGCCGCCCCCCCACGCTCGTCTCGGTATTCTCGGCCGCGGATAATTATTATCGCGGCTGCAATGAAACCGAACGTCGTCGGATTATGGCGGGTAAACCGGATATTTACGAGCCGTGGACATTGCGAGGAACGCTTCCCAGTGTAGCTTGAAAAGGGTTGGTCGGAGAGAGAGTTCGCTCGGCTTCTCTTTTAACAATTGGTTTCGTGCGTTGTTGTTTTCGACGCAATAACGAAGATGGAAGAGAAAAAATAGAGATAATATTCCTTTGGCTTTGTACCTCAAAATAGAACGAGATTATTAATTAGGCAAGTTTCAATTGGCGAGTTAAATATTCGAAATATTTTTTAATTACGATACGAAAAAAATTGGCTCGCACGCGTGACAACTTGTTGCTAGTCCTAGAATTATCCCGCTCCGGAAATATTTCTGTTGTAAATTGAATTGTTGGAAACGTTTCGAACGTTATGACGGACAGAAGGAAGAAACGACAGAAAATTATTTCTCCCTTCGTTCAACGAGAGCACACAGTTTTTCAAAACGTACGAACGGCCGAGGAAAGGATTTCTATGCCTCGACACGTCCTATAAATCTTGCTGTAATTTCTCGACTCGATCGTGCTCCGGCCCCCCACGGTTTCCACAGGATTGTAGTGATATTTTTACCACTAGGATGGAAAATACGGTTCACGTCGAACAAGGCATGCGCCTGTTTTTGAATCTTTTAGGACCAGTTTCTTCCCTTTCGCCTCCTAACTTTCGCGAGTTTGATTTATCAAATATTCCATTTTCCTCTCTGTTCGCTGTTTCCACTCTTTTAAAAGAGTTACCGTTTTTATAAATCCTTAGCAAACATTCGACATACTCGATGAACAGTTTCCGCCGTTACTGTAAACGTGCACGCAGAGCCATCTTTGCGTTAAGCCACGTATTATAATTCTTTCCACCATATCCTCTCTCTATCCAAGGAAATTTTCAATTTTGAGAGAACGGATAATATATATATATACGTGTTACAAAATTGTGTGCTCATACCAACATTAATTATACACAAAATCCAAGGAATTCCAAGGAAAAAGTCCGTTTCTCCCTTTACCATTATCACGCAACGCAACTGCTGCACAACCTGGACGCGTATAATTCCCACGTTTCCACGAACGGCGATAAAACCGGAGAACGGCCTCCTCCTCTCTCCCGCCAAACCATGTAATTTAAAAGCGGCGACTTCGGAAAGAAAAGAAAAAAAAACGCAACCGAACACATCGAAAGATAATTCCTGGTGTAATGTAGGCCTAGTGCATCGCGATAAGTGACGGAGAAAAGGAGGATAGGATACGTACCTGGAACGCAATCTTTTCCACCACCCTTCCCTTCCACCCCTCCTCTCCAACACGGCCACGCGTTCCATCCACCAACCGGGCGGAAATACCTAGCAGAGCCATGCAAATACCTCGACGAAATAAGGTCGCGCACCGTTATTTCGTACTTCTCCTTTTTCTCCTCCCTCCCCCTCCCGTTCGGTATCCTGGCCCTCGATAAATTCCTACCGGATTCCCGAGAATCCAGGGGAGGGAAGGATCTCTCGACGACGGGCCTCCGCTTAGCAGGGATAATAACGATAATAACGACGATAGATAATGGGTTGCACCGAGAGAGGGAGAGAGGAGAGTTCAACACTCGAGGGGAGAGTGAATATAAGGGGTGGCGCAGAATGGCAACAGGACGGAATCGAAGGGGCGGTGCGAAAGGGTGCATACAACTTTCCAGGTTTATTCCCTCCTCTCCCGAATTCTTCCAGCCAATGGAAATATTATTATATATATATATTATTTCGCGGATCTCCTTTCGAACTTCTCTTCTCTCCCTCCACCCCTTTTATCGTTCTCTTCCTCATTGTCGGCGGATCTCTTTCCTCCTTCTTCGTCTCCTCGTTAATCGAGGCTTCGAACTTTAGATTACGGCTTCGCGCCAGAATTCAAAGGGCATTGTTGTGTCGAAACTTGGAAACGAGGGAACGATCGGGAGCGAGGGAGGGAAGGGAAAAAACGAGAGGTGGTTAGCTCGAGAGAGGGACGGTTGATGCAGGGAAGACGGACGGCTTACGGATCTCGAGGCGAGGTTCACGCGTCCCCGACCATCTGAAAAATGGATGGCGAGACGCCGGTATCCGCGCCACGAGAGGAGACAGCGGGAAATGGCGAGGTTTCGAGGTGTGGAGGGAAGGTATGGTTATTTGACTTGGAGATGGAGCGGGGTACAATGCCGTGAAATGATTCGCGAAGATAGAATGTGACAAGTTTTGAACCTATTTCGCCGACAATGTAAATGGATTAGGTGGTGCGCGGCGGTCGGGGATGGCACGGACTTGTGTCAGACGCGAGATTTTCGGGACTGGATAGTTGATGGAAATAGAGGAATTTGGAAGGATAAAGTTTCTCACCGAGCCGAGTTTCGGGATATGCGATAAAAATCGGAGAGGCGAAATTGGAAGCGAAGCGGAGCAATGGGAATGAGAATCTGGAAGATGGACATTTTTTCCGATGGACTTTCTTTGTGGAACATCGAAGCGAGAATGGAGACGTTGGAAATTTAAAAAAAAAAAAAGAAAAGAAAGTTCGATAACCCGTCATTCGTTTAATTTCGAGTTTTACGAATGAAGCGAAAGTGAAAAAATGGATAAATTTGGAAAAGTAATTGGAATCTCTAATCTCATCTTTTTCCATGATGAAATTGAAAAGACTTGTAAAAAAGTCAGGATCGTAAACCTCGTACAAATCTCTGGGAACTAGGTAACGTGAAAACAAATCTGCACTCTGTTACAAGCTCTGGAGACCTACCATTCTCGCAACGCAATAAATTGGGGCTCTATCTCGAGGCCGGGATACTCCGGTGTAAAGAAAAACAAATTTCTTGAGTCGATGGCTTGCATTTGTAATCACGAATCTCGTTGCTTCATGTTTTTTAAGACCCCTACGATTTACCTTCTCCCCTGCGTTTCCACAACCTCTCTTGCAAATTTTTTAACACCCTCCGCTGTAAATCTGCATATTTCAAAATACTAAGTGAAAATTCGATCGAAAAATTAAAGAAACTGTTCGAGAAAAATTCTGATTGTCTTACAAAGGGAAAACAAGAGCAGCTGTGATAAATAAGTGAAATTTTCATCAATTTCCCCGTCCAATTTTTCCAACGATCGACAAACATCGGTGGGCAGAGAGGTGATCGATTGATTTTGCGCGTAATGCGCGATCAAGCAATTACGGGGTTGGAAGGTAACCGCAGGTTATGAGGACAAATCGGTCAACAATATTACTTGATCGATTTATTCGATTAACTATTAACCGGCCGGCTAATCAGCTTCATCGATTACACGATGCAGCCAGATCGATTCGAGGTGGTGCATAACGTGCAAACCGTTGACGAGTTAGTTAGTTACAGTTTGACCGGGTGAATAATTGAAGGCAATTGGTTAAGGGACCGCGACGTCTGTGATAAGTTAATCGATTTGCAATGGATTTCCGCGTGTACACTTGCTCGAAACGGAGAAACTATCTCGATCGGTAATTTCGTTTCTAAACTTTTCGAGCATACATTTTTTTGATTTCTAAAAATCTGCCGATTTTCCAAGACCAGTTTAATTTATTCATCCTGGAAGAAGGCGGATGCTTTGACGAAACTTTGAAAATATCACGTACAACGATAATAGAAGAAGAAATTCTATAAGTTTGTCGTAATAAGTATTTCGCGTAGGATTTTCTTTTTTTTAGCCTTTATCGACAAGCTGACAATTGTTCAACGATGAGAAAAAGTATAAAAAAAATAGAAAAAAGAGAAATTCCTTGCAACATCCAGGAGGAGAGGAATTTAAGGAATTTCTCCTTTCAACAAGATTTACACGTTCATATTTCAAAGAACTTCCAAAGAATATCTATAAATCAAAGGAGAGGAGAGTCAGGGCAGACACACAGTTGCGCATTTCGGCGCGGCAGCGGGAAAGCACTTCGAGCTTTTATTCGATGTATAAACGCATAAATTTGCCCAAAGTTCATTCCTGGCCATCGTCAAACAACCAAAAAGAGACCTTATCGCTTTGTTTTCTTTTTAACAAAGCTGCTCGGGACGAGAGAAAGCCACGATGAGAGAGGCGATTCTCGTAGAATCTGTTCTAGCAAAATGCTAGACGAAATTGTTCGAGAAACTATTCACGAGCGTTGCGCCCAAACTATGTCGCATCGTCGTGTCTGAACCTGGACGCTGTTAGCCGATCCCGTATCGAATTTATTCCAACGATGACGATACGTTTCGCCATATTCCACGTTAACCGACGATGAAAAGAATCGCGAACAGCAAGTAACTCGATAATACGAAATTAAATTTCTCCTTGAATTTGTTTGGAAAAATTTCGCCCATGTTGAATCGAAGACTGATATCCGAGGAAGAGAGAGATTAATAAAAAAAAAAATAAAACAATTAAATTTTTAATTAAAATCAAAGGAGTCGATCTCGAGGAAAAGTATCCGACATCCGAGTGGAAAGAAGAAAAAAGAGGTTGAACAACGTACAAAAGAAGAATCCTGTCTATCTGAAAAAACGATAGCCCCTGAAGCATCGAACGATTTCGACGGAATCGTCGAAACAGACGGCTCACAATCAGGGTGAAACAGAGAGAACGAAACAGGGGAACGAAGAAGAAGAAGAAGAAAAAGAAGAAGGAGAAGAAGAAGAAGAAGGGCGAGACAAGGAGGAAGGGCGAGAGAAGGTTCAAGCCCCAGCTATCGACTGATGGTATGTAGTAGGATAGGATTAGTCGACCACAGACTAAATTGGGTTTCTGTACAGTCGCCTGCAAATACTTCCTCGACAGCTACCGGTCCATGGTTAGAGGGGAACGTGTAGAGAGAAGGGGGGAAACCGAGTTGTTTTCGAAAAGAGAAATTATCCTTCAACCCCTGTTCTTCAATTAGAGCGTTATATCCTTTTGCACGCTCGATGCTATCGACAAATGAACTTTCTAAACTCGCCTTTCTAATGTCTACGCGTTTTTCGTTATGTTATATTTGTTCGACGAATTTTCTCTTGGAGAAACGTAACTTTATTACGATCTTTTGGCTCGTAAGATTAGATCTTCCGAATAAGAATTATTATCGATTTTGGAAGAGAGGGATTAGATTAAAGAAGGATGGGCTATTTCGGAATGGGTTGATTTCTCAGTTGACCAATTAAATTCCATCTTCCAAATCATGGGCAGTGATACGGAACACGAGAACTTCCTTGCTATCTCTATGTAAATA
This sequence comes from Apis cerana, assembly GCF_029169275.1. Classification (NCBI taxonomy): domain Eukaryota; kingdom Metazoa; phylum Arthropoda; class Insecta; order Hymenoptera; family Apidae; genus Apis; species Apis cerana. Next base: position 10,485,586 of record NC_083862.1, on the reverse strand, counting down.
ACGTGTCATCACCAAACGCAAACCTATATCTGTGTCACTTAAACCCTGTGACTAGTTGCAATGCCAGGGAACGAAATTTCCTCGGGGACGTTAAAACAGAACTATATATTCGCGTAAAAATATCGGCAAATATGTCTTTAATTAACCTCATCTTTTCACTTTTTACTCGTCCTTTATCCACGAATCGCGTTTATCATTTGCCGTAATGGAGCTTGCCATAATGGAACAAAATTGCAACGAGAAACCATTGGAAATTAATCCATCCATTTTCTCGAACGATTCAAATTTTAACAAGATCCCAATCGTTATAAACAACCGATTAGATTTAATTTTTTCCACAGCTTCGCAACGAGGCGTTTTAATTAACGTGTTTCACAAATAATACGAAATAATGCTGCTGCTCAAAGCGAAAAGACTCATCTCTCCCTCTTCCACGTTTCCCTTTCCAATTTAAATGAATTTGGAGGAAAATTAAAGTTCAATCGGAAAATAAGCGCTCTTTCCACGAGGTGGAGAATTTATGGTAATTTTTGAGAAACCTTTGAGGCGGGCGTGTGCGCCGCCACGGGAGTTTCCACGAGTTCCACGAGGGTGCAAAATTACGGAATTCCAGTCGTTGGAGAAATTCGCTGCCGCTGCGAAACAGCTAAAATTCCAAGTAGCCCGCGGTCAGTAGCCGTTACCTTCGAAATCGGCAACGAAATGGAATTAGCAGTTCTCGACCGACCACGTCGATTTTTCCACCAAAATTCTTCCAATTAGCAGCGCATTAATTCGCAACGTGTCGATCGTGCGTGTGCAGGCGTCAAAGTTCAATTTGAAGGTCAATTTGGAAAATGGGTATCTCGGCCAGCTCTGTAAATCCCAAATCGCGATGCAAACTAAATCACCGTTGCCAGACGCTCAACTGCAATTCTATACGCGCATAAATCCTTCGCCCCCTCTCCATCCCTCGTGTCTGATATAGTTTGGCTTTATACATTGATGCTGATATCGTTCCTCCTTCGCAATTGCGCGAGCCTGCCAGGGATTCACTCGTCGCGTCAGAATTCCTATCGCGATAACAGCTGATTGATTCGAAACGGCGCAATATCAGCGGATTGAAAAATCCGGTTATAGAGAGACGGATCTCTCTCTGTGTCGAAGACTAATTCGCACGTATACAAAACTGAAATTTCTCGCGGATGGAACGTGTTGATTAACAACGCGTCGATAGAAATATCTGACTAACTTGTCCTTGGTATTTTGTTAAAAAGGAGGAATTTCGAAGGAAGGAAAGGAAAGTCATTTTTTTCCCCTATCTTTTCGATCGTTTCGAGATATATCGAATCTTTTATTAATTATTAATTTCTAGATAACATAAAAAAAATATGGAGAGAGGGGAGAGAAGTGTTTACTTAATAGGGTAATTAAAATTATATTCGTCGCAATGAATGAATTCTAAAAAAAAAAAGAAAAGGAATTTTTTTCGAGTCGCTTAATTAAAATACGATTCCTCCTCTGGGGGAGCGAACACGATCCCACTTAAAGCGATATATCCTGAAACAAAGGAGGTAATTAACCCTCGTTCGGACAATGTTTGACAACGGAATGAAAGTCCGACTCTCGACGGTGTGGAATTCCGGCGAAATGAGTGTTAAGTAGAAATTACTCAGCCGCTAATTATGCTAATGACGTGCCAAACCGTGTGTGCTGTGCTCCCGTCGAGATTACTCCCCTCGATGAAAAGGGGATCGAAAGAGTGAAATTACTCTTTGATTGGCCGAGAAGAATTCTCGATATTTTAATCGTACAAGTATTCTGCGTTCTAAAAAACGAAGAAGAAGAAGAAGAAGGAAGAAAAGGAAAAAATGACGAAGGGATGATAAAACAAACTACAAATTCGTTTTTAATGGCGAAAAAACAGAATTATTCAACCGTGATTGCAGTTTACTTATGGATGAAAAAAAGATATGTGTATACATATACACACATACACACACACGCGTGCAATTCGGTCCACGAACGTCGGTCATTTGTTACGAGAATAAATTGTAGAAATCATCGGTCGTTTTATAAAATATCCAAACCATTTTTTATCCCCGATATCACGATTCCAACCGCTTCTTTCTCTCTCTCTCTCTCTAGAATAATTCACAAGCTTATCGATTTTCTCAGGTACAAAAGCAGTATCGGGACTTATTTATTCCCCCCCGTGCAGCATTGAATGGCCAATTCAATTTTTCCTCCTTTCTTTTTTTTTTTTTTATTATTCTTTTTCTTTCCACGATATTTAGCTCTCCCCGTTGTAAACGCAACTTCGAGATCGGTATTTTCAAATCGATCCTTTCATCGTTATAACAATCCCCGAAACGGACGATTTAATTTATACACGCGATGTTTCTCGTTTCAATTTATAATCGGATGTATGAAGAGGGACACGGGGCACGTGGAATATGTGCCATGCGAATGGAAAAACTCGAGCATATGGAGGGATCGGGTGAATTTCGCACAGGGTGATCAGTAGATAGTTTTATATATATATATATGTATATATACACATATGCATATATACATATATATGCACGAATATGGAGACAATTGGGACAGAATGTGGTCCATTCGATTGGAAATAATTTTTGGGAGAGCTTATCGGATTGATTGTTCATTTTACTTACATTAATTCAATCGTTAATCGTTCGTTCTTATCGATTTAAATTTCTATTTTGCTCTGTTCTCTTTCCCCGTTTAATTTGTGGAAAAAAATTCTTTTCAAAAATTGAAAATTGTATCGAAATAATGGGAGAGAAAATCATCAAAGAGAGTTCTGTTGGAAATAAATATGAGTGGAATCGATCGTTTTATTTTTCTTTTTTATTAGTTTCTATCTTCTTTCTATCCCCTTTTTAAAATTATTAATATTCTCGAAAGTGAAAATTACGTATTAAAATAATCGGAATATCCTATTTTAATCTTTCGAACGAACTATCTGTTGGATTATTCTTAAATAGAAGTTACTCCATTTTCGAGAAAGATATCTTATTATGGAAACTCCATCTCCGTGTGGAGATGTATTCAAAATTTTAAGATGAACTTCGCAATGAAATTATATATATATACAAGACGAATCCTATGATATTTCAAATTCCCCGAAGACCATATCAATCTTTTAGTTAGGAATATATTATAGAAATTTAAAACTCGTTAAAACGAAAATTTAAATTTTTAAAAATGAATTTGGAATTGAAACGAAGATTTCGAGTATCACAACATTCATTTTCCTCCCAATACTTTATCATTCTACGGATTTAAATTTAAACCACAGATAACAGATCTACTCTTCCTACCATTCAACTCCTTCTTTTATCGCTTCTTTCGCCATTGCAAATACAAATTACAATTACTACGCGTTTATTTTCGACTTAAAACCTTTTAAAAACAATCCAACAATTTACAATTCCAATCGTCCCTGCAAGTTTTCGCCAAAATCAAAAAACTAAATTACACAATCACGGCAATCAGCGAAAGAAACGGGGGGGTCGAATAGTCGCGACACAACAATCCTGTTTTCCTCGAATCGAATCGAGTCGAAATCGCGCCTTCCACCGAGCCAAAACACCGGAGAAAAATGAAACGATGGAGAAGGGATTGGAAATCGATTTCGTTGAGCTACGAATCGTCGAATCGATCGTAAAAGAAAAGAAAAGAAAAGAAAAGGAGGGGAGGGAGAAAAAAGAATAAGAGAGAAGAAAGGGAAAGAAGAGAGAAAGAAGGAGAGACGCGGAGGAGAACACCGTGCAAACCGATGAAAACCGGTTTTCTTTTCGATATCGATTCGTCGATCGTGAATTTCGCGAGTACGAATCTATACGACAGATAGAATATTCCTGGAACCCCGTGATTCCACGAGTTGGAAAATATCCGAGACCTGGATGGAAAATTGCGAACCTTTGGTAAAGAAGAAGAAACTTCTTTTCGAGTCGATGGCAGGGATCGATTCTGCCCTAGGAACGACTATTCTCTTTAACTCGAAACGCCGATATCGATTGCCGGGATTGCTGTTCACCGAGCACGGTTCACCGAGTGTCGAGGTCGTCGATAAATCAAACAAATTGTCGCCCCCGACACTTGATCGCGTGTTTCGAGATACGTGACGCGCATCCAAGCCACGCGTTTCTGCAACATCTTAGAAGTGGTGGTCGTTATGCTCGATGGTCGATTTCGTGCTAGAATCTAGGGTCACTTAATCTTTTGTAAGTTTTTTTCTTTTTTTTTTTATTTATTTATTTACTCATTTATTGGGAAGGGAAGGGAAGAGATTCAATTTTTTTCTAGAATCCATCTCTGATCTCTGAATTATTTATTTGAGATACGTATGCTTTGATCAAAAGCTTTGCTTTTAATCGAAAAATTTGTTCTGGAAAACACCGATGTCGTGGAATGGAATAGAAAACAAAAAAGTTTTTTTTTTTATAGAACTTCAAGCCAAAGAGTAAAAGCAAGATTAAATTTGAGGAAATAACGATATCTAAATGTTCAAATATGTCTTATTCTTTAATTAGAACGTCAAATTATACTTTTTTGTATTCCGAGGAAAAAAATTGACTCATGTTATCAGGTTAAAAAATAATAACGACGAAGAAACGATTGTTTAGAGAACAATAGCGACTTGGAGTAATTAGGATGTAAAGCATTCCGGTATGAATGAGATTTTGTGTTGAAAAGCAAAAAAGTAGTGGACGAATAGTGGGTGCAACTATTTAATTCACAGGATGAATGGAGTTTTTTACACCTTCTTTTTCCACGGAATATTTTTCTCCTATTCATTTATACGAATCTACCATTTCGAGTTTGAATATCACGGCGTTCCGGTTTTTTTCCTTTTTTTAAAAAAAAAAAAAAATGTAGAAAATGCACATGTTGCATTTTTTTCTATATACGCGAGAAACTGACAGGGAAGTACATTGTCCATGGCGATGATAGAAGTTCGATTTGTCAACCGGGGAAGGAACGAAATATTTTTGAACATAGTGATTCGCGATAAAGAGAAACCATCATTCTTGCATTCTATTTTAAAAAAATAATACAGTATTGACATTTCAAAATAATGAAATCATGTTTCATAAATATTTCGATCCGGAATAAAAATAATAAAGATCAAGCATAGTAGAAAAAAAAAACCTGCACTTTTAAAACTTTTTCTAAATATCCAATTATAAATCAACTACGTCAAAAAATTTACTTATCAAATAAATTCACTTCTCTTAACCTCAAAAACAAGTCTATAGACATTCATTTTCTCTTAAATAATTTGACAATTAAATCCCCAACAATGTGGAATCGATTCGAAATTTTAAGACCGATAAAGAAACGGAAACCGAAGATTTTTAATTAATCTTCCATCATTTTTCGATCGATCGGTATTATTTCCCGGATTATTAGCTTCCGACCAAACACAACCGGACTTCGAGCACACATCGTTCGAACAAACGGAACCGTGGCTGTTTCATCGATGGATGTCGATCGGTTCCCCACGAGCAATTATCGATATTTCTTTCCGGCGCATTTTTCCGTGGCAGTATCTTGTCGTTCGAGTGGCGCGAGAATCGATATATATCGTATAGCGGAGAATTTCACGTGCGTGGCGCCCTCTGACCCGTGAAATTGAACCGTGTGATTTCGTTCCGAACGATGGACGACTACCTTCACGCGAAAGCACGCCAAGTCGGAAACGAGGCATCTTACGTATGAAAGATATCGCGAGATATTCGATTATTGGATACGTGATATCGTATGGATAACGAAACGAAACGAAATTAATAGGATCGATGTTTGGAAATGAATGCGATTAGAGAACGATTTCAATTTGGAAATTAGGTTATAAATCGCGGTCTAAATGGCTAAATTCTTATTTAATCGGTATTATAATTGTAATGAATAATTAGTTGGTATTAGTATTTATCGTCCACTAGATTGGTAATTTAGAGAATTAATGATCGAATATTAGAATTTCGTTCAGATATGATTTCGAGATCAAATTTTGATGATACATGTAGATCGATGCATACGAAATGGAATAGTTTAATGAAACCTGTACGGTAAAACATATTTTTCGCGATACATTATCTTAATTACCTAATTTTTATTCCTCAAAAACTGACTCAAGTTCTAATAGATGAAAAATACATAATACAAATACATAAAGATTGTCGTAAAGATTTTGCAATGTTCCTACCTTGTACTGGAAAGTCAGACTCGTCACAGGACTAGGCAACGCCAAAAATTATTTATCAGCTTCTTGTAATACAACACGAACGTGGCACCAACCTCATAATTTATCAATAGCTTGGCAGCAAAGCACAAAATGCAACGTCACCATATGCAACGCGAACGACTGTGAGAATAAACCGTGATGTAAAATGTCACTTCACTGGTCGAATAATTCATTACTACGTTAGAATACGACGTACAAACGCGAAAAACGTGTTACAAGCACATCACGACTCAAATTAAGACGCAAAATCTGTAAAACACGACAAACACGAGGCACGAACGAACGTTATGATCACCACGACGCGCGAACTACGACTAACTTCAACGAACGACCGCTCGAGTCAAAACAATATTTATACGAGTCTATTCCCCCTCTTATATCGATTTGAAAGTTAAATATAATTTCTCATTCAAATTGTTTATAAAATTTGTTTTCATTTAAAAGAATTTTTAATTGAAAATCCATATCGATATACGACAAGCACGACGCTCGAATGTTACGAATAGCACGACGCGCGAACTACGACTAACTTCAACGAACGACTGCTCGAATCAAAACAATATTTATACGAGTATATTCCCCCTCTTATACCGATTTGAAAGTCAAACATAACTTTACATTCAAACTATTCATAAAATTTGTTTTTATTTAAAAGAATTTTTACCTGAAAATCTATATCGATATACGAAATATGTATATGAGTATTTTTTATAAGCGGATGCTTTTTGCGATAAGCACTTGACTTCAATTTTAACGCGCGAATTTTTAATTTCAAATTGTATCGTATATTATTGAATTATTGATTGAAAATATATAAATTGAATATAAATAATTATTAAATTTTGTAAAATGGATAAAAAATTAATTTAATAATTATTGCATATTCTTATAAAATTATTTATTTCAAATTTAAAATTTTGATTACTAATATTACTAATATCGCTTAATGTATAATTAAATACTAATTTAATTCAAATTATTTACCATTTATATTTGTCGTTTTATCATATTTTTATAATCTTTTCACACATATTACATTTGTATTGTTAAAATTTTAATAAAATTCGATATTATTAAAAATATATACACTCACATAAGGATTCTAATTGCCAACGTTATACAGTACCAATCGAAGAACTGCAAACAACAAAGAGCCATGTTATCAACTGCTCGAATTGGAACTTATGACTTGTACAGATAACCGCGTTCCCATGAACTAACAGAAGGGATGCTTTCTGCTCAAATATGAAGATCAAAATGAAGCGAGCTTTCATCGGCTACGAATGAATTTATCTGCCTGCACATTACTGCAGGTTTCCCGCTGCCTTCCTATCTCCGAATGATTCCACGTTCTTAAAGAGGTACATTAAATCGATGAGAATCGCATTCACGTAAATCTGTTCGTTTACTTCGAACGATCGTACTGGAAGTTATTAAGACGAATTCGCAGGATCCTCAACGACGAAATATTAACCTTGATCCAAATCGTAATAGATGCGAAATAGAGAAAGAAGAACATAAAAAATAAAATTCTCTCGGAATAAAATTAATTTGATATTTGAATTTATTGATATTAAAATTCTCATTAATATTTATTTGTATGGAATTCTTTTCACAAAGTGTTAAACACGATAATTTAATAAACCTTGTATTAAAATTTGAATTAATAAAAAACAGGCAGGATATTTTCACTGAAAAGTTATAAATAAAATTAAATCGTTTCAAAATGAAAAATTAAAATTTTTGCTTAGAAAGTTTTGTTCTCAAAGTATGATTAAATTCAAACGAATAATTCACAACGAAAGGATTATTTTGTAAAATAAGCATTCAATCTGATTTTGTGGCTCGCCGATAATAAATAATTCCGTAACTTCGAATAAATAAACTTTATCTTCCGCGATGACAAATCCAAATGTTTACCAAAATTCCAAACTTTTCATAACGTATAAGCGTACCGATACGAGAATACAATATCTGCTATCGAGAGAAAAAATTTAATAGATGGAAATTTAATACGTCGGAACAACGCGCATATTTATTTATTATATCGCGAAAATTTTAATCTCCTCGATTATTCGATCACCATTTGGATAGAATTTTATGATATTTGCGAGGTTGTTATGAAAATATCTGAAAAGTTTGTCGATTCGAGCAGAATTGTCCAAGTGTACACGATTTCCACGACTGGCAGATATTTCTGGCGATGCGAAGGAAATATACAAATAGTACATCAAGAACATGAAACGTTCTCGGCAAATACTGTCGCTCCCTTGTGAAATGTGCAAACACTTCAGAATTTTTCGAAGAAAAATTGCGACGGCAAGTTAACGTTGATTCAGTTAATTATGTTGCCGTGTGCCTTATAATATTTGTATAATTCATCCCAGTATATATTTTGAACTTTTTTCTTTCTTTCTTTCTTTTCTTTTTTTTTTTTTTTTTTTTGCTTGTTATTAATTTCTTTCACACAAACAAAATCGTTTAAAAAATTGTACAAAACATCTATTAAATTATAAATTAGCAGTATATCAATCACAAGTTACGCTCAAGTTTAAGCAAATAGTTAATTAAATTGAAACACTCGTCCAATGTCCTCTCGACAAAGATGTTTCACTTTAAAATCGATCTGGATCGACGATCAAAAACGAGACAGTTCTTGTCTTGAACTTAATTATCCATTAAGAAATCGTAACACAGAAAATGGCGGACAGAAACTCCTTTTCAATGGAGAGATCCAATAATCGCGTTTCTCGACAAAAAGCAAGGAAAACAGACAGTTTCATCGATTTCCTCGAATTTATTCGAAGGCCAGATTCCCGAACAACTTTATCATTATCTTATTTCTACGTGGCTACGATAATTTAACTTAACTTGTAACGATAACGAAATAATTATCATTTATAAATCGTTTAAAGAACTCTTACTTTATGCAAATTGTAATCATTAAAGTAATATCTCAAAATGACAATTTAATTTGAATAAAAATCTTATTTAATCAAGTCTTATTTGCATGAAACGTGGAAACCTTGCTCCCTCCTATTCTAAAAGGTTACAACTTTTGGAATAAATAAATAGATAGAAGAGATGAAATTCGCAAGGTCAATAAAACTTGAATAAAAATTGAGAAGATAAACAGCCCATTAACGAATCTTTGGTGAATTAATGATGCCATCTGTCCTCCTGCAAGATCGTATTGCAAAATTCATCGGGGCTCGATTGAATTTGCATCCAAATACCTAGACTGGCTACAAGCCAAAAAGGACAGGAGCCTGTCGTCGACCCTTTGCATCCACCCCTTTCGCGTTCGACGAACTTCGTTCGACACAAAGAACAATCGACGATGCTATTATATGTCATTGCACCTCCCTCCCCTCTGCTCTTTGGTGTGTCACGTTCAAAAACACGCAAAAGAGAGAGAGAGAGAGAGAAAAAACTCTTTCATTTTTCGAAAAGCTTCTCCATGCAATAGACAATTTTAACGTGTTATGACTTTATTATAAAATTCGATGAACGAAAAATAGGACGTGCGTGACGAGCTTCAAAATTTATTTACGCTCTGTAGGCTTGCTTGGGGGACGAATATACAAATAATACTTGTCTCTCTGAATAATTTTATATCATAGAAAGATTTAGTTATTATCATATATAAATTGGTAATCGAGAATGATATAGTAAAGTTTAATATTTTTGATAGAATAGTGTATATATATATATATCTGTCGAGAAATTAAAATTTTGCTAATTACATTAGTATATTAGTAATAATAGATTGTGAACGTTTACGCAAATTAAAAATTTTTATAAATAATAATAAAAAAATCTATTTTATCTTCGATTTGAATATTTTATACCTTTCTTCGTGGATTTTATAGATTTTTATTATTACACTAGATGATATTTATAAAAGCAATTTGGAATTATTGCATTACAGTCGTAATTAACGGTTAATTAGTGTAACACTTCGATTTTTTCTAAAAATATATTATCCTATTACTTACAAATTTACTATTTATAACAGCCCAAGATAAAAATCCAAATTTAATCGTCAGATGGAAACTAACGAATCAAATAAAATTTACAAGAAAAGCATTTCAAGAAATGATTAAATAATTGACGTTTATAATTGTTTGCAAATGGATCACTATTAACTTTTTGAAATATCTACAAAAATAACAATTCGGTGAATTTTCGTTTGTACAATATCTCTGTTTTCACACTATCTAGATAACATAATATTTCTCTTGCATATTTGAAAAGTAGCAACTTCGTTTACATCGATTATTATGCAGCGAAAATATTGCAAATTAAACGGTCCGCCAATAGGGATTTTGCTTCGATCCATCGTCTCCTCCGTTAGATTACTTAACCTCTGCTTCAACTCCTTACGAATAACAATTAAACCCTTTCGTTATCTAATGAAAATTTAAGCGAAAAGGCACCATTTTAATTATGATTAATTGAACTTTTTATAAAACTATTGTTGAATTACTATAAAGTTAGTAGAATCAAAGTTTCAATATTTTAATTCGTTGTTACAATTTTCTTTCTTTTTTTTTCAATTTTTCTTAATCAAACGTCACGATTTTAAATTAATTTTCGAATTAACGCTACGTTCCATCGAAGTGGAATCACTCGCTCTAAATCCTGGCCGCCAACGCAGTACATTAGCATTTCCACGGTGTTCTCACTAAATGGAAAACTTGAACTTATTAAAACCCCAAAAATTGTGAAGGAAAAGAAACATTAAAGAGCTAAAAGAGAAATGAGAGGGGAGGAGGAAAAAAAAAAAAAGGAAAGATGACCAAGGAATCCGGATAAAAGCGACGAGGAATTCCTTCGGAAGTGCTCGAAAAACTCTCGTGAAAGTTTTACTTAAATGCATTTCTCGCATTCCTAAGTGTGCGTTCCACTGTCCCGCGTGACACGCAGAATTTTAACTGTAAATTTTTAATCGTGTCTATTTCCTGTCGCAAACGTAAGAGCCTTTACTATTTCACCTCCGCTCATCAACCGAGTGCATTATCTCTGTTATCTGTGAAACATCTCTCTTCCATTATTAATACTGATTCAATTCAGCCGATGAAATACTTGTATTTCTGTATTCGAATTACTTAGAATAGAAATTAATATAACGAATTAAAAACAAATATTAGATTGTTGCAGATGAAGTATTTATATTTTTAATACAAGAATTTATATATTTGTACTTTTATTGAAATATCGATCAAAATATTATATCTTGTCGATCGAAAAGTGAGGTTAAAATTGCTACAATTAATCGATTTAATTAATTTGATCGATCGTTACTAATGATTTCTTCGTTTATAATTTTTTTATACCAATGTTTCTTCCTTCGATGCAATTTTCTTTCTTTATTAATGTTAACGGGTAACTCTTTCGACACGTTGAATTTTAAACCAATATTTCGAAAACTTTATATTTCGTTACATTTAATTTTCAATAAGACAATTGATAAAATACCATTCAAGCTTTAAGTTGATACGTAAGAAATATCATTAAACGATACGTTTAATCATTCGTGAGATCGCTATTTTAACAACCTAACAATTTTCTTGTACGAAAGCTTTTACACAAATAATTTTGTGTGCAATTAATGGAGAAACAGAGACTGAATTTTAAGATCGATGAGTAAAAACTTTGCACCGCTCTCAAACCCGTAATAATTTACGCAATCACGAACAAATTATCGAAAATACCAGCAATGTACCCCAGAGTTGGTTAGCGAGTTACAGGGCTGTTGTTAGGGTAATCAGCTTCCACGTTATTTCACCGTATGAACGCTTAAGGCGGAACTGACCTCCCTCCCCTCCTTTTCAACCCATTCCGCTCCTCTGGAAACTTCTGTGGTTTTGACGTGTCCCTCTGTGGCGCGTGTCTTTGATTATCTAGGGAGAAAGAGAACCACGATCCAACTGGTCTGCCAATTCGACTGTCCAGACCGTCGAGCAAATCCCTTCCCTTTAAGACAAATGTTCGAGATGTTCGCTATCTGGAATTGGAATCTGTTTAACGTTTCCAAGGATGTAAAACAAAACGCCAAACACTTGCTCAATATTGTATCAAAGGAGAAACAAAAAGATAGAGGGATTCGGATCTTGCATAATTTCTCGTTTCTCCTTTCCCTTTATGGATCAATTCAATTGAAATTTCCAAAAGAGCGAGAGTTTTCGTTTCAATGGAATTTTAAGAAACTAAATATAAATAATTTAAAATAATATTCAACCAATGAATCGTGCTTTTATCTTAAATCTTTCCTTTTCTCCCCTAAAATTGAATCGATCGAAATCTTGCTCGTATCCAATCAACGAGGAAATAAATAAATTAAACGGAAACAAACTTACCAACGCGTTGAATCACGAATTCAGTATTAATCCCCCTTTTTCAAAGGAAGTGGTGAACCAATTAACCCTGGGTGAAAGGTGATTAATTCATCGAGACGAAAATGCCGATCCGGACCACTTTTGCTTCGCCCACGAATTAAGTTTAAGCTTTCGCATATTATACCTGGCCCATTGCCTGGCCCTGGTTCGCGTGCAGAGAGAGAGAGAGAAAGAAAAAAATAATGTTTGGTTCGGGATGGTTTGCAGTTAATTAATTAGGGGAGCACCGAGGTCACTCTCTAATAAACGATGACAAATGAGAATCGATGCGGCTCGAAGGGACGTCGGCCGAAAAAAAAACTTTCCCATCCCGCGGATGAAATTTCGAAATTCCAGGAGGTGGGGGGAGGAATACGCGTTGTATCGGAACAAGCGAAATCCAATGGGCGGAAGCGCGAAATACATATCTCATCGATCATGCTCGCGCCAATCACTTTCGTATCGGGATCGATCAATATTTGACGGCGCAAACACGGCCGTCCACCCTTCTATTTACAATATAAAGCGAGGGCAGAATTTGACGAGACTGTGCTATGGATTATCGTTCATGTTTCTTAATCATTCGATATTAACGATGGAACGTTTGCGAGAGATCGAGGGGAAAGAGAAGGAAGGGAGGAGGATCTCTTTTCGATGGATTAACTCGAGTAACCGTGGATGTATGTAATTTTTTTTTTTTTTAAAAGGGATTCGTATTTATTCGCGTAAAAATGAAATTGAAAACGTATGATCCTCGATTATCAGAGAATATTATTACAAAACGTTCTCAATTTTTAACAAGTTTCTATATCCCAATATTAATCCACAGATCTAACGGTTTACGAATAAATCGTATCACATGGAAAAGAAAAAATTCAAGCCAAAGTCCAAACTCTTTATCGATAATTAATAAATTGATCTTCTCAGATTTCGCTCTCGATCGAGCGAAATTATATTTACAATCGCAGCAGAGCGGGAAGAGGAAAAAGTTTAAAAAGGAAAGGAGAAATTGGCGAGAATGAGAGAGCTCAAAGAGGTCCTGTTCGTGCGAATAATAATCCAACGGGGGTGGCCGACAATTCCAGTTTATCCGTTCACTCTGGTCGCCGCAATAAGCCATGGTTTTTCGCGCGATGGAATTTTCGGATCGAGGAGCGTTAATTAACGCGGCTGGACAAAATCCGCGAAATTATGAAAGCTGGCTCGGTGAATTTGAATCGATCGATAATCATCCCTTCGATGATAAAAATTCCTTTCCGTCTCCTCCCTGGATTAAACTGATTTTTCAAAGATGGTTCAAAAAAAAAAGGGAGGAGAAAGAAAGAAAAAAGAGAACGAGAAGAGAAGAGAGGAAAAACGAAAGGAATCATCGTTTATATTCGTTCTCGCTCGACTTTTGGAAGAGAAGCAGACTTGAAGGAATAATCGTCTATACGATGAAATTAATTATTATTTCAACGAATATGAAACTTGAACGATGAAATCTAGAAAGTTTCGTTTTAACCATGGAATATTCCCGGATGCATCAACTGCTTCAATTTGCTGGGAATTATTTATGGTAATTAAATGTAAATTCCGTTAAAAGTAAACTTCGGATACGAATATAGCCGACTTTGACTGAAAAATGCAAAGGAGACGTTGAATTTACCCTTCCACCCGGGCGAAAATTCGAGTGGCGCGTTCACAAAGTGTTCATTTCCTTGTGAAAATCTCGATGATCGTTAACTTAGCCTTGTTTGTGTTTATGATACTTAGCTAACCGTTAGACAAACGCCACAAGCTTATTTTCGGTAAAGGGAATAATCGGCTCTGGCAACATTGAATTTCTTCATCGAGTAAAACAGGGAAGGAAAATATAATTCTACGAGAGATTCTTGCAATTAATAACGGGACAATTAACACGTTCTATAATTCATCTTTTTACTTCGAACTGAACGATGTCGTTAATTAAAAAAAAAAAAAAGATGAACGGACGAATATTAATAATTTTGAAAACCCATTTTGTAATCCTCGAGGAAATCAAACGAGCGTTTTAGAATCAATGGATCGGATTAGTCTAGATCGCTGATTAGTCAATTCGAGACAGCAAATTCTTGAATTGATTCGCAAGATTGGTGGCTCGAAGATCCAGCGCGATGCGATTAATCAACACCCTTTGCCGACCAAAGGAATTTAAATTAGGACGCGGTATTATTAACGTTGGCCGCAGACAGGCATTCGGCTATCCGTCTAACTACCGTTCCAAATGTAAATTGCATCTTAAAATCGTAAAATTCTGAAGAAATTTTATAAAATATGTGTACTGAAATTTAAAAATCGATTTGATTCATTTCATAAATACGTTACGTAAAATATAATTTATTAATGCATTTATAACATTGATTAATATTTTTCTATTATAAAATATAAAGGAGAATAAAAAGGGACAATCACGATTTAAAGTGTAAATTATTCGATTCGAAGGGTTTGATTATTATCAGTAAAAAGAGAAAATTAGCACGAGCACTAAGGTTCTGGCTTCTAATTAATCGGCCAACATCCACGGATATTAAATTTGTACACCATCGCGGAAAGACGAGGGGGATGAAAAAGAAAATTCTCGACAAACTCGAGAAATATAATATGTTGTAATTGACATGCGTCGCAACTGTGAACGTTTCGATTGTTTTCCGATACAAGTTTCTTCGTTCTCGCTTCGTTTGCCGTTTCAACACCTACCCTTTTTCAACGACTTCAATGCTCTTTCTAATCCCCTTTCTAATGTCTTTTATCCTTTATATCGTTGGGCAAGTTTCGGTTTATAGTTTTGACTTCATACAGGTAATTTTTCTTCGACTTTCACAACTGGTGTTTCTTCACTTCTTATGTCATAAAATTGCGCGATAAATCTTTAAAGGTATTAAAGGCGTTAAAGGGGAATGGAAGTGACAAGCGGTGATAATTGATGATCGGTTTGAAAAATGATTCAACAATTATTTCATCGAGCAAATAAACATCGAATCTTGTTACCTAGCATACTCGAAAACCACTTAAAATATTTGAAAATTTTATTAACGGATTAATTTTGACTTTTATCTTCTTTAGAATGATCTTCCTCTTCTGTATAAATACAACGATTGATATTTTTCAATCATGAATCAACTCGAACACATCTCGAAAGTCTCTCCAATTCAATTTTCGAACGAAATAGAAATAAAGGGGGTACGATAGTTATTTGAATCTCTAACATAAATTATTTTACATCGTTGAATAAGAGAAAACTATCGAAATACTTTAGAAACTCTTAATAAGAGTAACGAAATTGCAATACGAATGAAAAACGAATCTATTTTCGAGAGAGAGAAATAGACGAATATCAAGTTTAATCCAAATCCATATTTACCCATAACAAAAATATTTCTCGATATTAAAAAATATTCCCGGATTAGTTTCCAAAAATTAGATTCAAACTAACACCCCCGACTTTAATAATTCGCGAGAAAAACGCGTTAATATAAAATAGTTGTCATCAAGAGATCCGCAAATCTCGCCACCCTTCTCCCCCTCCCCTTCCCCAAAACTCGTTTACCTCCATCCCCATCTTCCGTATCGCAAAGTTGCAAGGCATTTCAATATAAATCAACACTGTCTCGGTGGAAAATTACTTCATCACGGCGTCCGCTCTAGCCAGCCATTTTCTTCGGCGAACCAGACCAAGGGGTAGCTATTTAGAAGCTTAGTACCTCGCCAGGCGGTCTTGGAGGGGATGAGAGAAGGCGAGGGAAAGGGGGAGAAAGAGAGAGAGAGAGAGAGAGTAAGGTGTAACAGTGGGTGGCTGGCGTTAGGTGGCTGCTAGCAAGCTTGCAACCACTGTGTCACCTTTATCACCTTTATCACCTGCTGCAAATTGCCGCCATTTGGATGCTAAACCCCCCAAGTCTCGCCTCGCTGACGACTATTTGTAGGGACGCATCGAGTTTCCGGTTGGGTTGGGAATGGTCTTGGGAAACAGGAGGCCGGAAATAGGCTGCTCGAAACTCTATGTACACGGTCGATCGAAAGAAACGGCGACAAAAGACGAGAAGGGGAGAGGGGAATTGTGGAATGGTATTGCGCAAAAGAAAGTAAAGTCGAGCGTGGAAAAGTTATTCGAGGAAGAGGTGGGAAGAAGAAGAGGACGCAAGAATAAAAATGGAAGGTGTGCGGAGGGAAATGAAAGGGAAGAATTAAAGAAAACGAATACGTTCTGAGAGGGAACTGGAAGAGAATACGATCGGGTATTCGTTTCTGAAATGGTTTAATCGGATTATCAAATGGTTTTTGAGAATACCGTGTGTCACGAATTTCCGTCCCTGCTAAATTCGTTTCGAACGATTTTCGATTCGGTAGAAAGTAAAACGAATATTCCTATTTCGATCTATTTCTTCGAGGATAAATTTAAATAGATATAGCCGAATTATTTTATTAGAAAAATTAGCATTTGAAATAATCTTTTTTTAACGACAATAATAAGGAAATAATCAAACGTATATATCTTCTCTTCGACCTATCAATTGGCCCATCCAAGCGTGCGCCTCGAAATTTCTCTCAACGACGAATAAAAGTCCACCAAGTCTTTTTTGAAAATAAATAATACAAATCGACGTCTCGTCCATCGTTTCTCATGCACAGTTTCTTACATTCTTTTATAAATTCAAAAATCCTTCTCATACGTGCATTTAATTTTTAATCTCGACTTGTAGATACGATCCAACCAAATAATGATAATACCATGCAACTGGTTCTCGGACAACTAACTCTGCATACTATAGTACAGGCTAGTGACATGCGAACAAGTAGAACAAGCCATTTATGGCCAGTCGAGTAGAATAGACAGAAGACAGGGTAACCGAAAAACATGAATATAAAGACGATGATGAGTTAAGTGGATCAAACGAAACGTGATCGAGAAGAAAATTTTGGAGGATTCGAAGCAACAAATAAGCGAGACAAATGAAAGAGAAAGTTTCGAAAGATATGATCGAAACACGTTTACTAATTTTAAGAAGGATATGGCATTACTGTAGTTCGGTTCGTTTCAACGTTCCGAGTAATTAGTTGCCGGATTCTTCGTGTTCCCCTGTACACAACCATTCACTAACTTTGCCATTTGCTGTGAAATTTGAGAAAGCTTTGGGAGCAGTAAAGTTTCGAAAATCCCCCTAGATTGGCTAGCGTTACTTGCCCTTCCAAAAATAACGCGAAAGTAAATTCGAGTAAATTCATCGGTGTCTCTTCATCGAGTAATTATCGACTTTAACTTTTAGGATCCTCGAATCTCTGAGTCTCTGATAAGTTCGTAATATTTATCTTTTAGGAAATAAACAGGAATACAATACGATCTTAAATTACATTGACGAATTCTGACGTTTACATCGTCAGGAACACATATATTTTTAAATATGATTAAGCTCGACTCGATAAAAATTAAAATATATAGGAATACACTGTCACAAAATTAATAATAAATATTCTCTGGAATTTTCGAATGAACCATGAAATGTTTACGATTCGATGTGTTTTAATATAAAATGAAAAATCGAAGAAGATTTATTCAGAGAGAATTCGATCTGGAATTAAAAGGATTACAATCTTATTGTTATTTATTGCAAATTCGTATCTAATGACACGAGTAGGAAGAAAAAAAAAGAAAAGCACTCGGCGAAATAACTGGGTTCAAAGACTCGAAAGCTTCCAAGATTTTCCAAGACTCTCCTCTCGGAGAAAGCGGATAAAGGACAGAGATGCAAAGAGATGAGTGTCGGAAAGAGCGACGAAGAGGAGAGAGAGTAGGAAGATTATGTATTCGGTTGCTAGACAGGATAAGTGGATCTCTTCAGCGACAGTGAATTAAATTTTCACTGGAAGCTAATGTACTACTTAAACCGGCCTCTCTGATCAGTTTATTCTTTAAAAATTCACGGGAGGCCCATTCCTTTTCTTCGACGAGCAATTTTTCTTTCGACGAACCCCTCTTCCCCCCCACCAAATTTCATGAAAATTTGAAATTATAACAAGTAGGAAAAATGTTGGAAACGAAAGCAAGTTTGTAACCCACTGTAAAACGACGTTTATAGAAACGCGATATAGAAACGAGAAGATGATACTTTTCCACTCTTTCCAAGATTAATCCATTCATCCATATTTTTGAGAAATAATTATTTGAAAACGATTTACCCGGAACACATGCCGGAATACATTACAAAACAATTTCTCTTCGGAGGAATTTAATTATTTCGAACGAGGAAAAAATTTTTTTTTCATTTATCGTTAACGGTTTTTTTTCACATCGTGCGTATCATAGCGAGACTGTAACTAGAGTTCATTAGCTAAAAGAGAGAGAGAAAAAAATTCATTTTACTCGTCGCTTATTAATTTAATAATAACCCCTCTCCTGTTTAATTACTCTTCCCATTTCTTTTTGAAATTTTAGAGGGGGAGAGGGAAAAAAAAGAAAGAAAGAAAAGAAAAATTCTCTATTTAAAAACTTCTCTCTACTTAAACTTTAAACAGACTCTTTTCTTTATTTTTTTCGTTTTATCGGCACGCATATTATCCCAATTATCCTACACAATATTCTTTAACACTGTCCGCTAAACAAAAACTTACTCGACTCTTCCAAATCTCGTCTCACCTCCCCGAATTCACAAAAAAGAAAAAAAACCCTTTCAATTTCCCTCCGAAATTCAACCACTTCTCCTCAACGTTTAAATTCAACGCGTTAATCATAATAATTAACGCTATCGCGACAAGTACATCGGCCCCAATCTCTCATCACGACTCGGGAGCAAAATCTGATGGGGGAAGAAACTTGGGACGAAGAAGCATCTCTCCCTCCCTCGACAGGATTCCTTCCACGAACGAACAAAGATCGTAGCGAAGCAAACAAACCAAATCTACGCGGAAACAAATTTCAGAAAAAGAATATTCGCGGCAAGTTTAATCTCGGCCAGGAAGATAGCCACTCGTGGAGAGAGAGAGAGAGAGAGAGAGAGGGGGGGAGAAAAGAAAGAAACAAAATTAGTCACGTCCAAGGAGGGGGAAAAAGATGGAGAGGTTAGGTCAGTTTGCGGGAAAATGGAGGAAAATGGTGATTAATCGGATGAAACGAAAGTCTTAATATCATTCGTCCCGTTATATGGCGGTGTTTGTCGATGTTCTTGCGCCAAGATACACGCGGAACCACGGGTAGCCGAGATTTCCTCGGGCGTTGGAAAAGCATCTGGAAAATATTGTACGAGGGGGAAAGAAGCGTGGCAAGCTTCTTTGCGGTAACGAAGTTAGAGAAATACGAGTAGTAGTCGGGCTGGAAGCCGCGCAGCTGCGCGAAACTTACAGCTCCCATATACTCGCACGATCTCTATAAAACATGGCGGTGGTATTAAGAACGTTGCTCGTGAAAACGCGAATTTCTATCGCCGGTGTGGACGTCTAACCGCCTGGGGAGGAGGTCGATCGGTGAGAAAATGTTTCTTGTCCATATTCGTCCTCTTTCGATCGCGGCTTTTACTTCTCCAGTAATCTCGATCGACATCCAAAAGTGTTACAACGAGTGCAAGTTGAAAAATTGTAAGGTTGCAGGATTCTACCAAATTCTACGAAAAAAAAGATCCACCTTAGAATCAGATTCTGAACCGATCCTCCTTCCTTCGATCCTTTGAATTTACGAAGCTCTCGAACGTCATTCGAGATTTCGTTTCAATTGATACAGATGATCGCAGCAACACGAGAAATCCTCCATCCAAGCTCCATCCTCTTTCGAAATCGCAAATCTGTACGCGACAATGGTTCTTCTAAAAAAAAAAAAAAAAAAGTGAGAAAGAAATCTGCACGAAATATTAACTTCTCCAGCATCCCTTATTTCCTCTCGCAGAGAGGGAGGGGAGAAAAACAGCCTTCTTCCTTTCGAGGAGGAGTGTATTTAGGCGGGGGTGCGCGTTTCACAAAGGAAGCGGCGTGGCAGGAAAAACGAGGTGGAGGGAGGAAAGGGGCGCAAAGGGGTTGGCTGGATAGGTGGGCCACTTCCTACGACGATAAGTTAGCAAGGCTCCTCGCGGATGTTCGCGCCATTTGCGCGAGAGTCGGCCGAGATAATGCGGAGCCGATAGACCGCTTCTCATGCATATACGTCGTTCTATCTCATCTCTTCGAACGATACACTCGCGTTCTTCTTTTTTCCTTTTTTTTTTGCGCGCGTCTCTTGCATGCATCTCAGTGTCGAGATCGAGAGTTTGAACGAACGCTTTGATTTTAGGTATTGGCGATCCGAGGAGAGATTAGAGGTTTGAGATAAGGGATGTTTGTGATAGGTTTCTTTTAATTTTGTTCCGATTTGTGTTTAAGATCTGCGTAGAATGGATTGAAATGTTTGCGGTATTTTTCTTCTTTTATATATCAATTCTTCTATTTGGATAAATCCAGTAGAAAGTTAGTCGAAATTGAATTATCTTTAATTTCGTTTTTCGTAATTCGATTAAAGATATCAAATTCCATGTATATATACGAATCACAAAATGAAAAGATTCCGTATCCATGTATATTTCTAATATAAATAAATTCGTGTGACACTTTTACAAGATGGATTCTAGAAAATCGATTAAATCTTATCCGTTTCTTAATTCAACGATCGAAACGACATAATAACGAGCGTTTAAAAGAAAAAAAAAAAGGAAACGATCAATCGAACCAAAAAAAAAAAAAAAAAAAAACGCAGAAAACAATTTTCGTTATTCGTCCGCACGCATCGGCACGCGAGTTAAAAATGGGAGAGCGTTTTCCATTTTTCCGGAAGTGGACTCCCGCCACAGAAAGCCGGAGGAATAATGAAACAAATCCAGCGACAGGGATGTTTCCAGGTGTTCGCGTCGGCATGCGCACGCATCGTGGCTGCGCCTCGGGGAACCTGTTTGAGTTGACTGGCAAATTGAAATCGTGCCACGGCGCCGTATTTGGCGGCGAGCCCGGAATCTCTCATCGAACGTATTAATTCGACTGAAACGAGTCAAAGAGGAGAGAGATGCTCCGCTTCCCTGGAATCACGATCCCAGTGACAAGTTTACGAGATATGCGCGAGCGTGGAATGGTACGGAATCCCCGAGGATCCTCGGGGAACGCGGATGAGAGGAGAAGCAGAATTTGAAAAGAAACGCGATTCGAGGATTTTTAGAAATCGTTCGTTGAACGAAACCAGCGAAACAAAGTGTATTTAAAATTTATGGATTCGCGGAGTTCGCCATTTGTTTCCCGAATTCCTTTAATAATCCGATAAACAAAACGAATTATCCGCGCGTGGAAAAACGCGTTCGAGGATTTTAAACTCACAGCAAATGTGGATTTGCGATGCGTATTCGTCTTCGTGACACGGATTTCTCTGAACGTAGAATGAACAAAAGGAAAACTCTTGACGATAAATCGTAACAAACCTCGCTCGAGGATTTCAACTTGAGCGAGATATTAATCGAACGAGCAAAACGAATCCGCGTGAATTCACGTCGCATCAGAGAACGTTCGAAAATACACGAGCGCGCAAAAGAAAGAGGAAGGAACGATGAGTTACAACGTTCAGCGGTTTATCTCGAGGTCCACGCTGCGACGTCGGTGCTGATTCACGAAAAAAAAAGAATAAAACCCGGCCAATAAACGTCATTCCGGCTTATCAGTCAGAGTTCATTAGAGAGAACTGCATCGCGGACACTGTCTGTCGGGGATGGAAAACAGAAACGTTGGAAGAAAAACCTGATGTTGGCTGGTACGAAAAAGCGCTGGCTACGGAGGTGTGGCTGAGGGAAAATAAACAAGAAGAACACGCTTGTGGAACATCGGTTGGTGGAAAAGGGGGCGGGTGGATGTGGTGGAAAAGGGGTCGTCGTCGCTGCTAATGCATGTATAACAGGAGAAGGAATTGGTAATCGTGCGGCATCGGTGGATCTTGCTCTCTGGCGCGAAATAGAAGACTGGATCTCGCGATGGAATATCGAAAAATTGTATTTTTTCCTCGCATGAAGATTTTTCGCTTAGACGAGAGCGAGTAAAGATAACTCGATGAAGTTGGATATGAGTTGGATTATGAAGCATACAGACGAAATTGGAGAATGAGATTAACGAAAAACGACAGAGCGATATGGAAATTTATATTATCAATTTATTAATCGTTTCTCTACTCTTCCTCACCTCGTGTAAAACTCAAACAACTTTCACTTCGATTAAAATTATACTTTTCTCGTCCTCGAATTTTAACGTCTACGAGTTGAAATTTCGAGGAGCTGTTAAACGCCATTCCTCCCGTTCCGCTCCACGTGGTTTCCGGTGGCGAGGTATTTTTCAGTGTTCGAGAATAAAAAGGAGAATAGAAAAAATCTCGTGCTAAAAAATCAAATGATAATATTCGTAAATTTTTCGAGATTAGCACTAAAACTAACTATCCCCCACGGTCGTAAAAACTAGTGAAGATTTGACAAACTCGTTTTGGCCAATGGAATTTTTAAAATTCTGCAATCCACCCGCGAATAAGTTTATCTAAATCCATTCTTCCTGGCTCGATGGCTCGCGAGGGAGTTGCAAAATTTTATTTTTCGAAATGGGCGCCGCGTTACGGTGCCATTTCCTTCGCTCGTCGATGAAGATTCCTTTTGTTTTCTGAAACAGGTTTACGAACGAAGCTACGTGGACGATGGCCGAGGATAATGCGTTACGTTTACACAGTGGAAATTTTATCACGCTTCTGGGCTCCTTTCTCTCAATCGGGGACAGTTTGTTTCTTTGTTTCTTATCGCGAAAGAATTAGAAAATTCTTGCCTCGTTTGAAATTTTTATTATATTTTCCTTCTCTCTTCCTTCTTACGATCGAGATATTAAAATAAAGAGGATGATAGGATAAAAGAAACGAAACTTACGTTAAAGAAGACAAGAGAATGGAAAAAAAAATTGAGAAAAAATTTACGATCAATCCGCCTGACTATACTACGTTCTCGTATTACTACGTCCGACGAACATCTGTCTATACTACTTACTCAAGAATATCCGATTGTACTCGGTTTGAACGTATTACTTTATCAATTTTGATGATACCTGTAAAATTATTTATAAAGTATGATGCATATATATATATATATATTCAAAATAACTATACCACCTGTTTGAACGAAATCAATGGCGACAACGTGTAATTTTATCGATAATGATTTTTACCGTAGTTGAACACGTAAAAGTGACATGTTGAACGAGGAAAGCTGATTAGAAAATCTTGTATCTCCATACAAATGACTCTCGTTCCTCTTTGACCAGCAGCGCGTTCAAGGTTCCAGCTTTTGGCTTTTGGATGGGAAAGTTGGAAGCGGACCGTGGAAATAATTTGCCAAGAAATTTCTATGATAAATAGATGAAAGACGGTTACGATCTCCTATTACGAAATTCGTTTAATGATAAAAATGGAACAAAGCGAATGTCAATCAATCAAGTTGGAAAAAATTCCACTCGATAGAAAATTAATTCGAAAAGTTTCTCGTCCCTTTATTCTAAAAAAAAAAAAAAAAAATAAAATCGAAAGTCAACAAGTTAAAAATTGTATTGTGCGTAAAATATAAAAGTTTAATCCAATGTTATGACCAATTTAATAAATGAAACCTATCTCATCTCGTGAGTATGAAAAAGAGAAATCTCTTTTCCTCGAAAAGAGAAGCCCGAAAGAGAAGCCTGAAGAAGAAATTATCCTCCTATACCAACGTACGATTTCACTTGGACGAATCGATTAGAGGATCGAAAACCGATCAGAAGAAATGTTTCCAAGGATCTCCTCTGGATCCTCTTGTTTGGCAAACCAGGGAGGATGGTGAACGGGAGGGGGGGAAGGGTTCACAATTCCATTTCGTCTCGTTGGCCTCCCATAAAAGCGGACGAATGGGAACCTTTTAACGGGCCGAGTGTAAACCTACACCCGTGGCCCTATACCTTTCTTCCGCTCCTTTTCAACCCGTTCCAGCACCCATTCTCCATCTCTGGAACAAGGAACATTCCTGCCTCTCTCGGCGACACCTCCTTTCTGTCACGCGTGTCCCTGCTGGTGAACGATGCCCGTAGTTTGCTCTCCCCCTCCGCGATGAAACTTGTCCCTGAATTCCGTCATCTTCCTCGCTGCAACCTCCCTCTTTCAACCCTCGGGCGACTTCTCGTGTCTCTCGTGACTCTGAAACGTGCCTATGTTATTCGTCAACCGAGAGAGAACAAAGAACACCACCCTCGAGGATTTTAAGGAACGTATCTATCGAGTTCCGCTTGCTTCTGGCCTCGAGAGATTGTTTTCGACGCTCTTTCTTCTTCGCGGGTATCGATGTTGTTTCAAGCGGGAGGATATGCAATTTTCGCCGCGTCATTTCTTTCCAGTTGCAAATTTGATTTTCGAAGTTGTTCGAGATATAGGAGCGAATAAGGATTCTTCTTCAAGCGCGCAGAAAAGTTGTGGCGATTAGTTCAGATAAATTCATGGACGTGGAAAAGAAAAAGAAATAGAAATTTGATTTAGTAAATAATTTAGGTAGTGGGAAATATTCGTGAGATTTTGGAAAGGAAATTTGTTGAAAATTCGTCCCTCCTAAGATCGTTGCTCCATGCATGGCGGAAGATTGATACGCGGATCGAGAAAAGTTTTTTTTAGCCGAATTAACTTTAATATCGGAGCGGCGCGTATCGAAACCACTTTCCATGAATACTGGAACAATTCGAGGGATTTATGTTCGCCGGTGACGCTTTATTAACGAGATTCTAGCATCGCGGATATATTTATTGCAGGAGAAAACGTCCATACATACGTGTATCGGCGAAACAAGTTCCGAAATAACTGGCCGCGGGCAAACAGAAATAAAAGTGATCGAACACAGCGCCGGCCCGGCCGGCTTAACAAACAGCCAGCGTCAAACTACAAATACTTCGGCTATTTTCGTCCGTGGAAATTACAAAACTGTATCGGGCATTTCCTCTTTTTAATCTACGAAATGAAATTCTCATAAAGATTCCCTGCGACCAATCACTGTCCCAATATGTCACTGCTATTACATTTGCGCACAATTACGATCCTGCTATTAATTTTATTCGATAAATATTTTATCGACGAATTTATATTTTTCGGTAATTATTGCTTATCTCTCTCTTTTTCTCTTTCTCTCTTCTATTTACGTGTATATTTGTGTTTCGTTTGATTTAAAATCAACTTTTTCTTCTCAATTATTCGAACCGGAATTACACGTCTGATTATACGTGTATATTATTATTGTATTCACTGGATAGAAGACACAGATTATTTTAACCGTTCAGAATGAGGATATTCGTTAATGTTAAATGAGCTTGTATTTACACAGGTCGATAATTATCGCTTTAAAAAATAGTGAAACGTTTATACTGTAACAAAATTATCGTACAAACTCATAACGAAGTAAAATCAGAATGAATAATAAAATGAAATATAAAGATCAAACATAGATTGACACTTACGTATGATGAAAATTGATTAAAAGTTAAATCGCCGTAACCACCGTTTCCACTTCAACTTGTTTTTTACTTGACCACGATTATTAACAGGTTTTTTACGCAGATAAAATCCGCGATCCGAAACGCGCCAAAACAGTTTTCATCCCCAATTAATCCCGAGCATTCTTTCGAGGCCCCACCTCGACAGCCCTTAATCGCGCACCCGATACTGTAAAGCGGGGATATCCGCCAATAAACAGAGAATTAAAAACGGGCGACCGGGGATGAATCGTCCGGCAATTAACCGCCGATTATCGAAGTAATTGCGGCCTCGAGCAATCTCGAAAAAGTTAAACAACGGCCGTATTATCCGGCTTTGTATCGTATCGATTTACGCCTCGTTATTCTCGCCGCTGCCTAACATAACACCCCTGGACACCCGGCTATTAACGAGTGAAACTCCCTCTCCCCTTTCCCGCACCATCTCCAACCCTTCGCGTAATTATATCTCCCTCGACCCTTACGAACCGCGACCGAGACTTAGTCGAGGATCCATAAATTTCGTGGAAGAATTTGCGGCACGTTGCGGATCGGCGAATTCCCCAAATTTTCTCGCCAAAAATATTTCAGAAATTTCGTCCGGCTTCTACTTTCAGCGCTGACGCTTTTCACTCGCTGTTTTTCCTTTTATTATTATTATCACTTTTTTTTTCTTTTCGTTTCTTTTCGTTTATATTTTCGGGCAAAGTTTTTGGAAGTAATTTATGGGTCGGTGATGGTGGCTACGTTTATTTGGAAATACGCAAGCGCGGGGTGAGAAGGGAGAGGGAGAAGTGCGGCGGGAGAAATTTGAAATCGAGGAAGAAGGTAGCGGAAGGTTGGTGGAATTTTTGCAGGGTGTAACTCAAGCGGGTGAGAAAGGTATTTTTAGGATCTGTTAATTGAGGTTACTGGCGAACAGGGGTGGAAGATCATTGGATTGGAAAAGTTACGAATTAAAAGTTGTTGAGAATTTATAGTGACTATAGAATTTTTCATGCAGGCTCGTTCTTTTTCCTTAGAGTTTATTTAAGGATATTGTTTTATATAACTGTTGCTTTTTTCCCTCAAAAACAATCCAACAAATTTTTTTTATCCTTCCAGTATCATATTATTAATATAAATAATATATAAATACAGCTATAAAGTTACGGTTGTAACGTGGACCACAAATTTAGATTAATTTATTTCGTTTCCCTTCCAATTTAAATTTTCCATTTTATAAATAAACATAAATATACGCAAAATCAATATTTATACCAAGCCTTTGATGTCAATAAAATCAGTTTTCATAATTCCATCCTTGAAACTCTTATCAATTTTACTTCCCGCCAACGATCCTTCCCAGTCCATTTCATAAATGACGACGATTAAATGATCAACGATCGAATCGATCCTTCCAACACCCTTTTTTTTCATCGAATATCTCGGAAATAAGAGGAAGGGGGGGAAGAAAAATGCGATTGTGCCGCTATCAGAGATATTATTTCCGCAATTTCCGTGGGAAAGGACGGATTGAAGCCGTTGCTAATTAAATGCTCCATGGCCCCGTGGCATCGATGTGTCGCATTAATTAAAAAATGCATCAACGCCATCACGCGCCGAAACGCGCGACATCTTATGATTTACGTCTACGCGAGACGAGATTTCATTTGGGGCCGCACGCGTGAATTCCATCCTCGAACGGTTCTAGGATATTAAAAGGTCGATTGACCGGTCGAGATCGGCTATAATTTGAAAGGGGCGCGTAATTATGAGCTTATTGGGAATTCGATTAATTCGTATTTTTAATTAAATTCGTGTCCCCCCGGATCGAATAGAGGAAACGATGGATATTAAATCTTGGGTGAATTATCCGGATGTTCTTCAAATTGCTTTTGTGCGATGATAATAGTAAAGATTACGATGATTTATTTGTTCTAGCGGAATACTCGTCCCGTATTTTATTTTCATTTCATTCCCTAACGTGGCATTAAATTTTTATTATAGATAATATCTACGTGAAATTTTTTCGTGAGGGATAATTTTATGCATTATGATTTTATATTTTTAAGAATCTTAAAGAAGATATTTAAATTATAATATCTTCTGTATCGTTAAATTTTTAACGTGTCTTGATAAAGAGTAAAAAAAAAAAATATTGGATATATAAAAACATATAATATAGTTTCATTTAAAAAAGAAAATGGAATTGAAATCTTTGAAACGTCATTGTATTTGTTTGAGAACGACTATCTTTTTCCTCTTTTGATCATAACATGTCCAGTACTGCTTATCTGATTTTAATTTTTTCTTTCCTATCTCTAGTCTAATTATCTTACAAATGCATGCAACTTTAGTTGCATGATTCTGTATAATATTTTCTCATGTACATTCGTTTGGTCGAAATTGGTAACTTTATATATATATATATATATATATATATATATATATATATATATATCTTTTAATGTTACGAATTTCTTTTAGGGTTTTACATACAATTATTAGGAACAGATGTATACTTACGATGTAACACAATTCATTCATATTGGTGAAAATATTATCGCGATTTGGATAACTTGATTACTCAATAAATTCTCTTGTTCCAATATAGAATTTAATATTTGGTACGTATATATATATGTATATTTTTTCAAACACGATTTTATCAAAATTCATTATTTTTATTCAACCGAAAGATAGTTGATTATTTCGAATTCATTCTGTAATCAGTTTCATCAAAAATACATATAAAAAAAAATACATATCACATTTCTATCATTTACTTTCCAATATAAACAAATTATACAATGTTATTTTCCATGGAAAAATGTCTAAATCACATTGATTCCCTTTTTTCCACGCAATTTAAAAATATTTCGAAACTATATTCAATCAACGATCCAATATGCCGATAAAATTAAGTCAACATGCAATCTCTCCCGTATGTAATAAAAATTATTTAAAAAATATTAAAATATAAATATCTTGGAAATTTTGTTTAAAAAAAAAGAAGAGAATTAGGTTCGCGTAACCGTGTTAATCGTGATATCAAAAAACCAGATAAATAAATAAATAAATAAATAAATAAATAGCGTGTCGAGATGTTGGTATCGCAGCCGAGTGGTTATAATAGGCGCAAAAATAGACTTCCATGCTTGGAATAATTACGTTTGAACACGGTTTAACCCGTTTTCACTTAAACACGCGGCTAAACAATTTTTCAACAAGCCACATACAAGTTGGAATTATTAATCACGCCACGAATAGCCTGTCCCCACCGTGTATGTGACGTTCCGGACTGCACTCGAGCCCCTGTGTTTGTTACGTTAAAGAGAGATTAGGAAACCCGCATACACGCGTGTGTGTGCATTGTATCCCCGTGACAAGACGAACGTCATCCGACAATTCCAATTGTGCCCGTGATTGTTTGACAAAATGGAACTTCTGTATTCATATACAGTTGAAAGATTTAATAATTAATAAAATTGCTTGTTAAACAATTGCTCGCTCGAGTAGATTCTCTAATGAAGAGGGTAAATGAAAAGTGAAACGTTAAGCGTCTAGTGGAATTGAGATAGATACGATTTATCACTATACATTCTGTCTAGTATTTTATTTATTTCCCGAGATATATATCTGAAGTTTCGATCGCCATTTGAAGTATCCATTATAAAATAAAAGAAAGTGAAGTTGAAAAATTCCAAGATTAATCTTCCTATCCCTTTAATTCATAGAAATATTTTTCTTCCGCTCTCTGTCGAAAGACAGGAAAAAAAGAAAGAGAAAAAATTCGAGCAAAATTAATCTCAGCCAAAATTTATTCCAAATCTATCATACCCTTGTGTCTTACACGACACAAATACGTTGATGAGATGCTGGATTCTAATTACGGCCCCAAGATTGCCAGGTCGCGACGTCGAAGATTTTCATCAGAAGAACAGGCGAGGAGTCACGCGGCGCGGTTTCCTACATCCTACTCCGTGTCTGTCGTCGCGTAGGGGAATCGAGGGTGCGCTCGTGCGTTCATTACGTCACAAAAGACAGATTAGGGAACACGTGTGTCTCGTGTCATTCGCGCCACGGATAAATGACAGGTGTCAGGTATTCGAGGAAGCGAGACGAGCTGGAACCGAGCGTGAGAAGAAAAGTGAGAGAGGAGGAAGAGAAGAAAACAGGGTAAGGAGACGGGTAGGATTTCATCCCCCTTTCTCTCTCTCTCTCTCTCTCTCCCGATGAGAATCTTTTTTGCGAAACGCAGAATTTGCACAAGTCTCGTGGCGGCGAAAGCTATAAAGCCAGAAGGAGGAAGAAACTGTGGGGAAAAACGTATAATTGTTAATTGTCTTTCCTAGACAAAGGACAGAATATACCGCAATTAAAGTTTTTCCCGACCTTCCTCCTCTTTTTCCTCCCTCGTTCTCCGTCCTCCCACGCGTTCCTTTTTTTTCTTCCTCCTCTTTTTTTCTATCGTCTTCGAAACTTTCCCCATCTCTTGGTATTCCGGCCGACCTTCCGCCTCATTGTTCATTTTCGTTTCGAACTCGAAAAAAGAGAGAGGCTCCCCATTGTCAGCGAGGAGGATAGTACCCTTTTCTCGTACCGTTTCGCGTTGAGGACCGAATTTATTTATTTTAATAAACCTTTCTTTGCACTTTTTTACTTTCCTACCCTCTCTTTGAGGAGAATTGGCTTGGATTTTCTCCTCCGCTCTTTTGTAATATTTGCTTTTGTATGCATGGGGATGCGAATTTTTTAGATCGAGATAGATTGATCGTGGTAGAATTGAATTTTCGTAATGCGGATTTATTGAGCACGCACGGGAAGACCGGCGCGTACAATTTTGAAGAGAATATATTTTAGGAGCGGTGTTTAGCATTTAGCCTGACTTAGGTTAGAAAATTTAATTATTCGTGAATTAGAATTTGCATTGGAATTCTAGGCGCGAGCACGGTGAAATAGAGAATGTGTAGGCTGTCTGGAAATTAATTTTGGGAGACGTGTGGGTAATACAGTCGTGAAGATCTGTTGATAAGACAATTTGGGAAACAGGTTTATTATGTCGAAGTTGGAACCATGTTTAACGTCGCTTAAACACAGTCATTTTTACCATTTAATATTACTTAAATTTCTCTCAGACTTGCGTTTATATTTACTCGTACACTTGGAAACGAGTGAAAGATCTACGTAATTTTTAATTATAAATATTGTTAAAAAAAAAATTGAGATTATCTTCAAACGTTAATCTCAAAACAATGCTCTCTTCTCTTCACCGGAAGTGGAATGTTTTAATTAAGTTTTTCTTTTTTCCTTTCTTTTAAAAGTATCGTCTCGAAGAACGTCTCGGTTTACAAGATCTCGCATTATCCTCTGACAGAAAATGACACCGGTTCAGTACGTGGTTAAAGGGTCTCCTCTCAATTAAAGTTTGTTGCAAAAGATCGAGGTGTTTGCAACAAAGTTCTCTCGTAATCGTTCGGTTAAGATCGAGTTACTTTCGTAGAATGACAACAGACGTTCCCTAACAACTTCGTTACCCCTCCCTTCTTGAATACGGAATTCGTTCGGCTTTTCCTTAAATTTGCGCCTCGTTTTGCGTATCGTTTATTGCCGACGTGACGCCACTGATCGTGACTGTGCTCTTCCACTCGTCTAATGATCTCTTACTTATCCGATCGATACGATATAATTTATGTTGCTCAGTTTTAATTTTCAGATTATGTATATTCGATATAAAATTACGAGAGTTCAGAGTTCGTAAAAATCGTGGATAATTTATATGTTATACCTCGTGTCTATAAAATTAAGGATCAAGATAAAGAGGTATATTATAATCTAAATTTGCATGCACGAGGAATCTGATAATTGGGACGAAATTGTAGTACTTTATTTTAAACGAAGAAAAGATTGTAATTGAATTTTTTGTCTCTCTCTCTCTCTCTCTCTTTCTCTATAAAAACGTAAACAATACTTTTGCAACTCACGTACAAAAACAATATCCTCGTTTATCCTTATCATTCAATTATTTCCCCCCCGTTATCTCTTATTTTTCGGATGGACGAAATTTTTATCCACCTTGTAACAACGTCCTCATCTTTAAAACTCCGTTCGTTTGCAAAGGAAAGAAGATATTAAATTCAGGAGAAGATTCAAAAGTAAGATTTAAAAGAAACGTTTTTAATTCGTTCGATTGATGAGGAAAGCATGACAATTTATCGGAAAAGATCAAAGATTTTGGGGGGTGTGGGATGCACGGATGGCCTCCCGTACACTTTCTTCATTTTCCGCCACTTTGGCTGACCAACGGTTCCAGAGTCGGTCAATCGGTACAACTCGACTCGGTCAACCGATATCAGTGGTCTCAAAAGGGTGCTGCTTTGCGAAACTCAAGCACGACCACTCTCGAGATCGTTTGCCTTCGATAAAACTTCCCCTCCCTTCTACAAAGGGTGGCCGTTGCGAAACAACTCGCGAGAAAAGATATATTTTTCACGAGAAAAGATCGAAGTTGAGAGGGGAAAGGGAAGAAAAACGATCGCAATTACAAATTTCTAGAAAATTTCATTCTCGAGAGAGACGGGAAAAGAGAAATAAACAGAAATAAACAACAAAGTAATTGCTATGGATAGTTCGTATACGATAAAATGATATTATTAGCAATGGTGTGTTTAATTACTGTCAAGGAGTTAGGATCAGGTTTAAATTAGTAAACTTCTTGTCGTATTTTCAAGGATTGACCAACTTCGTTCCTAACAAAGTTCAATTACAATACCACAAAGCCGGTTTACAAAGCTGCGACCCCCTTAACTTTCGAACATCGATTTCACTTCGTCTCGAGAAGACTTTCGTTTTCACGATTAGGGGAAAAACTTTCCACTAGGGGAGGATCGTTTAACAACATTCGCGTCACAATCGGTCCGCCATAAAAATAACACGGGGGAAAAATTGTGTCGCGGAGAGGAATTAAATCCTCGACCCTTTCGAGAAGCCCAGCGACGAGATTAAGAGAACACCCGTTACGTAGACGGAGGAGTCTCTCCTCCACGTTTCCCTGCTAAACGCCCTTTCACAATACTCCGCCGCATTGATTCCGGCAACGCCGATACCAACGACCGCCCCGAAACTAACTTCCATTCTCGACGTTCCGTCCACACGACTTTGCTTCCACCACCGCTATGCAACTTGGAATTATCACTCCCTCGAATGATACACAGCTAAGTGGAACGTCTTTCGCGGGATATATTGCTCGTGCCCAGCCATTCTATCGAGGACTGTCTATTTGGAAACACGGGACAAGCTTTGGATTTATGCTATCAACCGAATTCCCAACCCTCCTTTAGATCGATCATGTAAAATATTCTCTCTTCGACGGATACGAATTAATTAACGTTCCTTGTTGAATTTTAATCTTTCGTCGTGTTGTGCTTGTCCGTTTACATTTTCTTTAAATACTTTTCGATAGTTTGTTATTGATATATATATAGAGAGAGTTTCTTATATCGTCGTTCGATTGAAAGAATCGAAATCGAAGTGATTATCGGAACGTTGATAGTTTTAAATTATTCTTGCGCACAAAGGAGAAGAGGGTGGAAAGAAAGGATGGAACGAGAGTATAGGCATTAATTAAGTTGCAACGTACGGCGTGCAACTGTAAACTTAAACTTCGGCCGGACTTCTACTGGATTAAGACCAGAGTACTCTTAACAAGGTTAAACTTATCTAACCTAGATTAGATCTATAGCGGAATATATCTAATCGAAGCTTCCCCGTTGAATCCTCTCGGTTCTCCTATTTTTAAAATCTATAAATCCATTCGAATTCTAATCTAAATCCGATAAATCCGAATCAATAGCGAATATAACATCGGAATTTTAATATCCGATAATTTTTTTTTAAAACAATCTCTTAAAATACAACATCACAAAATTTCAACGCGAAATAAAAGTTTAAAACGTTGTTTCATTTTCCAAGCAAAAAGGAAGAAACAACAAATTTTTCCCCACTTTGGTTCATCGTCCAAATACGTCCCTTTTTCGAACAATTTCTTGAATGTTAACGTTTTTTATTTACCGTTCCTCTAAATTCGCGCACCATAATTTCACAGAAACAACCATAAAGCGGCTCGGTCGTAATTTTGCCAACGAAACAGCAGAGGAGCTAGATTCGAGTCGGCATTTTTAGACAGTGGCTCGTAATTAAAATCGAACGCGAGACAGGAGGGGGAGTGAAAGCGCGCGAAACCCAGGTCGGAACTCGTGCTACGTGAATCGAATTAAAAACAGGAAAAAGAAAAGGGGGAGGAACAATAGGGGGGAGAGAAAAAAAGAGGAAGAAACGGGGGAATAACAAAGCGTACGGCTAAATAAAGGAACTGTACTGTAATTTCACGACTTTCCCCGTGATCCTGCACTCGAAATATTGCGATAGCACTTTTGTTGTTCGACATACGAAAAAGTTTAATTGAAAAGGGCAAGTTTCTTTCGCCTTGATCCCGAATTTATATTGTTTTTACCATAAAAACTCCGCTAAATCGAATCTTGTCAGAAGCTTAAATACCTCTCAAATATTCGATCTGGAACTGGAGGAAAATTCGATAAATAATCATCTGTGAATCTCGGTTTTGTTATACTTGAGCGTGGAAAATATTTTTTTTACAATCCATCCAATTTTGAAACCATGCCAAATTTTCCTACGTCTTTTTCCCGTAGAATTATCTGAAGAATCTGGGAGGAGGGAGAGAAGGGAGAAACGGAGAGATCCAAAGTTAGATGAATCGTAAATCAATGGCGGAACGATATCGATGTGGTCGATGATTCGCAAGTTCATTCGCCAGGGCGCGGGAGAAAACTGCGAAATTGGCAACTGGAGAGGAGTTGATGACATCAGCACTGGTCGTTCGGATGCACCAAGCTAATGGGACAAAATATAATCCGTGGTACAGATCAAACGATAAAAGCGGAATGTATGAACCGGAAGTTCCGACTGGACTGCCGTCGAATTAGCAACTCTCACGAAATTCGTGATGGTATACTTATTACAGTATACTCGTGGTCAGCCTAATTAAATCGTACTTATTAAGATTATACTCATTCGGGAGTGCTCGTTATCTTTGATTATTCTGAATATTTTTAAATCACGACGAAGAATCGAGGTGCAGAAGGATGGATTAAAATGAAATTGCATTACGATTCCAAAATCGTTGCAAGCTTTCGAAAATTTTGAAAGATCCGATCCGCATCCTTCGATTGTTTTATTATCGCAACGAAGAATTTGAAAATATCCTTTAGAAACGATTGCTTAGATAGATCCTCTTGTTTTTTTTTTCTTTTATACCAAGAACGATGGTATTCTCTTGCGAAGCAGTTTAAAAATCTCATCTAAAAATCGGGAATTCACTCGTTTACATTCGAGCACGCCTCTGAAAGATCATTTTCAGAATCTGAGATTGTTCTCACGGCGCATATCCACGTGTTAAGGAAACGGCGAGCATACACATGCACGTGTGTTTGTTCTCGCGATTACTCGAGAGAGACGACTCGTAAATTTCGCGATCCGATAAGAAGGAAATTTATCGAGTTCACCAAGTTCGATACCGGGATAATATTGGTTTTATCAAAGGATTTCAAGCGCTCACGAAATCCAAGTTTCTCTAAGTGATGGGCATCGAGAGCGTACCGACGTTGGATAAATAATTTTAATAACTGTTTTGGATTTCTTATCGTGTTCTATTAGCTCAATATCCACTTAACGAAACGATATTCGTTCTTCGAATAATTTATTCACTTGAATTTCCCGCCGTTTTGAATCTATATATCCATGTTAATAAACTATCGAAATGATTTTACACTTTAAATTTCGAATCGAAATTACGATTATTATTGAATATGTATCTAATTAATTTGTTGTCGTGTGAATTCAAAGTGATGGATACGTTTAAATCAATCGTTATGACAATGAGAAATTTCTAGCATAAAGTTATTTGTATTTATAATGAAATTATTCTAATTATATTAATTTTGAGCGGATTGAAAAATCAGTGTCGATAATTAAGGGGAATCATCAAGAATCTCAAATGATGCGAATTAATCTGTGAATAAATTTTCGAAAAAATATTATTTTATAAAGAAACACGAGGCAAGAAATGGATTCATCTATTACCTTCGCGAGGCGATGCACAGCAAACCGATCGAGCGGGGAAAAATAATTGGAGAATAATTCTGTCGATCGGAAACCTTTCCTTGGTCGCACAATTTCTCGCGTTCCTCGTTATCCTTTTTTTATGGAAATAGCTGTGAAACCCGTTCGTTGCTTAACAAAAGAGCTTCCTTGAAAGGGATCATTTACCATTCTATAAACATGATAAATTCCACCGAGTCGAAAAAAATTAAATCGATCGATCGATCATCAGAATCACGAAATCTCGATATAAGAAATAATTTTCCATTTCCCAGAATATATAAACTCAATTACAAATCTATATAAAATAGAAAATAAATCTTTAAGAAAGCTGCTCGCTCGCCAATTTTAAGACTCAACGCTCTTCGAAACTTTAAAACTTCGAAAGAATCATCAAATTCGTTCGTTCAAAATCAAAATCAATCAGGACGGAGAACGTTGTTCGAACAACATTGATCGTTCGAAAAAAGAACGAGTTCAAAGAGGTGTTATTATAAGAACGAATTGAAACAAATGGAGACTTATATGCATCTCGTTGCGTTCTCGTTGCGCTTTTACTGCCAGCTCGTTTCATTTGCCCCGGTTTTATCGGTATTACGACGTTATGGCCTTCCGTTATTGTCACTCGTTTCCCCTTCGAGAACGAATCCACGAGGATGAACGAAGACAAGCTCGACTCCTTCGCCTCC
The DNA here is from genome assembly GCF_029169275.1 of Apis cerana. NCBI lineage: Eukaryota > Metazoa > Arthropoda > Insecta > Hymenoptera > Apidae > Apis > Apis cerana. Next base: position 10,448,591 of record NC_083862.1, on the reverse strand, counting down.
TGATCCTTCCTAACTCTTTCTCTCTTCGTAGAAAATTAAACTGAACTCGGACGTGAGCTTTTTTTTTTTACACTTCGAGATGAAGTTTCGCTTTTAAGAGTGTCGTATTCTTCTCTTTCATTCCTCGCACCCTCTTTCACTGCTGTAACAAGTTTTATCTGCGTGGAGAAAATCAAAGTTTGACTCGCGTCAATTATTTGGCATCAATTCGAAATCTTTAATTAATTAATCCGTGTGACATTCTTTAAACAAGTTGCTGTAGAAAATTGTGACGAATAATACTTGATATATCATAACAAATATATCTTGAGCAATGACGAAAGATTTAGGTTATGCCATTGTATTTTATCGTAGAATTATTAAAATGACGATGGTTATATATTTCGATAAAAATATACAAGAAGAATAATCAATTAGGTACACTGTATATCCAGTATTCCATTAAATTAAAAACTTTTTCCTTTGATAAATTCTTCCTCTTATTCTCAACTGCTCGTGCACGCATATTTCACAAGCATTTATCACGTGCGCTTTCCACGCGTCCCTCTATTTCTTCACCTCTTTCACTTGGATACAGGTATATTCTTGGAAAATGTTAAGTTCACTTAAAATCGTGGATGGGTATGCATTCTTCGAAAGTATAAATTTACCGATTATACTTTTTCTTTTAAAGTTTAAAAAATTTTATATAACAAAGTAAGATCCAGACGATCGTTTCCCAATGAACAATTTCGAAATTCGAAGAGGATCAATCAATAATCCGGTTTTCCACTTTAATCTCCCACACTTGGCGTTCTCGAAATGTTAAAGAAATATCGAGATTACAAATCGTGGGGATTCTATACAAAGTAACTTTATTTCTCGAGTCGCGGCAGGGGATTTTCACGAGGAGATACGAGGCGTTTTAGAAAGAGGCGGCAGGGAAGAACGTCGTTCGAATTTAACTAGCAATATCGTCGATATATCGGCGTCATACGGCCTCGCATCAAATATACAATAAATTTTTAGTACCTGATTACGCGAGACTCGATTTGAACGGCGACGGCCAACAAGTGAACGTCATTTATTCGTTCGCGCCGCGTAAAAAGAGATTTTTAACTTTACACGAGTTATCGCGAGATAAAATATAAGTCAAAATAAATCGAATATTATTTAATTAATATCGATGATTTTTTATACGTGTATTCGTATTATTTTGAAAAAGTGAAATGATTTCGGGTGGTAAAAAGTAATTCTCGATGGAGAAACGATGAAAACCCTTCGATCCTTTCATCAGGTAAACGGAGCTCGCGTGTGAGAACAATCCATAACTCAGGAATTCTATTGCCGAACTTAGGTTATAACCACAAACTTCGTTTTAAAGCTCTATCGATTCTAAAAGTTCTTTGGTTAATTCCATCCTCGTTTTCCGGATCCTATTAACGGGTGCAGCCAGCAATCACCGGTCGACACGTTGTTGATCGTAAACTTTTTTCCAGTATTGTCCGACCCCACGATTTATTTTCACAGTGTGTCCATAGATACACCATTTGTACACCGATTTCATTTTTTCCAACTTGGCTTTTTTTTCCATTTCAAAAATAGAATCTCTACGTTGTTCAAAACTATATCGTTTCATGCTTGTTTAATAAATTTGTCCGAAAGCAGGGAAAAGAAAAATGATTCGAACTCTTCTCTTCCATTTCTTCGTTTATTAAAAATTCGATTCCCGAAGCTGATCTTTACGGTTAAACATTAAAAGGAAAAGAAGAAGAATTTTTCAACGTAATAATTTGTATCAAGAAAATCTTTCTTTGCTTTTCGTATAAGGGATGGAGAGTTTGATTAACGAACGCTTTTCATCGAGTGACCTAACAGTTTGGAAAGTAGACTAATTAGAAACGAGAGAGGAGGACAGGTTGAATGAAATATTCAAAACCGAACAAATACGCCAAGACTTTTTCCATTCGGGATATTATTCGGGAATAACATTATCCAAGACGATCCACTCTGCCTTGGACCTTTTCTCCCATTTCGACGTCGCCTGTTTCGCGAACCGAACCCCGACTTAAAAATCCCCGAGGACAAGTTCGGGAGAAAATTATTAATACCACGTAAAAAGCATAATTCCACGGACCCCGCGTCTTAACTTGCCCATTGTGCGGCAGAGTCTCAATTAGCGAGAGTGAATTTTACCAAAATTAACTTCCCCGAGTAAACTTCGCTAACTAAAGTAAATTTAAAGCAAATTCACCTAACCGAGTTACTCGCTAAAAGCAAATTGCACAAGAGTCAACCAACGCTCGCAACAAATTCCAATTCGTTCGAATTTTCCCTCGTTTCCCATACCTTTGGAAAAAAAATTAACGTTCAAGGGAAGAAGAAGAAGAAGAATAAATGTTCCCATTCCATTCTTATTCTTAAAATGCAATTATTTGACCGTGAGAAATCAAAAAGACGTACTTCCCAAATGTATCAAAACTTTTAAAAATCTTGCACTTTTTATCGCGCATAAATTAATTCTTTATATATATATAATTCTTTCTTAATAATTAACTATAATTAAATTTATTTATAGATCATCCCTATTGGAAACGCTTCACCTTTAAAGAAAAATTTTACCTTTATTCATACTCTACAATTTTAATTATCCAAATCTCCAAAATTTCCCATCCAACAACAGTCAATCAAGGATCATCCTCCCGTTGAACAAAACTCTTTCTCTTTCATTCAGGTCAGGGATCTTGGAAACTTTATTCGTCTAACATGCTTTGACGATAACATCCGGCCTTGGATCCGTCTGCGAAACCGTCTGCGTTTTCCGTTTCCCCGTTGAATGGAGAGAAACGGGATTTTGAGGAGGGATAAGTCGTAAGTCGGCTAACGAGGAAATGAAGGGTGGCGGAGGATGAGTGCAGAGGTTGCGACAAAAGGCCGAGCGAGAAATTATCGACTTTCGAGCTGGTGGCTCATGAGAGATTTATCGTAATAATAACAACGAACACGGGGACACGTTGGTAAAGGGGGAGAGGCCGCAACTTTGAATTCGTGATTGAACTTGCGCTCCCCGCGGCTTCTTTCCCTCCCTCTCGAGCCTTAATCTGCAATTTAACTCGAGGATTTCGGATTGAGAAATAGCGTGGGTGTCTCGCTACCATGATTGTTGTTGGAAAGAAGCGAGAGTAAGATCGATACGATGTTTTTGGATACGGAGAAATACACTGGGATTAAAATGCCGAGGTGTCGTCTCTTTGAAAGAGTGCGTGCAATTAAAAAAATGCTTCCATGAAAATGAATTGCATGAATTTCATTATATTATTAAAATAATCATGAATATCTGGAATATAAAACGTTTTCCTGGAAATATAAAACGTGTAAAAAATTCTATCTTCAATCGTAAAGCATCTTATGCTCAAGTAATCATGATTTACGTCGTTAGATATCGGTTTTTCGCTAGGAGGAATACGAAGCTCGATAATGTTTGCGAAAAATCGATAGCCATTAAGTCGCTGACCCGAAAGATTATCGAACGTTGCTCCACTTTCATTCTCGCTCGTATCTTCCCCTTAAAAGTAAAGACCACCTCCGTTTGATTTACATCTCGACCCCGTGATCTTGGTTTCCGTCTGTTTTATAAGAAAGCAGAAAAGCGTGACGGGCTCAAGCTTCGCCTTTGCCCTGCTGAATTTTTCGCATAGATAAAATTTGACAAATAAGTCTCGAAAGGTAGGAATAACAGGATTTCCTCGAGTCGAGATATTTCGAACGTCGCGGCCAAAAATTTTCGAAATAAATCCTCCTGTTCGTAAAATTCTTGTATACAAATTTTGAAAAATATTCTTGGTTAAACTTCGAAACGGTAAAATTAAACAACAATTGTTCCTGCTACCAAGATAACTCTCTCGATTCTGGAATTAGACGATTTTCCAAAGACCTCCATTCAAATCGAGCTGTACCCTTTTACTTTTCATTTATACTTTTCTATAAATCCCACAATTTCATACCAAAATTGTTTAAGCCAAATATCACAAAAATTTCGAAACATCGAAATTATGTTACCATTTTGTCTCAACTGCCTGGATATCTTCGTCATCATCATATGAAATACATACGCTCTCCACGAAAGATATTCCACAAGTGAAGTACACCTGTTAAAATTCCAATAATAATTCCAACAATCTTCGATACACAGAATATTTCCTCCTCGATAATTCTTCGATGCGTTAAAAGCCGCCCCGTGGGAACGCGGCGACCCGCCTCCCGAAACGTAAGTTTTTAAGAGGCGGCCGTATCGCCAACTTTCGCCCCTCCTTCCGCCGAAAAGTTGCACGAGAACAACGAGAGGAATAAAGAAGAAGAAGAAAAAGAAGAAGAAGAGGGAATCCACGGGTCACCGGCCATTCGGACCAACTTGTCTCACGCCGATACCGAGTTTACATTCGCGCGATACTTCCATTCGATTCTGTTTTACTTTTTATTCGAGGAAGGGGGGCCATGGAGCCACCCCATCTCGTTCATCGTAACTCTTTCGAGAACCGTACTCCGCGTTTTGTCCCCCCGCCAGGGATCGAAGCAGTGCGGAAATCCAGTTTCTGGCCTGTTCTGGGCCGGACATCGCCGGATCTCCTCTCCCGGAAGTCGATATCAATTCGACCAGACGGATATAATTTCGATTGACTAGGGGGGAGGGGGATATCGACCGGCGGCTAGCTAGGCTACATAGCGTATTTCGCCCAGGAGGTGTTCCTGGATTATTCCTGATTGGAAAAGTCGAAGCTTCTTTTCCAAGGGGAGGAAAAAGTTTCGCACTGATTCTTCTGGTTTTCTATATATCTGCTTTATACATTTGGGTTTCGGAGAGTTTGTTTTTTCTTCTCGTGAAAGAATGCTTGTTTGTAATTCGAAAAATCGTATATATCGGAAGGAAGGAACGATGGAAGTTTGAAATTAATTCGATAACGATTATTTATATTGAAAGTAAAATAATTTATATTACGAGGTTATATTTATCTGGGATTAGGGATAACGGAGGAAAAAAGTAAGGACGGAGTTTTGGATGGAACGATGGAAATTTTAGGTAACCGAAGGAAACTGGATATCTACTTCACACTCGGGTGTCGTAAAACATGGCTGCCACTCAGTGATCCAACTTTCCAGCGTTTACGATAACCTTCTCCTAAACAGACAGCGCTTTTTGCTCCAACTATCTTAAGAAACGTGTTTTACCTAATACCGTAATAATTTAACCAATTTAATCAAAATTTCTTTGATGTAATAAAAATTCAACCGCGATAATTATTTATAACCCTCTGTAATAATATTTCTTGATCGCTCTTGGATCGCTTTCCACTTTCCACTCGTCCAATAAAAACCGCAATAAAATATAATACCAACTGAGACAGAAATTAATAGCGTTTGGACGACACGTAGCGTCTATTTCTAACAAGCTCGATACAAGCTTGGGAAAGAGATTGACACGAGAAAGAGAGAAGAAGAAGGAGCACGTATGCCAGTAGAGTTTGTCAAAGTTAATTCGAGTTTTCTTCGAGCTTCGATTCCCATCACGTACGTCCAAGTTCTCGTCTTTACCACCTCGAATCCTTATTACCCTATATACTGTAACCCTGCTTATCGAATAATCTAGACCGATCCGTGAAATCGTCGCTTTCACCATTTTTCACGGCTAGAAACATCTTGTTCGAGAATTAATTGTATGATGAATATATCCATAATTGGGGAAAATCGAAAATTATAATTAAAATAGTAATTGTATAAATTATTAGAATTGTTATTTAATCTTTTATCGATTCTTTCATTCCTCGATGTAATCGAGCAAACTTGAAATTGGAATAGAATTCAGAGAGAGAACTTCAAACGAAGTGCAAAAGACTACATCGATGAGCTCGAAAACTTGAAGGATTATCTAATTGCAAATAGAAAAAAGAATTGAAAATGAAAATACACAATGATAAGAATCTTCAAATTCTAGTACCATTTCACTTGTACTCCACAAATCGAGCATTTCTCGTCGCTCAAAATCCTTCCCAAAGTCCGCTTAAAAATCTCGATACATACGAACGATCGATCAAACATTCTCCAACAAACCCCTTCT